>NW_024870975.1:1743930-2372861 GCF_019054845.1 Dipodomys spectabilis
AATGGAACAACATACACAAAAGTGTCCATCAGCTGCACTGGACATAGAAGAAAAATAACTAAGTAATCCAAACACACTGATGGGAAGGGAGGAATGAGAGGGAAAGAGGGAATAGCTTACACTAAGCAAAAGGGAAAAAGTGCAAACATCACCTGGGGTAGGAAAAATAATTTGGATTGTCAAAGCTCATAGAATTAACAAACTTTAGACCATGATAACGATACTTTGCCTTTTCAAGTTTAAAATGTGTTTGTGACTTTAACTAAGTATCACAATTCCACAATGTTGTGAAATATGTGAAATATATGTAATCACCTATCGCAATTTTTACAAAAAAGTGTGAGAAGGGAAGGGTTATGAGGGATGGGTGACAATGTTGTCAGACAGCTTGTATTCATGTACTGTTTTGTAGAATGGGAACTTCTTTCTACAACTACTTAAAAATAATAACAGTACAAAGTATTTAAAAAATAAATAATCATGATGGCAACAGATAAGTTCAAATATAAAATAAGAAATTAAATCCAATTGGAAGGCAAATTTCTTTGGGGAGAGTGATGTAGTTTATTCTATAGCAAGTCTCCTTCAACAATAAATTCAAAAGCTAGACCTTAAGTAAGTGAAATAAACTAAGAAATGGAGATGAAAAAAAAAAAAAAACTTCACCCACTCTTTCTTGCCGGGACAGCTGGTGTAAAAATTCATCATGCTCCTGAATTAGAACCAAAGTGACAAGGACCATATTTGGTGGTGCTGGGACCAATATACAGAGAAGGCTGCAAGATGAACTGTTCAGAGAAACTCAGATGATCCTTTAAGGATAAGACTTACTAAGTGTTAATTACTGCTAACTAGTGTGTTTCTATAATTTACTTGTTTTCTATTAAATTTACATTTTAAGCCTGTTCATTGGGTGGAGAGAAGGGAATTTTTAGGATTTGGTAAGAAGGAATCAAGGATTTGATTGGACATGAAAACCAGTGGGGGGTGTATAAAGCAGCGGGGCCCTAATAATCAGCAGGGCCCACTAATCAATGTGGCCCCATGTCCTGGCCCACTGGAGTGCATGGGACATATCACCAAAAGGCCAGGTATGTTGTTGGAAGGGGTAGGATGTCATCCTCACTTGATTAGCTGTGAAGAAGTGATTGGGGAACGGGCAGTTTGTGAAGTGATGGTTGAAAACTGTTAGGCAGGAGACCCACTGGAGTGATGGAGGTGTTCAAACTATGTATACGCTGCATGGTCAGAGAAATGGAATTGGAGAAAATCAAGGGAAGGAAGTGGTGAGACAGCAGGAGGGGAAAGTCTTGGGAGAAGAGGAATTTGAGGGAGAGTAGTAGGGAAAGTATGCCAGTTGGCCACCAGGTCAGAGAAGTGAGGACTGTGGATAGTGGAGAGGCCTAAAGAGAAAAAGGAAGTGATGGAAGGGGAAAAGGGAAATGAAGGAAAGTCTATAAAGAAGGAGGGAGTAAGGGAAAAGGACAAAGCCTTACCTATTGAAGTTTGGAGCTTTGGAGATGATAATTTTGGGAGTTGGTGCTTTGTAGACCAATTAACTATGTGTGGCTGCCCACTCACTGGAGGTCTGAGATTTCGTGGTTGGTGCTGGCTTGTCATTGAGTGTACAGACCAGGACAAGTTAAATGCAGGCCCATTTTGAGTGTAAATAAAGTTATTTTCAATGTGCCTTATTGGATTGTCTTGTGTTTTATGCATCATATGTTTAATAGTTCATATTAGTAATCTCAAAGGCCACGAAATTTGTAAAATATTATGAGGTCATAATTGGTTGCAAATACGAATTGGACAGTGATGGCAATATGGTGTCACAATATCAATTCATAATAATATTTTGATATAATAATTAGTTGGTGATTCCATAATGGTGATGAGGTCACAATAGGTTTATGATGTCACAATTGGGTTGATGATGTCACAATGGCATGCTGGACTTCAATTTTCATTAACTCCCAATGAGAATATGATTTCAGAATGGGATTGTGAGATCTACACAGTCATGCATTGGCCCAAATGTGATGAACTCCCAACAGGTATGTGATATCACAATGTAACACATGCTCATGATATCTGACAATGATGACACAATTTTTATGATAGAGTGCGTTTCAAATATCACACATCATACCTGAAATATGAAGTCAAAAACTTTATGAGATCACAAAGGCCTATGTATCACAAGGGTATCGTGTCAAAGTTATGAGGAAAGGACAGGTTAATGATGTCACACTGGTGATCCTGCCTCCAAGGGTTTGTAATATTACAATAGTATAAATGATCTTTTTAGACCACAATGATTATATGTGTAAACAAGTGAACTTTGATGTCGCAAAGGCCATATGCTTTTTCAAAAGAGCTAAGAGGTCATAACCGATTGAAATGTCACAATGTGATTGTGATGTCACAATGGCAATGCGGTGCTGCAATAGGTTTGTGATATCAGGTTGGTAATGAGGTCACCCATAGAATAGTGATGTCACTTCTAGTTTGTAATATTAAAATCACATGTCTGATTTCAATTGCTACTAGGTTACAATGAGGACAAGAGTTCAAGGAAGGAGCTAAAAGTCCTAAAACCCATGACTTTTCTAACATGAGATGTCATAATAGGTTTGTGAAAACAGAATGGCACAGTGATATCACAATGTCAATGTGATGTCACAATATCATGTCATAATAATGTGTTAAGGGAGTTCAGAAGAAAATAGCTGAGGAGAGGTAGGATTTGAAACAAGTGCTCGCATAGAAAGCAGTTTTAGTGTTCCTGTGAACAGTCTTAGGCTATAGAATCATACCCAAGTGCGCCATCACAGTACAAGGAGTATGGCCCGAGAGGGAAAATCCAGGCAAGGAAAGAGATCTGAGCACTTGCCAGTAGCCGCAGCTGCAAGGGTTGTGGTGGCAGCGGTGGCGGCCATAGACACCATACCTACAACCTAGAGTCCAGGACAAAGGAGCCAGACACAGTAGACTAGTGGATTCTACTCAACACCAGCAAGAACTGAGAAGGAGCAAATATCTTCGTCCTGCAGATTTCAGACCAGAGTGGGTCCAGGAACCAAGATTCTGGTGTGAGTAGAACCCTGACTTCCTCATTCCTCAGGGAGCAGAGGTGGGAAGGCCACCCCTCCCCTCACCACCACTGGAAGTCTCCATCTTTGATACTGACAAAGGCCCGGTTGAGCAGATAGCTCCGAGTCAGGCCTTGGAAAAAAAACAAAAGAGTCATTTTGCAGGTCACAGGAACTAGAAGTGACCTGCCAGGCTCAGTTACACCCAGGGGAAAGTCACTCTGCCCAGGCAGAGTAAACTGTCCTCGGAGAAAAGATTTTCTTCACCGGGTAAACAGAGCCAGAGGCTGCCCCATCCTACAGAAGCCTAAACAACAATTGAAATTCAGTAAACATAAACCCTGAGAATGGCTCTAAGCTGGCTCTGTGAATGTCTCAGGTGCTAGCCCCTCAGGGAAAAGCTACTGTTTGCTGAAAGGCTTCAACCCAACCCAGAACCTAGCCTCACCACAGCATCTCCAAACTAGAGGAAACCACCATCTCCCTCTTTTGTGATACTCAAAGATCTCCCTCCCACTGAACTAGCCTGGGAGGAGGATCACAAAATCCTGCTTTACACCGGGCATTTTCTGCCTGACCAAATTGACTTAAGAAACCTATCAAGCCATAGGAAAACCAAACATCACAAGCAGACCAGAGACTCCACCAAGACACTGGTTATAGACACAGGGGAGATACAGGCTCTTCCCATCCCCCCTCCAAAAAAAAAAAAAAAAAAACCCAAAACGAAGAACTCTTTTTTGAACATATTTTTTAATTTTTCATTTTTTTAAAGTGTTTTCTGTTGATCTTTATTTTCTCATATTTTTATTTTTGGTGGGTGTGTGTGTGTGTGTGTGTGTGTGTGTGTGTGTGTGTGTGTGTGTGTGTGTTTTAATCTCTTTGACCTTTTGGTCCTTTTTATTGGTTTCATTTTTTCTCTCTTTCTTTAGTTTTTGCATGACTTAATTGCTGTTCTGCTCAACTCCAGATACATACCTGTTGTCAATTGTTAGATCTTCTCCCCCATTATGTACTTACTTAAGCCAGAAATTTATTACTCAGCTCACAACCTCTTAGGCTTAACTTCGTTAATAGCAGTATTATCTCTTTATACTTACATAATTTTTAAGTAACTAATTTTAAAAAATTTGTTTTTTAGTTTTCACATTTCCTTTCTATCCCTCCCCTCCTCTCATCTTATCCTTTTCTTCTCTCAACATCATTTCTTTAAACTTACATAATTTTTACGTGTTTCATTTCTTAAATTTAAATTTTTGTTTCTCCATTTTTTTCTTTTTAAAAAAAAATTCTCTCCTATGATTCTGTTCGGAATTGGTTATATTTACTCTCATTTTACCTCTCCACATCCCTCTAGTCCTATTTTGACCAACATTTCTCCCTGAAGCTAATAATTTCTGATTTGCCAAATCCTTCTTCGTTGTTCTTAACCCATTAATCCATGGTTGTTTGATTTAGAATAGATTGTATCTGTTGAACTAGATTGTATCTGCAACCATTTTGGTTGTGCAACTGAAGGACTCTGGTTGATGCTTACCTTAAAATAGTGTTCTAGCACAAAATTGCTGTTACTTTCATACCAAATGGGCAGAACAAGCCAGAAAAACAGAAGAAAAATGACAAGTCCAAGTATCTGAACTCCCACTAATGATAATCAGGTGACAGAATAATTAATGATAATAATAGGAATAGTTAATGAGTAAAATAATAATTAATATTTCCCCAAAAACTCTACAAACACTACTGGTAAACATGGTGAATGAAATGATTGAAAATTTGGAAAGGTCTCAGTGTGAACGTGAAAGGGACCAAGAGGAGGCAATCCAAAGAGTAGTACAGGAATCTTGTGAGCATTAGGAAGCTACTTAAAAATTAATAAAGGAATTACATAAGCACGCTGAGAACAGTTATAGAGAATTACAGGAATTGCTTTAATGTGAGGAAACTAATCAAAGAGTAATACAGGAATTGCGAGAGTGTGATCATAATAGACAGAGATAAATAGAGGCATTCAAAAAATTCATAAAGAAACAGCTGAAACAATTCAGGGAGACCACAAAGGGAATGCAGAATAGAGCCTGCCAAAAGGAATGGGAGTCCAAGGAAACCATAACCAATCAACTAAGTGATCTGAGAATAAACACTGAACACAAAATTAAGTAAGTAAAGCTCATACAAGATCTAAACCAAAGCTCCAACAAAGAATTTGAAGCCATCGAAGCCGACCAACTAGAAGGAAAAGAAATTAAAAACAAATAGAAAGTCTTGACAGTAGGTTAGATCAGGCAGAAGATCAAATCTCGGGCATTGAAGACAGCCTAGATATTATAGAGAAATAACATACAACTATCCAGTATAAATCCAAGAAATATGATCGATCTATCCAATATTTGGAAGACACCATCAGAAGGACTAATCTGAGGATAATGGGCATAGAGGAGCACCTAGAGACAGAAGTTAATGGTCTAGGAAATTTATTTAACAGAATCCTAGCAGAGAACTTCCCAAACATGCAAAAAGATAGGCCTATGGCCTAATCAGATACAAGAAGCTTTCAGAACCCCAAATAGACCAGAACAGCACAGGACATGTCACTGTCACATTATAATCCGCACAGGATCAACTCAGACCAAGGAAAGGATCCTTAAAGCTGTCAAGGAGAAAATACCAATCACCCATACAGGGAAACCAATTAGAATACCATCAGATTGCTCAGCAAAGATGATTAAAGCAAGAAGAGCCTGGAGTGATGTAGGCCATGCCCTAAAGACAAACCACAACAAAGAATAGTGTACCCAGCTAAACTCTCCTTCATAACTGAAGATCAAATAAAAATTGTCCATAGCAAAGAAAAATTGAAACAATATATCTCCACAAAACCATCCCTACAAAGGTACTTAAAGATATCCTACAGATAGAAAACTAACAAGACAAAGGCCAAGAAATGGCATCTAAGGGAAAAGAATTAGAACTCCACATGAAAAGAGACCAAAGACAGTCCTCTAACACATGGAGGCTGAACAACACACTGTAGAATCACCAGTGAGTCATGGAAGAGATTAGAAAGGAAATGCAAATGTTCATGATATTCAACAAAAATGAACACACAAATTACCAGCTCTTCTCAGACACAACAAAAACAGTACTCCGAGGCAAGTTTATAGCTCTGAATTCCTACATCAACAAATTAGAGAAATCTGAAACCACAATTTAATAAGACATCTGAACCTCCTTCAAAAAGATCAGCAAAATAAACGCCAATGCAGTAGACAGAAAGAAATAATTAAAATTAAATTAGAATTAAGTAAATTAGAATCCAAAAACACCCTAAAAAGAATAAAAAAAACAAAGAGTTGGTTCTTTGAAAAAATTAACAAAATTAGGGCTGGGAAGGTGGCTCAGAAGTAGAGTGCTTTCCTTGCATGCATGATGCCCTTAGTTCAATTCCTCAGGACCACATAAGCAAAAAGAAAAAAGCCAGAAGTGGTGCGGTGGCTCAAGTGGTACAGCACTAGCCTTGAGCTGAAGAGCTGAGGGACAGCGCCCAGGCCCAGAGTTCAGGCCCCACGACCGGACCACCCCCCCAAAAAAATAACAAAATTGACAGACCCTTAGCAAATTTTATCAGAAAAAGAAGTGAACACACCCAAATAAACAAACTCAGGGACGAGAATGGGAACATCACCATCAGAATATTATAATGGAATACTTCTCAAAACTGTATGCTAATAAGTTTGAGACATGGCAGAAATGGACCTTTTCCTATCAAATATCGACATGTTGAAACTCAAACAAGAGTTAACAACTTAACATGACCATATCAAGTATAGAAATAGAAACAGCAATAAGAGACTTCACATCTAAGAAAAGCCCAGGACCAGATGGATTTGCAGTGGAATTCTACAAGGCATTCAAAGCAGGGCTCACACCAAACCTCCTCCAATTATTCAATAAAATTAACGAGTAAGTTCACTACCGAATTCATTCTATGATACCAACATAACCGTTATCCCAAACCAGGCAGGGACTCATCAAAGAAAGAGAACTATAGACCCATTCCTTTGATGAACATGGATGTTAAAAACCTCAACAAAATTTTGGCCAATCAACTTCAACAATTCATCCAAAAAATCATACATACGATCAAACAGGATTTATTTCAGGGATACAAAGCTGGTTCAATATATGCAAATCAGTTAATATACTTCATCACATCAACAAGAGCATTGATGAGAACCACATGGATATATCAATAGTTGCAGAAAAAGCATTTCACAAGATCCAACACTCTTTATGATGAAGACTCTGGAAAAACTATGAACCCAGAGAATATACCTCAATACAATAAAGGCTGTATATGACAAACCTACAGCCAGCATTATGATTAATGGTGAAAATCGAAAGCCATTTCCTCTTAACTCAGGAACAAGACAAGGATGTCCACTCTCCCCACTTCTCTTCAATTTAGTATTAGAATGCCTACCGACAGCAATAAGACAAGATGCAAACATAAAAGGGATCCAAATAGGGAAAGATGATGTAAAACTCTCCCTCTTTGCAGATGACATGGTCTTGTATTTAAAGAATCCCAGAGACTCCACTCCCAAATTACTCATGCTGATTCAAAATTTTGGCAAAGAAGCATAGTATAAATTAACTTTCAAAAATAAATGGCTTTTCTGCATGCCAACAATGAGAAGTGTGGCTGAAATCAGGAAAGCAACTCCATTCATAATAGCCCCACAAAAAAATAAAATACCTATGAATTAACTTAATCAAAGAAGTGAAGGACCTTTATGATGAAAACTTTAAAAACCTGAAAAACAATGTCAAAACAGAACTTAGAAAATGGAAAAACGTCCCATGGTCCTGGATTGGAAGGATCAACATCGTGAAAATTGAAATACTTCCAAAGGCTATCTACCAATTCAATGTGATACCTATAAATATTCCAAAATCATTCTTCAAGAAAATTGAAGAGGCAATTCAAAAATTCATATGGAATAATAGAAGACCCCGAATAGCAAAAATGTTCCTTAACAGAAAGAACAGTGCTGGAGGAATATCACTACCAAATTCCAAACTCTAGTACAAAGCCATAGTATTCAAAACAGCTTGGTATTGGCACAAGAACAGACCTCAGAACCAATAGAATAGAATTGAAAACCCAGATATGAACCTACAGAACTATAACCACCTAAATTTCGATAAGGGAGCTTAAAAAAATAAAATGGAAGAAAGACAGCCTCTTCAGTCAATGGTGCTGGCAAAATTGGTTAATCACTTGTAGAAAACTAAACCTAGATCCTTATATATCACCCTGCACCAGAATCAACCCCAAATGGATCAAAGAACTCGGAGTCAAAGCAGACACCCTGAAAACATTACAGGATGGAGTAGGAGAAACCCTCCATCTCCTTGGCAAAGGCCGAAATTTTCTTAATAGAGACCCAGAAATATGAAAAATCAAAGAAAGGTTGGATAAATGGATTTCATGAAATTGCAGAGCTTCTGCCTGGCAAGGGACAAAGCTAGCAAGATCAATAGAAAGCCCACAGATTCAGAAAAGATCTTCACTAACCGTAGAACAGACAAGGGTCTCATATCTAAAATATACCTGGAACTGAAAAAATTATATCCCCCAACAACAAATCCTCAAAGAAAGAATTCCCCAATAAAAAAAAGTGGGCTAAAGACTTACAGAGAAACTTCTCTGAAGAGGAAATAAGGACAGCGAATAGACACACGAAGAAATGCTCCAACTCCCTAGCCATAAAAGAAATGCAGATCAAAACAGCATTGAGATACCACCTCACCCTAGTTAGAATGGCTATAATCAATAACTCTAATAACAACAGAAGCTGGTGGGGATATTGGTGGGACTGTATACTTGTTCAACGACTTTGGAAATCAGTATGGAGCTTCCTCAAAAGACTCTACATAAAGCTCCCCGATGACCCAGCACTCCTACTTTTGGGCATTTAACCAAATGATTACAAACAATACCATACTAAAGCTACCAGCACAACTATGATTTTGCCTCATTATTTACCATAGCTAAGATACGGTACCTACCCAGATGCCCCTCAGTAGATGAATGGATCAAGAATATGTAGTTTATATACACAATGGAATTCTATGCGTCCATCAGAAAGAATGACATTGCCCCATTTGTTAGGAAATGGAAAGCCTTGGAAAAAATTATATTTAGTGAAGTAATCCAAAGAAACATAAGTGCCATTGTTTCTCTTATTTGCAATAACTAGTATATGTCTGAGACAAACAGAAACTGTTAGACAAATTGATGGTAGGAGAAATGAACCCTAAGATAAGGACTCAAATTTTTTTTCGTTCTTACTATTGTTTCTGCCATATTTATGATGTGATTTATTTGTTGCTTTTTATGTCCCTCCCCTACGGTATAACCCCTGTTTTCACTGTATTTGATGTTCGTATAATTTGGGGATGGCAAGGGAAAATCCATTGTTATACAGGTGGACTAATTACCACAATGACATGTACAAATATTATGTCAAAAAATGAACTTTACAACTTTGGTGCAGAGGGGGTGGTGGGGTGGTAGAAGGGGAGATATGAAGGGATGGGAAAGGGAAACAAAGGAGGAGGCAAAAATGCTTGATAAGAAATGTACTCATTACCTTGTTCATGTAATTGTAAACCCTCTGTATTTTCAACATAAAAAATCATAAAATAATAAATTAAAACTCATGTCAATTTTGTTTTGTCGGTCGTAGGGCTCTAACTCTGGGCCTGCACACTGTCCCTCCTCTCTTCCGCTGAAGGATACCACTGTATTTCTTCAGCTACAGTGCCGTTTCTAGTCTTCAAGAGATATCTTGGAGATGAGAGTCTCACAGCTTTTTCTGCCCAGGCTGACTTTGAACCACTATCCTCAGATCTCAGACTTTTGGGTAGCTAGGATTACAGGCATGAGCCAACAAAGCCCAGATCTAAGACAATTTTTAAAAAGTAAGCTTATTGAAACTTCTGGCTTTTTCCAATAAACAACCTTTCTTTTTCAGCATTAGTTTATATCTATGATTTATTTTTAGATGTAACTGTTAATTTTTTAATCGAATTATATATGTTTTACTATTACTCAGTATCTCACAAAAATCCATAGTTATTGACTTTCCCCAAAGTCAATTATTACATACTATATTACTTACTATTATTATTACACTCTATATTACATATAATGTGAAGTGAAAATAGTTTGGATCATTTAAGATAAATTAGTAGCTGCTATTTTAGCATTATAAATTCACATCTGTGATTTTAAACGAAGATTTAAAAGGAAAGATTTTTGAGTTAAAATGAAGTATGAATGTGTAGTGTGTCCCAATTGAAACAAAACTTCTGAATTCATACCGACAAAATTATTTTCTTTCCACTTATGACTTTGCAGTAATACTATTGGAAATAGTGAGGCAAGAGGAGGAAGAATTCAATCTTTTTTTTTTTTTTTTGTCAGTGGTGAGGCTTGTATCCTGGGCTAGAGCCCTGTCCCTGTGCTCTGAAGCTCAAGGCGAGTGCTCTACCGCTTGAACCCCAGCTCCACTTCTGGTTTTCTAGTGGTTTATTGGAGACAAGAGTCTCACAGAGTTTCCTGCCCGGGCTGGCTTTGAACTGTGATCCTCAGATCTCCGTGACCCTCCTGAGTAGCTAGGGAGCTAGAGTTACAGGTGTGAGCCACTGGTGCCCAAAAAGGAGGAAGAATTCAAATCATATCAAACAATGTCTTTGTATGAAGACCTGCCTATTCCCAGTTGTCACAAAATTTCAAGTGTGTATCTTAGAATTCCATTTGGAAAAGTTCTAAATCATTGATTCTTTTTGTAGTTTCTGTTATAGGAAACAAAATATAGACACAAAACAATTGAAATAAAATGCACACATATGTTGACGTCACAACTGAAAAAACAACCAACAAAATAGAACTCCCCCAGGAACAAAAGTATGTTGTGCCCAGTTTTTTTTAAGCACAAAAACCTCAAATACACGTTAACTTGGCGTAGAGCTAAAAAGATAACTGTGTCTCAGAAATACGGTTGTGTTAATTTGTAATTAAATTCATCTAGATGAACCTAATATAGCAAAACCCTTGAATGGATCAAATTGTTTCAAACAAATGTGACTGTATGCGGAGTGAGATCTGCACATATTTAAAAGAATAAAATAACAAAATCATGACATACTTAAAAAATTCAGAAATGTAATGAATAACTCCAATAGTATCCATATTGAGAACTAATTCCTACTGATTTAACAAAAAAATTATGCAAATAGTAGAATCTGAGCATTGTACATGAGTGTGCATAATTTTAAACTACTCCAAATTACACTTTGTAGAAGACTGAATGTGGCTTATCTAAAGGAAAACATCAACACATAATATGAATGAAAATAAAAGTCTCATGAAAAGAGAGAAGTAGTTTCTGGAAAATAATAGTTTAATAAATGGTGGTCAAAATCTTTCTAGTACTGACAAAATTGCATATCTATTTATTTAGATCCAAAAAAGACCCAAGTTAATCGCGCAGATTTGAAACTTTGGCAAAGTATCAGTATACAGCTGTAACATTATTATGGGAGTTGACTCTGGCAAGGAATTCACTTATTCTTCGTTCTGACAAATGAATATATGAAAGAACTTCTCCAACTAAATATCAAGACCTAACTAAATATATAACCAGAAAAGTCATCATGTAAGCCATATTGCAACTTAGGTAGAAGAAAAATCAGTCATACTGATTCTGTATTTATTGTAAATGTTGATTTTTTACACAAATTATTTCCTTTAGGTTGCATTTTTAAAACATTGTGTAACATGATGTATATCTTAGTAACTAATTTTGGATGCCTCGTTAAATTTTGTTCTGAGTATAATGTCTCACTTCAGTTCCTAACCCATGAAATGATGTTGATTACAAAAATAAATTCTAATAACCAATGTTTATAATACACAAAATCTCATAAGCATGACACTAGTAAGCATTGGTTAACATTTTGATATCATGGTCTCATGACTGATGAGGCCTATCTGCATGAGTATCATTGTACCTAGATTCCTCAGCCTGAATTTTGCTACTGTTAAAAAAATATTTATAGCCAGGCGCTGGTGGCTCACGCCTGTACTCCTAGCTACTCAGGAGGCTGAGATCTGAGGATCACGGTTCAAAGCCAGCCCAGGCAAGAGAGACTGGAAGTGGCGCTGTAGCTCAAGTGGTAGAGTGCTCGCCTTGAGCTGAAGAGCTGAGGGATAGCGCCCAGGCCCAGAGTTCAAGCCCCATGACTGACAAAAAAAAATTATATCTTTATTTGTCACCGATCAGAGACTAAATCTGAGTGTAAAGCCTATGGAAAATGATAAAGTAAGAATTTAGTTTTTCTGGAAATAAAATAAACAAAATTCAGCATAGATTAACTCACTGGTTTCAAGTCAACTAATTTTTCCAAAACATTCTAAGCATTTCCTTACAATGTGTATTGTTCTCAAGAAGGGAATGGGTAATGTGAAAAGAGGACTAACCAAGCATTGTCTTCGAATATACATAATTTGGATTACCCTCTACATTTGGATATAAGCATTTCTGATAAAAAAAAACTGTTTGAATAATTGATTTTCAGGCCAGGTATAATATACCCTAGATTCATATACCAAACTACATTCAAAAAATGGTATATACCAATTAACTAAAGAACTTCCTGGCAGAAAAATGGCATCTCTATACTATGTGATGCCCAATTCTTAGGTATTTCATTATGCCTCAATTTAATGAATGTGATTGTTTAAATGATTCATGAAGTATTAATTAAAATTGATCAGTGTCCTATAATATAATTGTGTATAATTTTATCCTAGGATCATTCAAGAACGGCCCATTCAATCATGACATACATCACATTCCACTGGTATTCATATGGATAGGAATGAGTTTCTTAGGATCTTTTGCCATTTGGAGATGGCAGGACCAGGATTCGAACTATAGGCTCCAGCTTCTACCACTTAAACCTGAGGACAGGGAACTCACCAGTCTGTCCATGAACATCAAAAGACCAGTGATTAGGCAGTCACCAGTGGCTCTCAGCAGTCCTCCTTGATACTTACAAGGCTGTGATAGGAGGATCATAGTCAAAGTCACCCTAGGCAGGAAAGTCCTTGAGACTCCTGTCCACCTTCTGTTTCAACAAAGCCAGAAGTAGAGCCATATTGCTACAGTGGTAGATGGCTAGCCTTAAGGAAAAGCAGCTCATGGACTGTGCCCAGATCCTGAGTTCAAGGTTCGGGACTGGCAACAAACAGACATACACAACAATATGTGCAGATATCCAGCTAAAGCATGTCACCCTCTTGTCCCCAGCTGGATTGGACAATGTTCCCTGGGAAAGGGGCTGGGGGAGCTGCTGTCATCTTGACTCCACCCATGCTGCTTACATCACAGGATTCCGGCCACACCCCCATTCTTTAATGTTTCTTTCAGAACAATGGGATACAAGAATCGTGACCACACCCATATTCCATGATGCCCAGCACCAGTATTCCCTTTGGTGGTTGACACTACCACCAGCAGTTGAGGAAGGAAGAGGTGGCTGAGTGATGAGCATGAGACATGAGGCGACATTGGAGTAGAGTGGAAAATTTATGTCCTAGTCAAATAGCAAGAGAATAGAGTATTTCCCAGAGCCTGGGAAATGGCCAGCCCATCTTTGCCATCCCAGCGCCTTAATGTCTGAAACAACAGGACTCCGTGAAAGAGCTACAGGCAAGAAACTACTTCCAGAACACCAGCAAAAGTATCCTCCCATCACACCTGCAACATTCACGAAAACAAAGAACACAAAAAAGGGAGGGATCCCCAAGACAAACACCACTGGGGAGAGTGATTCAACGCTGGCCAAAGGTGATGCAGACCATGGGCCTTCCCTGCCTTTGCACACAGTCACAGCCACCAGGAGCCAGAGTGTCAAGGGTCCTGATACCATCAAGGATCTGCAGAGGTGCTAGTGACACGTGGTGCCCACTGGACTGCAGCAAAAGAAGAAACAAGGCACTCAGTGCCAAAATTCCACCACTGAAGCAGGAGAATACAGACCTGCAGGATCGACCAGAGAAAGAGAGTGAGAAGATAGGCCAGTTGCATGAAGCACCACAAACAGAGCTAGAGATCCACAAGTCACCCATAGAGAGGTTGGTTTCAGCAGAAAGAGATTTACAATCTGCACCGGCCCAAGTGAAGCAGGTGGCCAATGACAGATAAATGGAGCACGAAGCTCTTACCAGCCACCTGCAGGCCACAGAGCGGTGTGTGGCAGAGCTGGATATGGTGGCTTCTGCAGTCACTGCTGCATAGAAGGAGACTGAAATGTTCTTTGAACGGCTGAATGGTGTGACCTTTCAGCTTGAGGAAAAGACCAGAAGCTTCGATGACCTGCAGCAAGTGAACACAGAGTTTCAGAAGCTGGAAGTGCTCTGGACACAGAACACCACCGAAGAACAGAATCTGCAAGTTCCAACTAGTGCTGGCAGGGCATGAGTTACTGAAGAGACTACTGGACAACCTGAGCTGGATGGGGACCTCAGCAAGTCTGGTGAGAGACACGTTCACAGAGGACCTGAGCATTGAGAGGTCCGCATGGAAAGAGGAGACTCAGTGGCTGCCCGAGCAGGTGAACCAACTGACAAAGGAGAAGGAGAAAAGGGCGAGGCAGGTGCTGGAGAATGAGCTGGGGTAACTAAGAAAGAAGCTGACAGAGCCATGGCCCCCCGCAGGACCATCTCAGGTGCAGCTGCAGTTACAGGCCTAGGCCTCCTGCACACAGATGGAGTTGAAAAACCTGGAGTAACAACTTCACAACCAGGTCCAGGAAAACCAGAAGCTCTGTCTCCAGAACACAGAGCAGCAGGAGCAACTGCAGACTGGAGGATAAGGCCAAGGATCTACAAGAGATACCCTAGACCCCACAAGGTACATGTGTGTTTGTGTGATCCATAGCCAGAGGAAGAGCTGCCCTGCTGTGGGACACTCACCACAGGGGGAGCGGTGAGAAGGAGGAGCTCACCAGCATCCTGGACTCATAGCAACAAGTGAAGAAAGAACTGCGGGAACACCTAGACCACTCAGAGGAGAAGATAGAGGAATGGAAAGAGATGGCAGAGAGAGAGAGAGAGAGAGAGAGAGAGAGAGAGAGAGAGAGAGAGAGAGAGAGAGAGAGAGAGAGAGAGCCAAGCATCATGGGAGCTATAGGAGCAGCAAGAGCAGTCCCTGGCCCAGCTGCAGGTGCTCAGAGCCACCTGTGAGCAGCACATTGCCTCTAATGAGCGGCTGAACTGTGAGAAAGAGGCCCTGCAGCAGCACCTGCAGAGGCAGACCCAGCTGCTGGAGCTGCTGAAGCAAGTGCAGGCCCCGAACACCTGGGGGGACCAGGTGGTGCCCCCAAAGTGGCAGGACACTCTCAAGTGCTAGGAAGTGACCAGACCATAGGAGGAGCGCCTGCAGGCCCAGCTGAGCTTCCTGGCTTTCCCTGGGGAAGTGGAAAGTGTGAGCCCTGGGGAAGAAAAGGAGAGGAGGTTACTTCCCCCGCCATGACCACCCCAGAGGATGGAGACATGCCCCAGACCTAGAGGGACGTGGATCTGAGAGCCCTCTCAGAGGCTGAGATCCACAGGGGAAAACTCCTGCTGCAGGAGCAGCGGCCCTGGTGCAGGTGTCCGGCCTACCTGCAGCGCAGTGCCAGACAGAGCTGGAGCCACATGGCCCCTGCACTTTGAGCCGCCACCACAGCTGGCGTGGGGATGACAAGTGGGACACGTGGGCATCTGAGAAGAAAATCTGCTTCATCCACGACCTATCCGATGAGGTGGATTTCCAGAGTCCAGTGGATGAGCTCCACCATCAATGTAGCCAGCTGTTGGCACACATCCGCACCATCGAGGAGTCTCTCATGGCATGTAAAGAGCAGATGTCTGTCCTGGATAAGCAGTGTCAGGAGAATGCTGAGCGTGTGTGCTGGCTCTACCAGGAGAAGATGGAGAAGAGAGGGCTGCAGGAGCTGCTGTGGGTCCTCGCATGGGAAGGCGTGGACAGCAGCCTCCAGATGCCAACACAGGCTGACCCTCTCCCCCCCACACTGCTTCAGACGCTTCAGGCTCTGGGGTGGGCGAAATGAGGGAGGAGCAGAAAGGTTTGAAGAATTGCAACTTCAAGACAGCTTGGAAACTGCCAGAGTTGGAGTTCCAACCCCGTAGATGACTCCCTCATGGAGCACATCCTGCAGCAAATGCCCCACATCCAGAGCAACTGACAGCTTGAGGGCTCAGGCAAGGAGCACTCCCTCCCTTTCTTCTGTAGACTGATGTGGATGATAACTCTCTATGTGACATACTGACGCTCAAAAGCCTCGGCAGCCACCAGAAGTAGGTGGCAGGTGGCCTCTCAGGTCTCCATCTGCCACAAGATGGGGGTAAACTGTGGGTCAGGTAGGGCAGAGGCTGCCGGGAAGCGGCCCAAATTCAAGGGACATCTAATGGCCCATTGGTGGCCAGGGAAGAGAACCATGTTATACTTATCACAAAGAATAAATTGTTTTCAAAGGGAAGAAAAGTCTCCAACAAAGATTTGTTCTTCCTGTCCTGGCGTTTGAGTTCAGGGCCTGGCCACTGTCCCTGAGATCTTTTTGATCAAGGCTGGTGCTCTACCAGTTGAGCCCCACATCTCCTTCCAGCTTTTTCTGTGTGGAATGAAACCCCTGGTGTCAGGCATGCTAGGCAATCACTCTACCACTGAGCCACATTCTCAGCTAGGATTATTCCCCCCCCTTCCCTGGCCCAAACCCATATGGCCATTCCTCAGTTAAATAGGAAGTAGGGGCTAGGATGAACATGAAGCACAAGTCTGCTTCACACAGAAATACTCCCCTGCCCACTCTTGGACCCACTTAGTTGAAGTTTCTCTTCTAACATTGAGGGATGAAAAAGGGAGGGGGGAGTCTTGAGAGAGGAGTACCAAGAACAGTGGCCCCCTGACTCCACAGCCTACCTCACACAAGTGGTCCTCTAGATTCCAAACTTAGCTGACTCAATGTGGATTCTACACTGTCTCCTCACCTCTTCAATGCTCAGCATGAAATAAATGTCACCCTGGCCCCAGCCCACACACAGGGTAGAAGCTCCTAGTCCCAGACCAACTTCCATCTCTGACTGCCCCGAGTTAGGCCAGACCCACCACTCACTACAATGTTGGTGGCAATGACCCATGTATGGATTCCAGTAAGATGGTCTCTAGCAAAGAGCAAAAGCAACAGAGTGAGAAGGGCAGAAGTATGTGGTGGGGGTGATTGCTCTGAGATCTTCCTCCTTGGAGCCCTCCTGTCAAGCCAGAGCCATGCTAACCAAAGCATGGCCAAGTCCAGAGTGTGAGATGATATGGAAGAACACAGGACTAAAGGAGGTACTGCTTTGTCTTGGAGCACTTGAAAATTCCAATTATATTTGACCCATACCAATCTCAAAACCAACATGCAATGCCTCTCCTTGGTATTATTGGCTGTGAGCACTGTCCCTGAGCTCTTTTTCTCAAGACTGGCACTCTACCACTTGAGTCACAGGGACACTTCTTGTTTTCTGATAATTCATCGAGGATAAGTGTCTCACACACTTTCCTACCCAGGGTGGCTTGGCACCATAATCCTCCAGATCTCAGCTTCCTGAATATCTAGGATGACAGGTATGAGCAACCTGTGCCCAGCATGTGATGGCTTTTGAAGGCGTCTTGGCGAGTCTGTATAAGGAGCCCCAAAGGGCCTGGATAGACCACAACCCAATCAAGGAGCTGGGATGGGGGAAAGGTGACCTTCTAACCATATTGTTCCCCAAAATTCAAGGTGCCAGAGGGTTTTGTATGCATCAAATACCTAGGCCAACAGCCTTGATGCTTAGTGGGGAAAACATGGAGAATACCTAAAGATTGCAATATAGAAATCTCTGATTTTGCATGTATGTGGTGTGTGTGTGTGTGTGTGTGTGTTTGTGTGTGTGTGTGTGTGTGTGTGTGTGTGTGTGTGAACTCAGGGCCTATGCTCTATCCCTGAGTTTTCTTGCTCAAGCCTAGTGCTCTGCCACTTCAGCCACAGCCCCACTTGCTTTTTGATGGTTAATTTTATGTAAGAGTCTCAAGGACTTTACTGTCCAGGTTGGCTTCAAAGCATGACAGGCCCCCAGGGCAGTAAGAGTAAACATAACTCACAGGTACAATCCCTATGTTAGGTGACTACTGCCTCCTAAAGACTAGACACAGGACATGCAGCCCCGTGTCATCGTCCTCTAGAGTTCAATTGGGGGAAGTGAGCAAGGCCAAGCTGACTTTTGCCCACCCTGAGTGCTGATGCCAGAGCAGGTCTGTTCCACCCTAGGGCAAGAGGCTCCCAGAGGCACAAGGAAGGTAGAGGTCAGCTCCAGGCCGAGCTAAGAGCCTTTGCCCATGGATACCCCAAGTTGGCCTTCCTGATCACCGTAAGGCCTGTCAAAGAATAAACCAAAAAAAAAAAAATTGAAGCTGTGCCTCCAAGTGCTAGAGTTCTCGCATTGAACCAAAGAGCTCAGGGACAGGGCCCTCAAGCTTTAAATTCAAGACCCTCAGCTGATCCTCCTGCAGTTTAGCTAACTATGAACTAGTAGGATTTGTGAAGTATTTCTGAAGAATGGTGATACTGAAGAAAGCATCCTAATTCTAATGAAAGCTGAACTTGTGACATACAGCTATGTGCTGAGTCCTTCACAGGGTCCTGTTTGATGGGTCCTTCCAACATGGGGGTTTTGTGCTGAGTCCTCAAAAAGTCCTGTTTGTTGAGTCATCCCAAAGGGCCTTATGTGCTGAATCCCTGAGAAGAATGGGCCCTGCTTGTTTTTCCAAAGGGTGCTGTGCGCAGTGTCCATTACACAGCTACTGTATACTGAGTCCTTCAAAAGGTACAGTGTGCTAATTCATCCCAAAGGGTATACTTCTATGTGCTGAGCCCTTGAGAAGAGATGGATAAGGTGAAATTTTCAAGTGCTATGTGCCGAGTCCTTTGACAATGTGGTATGTGCTGAGTATTTCCACAGGGAGTATGTGCTGAGTCCATCAAAATTGTGCTATGTGCTGAGTTTTTCAAAGGGTACTGTACACTATTTTACACAGTGTGCTATGTACTCAGGCCTTCAAAAGGGGCTGTGTGTGGTCTTAACACAGGGTGCTATGTACTGAGTCCCTGGGAAAGAGTGGTACACGTTGAGTTTTTCAAAGCATGCCATGCACTTAGTCCATTACATTGTGGGCTATGGACTCCCTCCTTCAAAGGGTGCTGTGTGCTGAGTACTCTCCACAAGGTACTATATACTGAGTCCTTCAAAGGGAGCTGTGTGCTGAATCCTTTACACAGGGTGCTTTGTGCTGTTTTTTGAAGTGTACTGTGTGCTGACTCATCTCAAAAGGTACTATATTCTGAGTCCTTGAGAGGTAGTTATCCCCAACAATCACACACACACAAACAGACACAAACAAACATACACAAACAAACATACACACAAGGGTCACCTTACACCTTCTTGGTGTGTGGATTGGAGGAGCATGGAGGAGAGTCTCCTCCAGCGATGGGGCTGAGGGGAGATTTGATACCCCAGGCAGGTACTGGGGTTGGGGAGGAGTGATGAGCAGAGGTGAGGCTACAATTTCCATGGCCTGGAAGCCTTTGGTCCCAGTCAGGGCTTGGCTTGCACCAAGGGGTGGGGGCCAGGACCCAGGCGAAGAGGGGGAGGGGGGCAAGAGGAGGAGGGAGCTGGGCCCAAGGCACACTCCCATGGCAGCAGTGGCCAGGGGCACGACTCAGGAGAGGGCGAGGAGGTGGCATGCCCGGCGGGTGCAACACAGCCCAGGAGAGGAGTGGGGGCAGATAGAGAGCAGTGGCTTCATCAGCTGGCGGCCTCGCTGATCATAGTGCAGGTTCTGGTGGGGAGCACAGAGCACGTGGAGCTGGCACAGCAGGCACATCGCCACGGGCAGCCACGTGGAGGCAAGGTGCCCATGGCAGCCCTGAGACTGAGGTCCCCACAAGGGAGGCACAGGAAAGGCTGAAGTGGGAGTGGTGCTGGCTGAAGAAGAGGAGTAGAGGTCACAAGCATCCCTGCCATGCATTCGCAGATGCCCCTGCCCCCTCCCAGCAGCATTGCATTTCAAATATGGCACTTTCAAATCCGACCAGCTGCACCTCTCACAGTCACCCAGAGGAGATGGCGTGCCCCTGGCAGGCTTGTGGCCCTGAACTGGTCACTAGGCCCTGGTCCTAGGACTCTGGGCCCATGTGCACCCGGGGCCTCCACTGAGAGCTTCTCCGATTAGTACATGTGAGTGGTGGCTCTGAGGGCCCACAGCCTGGAAACACTCCCGCCAACCAACCACTGAAACGGACCTGCACCTCCTGCCTCCCCTTTCCTGTCTCCTCCTCAAGTCCACCCTCCCCCCCCAGTCTGCCATGGTCCTGTCACAAATGTGCCCCAGGGGTAAGGGGTAGGGGTGTGTGTTGACCTGGGGATCCCACCCCCATCCCTAGTGGCCAGTGTCCCAGGAAACAGGAAGATGCAGGAATGAGTGAGGAGGTGTGCCACAGAGCTCCTGGCCTGGAGCATTGGGAGCTACACAGTCACACATCTGCACCCTCCCTCTCTCTGAGAACCTGGTGGCTTTAATTAGAGGTGGGGAGCAGCACCTTCACACCTGTCTTCTCGAGTCTTTTTCTTTTTGCTGGGGTTGGTGGGTGTTGGATGCAGAAGATAAGCCCTCCTTGCTGTGTGAGCCCTTGTCTTCTGTGCTCTGTCACCCTTTCACCTGAGGAGGGCCCCAGAAGAGCCCACTAGGTATGTGAGGGCACTTGGAGTCAGACAGAAGGTGAATATCTGGGAAGAATATACCCACTCCGACCCACATACACCCAGCCTGTCCGCCCTCCCCCTATCCCAGCTGTCAACAGTACTCACAGGGTGTTCACATTTCCCAGCTCTTCCAGCATCTGCTGGTGCTCCCTGTCCATCTGGTCTCCTCGTCCTCCCCAAGAATCCACCAAGTCACCCTGAAGCATCTAGGCTGGAAGTAGGGAGTCCATCCATGTATGTAGCCTTTAAGACCCCATCCGTTTCCCCAACACTGAACCAAACCCAGGTCAGACACCCCCCTGGGGCACCATGACCCCCTGCTTGTTTTCAGCCCCGGCTTTGAGGAGCCATCTATCTCGGGACACCTTCACCAAGTGTCCTAGCCTAGGGTTTTGTTCAATGGGGAGTCAAGGCTGGCTGTTCCCAAGGGAAAGTGTCTGGCCCTGGAGAAAGGGAGAGTGGTGCTCCCTTTGGTTGGATCCCCTGTTCTGACCAGGCAACCCCCATGCTCCAGCTTGTATCTTGTCCCAAAGAAGGAACCAACAAACTCAGGAGAGGCACTGCTCTGACTCTGTGTGTGTGTGTGTGTGTGTGTGTGTGTGTGTGTGTGCATGAGAGAGAGAGAGAACATGAGAGAGAGAGAGAGAAAGGGAGGGAGGGAGGGAGAGAGACAGACAGACAGACAGATAGACAGATCATCTTTCTCCTTATACAGCCTGACTGTGCTCAGGTGAGTGATCCGTTGGCAAATTGCAGGTGCTGCATGGACTAATCTGTCAGAGTTCTGGATTTGTGTGTGTTTGTGCGGTTTGTTTGTGTATGTGTGTGTGTGTGTGTGTGTGTGTGTGTGTTTGTGTGTGTGTGTTGGGAGAGCGCGGAGATGAGAGCAATAAAACATATTTAAGGCACCGTGTCTACAAAGAGCAAAAGCATTTTATTTGTGTGTATGTGTGTGTGTGTGTGTGTGTGTGTGTGTGTGTGTGTGTGTGTGTGTGTGTGTTTGTGTGTGTGTGTTGGGAGAGCAGGGAGATGAGAGCAATAAAACATATTTAAGGCACCGTGTCTACAAAGAGCAAAAGCATTTTATTTGTGTGTGTGTGTGTGTGTGTGTGTTGTTCATTTTTCATCAATGCCAAGTATGAGTCTAGCGATAATTTGTGTTTTCTCCTTTACAGTTTCATGGTTCCTTTGGAGAAGGTTTCAGTACACGTTCCTTTCCACCTTTCTGTTCTCCCTTTCCTGTAGCCCACAGTAGCTGCTGGGGCTGCGTGGGTCTCCCCTAGAATGTTTCTGTGAACTCCAGACCAGAGTGGACACCTGTCCATCTGTCTTCAGCCAGAAGGCTCTTGAGGCAACTGTGACCACAGCCATACTCTTCCTGCCAGACAGTCTGCTCTAGTGTGTATAGTTGGAGCAAAGTCAAGGGATGGGATTGTGTCCTCCAAACGTAATTAGGGAACGAGTTTGGGGGGGGCAGTAGGGCAGGGGCTGTGAGGCTAGGAGAGTATGGGGGGTAGCGAATGTTGTGACATGGTAGATGGTTCACCACGACCAAGAATGAGAGGGGAAACTTACCCAGGGCATTGACTGTGTCCATGGGCATCCGGGCAGGGGACTCCAGGCCCCCACTGGTGGCACGGATTCCCTCCTGGGGCAATGTACTGGTGGGCAGTTCTCCCTGGAGTCCTGCAGACTCCAGTCTCTGTTTGGCCTGAGCCATTACCAGCTGGGCAGTGGTAAGCAAGTTCATTCCCCCTGTTGGAACCTGCTTGCTAACTGCTGTGGCAGTTAGCTAGGGCTCTCGGAATGCCACTTTCTGTAATCTACTGTAGGCTGTCTGGAAGAAAATGCAGACCACTGAATTTAGAACCCTTCAAATTTTCCAGGTTTTTTTTTTTCCTTGAAGCTGGCCATTTCCACTAACGCCTGGGATGATGGGTCAAATTAGACAGATGATTTCAGCCTCCAAACAATGACGTTCAAAGTAGCACAGGAAGAGTTCCCAAGCCAGATGGTCTCCTTTAAAGAACGTCATGCCTTGACTGACTTTCTTCGGCAGCTGTTGATTCTCCTCTGGCTCTCTCTAGGGTGACCACCACAGTCAAGGATGTCGTGAGGAGCAGAGATTGTGACCTCACTATCCCTAGCCTGCCAGCTGTGAGTAGAGATGATTCCCAGCACCTGAACTAGACTCTGGGAGATTCAGAAACCAGAGATACCTCGAGGATCCTTTCTCTGCAACATGAAACTTGGGGGCCGGATGTGGTAATCCTGACTGACCCCAGGGGGAGGAGAGGAGGCCCCTTGAGCCAGGCTTTCAGCTCACAGCAACCTCATTCACACCTACATGGGGAATTGAGTGCCACAGAGCTGGTCAGCTACTGGACAGAGATCTTTGAGAAGACAGGCATCCCAGAGGCTCTGGAGTCCAGCGAGTACATAGTGGT
The DNA here is from genome assembly GCF_019054845.1 of Dipodomys spectabilis. Taxonomy (NCBI): domain Eukaryota; kingdom Metazoa; phylum Chordata; class Mammalia; order Rodentia; family Heteromyidae; genus Dipodomys; species Dipodomys spectabilis. Next base: position 1,767,396 of record NW_024870975.1, read on the forward strand.
TCACATCCTCAGAGCCAAAACAGTTATGTATGGTGGCATCAGGAAGGGGGAAGAAGGAGGAGGGAGAACTGAGGGAGAGCTACATCAGGCTTCGTACCTCCTACCCCACAGATGATTCTTATCTGAATCAGATGGGTCTTTTCTGTAGTATTTTCATAGACAGATGTTCATTTATTTATTCAACAAACCATTACAGTGTGCACCAGTCTCTGTGGGGGTCACAGACAAAAGTTCCAGGACTGGTTCCACAGCCCATGAAGAAACCTTGGATTGATTTGGATGCCAGTGCTTCAAGCCTGTCATCCTAGCTACTTAGGAGGCTGTGTTCAGAGGATTGAGGCTTTTGGCCCAGGCAGGAAAGCCTGTAAGACTCTTGTCTTCAATTAACTACCAAAAACAAAACGCCAGAAGTGGATGTGTGGCTCAAGCCGTAGACTGCTAGCCTTGAATAAAAAGGCTTAGGGACAGCACCTAGGCTCCAAGTACAAGGCCCAGGGCTGACACAAAGAAAGTAAAGAGAGAGAGGAGGGAAGGACAGAAGGAGAAAAAGAGGAAAGGAAGGAAGAAGGGAGAATATGGAAGCCTTGGTTTGGAGTCCCTGGACCAAGGGAGACAACTATTCACAATCTCTGTGGGGACAGTTTCAGAACCTAAAGCCAGTATGTAGGACCAAGCCACTGATCCCTTAGCAACTTCATGACAGCAAAGAGCTGTGTGGTCACCGATGTAGAGGGAACCAGCCTCGGGTAGAACCTAGGTCTCAGGGTGGGTCACCAGGTTTAAATTATCCCCAGCCTCATCGAGTTTATTTTCAGGTCAGATAAGAAGAAAGTTTCCAAGGGCTAGGGAGGCATTGGGGTGAGAAAGTTTCAATGGGGGGTAAGGGTTAAGCAGCACTTTGAAGAGGGAGGATGGTCCCAGGTCAGGTGTGTCAGGAAATTGGAACCATGACCTCGCCTGACAACATAAACTACCAGTCTTTGATCCAGCCAAAATGCTATTAAAAGTCCTGGCACCTTGGGTTCATCATTGACAACCTGGCTGCCGTTCACTGCAGGATGCCTGTGCAGTACATCCTTGGGAACAAGGACTTTCCAGGGCTCAATCTGAGGATACCACCCCCGGTATTCATTCCTCCACCAAAGACTGAGGTAAGCATGCCACTGCCACAGGACAGCGTGGGAATGAGGTCAGGAAATGGGTCTCTTGGCTGGCTCAGTCTTTAGTCTAGATGGCAGATCTGGGATTCAGAGAGGTAGGCTGAAGGTGGGACAGAGCTGTGTAGAGGCTGGTGGGAAAACCAAAGACACTGGGCTCTGAGCAGGGTGGTTTCTTTGATAATACTCACAACATAGGAAAATTTCTGGGATAGAGCAGCCCTTTTCACCTCCCCAAGATGGACTTAGATCTCCCCAGTCTCCGTCCCTTGACCAGGAAACCCTTTAGTTCCCTTTAGTGGTTGAATAACTAGACCTTATCTCACTGCCCAGTGCTGAGGCAGGGCAGTGAGAGAGCCTGAGTCTTTGATAAGGTCAGAGGATTTTCAGTATGAGATTGTACTTGAATGTCCCAATTTGGTGCATGGTCAGTCCCATCTAAGACTGCCATGATGTAGGACATAGAAGCTAGAGAATCAGAGCTGGATGGTGTCTGTTCTTGGAGTCCTGAGTATTATGTGTTAGCTTTGAGCTCCCATATGCCCACCTGCTTCCCTTCCTTGGTTGGGTCTACGCTAGAAAAAGCTTGAAACTAGGGCATGGATCTTATTTTTTATGCTCCAAGATAGCACTCTACCATTTGAATCACAGCTCCACTTCTAGCTTTTTTGGGTGTTTAATTGGAGATAAAGGGTTCTCATGGGCTTTGCTGCTAAGAGGCATCCAACTGCAGTCCTCATAACAGGAATGGAAAAGTATGTTTGGCTGGGTGCCAGTATCTCATGGCTTTTATCCTAGGTACTCAGGAGGTGAGATCTGAGGATCCTGGGTGAAAGTCAGCCTGCTCAGGACAGACCCTGAGACTCTTATCTCTAAGGGATTGCCAGAAAACCAGAAGCAGTGCTGTGGCTAAAGCAATTGAGTGCTTGCCTTAAGCTGAAGAGCTCAGGGCAAGCAACAAAGTCCAGAGTTCAAGCACCTTAACCAACAACAACAAAAAAAGAGGTGATTAAGTTTTCCGCATAGCAGTGAGTATGGTAGGAAATGCCATGCTCTTCTATGAGGCATTCCAGATATGTGTGAGGCTCACTGTTTTGTCTACACTGGGTCTGATGTCAGGACTGCCACCTTCTCAGGGGTGGGATGTGATCCTAATTGAGGGAGTTCATGATTCTTTTCTCAGGGACTACTGAATCCTTGGGCTCTCCGTTTGTGTGTGTGTGTGTGTGTGTGTGTGTGTGTGTGTGTGTGTGTGTCTGTGTCTGTGTCTGTGTCTGTGTTTGTGTCTGTGTCTCTGTGTCTCTGTGTCTGTGTGTGTCAGTCTGTCTGTCTATCTGTGTCTGTGTCTGTGTGTGTTTGAAGGTAGAAGAACTGGGCCTTGTACTCAAGCCCTAAATGTTGTTCTGGAGATTTCTTGCTCAAAGCTAGAGCTCTGACACTTGAGCCACAGCTCCACCAGTGGCTATTTGGTGGTTCAGTGTAGATAGGAGCTTCACAAACTTTCCTACATGGCTGGCTTTGAACAGTGATACTCAGACCTCAGCCTCCTGAGTAACTAGGATGACAGACAGGAGCCACCCGTGATGGCTTTGTATGTGTGTGTGTGTGTGTGTGTGTGTGTGTGTGTGTGTGTGTGTGTGTGTGTGTGTTATTTATTTATTTTATTACAGACGGGTTACAATTACATGGGCAAGATAATGAGTACATTTCTTATCAAGCATTGCAGCCTCTTCCATTGTTTACCCTTCACATCCCTTCCCAGCCTCCCCTCACCCCCCCATCCAATCCTCTCCCCCGCACTAAAGTTGTAAAGTTCGTTTTTGACATGACAACTTGACAATCATAGTTGCATCGGGTCCACCTGTATCCTTAAACGACTTGTTTTTCCCCATCTCCTCCACAAATTATACCGACATCAAATATAGTGTGGGGGAGGGACATACAAATCTAGAAAGAAATAATCTTATAAATGAGTTAGAAACAAACGCATGAAAGAAAAAAAAACATTTAAATAGATATCCCAGGGTTCATTTTCCTAACATCACATTATTTGAACTTTCCTGCTTGACTCATACATATACTAGATATTGCAAATAAGGGAAATCATGGGACCTATGTTTCCTTGGGCTTAGCTTACTTCATTAATATAAATTTTTCCAAGCCTTTCCATATCCTAACAAATGGGGAAAAGACATTCGTTCTGATGGAGGCATAGAATTACCTTGTGTATATATGCCACACTTTCTTGATCCATTCATCTACTGAGGGGCATCTGGCTTGGTTCCATATCTTAGCTATGGTAAATAATGCTGCAATAAACATAGTTGTGCTCGTAGATTTAGTGTGGTCTTGTTTGTAAACATTTGGGTAAATGCCCAAAAGTGGGATTGCTGGGTCATAGGGGAGCTCTATGTGAAGTCTTTTCAGAAACCTCCATACTGCTTTCCAAAGTGGTTGAACAAGTTGACACTCCCACCAACAATGAAGTAAGGTTCCCTTCTGTCCACATCCCCTCCAGCATCTGTTGTTGTTAGAGTTCTTGATTCTAGCCATTCTAACTGGAGTGAGGTTGTATCTCAATATTGTTTTGATTTGCATTTCTTTTATGGCTAGGGAGGTTGAGCATTTCTTCATGTGTTTATTGGCCATCCTTCTTTCTTCTTCAGAGAAGTTTCTCTTCAAGTCTTTAGCCCACTTATTTATTGGGCAGTTGTTTCTATGAGGATTTGTTGTTGGGGGATATAATTTTTTGAGTTCCAAGTATATTTTAGATATGAGACCCTTGTCCGTTGAATGCCTAGTGAAGATCTTTTCCCAATCCGTGGGCTTTCTATTGATCTTGCTAGCTATGTCCTTTGCCATGCAGAAGCTCTGCAACTTCTTGCAATCCCATTTGTCCAACCTTTCTTTGATTTGTTGTGTTTCCGGGTTTCTATTAAGAAAATTTCGGCCTGAGCCAAGGAGGCCTAGAGTTTCTCCTATTCCATCCTGTACTGTTTTCAGGGTGTCTGCTTTGACTCTGAGGTCTTTGATCCATTTGGAGTTTATTCTGGTGCAGGGTGATATATAAGGATCTAGTTTTAGTTTTCTACAAGTAGTTAACCAATTTGCCAGCAGCATTTACTGAAGAGTTGGTCTTTCTTCCATTCTATTATTTTGGCTCCCTTATCCAAGATTAGTTGGCTATAGGTCTGTTGGTTCATTTCTGGGTTTTCAATTCTATTCCATTGGTCCTGAGGTCTCTTCTGGTAACTTCTAAATGCTGTCTTTGGGGGCAGCATGGGCTTTGAGTCTGAGGTCTGGGGGCCTGGAAGTGTGAGACCCTTGAAGGGGACTCAGCAACGTTAAATTATAAGAGCAAGAGAACTTTGTGCCCTGGAACTGTCTATTCCCATTGGCCTGGTTGGTGGCAGAGGGAGTTTGGGAGGATCTGGAGGTGGGGCACACAGGGGTTGGCTACCCAAGGGGATAGAGAACGTGGTCAGCACTTAGTACGGTTTGAGTCCTGTTAGTATGGAACGTATTGGCATTGGTCTCATCATGATGTCTGATAGGCAAGGCCAACCCTACTTTAAATCTTGACCTGTGTTCTTCAGATCTCAGGCTCCTGAGGAGGTAGGTTTATAGGCATGAGCTTCTGGCACCGGGCCTCAGATTCTTTTTGGTATATTATGGTTTGAACTCAAGGCCTTAGGCTTTCCAGTCAGGTCTTCTTCCATGGGAGCCACGCCTTTCTGTCTTGGGCATTTCATTTTTTTTTTTTGTCGGTCGTGGGGCTTGAACTCTGTGCCTGGGCGCTGTCCCTCAGCTCTTCAGCTCAAGGAGAGCGCTCTACCACTTGAGTTACAGCACCACTTCCGGTTTTCTGGTGGTTTATTGGAGATAGGAGTCTCACAGTCTCTCCTGCCGGGGCTGGCTTTGAACTGCGATCCTCAGATCTCAGCCTCCTGAGTAGCTAGGATTACAGGCGTGCGCCACCAGCGCCCGGCTCTGTCTTGGGCATTTCTGAGATAGAGATTCCATATATGCTCAGGCTTGGCTAGATCATGGTCCTCCTGTGACAGGCATGCACCACCATGCCTGGTCCTCTGTAGTTGGGATGGTAAATATGTAGCGCCATGCTCAGTCATCGGTTTAGATGACTGTCCCAAACTCATAATCCACAGCAGCCGATTCTTGACCACAGTTGAAGCTCTGGGTTCAGCCTGGAACCATTGGTCCTCCGTCTCCTCACAGTACAGTTGTGAGGAATCAAGGGATCAATACAAGGGGAACTCTGGGACAGAGCCAAGCATAGAGGTAACAGTCATTGGATAAGTTTCTTGGCAATTCTGTGAGCATATAACAAGAAGATACCTGGAAAGGACTCAGAAGGGGCTTGTTATTTATCATGTTGCAGGTCTAAGATTATGAAACAAAACATGGCTGTCTTTCATTCTTACCCTATCCCCATGAGGAAGGGGATCCTTCATTGTTCAGCTTTGCAGCATCAGAAAATGAGGCACGGAGAAGCTGGATGACCTACTCATGACCCCCAGGACAGAAAGCTTGGCCTGACTTCTCTGCCATGCTTCCTCGGACAATGGGTGCAATTCAGTCCACTTCTTGTTGTGGGAAGTCCACTTATTGTCAGTCGTGGGGTTTGAACTCTAGGCCTGGGCACTGTCACCAAGCTCCTCAGAACAAGGTTCAGACTCTACCACTTGAGGCACAACACCACTTCCGGTTTTCTGGTGATTCTTTGGAGATAAGCATCTCACAGGCATTCCTGCCTGGACTGGCTATGAACCATGATCCTAATATCTCAGTCTCCTCTGTAGTTACCTTTCTAGGTCTGTGCCACCGGCAGCCGGCTTAAGTGTAATTCTCTCTCTCTCTCTTTCTCTTTCTCTCTCTCTCAGTAACTTGTTGAAAGGGTGTTGGTGGATTTGCCTCAGCATCCCCATGTGGCTGGGACCCTCTCATTCTGGAGGTAGGCTGTGGATCAGGAGCTTTCTTGCTCGGCCTGTAGAACTAGCTTCCTTAGGTAATTCCCTCTGTGCTAGGGGTAGACCGTGATGATTACTCATTGTCAGTCTGTGTGGTGAGTACTTCCCCACTACCCTTTTCTAAGACAGTTGAAGGAAAATGGATGAGGAGGCATCGCATTGCCCAACTGCACAACTCTATCCCTAGCCTTTGATCCTCACTGCCACCTATCTGGCCAGACACTGATTATAAGAAACTGAATTCACTCTATGTCTACTTCACGTTGCTTCTGTGTGTCGTTTCAGAGAGTGGGAGCAGTGTGCAGAGGAAAGACCCCAGATCCAACACCTCTTGGGGGACATTTGTTGTGTGACAGCACGAAGTCATTGCTGTTAATAAAGAGGAATCCGGCATCAGACTTAGCTGCAACAATGCTCAAAGCTAGGTAGGTTGTTGAAGTATCAAACCCACCCATGTCTGCTTCCCACTCACAACAAGGACGGTGCAATACAGGTAGCCCAGCACTGGCCCTAGGGGACTATAAGTGGATGGTGGCGGTCAGGTGCCAGTGGCTCTCGCCTGTCATTCTGGCTATTCGGGAGGCTGAGTTCTGATTGTCGTCACTCAGAGCCAGCCCAGGCAGGAGAGTCTGTGAGATTCTTTTTTTTTTTTTTTTGGTCCAGTCATGGGTCCGGAACTCTGTGCCTAGGCACTGTCCCTCAGCTCTTTAGCTCAAGGCTAGCACTCTGCCTCTTGAGCCACAGTGCCACTTCTGGCTTTTTTTTTCCTTTTTGCTTATGTGGTGCTGAGGAATCGAACCCAGGGCCTCAGGTATGCAAGGCAAGCGCTCTACCACTGAGCCACCTTCCCAGCCTCAAGTCTGAGATTCTTATCTCCCATAAAATACCTCCCTCCCCCCCTGAAAACAGCTAGTTTTGGTGCTGGGGCTCAAGTGATAAAGCTTCAGCCTTGAGTAAAAGAAGCTCAGGGATGACACCGAGTCCCTGAATCCCAGACCTGTGACTCACAAAAAATAAAATAAATGAATAGTGGGCACTTGTCATCTTACTACCAAAATGGATGGATTAATTCTTCTCTCTGGTTCTTGTAGCCAAAGGTAAGGGGCTTCCCTTGATGTTCCTCTCAACTTCTCCTCTCTATTATCTTTCCCAACGTCAGTTGTAGGATAGAATTCAGATCATCCCACTTGATGTGACCTTATGAACACTCCCATACCTGCCTTCCTTGGGGTGGAGATCATGGATGTTCTTACCAATGGGAGAATGAATCACGGAAGAGATGGGGGTAGGTATCCCTGAAACTCACACACACACACACACACACACACACACACACACACACACACACTCACCTAGGCCAACTCTGACTAGCCTTTTCAAAAGACATTTTATCTCCTTGGATTAACTGGCCTATGAGAGGAACTTGATCCCCTATAAATGATTATTTTAACTAGTGCTTGCTAGTTGACATGAGATAAACAGAAGCTCAAAGGAAAGGTTCTGGAGGCTGTCTGGCTCAGCTTCACACTTGACATCCTGGCTCCATGTTAGGCAGAGATCTGAGGATCAAAGATCGAAGCCAGCCATTAGCTGGAAAGCCGATAAGACTCTTCTCTGCTTGGACCCACCAAAAATCCAGACATGGAACTGTGGCTCAAGTGGGAGAGTAGAAGCCTTCAGTATGAAAACTCAGAAAGACAGCTCCCAGATCCTCAGTTCAAGCTCACACATGAAATGGCCTCATTTGTTGCCCCCAGACTGCCTGGGCCTCAAGTGCCCTCTCACAGATTGTGATACCTCACTGGTTCCTGGGTAGTGTATCAGAGCCTTCAAAAATTGGGTGGTGAAAGCCAGGCCTTCGCCTTTGTGAGCTTTCAACCCACATCAGCTGGAAGGCAGAGCATGACAAGACCAACAACCTGCAGAGCGGAGAAGATCCCCCTCTGCCATGGTGATTGGAGTGGGCTTCTTAGAGGCAGCACTTGAAAGGGGGTCTTGCTTAACAGGGAGGATGTGACAGGAAGCACAAAGAGAAAAGATGCCATAGATGAAGGACAACAGAGAGGAGCGTGTTCTTTTACAGCCAAGGCTGCTTGTTAGAAACTCAGTAAAGTTGGGCAAGACTGTCCCAAGACAGGCCCAAGGGGTCACAGAAGAACAGCTATCCAATATTGGGATTTTGTCTTAGCAGTAGTGGGCTCACCTAGCACACAGGAAACCCTGGGTTCGATTCCTAGGTCCCACATACACAGAAAAAGACAGAAGTGCTACCTTGGCTTTGGGTGGAAAAGGTCTCACCTCAAGCAAAAGAAGCTCAGGGACAGCACCTGGACCCCGAGTTCGAGCCCCCGCACTGCCAATGTAAAACTGCACTCCAAGGGACCTGGGTGACAGGTGGATGGTGTGCCCTGTAGCTCTTAGTAGATCCATTCATGCTTTGTGTCTCCTTCTTTGACAAAGGGGATCCGGACACTCCTTCTGTCCTGGGCACCCTGGACCCAGTTATCAGCAACCCTCTCAAAGGCTTCCACTGGGACATGTAGCAGCTAGCCCCAGAAATCCTCAGGTATCGGTTGGGTGTGGAGGGGGGATACATGGGCAGGCCTCAGAAGTCCTAATAGGTCTGATCTGCCCCAGACATGGATGCCATCCAGAGGAAGCAGATGGGAGCTTAGAAAAGGATAGTGATGTGAAGGGGGCACTTTAATGCTCATGGCCCTCCTCATATTCTGAGCCTCCCTTTGCTCTCTCTGAAGGATGTAGAGGCGTGTCTAGGTGGTAGTGTCTAGAGGCGGACTTGTTGGAAATTGTAAAGAGTGAGACACCATAGGCCATGCATTGATGGCTCATGCCTGTCATCCTGGCAACTTGGGAGGCTGAGATCCAGAGGGTCTTGTGTCCCAGCACAGGGAGGAAAGTCCAATGAGAGTCTCATTGCCAATGTTGGTGCCATGGCTTAAGTGGAAAAGCACTGGCCTTGAGCAAAAATCATCATCAGGGACAATACCCAAGCCCTGAGTTCAAGCACCTCATCCAAAAAAACAAGAAAGAAAGACACCATTTGCTTGCCAGAGATGGTGAAGGAGTAGGGTTGCTGTGGTTGGGACACCAGGTTCTGGCCTCAGTGTATAGCCATTTCTAAGAACTCCCCAAGTTTGCCCGAGTGTGAATTTACAGCAGGGTGGGCATTGTCTTACCAAGAACTGCAGAGGTTGTGGCCTGTCAGGCAGGGAATGGGCGAATGGGACCATGTGTGGGAGATTAATGTCAATTATATTCTCTCCAACCAAGGAAGAATGTTTTTGCATGCTGGTGTCAAAGTCTGAAAGTGTAGGGTTAGATGTGCTTTATGACCTGGCAAGTTGGGTTTCCCTGGTTGTAAGAAGGTGGCTGAAACCAGGCACTGCCAGTGTCTCACAACTGTCATCCTAGCTACTCAGGAGGCTGAGATCTGAGGATCATGGTTCAAAGCCAGCTTGGGCAGCAATGTCTGTATGATTTTAACTCAATTGAAGCACCAGAAAACTGAAAGTGGTGCTGTGGCTCCAGTGGTAGATCACACACCTTCAGCTGAAGAGCTGAGGGATGGCACGCAGGCCCAAAGTTCAAACCCCATGACCGTCGATCAAAAATAATCTGGCTGAGTTTTCTTCATAGCGGAGTGTACAGTAGGAAATGCCATACTGTTTTATGAGCCATTCTAGATGTGTGAGAGGCTCTGAATTTTGTCAACATTTGGTCTGAGGATGGTAGTGCCATCTTCTCAGAGATTAGGATGTTCAGTTGGTCAGGGACTCCTGAGGCCTTAAGCTAACCGTGTGTGTGTGTGTGTGTGTGTGTGTGTGTGTGTGTGTGTGTGTGTGTGTGTGTACTTGTGTGTATTTTTCCCTGATCAATCTCTGCCCACTTCCTGGATGCTTGTCTGCCTCTTCCTGACCTTGGATGGTGCCCTTCCTCAATTGCAACCTTGTCTTTAGCTCTCTATCATGGTCTACAATGAGTCCTAAATTACCAGAGACCTGCATATTCCAGCTTTTCCTTGGGACCCAAGTCCGGGTGTCCATATCTTTGTCCTCATCCAGGCGATTCTGGGTCAGCAGTGCCGGCTAGCATATATTCTTTCCTGTCTCTGGGGGGGCAGGGTCAGTCATGCTGGGTCCTGTCCTTTTCTCAGCTGGGCCCCTGGCTGCATGTTGCACTCCCAGCAGACTGGCAGTGGAGTGGAGGAAGTGTGGTTGCCAGTGCCTCTGGCCAACTCGACCTTGATAGCTGACTGAAGGCTCCCCAAACAAGGATAATCTGGGGCTACATGAGAGGTGATGCCAAGGTGGCTTGGATGTACACTTTGATGTCTAGGAAATGTCACCGTATCTTATCGTAGGCAAATCTATCTTCTGGCCCCAGCTGGGCCTCTCAGGTCCTTCTAGACAATTCTGGATGCCCAGAATACAGAGGAATATGCTTTAGATTCCAGGGCCAGGGAATTGGGGGATGAGAGATTGGTATGGCCAGTACCTCAATGTTTTAGGGCATTAGTTTTGACCTGGATGAGCTGAGCTAGGACTGGGGGCAATCCTGAGTCACAGTCACAGTAAACTCTCAAGCCTAATCAAGTGGTTGCTCCCTAAGTCCTTCTTGGGCTGAGGGGTTTGGGCCATGGCAGTAAGTTCCATGGAACCTGCCCTTCGATTTCAACACGGAGCCACAGGATCAAGGGAAGGACACTAGGGATGATCCTTTGTAGTCAGCCCATGATTGCAGACCTTCATCTGCCCCCTTTCCCCAAGCACTGGTGAGGAAAGCAGGGCTCCATGCCCTAGGACTCCTGGGATAGTGCCTGCTACAAGCAGCAGCCAGTTGGCTGTGGATTCCTGAGTCTACAAAATTTTCATGAGCCCAACTCAACACCTGCCCAAGTTCTGACTGACAAATTTGCACTCTTGTGATACTTGTGTGAGTGGGTATTATCTGGTGTGATATCTTGCAGCTCCTGCCCCTCCTGGCCCAGAACCGTGATCTGAGATAGTAATTTACTACTCAGATCCACATTGCACCCATGATAGATGCCATTCTGATGATCTTCATGCCCCCAGGCTTGATAATTCTCTGGTAGTGTATCTTGCTCTCTAGGTAATGTCCTCAAACAAGCTGCTATCAAGACTTGCAGAACACCTAGACATTAGGAGACCCTGAGGGGCCCACTGGAAAACCTATGCCTAGAGCCACAGAGTAAGGTCCAAGCAGGCCAGGTATTGGTCATGCGGCTTGAACTCTGGGACTGGGCACTGTCCCCCAGCTCTTTACCTTACCACTTGAGCCACAGAGCAACTGGTTTTCTGTAGGTTCCTTGGAGATCAGAGTGTCCCAGACTTTCCTGCCAGGGCTGGGTTTGAAACGTGATCTTCACATCTCAGCCTCCTGAGGAGCTAGGAGGATAGGTGTGAGAGACCTGTGCCTGGATGACCTGGCCTTACACCACAGTGGACTGGGAGCTCCTGAAATCTTTTCTTTAATTTTCCTGTGCTAGTATTGGGACTTGAACTCAGGGTCTGGGCTCTGGTCTCTAAAGTTTTTCCTTCAAGGTTACCACTTTACCACTTTAGCCACAGCTCCATTTCTGGATTTTGGTAGCTAATCGGCAAGAAGAGTCTCATTAACTTTCCTCTCCTGAGCTGGCTTGACCCTCGATCTCTATCTCAGTCTCCTGAGTAGCTAGGATTTACAGGGGTTGAGCCACTGGTGGCATTGGGGTAGAAGCTTTTCTAAAGCAAGAGTTTTTCCCTGCGTTTGCCCTGACACCTCCATGCAAAGGAGGCCTGAGAGTCAGGAGCTGTGAAAACAGGTTTCCAGCCACAAGAAATGGCTTTGGGACCCTGGCAAAAACCAAGCTAATCTTCCCCCTGGCCGCCATTCTGGGACCACTTCCTCTGCCCTGTGACTCAAGTGAAAGTTGACCCAGCCTTGAATTTCCTGCCAGACTTTTCTGAAGCTATAGAACATTCATACAACTCACACAACCTGCTCTACAGCACACCTCAGGACCTTTGTCCATGCTATACCTTCTGCCTGAGGCTCTCTGTCTTGGACCCACATAATAGAACTACTGTGGAATTTTAGCACTGCCTATATCACTTCCTGAAGCAAGTCTTTCCTTCCCTTCTCCATCTTTATTTTTTTTTTTAATATTGAGTTGATAGAGATGGAATTTGTGCAGGCTGAGTGGCAAATGCTCTATATTGGGGTGTGTGTGTGTTTGTGTGTGTGTGTGTATGTGTGTTTCTGTGTATTTGTGTGTGTGTGTGTGTGCGCTAATCCTGGGGTTTGAATTCAGGGCCTGGATGCTATCCTATCTCTGAGGTTTTGTGCTCTAGGCTAGCACTGTACTACTTGAATCACAGCTCTACTTCTGGATTTTTGGGTGTTTAATTTGAGAAAAGTGTCTTAAGTTGACTTTCCTGCTTGCAATCGCTTCCTCCTGAGTAGCTTATAGGGGTGAGCCACCAGCCCCTGCCCGCTACCCTACCTCTTACCTATAACCTCGGCCCTCCTCTGAGTCCCAGAAGGATATGTCTTTCAATTTAATTATGTAGCATGCTTCAATACTGAATATAATGTTAATGAAAAATTAGTCAATGTCCTAAATTATTGTGTATAATTTTATAATAGATGAGCAAATATAATATTTTGTGTATAATAATACTAAATGCAACAATCAATAAATGAATCAAAGAAAAATAAAATACAAAATCAATAATAAAATTCATAATATGGAATTAATATACATATATAAGTATATATCATGTAATACACATATAGAAATATTTTTTTCCATTGCAGGGCCTTCATTAGGCACTGGGAACTCTATCCTGAATTTCTTTTCCTCAAGGACAATAAGCTATGCATTCACCCATAGTGCAAAAGAGTTACCTGGATGGTGAGCTTAAAAACTTGCAATGGCAGAAATTCTGGCCCCAGTTCCAAGACAGTGACTTAAATTTTTTAATGGAAGCAGTTATGTTTATTCAGTTCCATACTGAACATTAAAAAAAGCACTGTAGATTTTTGTACAGCTATTCAAACATCCTTCCCTTACCTGCAAAATGTTTCTCTGAGAACTATATTGTTTCTCTTTTTTTGTATGTTTTTTATTGTAAAAATGTACTACAGAGGGGTTACAGTTCCAGGAGCAAGGTAATGAGTACATTTCCTATTGAGCATTGTTTAATCCTCCTGTGTTTTTCCGCTACCATACCTTCCCTCCCATCTCCACAACTATCTCCCCCTGCCAAGGTCAGTGACTTAGTTTTTCATTTTTGGTTGGCATGGGGTTTGAACTCAAGTAATGGCAACTCTTCGCTCACATTGCTACAGATTTACCAAGACCCTGAGTTCAAATCCAAGACTAGAAAAGAAAACTGACAGAAATTCCAAACCAGGGAGCTTTATTTTTTTCATTTAGTTAAATAATTAATAAATTATTTATCATAATAAAAAAATAAATATTTTTTTTTTGGCCAAGCATAGGGCTTGAACACAGGTCGTGGAAATTCTATTTCAGCTTGGATCTCCGTTGGCTGGGGTGCAGTCTCTGGACCCATAGCCGATCCTGGGATCGGGGGCCCAGAGTGCTTTCAGGAAGAAAAAAAAGTTGGAAAGCACAAAAAGTGGTGAATTACACACAGATGGGGTTTTATGATTTTTTTCTTTGGACAGTGACCATCCTGGGTCTGAATGACAAAGCTGCAAAGTGGACCTGACCTGCCATTGCTGGTGGCTGGTGGGCTATCCGTGAAGCCATAGGCCAACCTGTCAACATAGGCCCTGGGTTCAAATCGCAGTCCTGACATCAATCGCAGAAGATCACAAGAGACTCATTCTTATGTACAGGAATACTAATTGAAAAAGTAATTTATACATCGGTCTATGCTAAAATTGGATACAGTAATCCTAGAATGCTGATTGAGCTTAATTAATAGTTTATTAAGTATGAAAAGAATAATATTCCTTCAATGGCGGTATAATGAATACCTAAGAGTTGATATATATAGGTAAAGAGTTCCAAAGCTGTCTATCTATGATAGAATGACACCTACTATGTTCATATATATATATATATATATATATATATATATATATTTGTATACCTCCATCTGCCTATACATGTATCGATGTTTTGCCCAAACCTGGGGTTGATCTCAGAGCCTGGGAACCACCTGACATCTTCATTGGCTAGAGGCTGCCATGCTCAAACTCACCCAATCATGAATGGGCCTGCTAGGCTCTAAGTTCAGATCCTGGCACTGCCAGGCATGATGGATAACACATCTAACATCTAGATGTTATGGGATAGGATGTAAAAAATGTAATAAATTCTATAGGTGTCATAAGAGTCAATAAAATAAATTCTAAATAAATGAATGACACAAGAAATAAAATAAATAACCACATCAAACACAATATGGACTGAACATCTGTACAGAAGTATAAATCCTATCTTTAAAATATATATAAGGAGGGCTGGGAAGGTGGCTCAGGGGTAGAGCTCTTGCCTTGCATGCATGAGACCGTTGGCTCGATTTCTCAACACCACATAAGCAGAAAAAAAAGCCGGCAGTGGCGCTGTGTCTCAAGAGTTAGAGCACTAGACTTGAGGTGAAGAGCTGAGAGGCAGTACCTGGGCCCAGAGTTCAGGCCCACGAGTGGACCCACAAAAATAAAAGTATATAAGGAATATCTTTTCCAGGCCTGAGGCTTGAATTCGCCCCCCCCCCCCATGCGGAGGGAATGGCGGCAGATCCTGAGATACTCGTTTCTGGACCTGGGAAGAGTCATGGAATGTGATCAATCTCATCCTTGAATCAGTAGTTCATGCATGATGCAAGTAGGAAATGATAGGCAAGACTCATGGGGTATCGAATATTTGTAAAGAAATTGATGAAGCATGATAATAATCATCACAGTCATGAAATGGAGGCATCAGGAAAGATCCAAGAATCGGTAGTTCACACAGATTGGATTCCATCACAGGTTACCATCTCTCCTAATCTATATAAATGTGTATTTATTTGCCTACTACCTTCAGCTTATGAATGGATGACTGTTGTGTTCCCCGCTTTCCATTCAGGGGAGGGGGCTCAATGGCAGATCCCAAAGGCTGGTGTGCTCATGTGGACCCATTCGCCACTTGGTCCTGCTAGGTCTCGAGTTCAGATTCCCCGCTCTGCCAAAAGATTCATCTTTATGTCAGAAGTCAATCATTGCACCTGTTTTCTTTCCTTTGCAAGTCCTGGATCTCAGCTATGATGGAGAATGCTTGGGCCACCCTGTGGCCATGGGAATATGTTGTTAACCATGTCAGCCCAGTTATACCTGTCATCATATACTCAAGAAAATACACAATACACCCATGAATAGCATACAAATAGAATAACTACACTAAATGCACGATGCAGTCCACACACGGATGTGAATATACATCCCATGTTTAAATGATCATTGAGGACTATTTTGGCCTCCCTGGGGCTCGTTCTCAGTTCCTGGAACAGCCCACCTCCTTAGTGGCTCACAGTCTGGTGTGATCATGTGGACCCATTTGGCAGTTGGGCCTCCTAGGCCCAAAGTTCGAATACCAGCACTGCCAAAAATTCACCCTGATGTGCGAAGCCAGTTGTTGCACCAGTTTTCCCGTTCTGTGCAAGTTCTGGGCCTTGGCTAGGAAAGAGAATGTATATGCAACTCTATACTCATGGAAACAGGTTGTCATCCAGTTCACCACAGCTATATCTGTCACCCTATACTCAAGGAAATACACAATATATCAATGAATAAGACACAAAGCAAAGAGATTGACTACACCAAAAGCAAGATGCCTTCCTCCCATGCTTGGAAATATGTATCCACTGTTTAATTATGAATTTATGACTATATTGGCCTCCACCAGGGCTCCATCTCAGATCCTAGGAATGGCCTAGTTCCTTAGTGGCTCACAGCCTGGTGTGCTCACCATGACCCATTCACCAATTGGGCCTGCTAGGATTTGAGTTCAAATTCCTGCACTACCAAAAGATTCATTCTGATGTGAGAAGCCTATGTTGGCACATGTTTTCCTGTCCTGAGAATGTCCTGGGTCTCTTTGAGGATGGAGAATGCTATATAGGCAACTCTTAGCCATGGGAATAGGTTGTCATCCATGTCAGCACAGTTATATCTCTCACCCCATATGCAATAAAATACACAATACATCCATGAATAAGACACAAAATAGAACAAATAACTACACTGAATGCAAGATGCATACCATATCTGTAGGTAAATAGAAATCCTATGTTTAAAAACAGTGGGCTTCTTATTTTGTCCAGTGTTGGGGCTTCAAATCATGTCCTGCACCAGGCCTGACATTCTAGTCTTCAGAGATGGTGAGCTTCCCCTTCCCCCACAGTGCAACAGAGTTACCCAGTCCTGAGCTCAAATTCCAGCACTGACAAAAGATTCATCCTGATGTCAGAAGCCAGTGGTTGTGCCTTTTATCCTCTCCTATGAAAGTCCTGGGTCTCAAATACGCTGGAGAATGCATAGACAACCCTGTAACTAAGAGAACAGGTTGTCATCCATGTCAGCACAGTTATACCTGTCACCATACTTATTAAAATACACAATACCTCCATGAATTAGTTACAAAATAAGGAGAATATTTGCACTGAACACAAGATGCTGTCCATACATGTGTGTCAATATAGATCCTATGTTTAAATTATGAATTTATGACTATAGTGGACCATCCTGGGGATTAATGTCAGATTCTGGGAATGGCCACACTACTTAGTTGCTCACAGGTTCATATGATCACCTTGACTGATTGGCCAATTGGTTTTGCTCTGCCTTGAGTTCAGATCCCAGCACTACCAACAAGTGGATCGTGGAGTAAGTAAGAAGGAATGTGTGAAACATTTTTTCCTTTTCTCTGTGAATTCTGGGGGTCAGGCATGATGGAGAACATTTCTACAAATCTAGATGTTTTGTTATAGGTTGTCATCAATGTAATAAACAGAATGGGTTTCATCATAGTAAAATCAATGATAAATAACTGAATAAAACAAAGGATACAAGGAACGACCATACCAAACCTGTATGGACTGAAAATCTATAGGTAAGTATAAATCCTATCTTTACAATATATGTAAATAGTATGTTTTCGAGGACTGGGTCTTGAATTCAGGACTAGTGAACAGCCCTGACTTTTTTATCTTCATGTAAGGTAATCTTCCCCTTTATCCACATTGCTGCAGATTTACCCAGATCCTGAGTTGAAATCCAAAGCCTGTAAGAATAAACTGTGCGAATTGCAAGCCCGGAGCTAATTTATTTCTCAGCATGGGGCTTGAACTCAGGTTATGGCAACTCTGCCTCAGCTTCTATCACCCTAGGATGGAGTGCAGCCACGGGACACACAGGTGCTTCTGGGATCCTAGACTGCCACGTGTTGCAAGGAAAACAATGCACAGAAAAAATGTGTCCTTTTATGTTTTCTTCCTTTGCACAGTGACCCTTCTGAAGGTCACTGTTGCAATGGGTACTTCACCTTGCTTTGCTGAAGGCTGGCAGATTATCAGGGAAGCCATAGGCCCATGGGGCAACATAGGCCCTCATTTAGAATCCCTATCCTGACACCAATCAATGGCAGGAGGTACTAAGAAACTGGTTCCCATCCAAAGGAATAACACTGGAATTTTGTCAATGTCACAGTTGAATGAGTTGATCATGAATGATGATACTATAAAATTAAAAAGCATCATTTCAGAAAGCTGGTTGATTTTATTTAATATTTATGAATCATTAAAAGAATATTAATACTTACAGGAACACAATAATTTCAGGACATTGAGTGCTTTCATTAATATTTTAAGGATCAAAACAATAACATTAATTACATGGACGCATAATGAATACTCAGGAATTGGTAGGAATATAGTCTATATAACTGAATAATGTATACACATCTCTGGCACTCTATAAAGATATATATATTTTTAGCATACTGCTATCTGCATGTCAATCTGTTCTTATTTGGTGAACCCCTGAGGCTGGTTCTCAGGTCCTGGGAACAACCTGTCTGCTCAATTTGCCCCAGGATGGCATTTTACACTCACCCATTAATGAATTTGGCCTTGTAGGCCATGAGTTCAGATGCCAGCGCTCCCAAACAATGAATCGTGGAGTTAGAAGCTGATAGTGACACATGATTTCCTTTACTGTGAATCTTCTGGGTGTCAGGTATGAAGTGGAATACAAATGTAGACCTATAGCCTATGTAGTCAATGTTCTATGTGCTGTATAATAGTCAATAAAATAAATGGTCAAAACATGAATAAAACAAAAAATAATATAACTACACTGAATGCAATATGGAGTCAACATATGTATATAAATATAAAACACATATGTAAATTGTACATGAATAGGGTGTTTTCTAGTACTGGAGATCGATTTCAGGCCTAAGGAACAGACTTGAATTTCTTCACTTCAAGAAGGCAAACTTCCCCTTTCTACACAGTGCAACAGAGTTACCCAGACTATGAGTTCCATTCCAATCCCAGTCCTGGTAGAAAAAACGTCACCTTTATAGTATGTGAGACCTAATTCTTAGGTATTTCATTATGCCTCCATTTGATGAATGTGATTGTTTAAAAGCTTAATAAAATATTAACTAAAATCAATCAGTGTCATGTAATATAATTGTGTATAATTTTATCCTAGAATCATTCAAGAATTGTTCATTCAATCATGACTTAAATCACATTCCATTGGTAATCATATGGATAGGAACAAGTTTCTTAGGACCTCCTACCATTTGGAGGTGGCAAGACCAGGATTCGAATTGTGGACTCCAGCTCCCACCACCTCAACCTAAGGATAGGGAACTCACCAGTCTGTCCAAGAACATCAACATGACCAGTGATTAGGCAGGCACCAGTGGCTCTCAGCAGTCCCCCTTGATACTTACAAGGCTGTGATAGGAGGATCATGGTCAACGTCACCTTAAGCAGGAAAATCCTTGAGACCCCTGTCCAACTTCAGTGCCAACAAAGCCAGAAGCCTTGTGTAGAGGACCAGCCTTGAGCAACAGCAGGTCATGGACTGTGCCCAGATACTGAGTTCAAGGTCTGGGACTGGCAACAAACAGAAATACACAACAATCTGTGTAGTCATACAGCTAAAGCAGGTCACCCTCTTGTCCCCAACTGAACTGGACAGCATTCCCTGGGAAAAGGGCTGGGAGAACCACTGTCATCTTGACTATGCCCATGCTGCTTGCTTCACAGGATTCTGGCCACACCCCCATTCTTTCATGCTTCTTTCTGACCAATGGGATACAAGACTGGTGGCCACGCCCACATTCCATGCTGCCAGGTAGCACTGGGATTCCCTCTGTTAGTTTACACCACTACCAGCAGTTGAGGAAGGTAGTGGTGGTTGAGTGGTGAGGAAGAGACTCGAGGTGACTTTGGAGTATAGTAGGAAATTGATGTTTGCACCCCCACCTGCCCCTTCCCTCCCTTCACGTGGTGCCAGGTTTCAAACCTCAGGCAATGGCGTGCTGCCAGCAGGCCTAAATCCCCGACCTGGTCCCTGCCCCTAGTCTTCTGCTCTGGGCCCAAGTGACTGCAATGCTACCACCATCCCTGCTGCCCCAATTGGAGCAGCTGCCAACAGCTTCTCCCAGCAGCACAGGTGAGCGGCCGCCCCAACACCAACCTACCCTGGGTCAAGCACTCCTCTGAGGGCAAGATGAACCCCCCTGCTTTTCTCCTCTCCAAGCCTCTGATGAGTCACCTTTCTGTCTTGAGCATTTCTGAGATAGAAACAAAATATATGCTCAGGCTGGGCTGAATCACAGTTCTCCTGTGAAAGATATGCTCCACCAGGCCTGGTCCTCTCCAGTTGGGATGGTAAACATGTGGCACCATGCTCAGTCATTGGTTTAGATGGATTATCACAAACTCAGTCCACAGCAGTGGATTCTTGACCACACGTGAACCTCTTGGTAGGGCCTCAACCATTGGACGTCAGTCTCCTCACAGGACAGTTGTGAGGAAACAAGGGATTTATACAGAGAGATCTCTGGAGAATGGCTAGGCAGAGAGGGAGCGGCATTCAGATAAGGTTTGGCAATTCTGTGAGCATATGACTGGAAGATACCAGGAAGGGCTCAGGTGGGGCCTGAAGCTCAGCCTGACTTCTCTACCATGCTACCTAGGACAATGGGTGCTATTCAGTCCACTTCTTGTGGTGGCAAGTCCACTTCTTTTCAGTCGTGGGTCTTGAACTCTAGGATTGGGCACTGTTCCCGAGCTCCTCAGCTCAAGGCTAGCACTCTATCACTTGTACCCACAGTGCCCCTTCCAGTTTTCTGGTGGTTCTTTGGAGTTAAGATTCTCACAGACGTTCCTGCCTGGGCTGTCTATGAACCATGATCCTCATATTTCAGCCTCCTGTGTAGTTAGGTTAGTTTTATGCCACTGGCACCCGATTTAAGTTTAATTCTGATTCTCTCTCTCTCTCTCTCTCTCTCTCTCTCTCTCTCTCTCTCTCTCTCTCTCACTCACACACACACACACACAAACACACACACTTGATCTCAGGAACTGGTAGAATGGCTGCTGTAGGAGGTGGCCCAACGTCCCCAGGTGGCTGGAACCCAAGATGACCCACTCATTCTGGAGGTGGGCTGTGGGTCAGGAGCTGTCTCATTCAGCGTGTTGATACATCTCCATGAGATAAGCCCTCAGTGTCCTTGCAAGGCTGTGAGGGTTATTCATTGTAGATCTAGCCTTACTGGATTTATTATATAGTATTCTTTTCTACATTATTTTCTAGCACCTGGCCAATATTATGGTACATATTTACTGAATGAAAATGTAATGTCAAATTAAGAAAGTCATTTAGGGATCTGAGAATGTGGCCTCATGATATGGTGATTGCCTAGCATGCATGAAACCCTGAGTTCATTTCCTCAGTACCACATAAATAGAAAAACACTGGAAGTGGTGCTGTGCCTCAAGTGGTACAGTGATAGACTTGAGCGAAAAAGCAAAAAAAAAAAAAAAAAAAGAAAAAACGCAATCCAAAACAAAACCAAAAAACATTTAGCTAGTAAATGCAAAATAAAGAGCCCATACTTGGAATATATAATTGCTCCTGCCATACTGACACCTGACAATGGTCCCCAATTCATGTACTTTACTTATATTAGGATATTGTGTTGAAAAAAATAGTTTTGTTCATTAGGTCACAGCAATTAATGGCTTGAATGTGCTTAGATGTCAGGTGAAGTTTAGTTCTGGAAATTCAAAGGTTCCAGGTTTTTGAATGGTCACTGCTAATAGTCTAAGTGAGATTTGGAAATCTTTTTGGTTAGTCATGGAACCAAAACGGCAGAGGTAAATTAACAGTTGTGACAGAAGTGAAGGAATAACTCCAGAGTTAATGAATAAATGATATTAACTAAGGTAAAGCAGAAACTGTTTTAGAGAACCATTTTTGGTTATTGAAAAAATAGTTATCAACTAGTCTTATTCCTCATTACCTTTATCATTCTAAATCTCTTAGGCTACTTCTTAATCTCTGTGTAATAAATGTATCTCCTTCTGTGCTGTTTTATCTTACCTTATCTTCTTTGCTTTATAAAAATCTCAGTCTTTCTATATTTCTCTATGAACATTTCCATATAGTAAATACACCTGCACAGATGGCAGAGAATGCTAATCTAAGGGTCCCATATCTCATGAGTCATTAATGAAACAACATGGAAAAGGAGGACATATTTATTGTTACCGCAAATTTTCTGAAAAGCTGCAATTTCCATTATTTGTCTACATAGTGTCATTCAGTGCACATAAACGCAAATGTTAGCTGGGTGCTGGTGGTTCACGCCTGTAATCTTAGGTATTCAGGAGACCAGAGGATTGTGGTTCAAAGCCAGCCTGGTCAGGAATGACCATGAGACGCTTATCTTCAATTAACCACCATAAACCCAGAAGTGGTGCTGTAGCTTAAGCTGTAGAGTGCTCAACTTGAGCTGAAGAGCTGAGGGAGTGACCTCAGGATCAGACTTCAAGCCCCACAACCAACAAAAAGTGCAAATATTACCTTAAGTTTCCCCAAAAGGAAGACAAGATCAATAATCTTCTCAAGTAGAAAAAATAATTTCATATAGAGGAAGAACAGAGACATGAATCTGAAGGTGAAGAAAAGAAAGACTGTTTGAAATTCAAAAATGATTTCTATTTTTACAAGTTTTGCACCGTGAATAAATTCAACTCAGCCGAACATAGTTAAGTCACAATGCAACTACTTTTCTAAATATGTAAAGAATGTAACAACACATTGTCTCTCATCAAATGTTTCTATTAAATAAATCTGAGCTTTCATAAATTTAAAAAAAAGAAAAAAAGAATTTCAAAATGATTCAGTGCACCTACTTTTGCTGAGTTACTTGTTATGGCTTATTTGCTACACATATTCTCTTCCTTTAAAAATTGTCAAATATTAGCTTTACAATAAACTTCATTTAATATTTCTTGTTTCAAAAGAGAAGTCTATACAATTGATGTCACTTAGTTTTCTTACTATATTAATTCAAAGCCAAACCAGGCAGGAGGGTCTGTAAAATTCTTATCTCAAATTAAAAACCAAAAAACCAGAAGTGGAGTTTTGGCTCAAGCAGTAGAATACTACTTTGGGGGCAGGTGGGCAGGAAAGACAACTGTTCAGGGACAGGATCGAGCCTCAGGGTTCAAGCCCCAGAACCAGCACAAATTAAATAAACAAACAAACAAAAATCCCAGATATGTCTTTGGGACCTTCCTTAAAGGAGTACGGGTCAGAGAAGAGGCTCCTTTTGCTGATCATATTCACTGGATCCTGCTTTTTTGGAATCCTTACTGCTCTGGAGAACTCAAGACCAGACCAAAGGAATTGATAACTGACGCCTGCATCAACAGAATCGGGTGAAATATCCATCCATAAGACCCTTTAAAACCTCCATGTCTTTGTTCCTTTGCAGGAGAACACTTTTAAAACAACGTTATTTCCTTTTGTTCTATGCTGGCCTTCAAATGGTACATTATTTCTTTTTGTAACACTCTGAACTAGAAGTTTACAGAAAAATTTTATATGAGTAAAGAACACACTCGAAAAAGCCAGGGACAGAGTTTCCTTCAAGTCTTGGGATACTTTTCTTGTACAGTAAAAAGGAAAGCACAAGGTTACTTGAACTTTGTTATTCCTCTATATTCCATTCCTCTACTGGGGTCAGTTTCCACATCCAGTAACAGTTACTTCCAGTAACAATCGATGGCACTGCTTGAGGTATAATGAAGGTTTTCTGGCTTCACTGAAATAATACCAGAACACCTATGGACCTGAGGTAACACGTGTTTCAGAGACAATTTAGTAAAGAGAAAATATATATTACTTATAAATACATTATACATGAGTACGTTGAGTTCAAATTTTGTAAGTTCTCTGTAAATTAAGGCAAATTTTAAATGGGAAGAAGGTTTTCAGAACATTCTTTTTGTGAGTGTAGGTGCTGTTCATTATTTCCCAAGTGAACATGAGCTAACAGTAAAGGAAACAATAGTAATAATAGGAGAAAGAGAAGTTCTGTATTTAAGTATAAAGGTTCAATACAATATTGAAGACTACAAATAAGACAACATTGAAACAATAAAACCAAGTCCAGTATGTAGAATTTTGGGAGTGATATGCAGAAAGCAAGACTCCTGCCTGGAACATGAAGTATGAGGCCACTCCCATTCTAAATCATGCTTGCTAATCATGCAACTTTGTAGAAAGTAGAATGGAAGAATAATTCTCTTTCCAATGCAAGTCAGATATAAGAGCATGTATTTAACTGGAAAAAATGTCCATCTTGTGAGATCAGCGATTACGCTAGCAATGAACTGGTGGCTATAATCACATTTCTTTTTTTCTTTACACACACACACACACACACACACACACACACACAAACACACACACACAGACACACACACACACACACACACACATATATTTGTTGGCGGTGGTCTTGGCACTTGATCTCTGTGCCTACGAGCTGTCTCTCTGCTAATCAACTCAAGGTTAATGCTCTACCACTTGATCCACAGTGCTATTTCCAGTTTTCTTTTAGTTAATTAGAGGAAAGAGTCTCTGGGACTTTCCTACTTGGGCTGGCTTTGAACCTCAATACTCATATCTCACCATGATCCAGCTTACGATCACATTCCTAACAGTGTACACTCAGGATATGTTATGTGTGTTTTCATATATCTTTATAAGAATTCTTCAGTTAGGGGCTGGGAAGGGGGCTCAGTGGTAGAGTGCTTGCCTTGCATGCTTGAGGCCCTGGGTTCGATTCCTCAGCAGCAGTTAAGCAAAAATGAAAAAGGCCGAAATTGGCGCTGTGTGGTAGGGTGCTAGCCTTGAGCTGAAGAGCAGAGGGACAGAGCCCAGGTCCAGAGTTCAGGCCCCAGGACCGGACCTCCCACTAAAACAAAAGAAAAAGATTTGTTGAGTTAAAAATCTGGGTTACAGCTTATACATTACCCTCAAAAAATGTTTGCAGTTTAAAAGTTGATACTCCTGGAGAAATAAAACCTAAGAATGTAAAGGAGTCTGGGAAGTTCAGTTTGCATCCAGCCTGGGCAGAACACTCTTTGCAACAGTATATAAAATTTAGCAGTCAAAAGCTGGATTGGAAGAATGGCTCAGGTGATGGAATACCAGTCATGAGCAAGACTGCTGAATAAGAGCTTGAAGCTTTTGCATACATACATACAAACATACACATACACACAGAGGCACTTATATGTGCACACACAAATACATAAATGAAACAACTCTCAGAATGTGTAGAAAAGTTAGAAAACAATAAATATATTTCCTGAATAAGACTAGAATCAAGTGATAATTTTTAATATTAGAAAGTCCTCAAATGAACTTCCTTCAAATAAGTTTGAGAATATTACATTGGTATGGAACAGAGATAGTAAGAGAGTTAATAATCATTATTAAAGGGATCGGATCCATGGAGGAATGAATCAGAGATCCCGTAGGTGCATCTGAAAATGTCCATATCCTGTGCCAAAGTTAGAACATCTTTGAAAATAGTACATGAACAGTCTGAGCAGTCACTCTGGTGTATAATATCATGGGAGAAATTCAGAATTAGTAGTCTGTATCTAGATTAAATAAACCAAGAAACTATGGCAGGGCAATGTGATACAAGCCTAGAATTCTAGCACTAAGATTAAAACAGGAGATTAGAGAATGGAATTACATAGTGAAACCTTCCCTGGACCAGGTAGTATAATTTTGTCTTAATAAAAACAAAACAAAGCAGAAAGGAATGCATAGTTGGACGTTTGGGCTAATTTTGTTACTATGTTTTGAGAAGTCAAATTTCCTGTTGAAATGCAACTCATACTTAATCCTCACTTGTGTTTTAAATTCTCTCTTCATTACAGATCATTCCTAGATGCAAAATGACTCATGATTCCCATCCAAAATTTGAAAAAGTAAGTAATCATCATTCTGTTGTATCCCAAAGAAATGATGAAGGATTACGAAAGCTTAAGCCTGGAAAAATAGCAAAGTTCGTCTAATGTAGGATTTGGAAGACCTTGCTAAATTAGAATTTAGATTTAAAATAAATATTTTGGTTTTGTTTTTAATTTTATATTGTATAGGATTCTACAAAATTCTTTTTAAGTAGAGGGTTTAATTGACAAATTCACAAATGATTTTGCATCCTATTTGCCTAGAATATTCTTTCAAGAGAGCTATAATTAGAAATTAGTTAATAGATAATTCCAACAGTTCATGTATAAAATGATAATGTGAATGCTGTAGACAGAGTTGCCAACAAATTGATGATATTAATTTATAAATTTAGAATAAGAACAGTATTTGGAGTCTTTGATATAACATGGTATGAAGAGAATAATCGTGTGACATCTTTCTTCTACCTGAATGTAACACAGAAAGGAATTTCCTTAATTATTTGCTACTGTATACACTGAGAAAAATGTTAGGTTTGTTTTTATTTTCGTTTTTGTTTTATTGGTTTGTCCTAGGTCTTGAACTCTAGGCCTGGGTACTGTCTCTGAGGCTGTTTATGCTCAAGGCTCGTGCCCTTCCGCTTCAACCACAGTGCCACTTGCATCTGGCTTTTGCTGAGAAGTTTATTGGAGATAACAATGTAGGGAATCTTTTCTGCCTGGGTGGGCTTTGAACTGTAATCTTCCGATCTTAGCATCTAGAATTTATATGTTAGTTTAAAAAGTATAAATATAAGTCATATTTACAAGTGTTCTGATCTCAAGAATACCAGTGGGGGGAAAATGATGCAACCAAGTTTATTGTGGTGTTCTTTCCAGAACATGTATGGCATTCCATTTGCAGAGTTATATTTTTTCACAATAGAGATAAGCTATTCATGATGTGATTTAAGGGAAGATTGAGGTGCATCCTAAAAGTTGGAAACTGTTGGTCTAGGATGACTCTATATCATAAATATTGGTATTGATGGTCATAAAAATAATAGCTTACTGTGATAAACAATTGCTTAATCTTGAAGAATTAATTATTACAGATGCTTCATAATCTTATCCTCTATAAGAATGTGGCTATTTTTCTGTTGACTTCTCAATCTGTAAAACCCCATTGGAAACTGTATCTACTGCAGAATTACATAACATGCAAGCCGGTACTGTTTTGATTCTCTCAGGTATAGAATCTCCCGAATTTGTAAATGAGTAGTTACTAGTCATTGGAATGTTGAAGAACACATATATTCTGTCTTCTTAACAACTTATTTACTTTTAAATGTTATAGGTTTCCATAGAATTAAACTGTTTTCACTTTTAGTATGAGAAAATACTATGTTTATTCTTTTTCAAAATATTGGTAAGTATATTGTGAAAATATTGTCTAGTCAGATAGCATTCAAGTTGATGGTCCTCTGATTAAAAAGGGGTAAATAATTCAAATTAGACGATAAACAGTATTGGTTTTTAAGAAGTTACTACATAGAGAATAATAATTACTATACCAATACAGTGAAATTTTATTTCATGCAGCTTATTTTTTAAATTTAATTTTATTGTCAAAGTGATGTACAGTGCTGTTACAGTAATTTAAAGGTAGTGAATACATAACTTTTCAAACTTGTTACCCCCTCACTCATTTGCTCCACAGTTTTCCTTCACCCCAATACTCCTCACAAGTTGTGATGTGCATTTCCAACATATTGTCTTGTGAGTATTGCTATTGCATTGGTTTGCCTTCGTCCTTTGTCTCACCATTTTGTTGTTCCTCTTCCCTTTCCTAATTAAGGTAAATATATACACAATACACAGGCACCAAAATCAAATACATCAGGAAATAAAGCATAGGGGAAAAACCCAAAAGAAAATAGAAATCACATAGTACATTAAAAACAACAACCTCAAATAATACTCTCTGTTTCCATATCTTGGAGTTCATTTTGCTCAGAATCAGCTTATAAGGTTATATATATGCATAACAAAGCCACTGGAAAATAATAATTTCATGGACACTATATCATGAAAACAACATGTTAACTTTTTTTGATGGTAAAGGTGGAGTTAGTTTCATGGACACTATATCATGAAAACAACATGTTAACTTTTTTTGATGGAAAAGGTGGAGTTAGGTGGTGAATTCGCGGTTCTAATAAATGAATTTCAAAAGTGTTTTAAAATTATGACAGGTAAATTTTAATTTGTTCAAACTTTTTAACAACTTAGCTTATTATGAAAATTTAAAATTGCTTGGGAAAATAGGCTTTCATGCAAAGTAATCCATGAAGTCTTACCTGAAAGGGAGCAATGTGGGTGAAGATGTCTCATTTTTACACTAAACAAAGAAACCTCAGACACCTTGCTATAAATCCTGTAGGTTCCCTTGAGAATTGTCCTTACCCAGGAAATCTACTCTTACTGTGTGAAACAAGGTTGTAGTGGAATTTAAATTAAAAGTTCTTTAAAAAGAGACATCAAAATTTGTGAATTGACTTTAATTACCAAACAGTAATTCTCTGAAAAAGATAATTTGGGTCCAAATACTAAAGTGCCCTCAACAATGAAAGAAGATATTGGGTTTACACTTTTCTGTTTGTAATACTTTCTACAAGGTCTTTGCACGTGAAGCACTGAAACACAGAAAAAAATCTGATTGGATACTTGAAACCAATGATTTCACATTTCTTAGTAGCTCACACAATATAATATCCTTATAAACATGAGATAGTGAAGATTTCTCTTATTACATAAGCCAAAAAGTTTTGAGATCAGAAAAGAATTGAGCAAATTGAAAAGGCAAGAAAACGCGTTCTTAGAAGTCCAAGCTAAGCATATTGGCTTTAGCAGTGGAGGGAGGCCAAAGTTTTTGATATACATTGCCATAATATTTT
Organism: Dipodomys spectabilis; assembly: GCF_019054845.1. Lineage (NCBI taxonomy): Eukaryota > Metazoa > Chordata > Mammalia > Rodentia > Heteromyidae > Dipodomys > Dipodomys spectabilis. The sequence continues at coordinate 1,796,039 of NW_024870975.1, forward strand.
TGCTACCTAAAGTGATTTTACAAAGCCTATTTATCTCACTACAATTTAGAACTGATTGAATGAAGACGTGAACATAAATTCCACATCCAAATAAAAGAGTTTTAAAAGAGAAACCATGAAGATGTAGCAGTGGGGAAAGCCTTATAGTCCTTCACCTTCACTAGACTTGAAGCCAAGGATCTGTGATTAGTTGGAAATCACGCAAGAGCTAAGAGGAGGACAGAGAAATAGGACATAGGAGCATTGTCCTTTTGTAACAGACACTGCCATCCAAGGTATGGATGATTTAACTATGTTCTTTTCCATACATCTTGTGGAGCAAATGCAAGACAAAGAGAAAGATAATCTATTGAAATAGTTTTGGAAAGAATAACTACACTGATCCTGATATGGTATCTAAGGAGAGTCTTAAGAGAGAAGATAAAAGTGGAGTATTCTTCTGTTTCCTCTAAGCATCTTGTTAGAAAAATATATCTTTGAGGTTAGAAGTGATTGTGACAAAAAGTGGTAGAGTACTTATTTTTGAGGTCACTTTAGACACAAGAAGAATTTCAAGGTAAAAGAAAAAAAGATAGCTATATATTTGTGATCACAGCTTCCTGGACTGGTATTTTGGAGACAAAGTTTTACATTAGAGATTGTCCTCATTAACATTGATGCTGCGTTTCCATGCCTACCAACTGAAAGGGGGAAGTTTAATGGGCTCAGTTGGACAAGTAACCAGCATGGTAGAAAAAAATGGCAAATAATAGTAATCAAAACAGCTTGGTACTGGCACAAGAACAGACCTCAGGACCATTGGAATAGAATTGAAAACTCAGAAATGAACCTACAGTACTATAGCCATGTAATCTTCGATAAGGGAGCTAAAAAAAATAGAATGGAAGAAAGACAGCCTCTTCAGTAAATGGTGCTGGCAAAATTGGTTAACTACATGTAGAAAACTAAAGCTAGATCCTTGTATATCACCCTGCACCAGAATCAACTCCAAATGGATCAAAGACCTCAGAGTCAAAGGAGACACTCTGAAAACATTATAGGATGGAATAGGAAAAACCCTAGCTCTCCTTGGCGCAGGCCAAAATTTTCTTAATAGAGACTTAGAAACACAACAAATCAAAGACAGATTGGACAAATGGGACTGCATGAAGTTGCAAAGCTTCTGCATGGCAAAGGACATAGCTAGCAAGATAAATAGAAAGCCCACGGATTGGGAGAAGATCTTCACTAGCCATTCAACAGACAAGGGTCTCATATCTAAAATATACTTGGAACTCAAAAAATTAAATCCCCCAACAACAAATCCTCAAGGAAACAACTGCCCAATAAATAAGTGGGCTAATGACTTAAAGAGAAACTTCTCTGAAGAAGAAAGAAGGATGGCCAATAGACACATGAAGAAATGCTCAACCTCCCTAGCCATAAAAGAAATGCAAATCAAAACAACATTGAGATATCACCTCACACCAGTTAGAATGTCAAAAATTAAGAACTCTAAAAACAACAGATGCTGGAAGGGATGTGGACAGAAGGGAAACTCACTTCATTGTTGGGGGGAGTGTAAACTTGTTCAACAACTTTGGAAAGCAGTATGGAGGTTCCTCAAAAGACTACACATAGAGCTCCCCTATGACCCAGCAATCCCACTTTTGGGCATTTACCCAAATGTTTACAAACAAGATCACACTAAAGCTACCAGCACAACTATGTTTATTGCAGCATTATCTACCATAGCTAAGATATGGAACCAACCCAGATGCCCCTCAGTAGATTAATGGATCAAGAAAATGTGGTATATATACACAATGGAATTCTATGCCTCCATCAGAAAAAATGACCTTGCCCCAATTGTTAGGAAATGGAAAGGCTTGGAAAAAATTACATTAATTGAAGTAAGCCAAGCCCAAAGAAACATAGGTCCCATGGTTTCCCTTATTTGCAATATCTAGTGCATGTATGAGTCAAGCAGAAAAGGTCAGATAATGTGATGTTAGGAAAATAAACCCTTAGATATGTTTAAATGTTTTTTTTCTTTCATTCATTTTTTTAACTCATTTATAAGATTATCTCTTTGTTGCTTTGTATGTCCCTCCCTCACAGTATAACCCCTGCTTTCACTATATTTGATGTCGGTATAATTTCTGGAGGAGAAGGGGAAAAATAAGTTGTTTAAGGATACAGGTGAACCCGTTGCAACAATGTGAAGTACAAGTTGTCATGTCGAAAACGAACTCTACAGCTCCTGTGGGGGGCAAGGATGGGGTGGGGGGATGGGGGGAGGCTGGGAAGGGACGTGAAGGGTAAACAAAGGAGGAGGCTGCAATGCTTGATAAGAAATTTACTCATTATCTTGCCCATGTAATTGTAACCCCTCTGTACAGTATGTTCGCAATAACAAATTTTAAAAAAGAAAAAAATGGTAAATAATATTTAGTAAATTACTTTGAACAAAGAAGGAAAAATATAATTCAAAATCACTTGACTTAAAATTATGAATAAAAGTAGTCAAGAGAAATGAGAGAAAACACAAAGGACTGTTTTCTTTCCAGTGGAGTAATGGGTTCTTGATCTTGTTTCTTCCATTCTATCTTCACAAGCTATCAAGGGTGGCTGAGGACTGGAGTATCCAGTTCAGACCAAGAGAATTCCCAGAAGAAAATATTTGCAGCGGATGTAGGTGATTTATAACCTTAGACAATCTATTTAAGTCTATTAAAAATTCTCCTCTACCCCAAACTGCCCACTTAAAACAACTTTGTATGCTTTTCCCAAGATTGTCCTTCATTAACTATTTAAAATTTTGAGAGGTCATAATCATACTCTATAGAGATCGCTGTTTCATTGTGCTTTTTGTGTGTTTTTGTTTTTTAGTTGTGTTTTTTCACTGAATTTAAAAAGGTTGTGCAAGTGTGTTACAATTAAATATGTCCATTTAATTGTCCAATGTTCCGGGATCAGAGTCACTCCTTCTATCATTCTCAACCAACCCCTCGACAAGATTAATTTCTGATTTACCACGTCCTTTCTCACATGTGTACATTGAGTATTATAGCTGTGCTTGCTCCTTGTTCCATTTTCATTCATTTTATGTCTTTACTATTATTTCTCTCTGGTTTCAACTTCCTGATAGTGATTCTGTTAAACTGTCTGCTACTACTTTGAAAGTTTTATATACATTCCATGTAGTTTATATCCTGCATATACTTGAACTGATGTCAGCTTATATTTCCATAATTCATTCATCTGAATTAACATTTTGCAAGATTGCAGACATGAAGCACCTAGACATGATTTTATTCACCTCCATTTGGAAGATTAATCTGTAGTCAACAAGAAAGTTTAAAAAAGGCTTAGAATGGATTCCTAACTACCAGTTTTATAAATGTCTTTGTACAATGGTTTGTGATTATTTTATTTTACATGGGATAATATTTTCTACTACCTATAAGTTTTAGAAAAAGAAGAAAACTAAAATTTACTACTGTAGAGGAATATGATAGAGAAAGAAGACAGATTTTATGTTTGTCAAATATCTGATGAGTACCCATATTCAAGAATTAAAGTCATATTTCTTAGTATGTTAGAACGATAGGAAAAAAATAAAACACCATATGATAAGGCAACTATTCATGACTTTTTAAAATGTACTTATTATGTGATGAAATTTACTTTATTAGCTAATGTTTTGGTTTGAAATATGGGAGGCTGATCTATTTAACAAATTTTCGAAGGCACCTACTGAAAAACAAAAATGGTGGGGGGAACTATTTCTACACTTTAATGAATTGTTGAACCTGTTTGGCATCAGTGCTGGGTAAATAAATCAAGTCTATTGTAACTTGCTCCCTACACTTGAAAATCTAGTAACGTCATTAAATATCATCTAATTGTAAAGTGTTATTTTTTCAAATGTGATTTTAAAAAGTTTATTTGAAAAGGAATATACTTTCAGGAGATTAAATGTAGGTTATCATTTGTTTGAGAATGACAACATTTTTATACTACAGAACCAAGTTTTATTGAAGTACCAGTGTTTTGAAGTACTAAGGATCTTCACAATTAATGTTTTTTCTGAATTATATTTGACCTCTATGTCAAGGATTCCTAGCATTGGTAGACCAATTATGGATCTATCATTCTAGGAACTATGTTTTGGCCTGCTGATGCTGGACTGAATCATTCATTAATCATTAGGAGAGGGGTATTACAAATAACAAATCTTGTGACATTTTTGGTCATGTTCACTCATATGGGATGGTCATCTGAAAATTGAAAGTTTGCATTACTGTACTTTAACATTTTGGATCTCATTCATTTAAGTTGCCTGGAATTTCACAATTGCTTACTGCTAATTCCTGCATTACAAGGAATTGGGGCCCTGAAATATAAGAAATGAGAAATTGAGATGGGTCTTCAATTACTTTCTGTTGGCATGTTGCATGGGCCTAGGTGAGAACTCTTGCCCTAGTTTTCTGATGATGCAGATAAATGGGACCTGGGATCCTAGGACCCGTGGATCCTGTAGAAGAATAATAACTTTTAGACATCATATCAGCACAATTTGTGTATAATCAGTAGGAATGCTACAGAAATATGGGGAAAAATAGTTTGGGACCAGCATGTTTCCAAAATGAGAGTTGACTTTAGAGAAACATGATGAGTTGTATGTAAATAGGTGCTTAGCTGATTTTGTTAATTTGTAAACTAATACAGGGAAATAGATTACAGCAAGGTAAAGAAAAAAGAACTTCGCATTGAAGTACTCATTTCTGTGTATGTGTGTGTGTGAGAGAGAGAGAATGTGTGTGTACACATGCACGCATATAAACGCACTCGCATGTGCAAATGCTCATTCATTCATTCATCATTCCTGAGGTTTGATAGTGCCTGGACACTCTCCCTAAGCTTCTGTGACCAAGGATAGTGGTTTACCACTTGAGCCATTGTTTCACTTCTGTTTTTTTGGAGATAATCGCATGTATTTTCATGATTGGACTGGCTTGGAACAGTGGTCTTCAGATCTCAGACTCCTGAACAGCTAGCTAAGCTTCTTCAGCTTCTAAGTAGCTACTTAAAATTGGGCCTGTCCACTATGCTTCACTGCTCTTTTATTCTTGTCCTGAAGTGTTCACATGGCTAAGTCATATATATGTCTAGTTGCTTTAAAAAATACTCTTACTGCTTGGCACCAGGGGTTCCCATCTGAACTCTTAACTATTGGGGAGGCTTGAGAACAGAACTCAGGCCAAAAGTTTAGTGGACTTCCTTCTCAATCTATAGCTGGGTGCATTTGATTATTTCCACCATCCTGCACTATCTACAGGTTAAGATTGGAAGGACTGCAGAATCCGGGCCAGCCAAGGTAGGAATTTAGACAAGTTGGTGTGCAACTGTTATGCCATTGATAATCGGAAGGCTAAAAAGACAGATCAGGTGCATGTTCTTGTGGAAAGGGAACCCCTATCCTAAAATTAACCACTGATATGACACCAGTCTAACAAAAACAATACACCAAGTTGAACACAATTTCCCACAACAAAAATAAGTATATACATTAACATCCAAAACTTAGTACTATCTGCTCTTCGTTCTAATATCACCTTCATCTGATTATTACATGTGACAGAATAGTTTCTTCATTAAACATATTATATATTTTAAAAGACTTAGAAAATTCTTTCTCACTTATTAAGTGCAAACGAATGGCAAATTGCCTCATTTCTTACCTATTTGACTACCACTATAAATTCATCTCATGATTATTATTAATAGTAATATATTCTGATTTATTACTTTACTTTGTACCAGTTTTTAAACTTTTGGCTTCTCTGCTGAAGTTGAAGTATTTAAATAGTGTCATCGTATTATATTACTTGGGTACATAGGGCAATTTTCTAAAAAGTTTTTAACCAATGGCTTCTAGTAATTCTGTTTTTTTTGTATTTTTTTTGGGGGGGGTCCAGTCGTGGAACCTGAACTCCGGGCCTGGGCGCTGTTCCTCAAGGGTAGTTCAAGGCTAACACTCGACCACTTGAGCCACAGCGCCACTTCTGGCTTTTTTTTTCTGTTTATGTGATGCTGAGGAAGTGAACCCAGCGCCTCAAGCATGCAAAGCAAGAGCTCTGCCAGTGAGCCACCTTCCTAACTCTCTACGAATTCTTTATTGGTATATTATTTAGTTTATTTTTAATTTCAATTTAATTTTATTGTAAAGGTAATGTACAGAAGGGATAGTTACATAAGTAAGGAAATGAGTACATTTATTATGGAAGGAACATTGTTATCTCTTCCATTGATTTTTTGCACACTCAAAAAAAACTACTGATATTTTTCCTGTCGCTATTGACCAATGTGTAATTTTCTTACTTTGTTCATGCATTTCTTATTATAAAATTGATATACATATATTTTTGCTTTCAAAATAGTTAACATGTGAATATTTAAAAATTATTTTCTTAAATTTTATGATTGGTGAATTTAAATAAATTTATTTTATTATAATTCTAAACATATTTGTCCAGGTAACAAATACTGTCTTTTCAAGAAGCACATACTTTATTAAAAAAGGCTTCATTACATGTTCTGTTTTTGGAAATATTTGTACTTGAATTTAAAAAAAAAAATGTTTGAGCTGGGCATAGTGTTTGTAGTTTCCATTTTCTAACTATGGTGGGAAGTGTAAATAGGGTTTGTGATTCAGGAGAGACTGAAAAAATATGAGACCTTATCATAAAATTACCAGAGTGAAATGATTAGAGATATAGCCATCCCTAGCAAGATATAGAGCACATGGTTATCATATTCTAAATCTTGAGTTAAAACACCAGTAAGATCAATCTTTTGTCAAAAAAAAAGGACACATAATTCAAAATGTTCATTATTTAAAACTTATTTGCAAAGTTCTCATGTCTTTTATTTTTTAATTTTCAATTTAATTAATCTATACGAATCCAAGTATCTTGTGACTATTTTATTTCTACTAAACGTTTGAATAGTATGAGCAATATTATGATTTCATATATTAAAATACTTTTACTATTTGTGATAATTTCCTCTGTTTAATATGATAATAACAAATGTGTGTATGTGGTGTGTCTGTGTGTATATTTATGTGGGTTTTGTGTGTGTGTGTATTTGTGTGAGCTATACTATCTAGTTATAATAAAAATTGTATTTTAAATTATGACTTTTAAGTTTTCATTTCTAGTATGTTTTTTCAAAATTATATATGATAAAATGTGATCCATCTTCTATCCACGTTAGCAATTGTTATTGTTATTCTTTCTCTTATTTCTTTGGAAATTAATTATATTCCTATTACTTCTTTAAATTGTAACAGCTCTATACAATGCTTTTTTTTTTAAATTTTATTTTTCCCATGTTATCTGACTTTCAGTCCAATCTATCAGGTGGATTACAAAGAAACTAGATTCAGGACACTTTATTTTTCTTCTTCTCTTCTCTGAAGACTTTCTGTTTTTTTGAAACAATACCAAAGACCTACAGCTCCTATGTGGTCCACCATTCTTCCCCCTCCCATTCTCTTCGGCAGTACAGCTCAAGTCGTTATTATTCAGCTTTATTATGCTGTACTGTTATCTAAATCTTAACTCATTCCTAAGTTAATTTTAGTTGCATTGAACAGTCTCTAAATACATTTTCTATATATAAAATCAGGGGTTTGTATTTTCACAAGGGGCAAAATATGAGAGAATATCAAATATTTAGATATCTCTGTAGAATATTGGTCCACCTGCTCAATAATCTCCTATGTAAATTCAAGGAATACAGGTCAGTCAGGGCAATCTTGTAAAATGGTTTAGCTTGAGCCTTCATACTAGCTTTGAATAGTATTACCATGTTTAGTAGTGAAGACAACATAGTTCTACTATAAGAACAGAAACATAGAAGAAGATAACAGATTTGTCAAAAATAAATTCTTAGTTATATGGTCCACAGATTTTGAAAAGGATGCTCTGACTTTATGAAATAAAAACAGAATCTTAAATGGTTGTAATGGCACTATTGCCTCTCTAGATTTAAAGAATGATCTTAGACTACTACCTCAATCCTTTGTTTGTTTGTTTGTATGTCAGTCATGGAGTTTGAACTCTGGGCTTAGGCACTGTCCATGTGCTCTTTGGCTCAAGGTGAACACTCTACCGCTTGAGCAACAGCAAAACTTCCGGTTTTCTACTGGTTTATTGGAGATATGAGTGTTATGGACTTTCCTGTCTTGGCTGGCTTTAAACCACGATCCTTAGATCTCAGCCTCCTGTGTAGCTAGGATTACAGGCGTGAGCCACCAGAACCTGGCCTACCTCAAACCTTATAAAGAATGATTATCAAACTAAATCTGAGGTGTAAAACCCTATAAAACATAAATGTAAAAATTCACGACATTAATTAGTAAAGGTTTCTAAAAATTTGACATGGAAATTATTAGTAGCTAAAGAAAAGCAAGAACTGGATTATATCAAGTGATAACCTTTCATAATTCAAGGGACACTATAACAGAAATAAAAACATATCCAACAAAGGGCACATATTTGTTAATGCTACAATGTTAATGCTACAATGATTCTGAACCTTAAGTATTTTTATATCTTCTACTATATAAATTTTTTCCTGAATAGGATATTTCTTTAAATAACATATGTAAATTAATAGTCAATAGGAGGAGCATATGAAATAAGCTCCTCTTTAGTGTCTAAGAAATGATAAAAAGAAAACTCACTAGTATGACCATGATATAAAAAGAGGACGCAAAATATAGTAATACACTTGTGGAGAAATACATATACTTCTTGTAGTGATCGATTTGTATAATACTGCAATCATTTTAGCAAACAATTTTCAAGTCTTCAAAAGGTGAAAGAGAATTGTATAGGATGCCGGCATTACACTTCCATTACTGTATTAATCAGAAGTTAAAAACTTTTTTGGACAGAGAATGTAGTTAATTGACAGTGAACTTGAATATTATGTGTGAGTCCCGGGAAACGATCCCCAAAAACAAATTTTGAAAAGACACACTATACAGGATGTATGCTGGGCAAATTCCTGTAAATGAATTTTATATCTATTTTAATGTCTCTTCTGAAATTTACAGCATTTCTCTTTGAAGAAATGCAAGTTTGTGAAAATTTGGCTTTGAAAACCATGAAGGTACAATTCACTTCCAAAGCACTAAAATATATACAATAAAAGGAGATAATATATTGTAAGTGAATTGCATGTCAGAAAAAAAAACTATTGTTAAAACTTCTTCACCCAAAATGCAGAATAGCTAAAAAGATATTTTTGGTGTTGGATAAAACTCTTTGTAAACTACTGCATTTAAAACAAAGATGTGATTTCTGTTTATTTTGAGGGTATTTTGTCCGTTTGAGTTTATACAGAGATATCTCAAGGCAAAACTACATGTGAAAACTGGAATACCTAGGAATTATGCATCATTTCTAAGTAATTTTTTATTATTTTTATTTTTTTATTGTGAAAATACTGTACAGAGGGGTTACAATTACATGGGCAAGAAAATGAGTACATTTCATATCAAGCATTGTAGCCTATTCCTTTGTTTCTCCTTCCCATCCCTTCCCATCCTCCTCCACCGTCCCACCCAATCCTCCCCGCTAACCCCCCCAACCAAAGTTGTAAAGTTCATTTTTTGACGTATCGACTTGTACATCTCATTGTTGCAATGAGTCCACCGTATCCTTATTTTTTCCCATGGTTTCCCTTATTTGCAATATCAAGTATATGTCTGAGTCAAGCAGAAAAGGTCAGATAATGGGATGGTCGGGAAATGAAGCCTAAGATATGTATTCAAATGTTTTTTTTTTTTCATGCGATTGTTTCTAACACATTTATAAGATTATTTCTTTGTTTCTTTGTATTTCCCTCCCCCTCAGTATAACCCCTGCTTTCACTGTATTTGATGTCGGTATAATTTTTGGAGGGGAAGGGGAAATACTTCTAATAATTGAGAAACTTTTCTGGAAGAAACTTTTAGCAAATGACAGAAGACACAAATCTATGCATCTGCATTTTATGAAAGTTATATGTTACTTGCTCAATCCAATTGCTTATCTTTACTTTGCTAGGAAAAACGTATTCTCAAGATAAGAGCTAAAAGGAGCTAAAAGAACAAAATACACAATGATCTTGATTCATTTGTGAAAGTAACAAATGAAATAAAACAATTCCACTTAAGGGACTCCAATATTAGTGTATGTGAATATGTTCCTGAATGCCAATATCCATTACATTTTTGGAATTTTAAAGTCTACTAACATATTAAAACTAGAACAAGAAAACAAATATAGACTTAGAGTGAACCAGCCTTGAAATCATTTTCTTAATTGTTTTGAAATTACAAAAGAATTGATACTCCTTTGCTTTGGAAATCATTTAAAAATATTTATCACTTATGATAATTCAAATACCAACCAAGAGTAATTTTATATAATCATTATAAATATCATTTTATTTCTATTGTAAAATAGAATAAAAAAACCAGTCCCAATATATGACCTACCTGTCATTATTCTTAACTTCTAATCATTACCTAAATTTCTTAAACAATCTAAATATTCATGTCTTTAACATAGACGTAAATGTTCTATACTTTTTTACTTAATATTTTCCAGGGGTATGTATTCATGTTTCTAAGAAATGTTCACAGCAGTTAAATTAATGTGTCAAATTAATGTGTCAAATTAATGTGATACAATTTGTTGTTGTGGGTGTTTTTTGCAAGGCCTGGGCATTGTCCCAAGCCTTTTTATGCTCAAAGACAGCACTCTACAACTTGAGGAAAAGAAATAATTTCTGTTTTTATGGTTAATTGGAGATAAGAATCTAAGAAGTACTTTTCTGTCTGGGCTAGTTTCAAAAACAATTCTAAGATCTCAGCACCCAGAATAGTTCGTATTATAAGGGTGAGTTACCAGCACTTGGTTTCACGAAGTTTTGTTTTTTTAATTTTAAATATGTTTTAAGATGTTTGTTTCACTATGATGTATATCATTCTGCAAATAAATTTAGATATATGTATATATTTCTGAGGACAAATAATGTCTAAAAATGTACTATTCTACTCATAATATTTATATATATATATACATATAAATATATATATATATATATATATGACAGACTCCCTCTAAAACTTTTATGTTACTATTTTTGACCTTTTTCATTTCAAAGATATACAGTCTATTTTGCTAAAAGTTTCCTAGAATAAAATAACTATATTTCAATAGAAAGTAGAGTTTATTACTTTCAAGGGAATTTTAGATATACACATGATATTGTTGGAATATTTACATATATTACTTTAAAAGGTTCTGCCCAAACTCTTTAATATTTGTTTGTTGTTAAGGAGATAGAGGAAGTTAATTCATACTCATTAGGAATTTGCAATGCTTCAAAAAATCTATTCTATATTTTGTTATAAGCACATAGTCAAGCTACCTGATATGGTTTAGTTTTTTTGTTTATTTGTTCTGAATTTCAATATGGATGCATGCACAGCGGTAACATTAAAATTATTAATCAAAAGACAAATAATAGTAAAATCATAGACAGATATCCGACATTCAATAATTAGCACTTATGATGCTAATAATAATTTGGGTGGAGAGGATGATGACCACAGTGTAGCCTGATAATGACGATGTTGTGATTGAAAAGGAAAAATAAAAACTTTAGATAACTTTGAAGCTAAATTTCCAACATTGAAAACATAGTTATAAACATCGTTGGATTACATAAAAAAAAAATAACAAGGGGAAGGCTGGGAAGGTGGCTCAGTGGCAGAGTGCTGGCCTTGCCTACATGAGGCTCTGGGTTTCATTCCTCAGCACCAAATAAGCAGAAAAAGAGGGAAGTGGCACCGTGGCTCAAGCGGTAGAGTGCATTGAGCTGAAGAGCTGAGGGACAGTGCCAGGCCAAGAGTCCAGTCCCCATGACGAACCAAAAAAAAAAAAAAACAGAATAAAAACAGGAATGTTTCAATATCAAGAAATACAATCACATAAACAGGTAGTCTTTCTAATGTATACTCACTGTAATTGGTGTTATTATTTTCTTATAAATAAAATCATTTATTTCCATATTTTGATGGACTAAGATGTAGGTTTCAACTTAGTGTGATTAGTTCAAATAACATTTCATATAGATACTATTCAATAACTAATGTTTTACAATGATATATTAAGAGTATGTTCTTCATTACAGCTGTAAATACATGACACAATTTACATAATAACACTTACATATATCCAGTTACTATAAAATGACACAAGCTGTAGAGCCAGGAGTTAAAATTTATTTTTATTTCTGCATGAAACTATTTCTGACTTTATACCAACAAACTGAATTTGACACTTTCCTTATTTGTAATCTAAGCTAGAAAATGTAAGGACTGTTTACTTTCTTTTTCCTTGCTCTAGAAATCAACAAATATATTCTTCAATATTTCTGGTAGATTACATCCATTTACAGATGAGCAATGCAAGACCAAAAGTCAATGTTGAGAGTAAATAATGGTACTAGAATTTTTGTCTGAGTTCTTCACCCTGTGTGCTTACAAGGAGAGTCATTGGTTGATGGAGAGGACCAATATGAAAAGACCATGGGGAAAAATGCATAATTTGTAAACAGTTGTTTTAGGACTGAATGACTGGTGATGAGTATTTGCAATAGGTTGGTTTCAGGGGCACAAAAAGGAGTACATAGATATTACATTAGTGACAGAAACTGAGAAAATCTTGATCATTCATCTTATGTAATGGATGGAGGTAGGGTAAAAGGAAATCTAAAATGTTTCCACATCTCGGTCTCCTAACTCTGTTAGTTACATTCTTGGTGATAAGGACTTCAGGTGGAAAAGATGGATTTAGAAGGAAAAAAATCTCTGCTAGTTCTAAGGTTTATGTTAAACAGATGCAAAGATAGTTCTGTTTGAACATCATCAAAATATCCACGAACATGAATATAAAAAATAATAATAAAAATCAGGGAAATTATTAAAGGGAAGAGGAAAAGGAAAGTTCTGACGAAAGTGTGAATAATGTCAGTACGAGTGTGGATAAGATTGGAGGAAAGAGATAAATAAGGTAACAAAAAATTAATAAACACAGATTTACAGAAGAAAAGGAACGAAAGAATTTTCAGGAAGATATTGAAGGAAATCTATTTGGATTTGAAAAGTAAGAGGACATAGACGAGTTCAATAAGAACAGTGTTTTGGTGAAAGTCATATTGATAAAATGTTGAGATATGAATGTGAAGACATAAAATTCTGGATCCATTAATTCAACAGATCCTATTGATTTTAAATGTTGGGAACAAATGCTTTAACACTGACCTTAAAAATATTATACAGATATAACTGTCATGAACTTTTCTTAGAGGTATTCTGTGAACAATTTTGAAAACTTTATTTAGCCAGGAGATTATAGATTGAACTACAGCACAGAGAAGCCTAATTTGTCCTACAGTTCCAATTAGTGACCCATCTATCCATATCAGTTTGGGATTTTATTGAAATATATTTATCAGCCTACTCATTATAAATGTAGGACAAGTAACACCAAGTATTAGATTAAACATACACTTTTACTGATGTGACTGAAGACTCCTTGAATTGATTCTTCTTTAGAACAGAAAATGCCTCAATAGACTTTAACAAATCATAACCGCCAAATACTCTATTGAAATCTAATTCTTCTTAGGTATATCTCCATGCTGAAATAACCCTGTCAATCAACCTGACACAAATTGTTATATGTAGAAAAATATTCTTATAAACTTCAAGCTTTTATTGAATGGAAAAATTCAGACCTTACACTCACCACTAGGATTAAATGCCTAAAAAGATAAGACATTTTGCTTTAATGCCTTTCTGTCATTTTCACATACACATTGTCAAGTTGTGAAGTTTTCAGATGTAACAATAATACAATCGTGACTTGTATTAACACAACATCTAGAATCTAATGTTAATTTGGATACTTACTAATTAGCTCCAAATTTTGTGTATATTTATATTTCTCCTGCGTAAACTAATGAGCTCCAAGAAAATGTCCCTAAGGAGCCTTTCAATTCTAATATCACAGTTCTCTCAAAATGCTTTAAATTCTACATGCTCTAATGTGGGCATAGGGTTATATTGTGGAACTTTTCTCCTCAGAGAGTGAGTATTACCCTATTGCTTAACATGGACAAAGTACTTTCATACATAGACTGAGCGTGTGCAAACAAGAAGTGGTAGTTGAACAATGTTCTTAGCAGTTTGTACAGATGAAATGGAAATAGAGCAACTTTGAACTCAAAAGGAATGTGCAAAGAAGACAAAGACACAAAGGAGAATGTGCCAAGAAAAGCTGAAGTATAATTTCAAATAATGTGCTCAGGTGTGAGGGTGTGTTCAAAGTACAGTTTCAGAAAATGTAGTTGGATATCTTGGGAAAAAACTGTTTTAAACTATTTTGGGATAATTGTACAAGTATAAGCCCCTAACTCTGACTCTAATCAGCCACAACATCATCAACTTAGGGACTATTTTCCAAGTGCAAAGTAAGAAAAAGAGGGCTGATCACAGTTAGTGTTCAAGTTGAAGCAATGGCAATCACAAAAATTTTCTTTTAAGTTTTCATTTATTTTGGAGCATTTAAGTAGGGAAAAGCCAAGTAAATATTTTGCATGTACCTAAATTAAGTGGGACATATTATATTGGTCTCTCTTTAACTTGGAAATTATAGATTATGTCTTTTTATACTCTAACTTGGGACAATGATCTCCTGTCAGTTATTTTTTCTCTTACCTTTTTTTTGCCCTTCCACTTACATAATTATTATTTAAAGAGATATAATTGAGCTTGCATTTCTAAATTCTTCAAAATTATCTGAACTACTTCTTACGTTTGGCAGCCTCCTATATCTTTCTCAAGGGAAATATTTTGTCACTACCATTTTAATCCTATATGATATTGGATAACTTCCTGTCTAATTCAGTGCAAGATATATATTAGACTCATCCAGATATTTCAACACTTGTACCACCATAAAATACTATCTTTCTTGGAAATCATGATATTAGTATATCTGGTGAGTTGGCATCTCTCATTTTTGAATGTCCTTAAGTGATATTTACATGCAATCATATTTTAAACCAAAATACCACTCAGTAGATAAACGAATTGACAAAATGTGGTTTATATATGTACAGAGGAATTCTATACTTCCAATTCATAAGGAAATGGAAAGACTTGGAAAAATCCTACTAAGAAAAATAAGCAAGACACAAAGAAACAGATTCCATGGTTTCCCCCATTTGTAATAACTAGGAAATATCTAGGATAGTCCTAGCAGATGAGAAAAATGGCTCAATAGCTATCTATGAATGACCGCATAAAATGATGTTGAGCAAACTAAACTCCTGGATATGAAAACAGATGTTTTTCTTTGTGGTTGTTGTTTTTAATGTACTATGTGATTTCTTTTTTCTTTTGTGTTTTCCCCTATGGTTTGTGCACTTTTGTATTCGATTTCAGTATCCTGTGTATTGTATATACATTTATCTTCATTTGGCAAGGGAAGCAGAACAATAAAATGGCAAGACAAAGGACAAAAGGCAAACCAATGCAATAGCAATACTCACAAACAACATGTTAGAAATTTACATTACAACTTGTCAGGAGTATTGAGGTGAAGGAAAAGTGTGAGAAAAATGAAGGAGGGGGTAAAATTTTTAACATGTTATGTATCCACTACCTAACAATTACTGCAACCCCTTCTATATATCAGCTTGACTAAAAAATTAAGTTAAAAATGAGCTACATAAAATATAATTTCACTGTATTGGTACAGTAAATATTATTCTATGTGTATTACCTTTTAAAAAAATGAACATTTTGCCTGCTAATTTGAATGACCTCTTTCTTTATCAGAGGGACATCAACTGGAATGTTATGAAATTATACAATATTTTCAGAATATAATTGCCATTATTTTGAAAAAAACATCATTTTAGTATTGTCTCATACTAAAACAAAAATCAGTTCAATTCTATGGAAACTCCTAACTTTGAAAGCTGACTAATTGTTAAGAGGACAGAATATATCTGTTCCTCAACATTCTATGACTACTAACTACTCATTTTCAAATTCTGAACATGCCATACCAGAGACATTCAAAACAGTACCTGTTTGCATTTTAATTAATTCAGCAATAGATGCAGTTTCCAATGAGGCGTTACATATTTAAAAGTCAACAGAAATAAAGACACGTTCTGGTAGAGGTTAAAACTATGAAGTCTATAATAATTATTTCCTTAAGAGTAAACATAAGTTCATCAGAGTAAGCTATTATTTCTATGACAATCAATCCCAAGGTTTTTTGCCGTAAAGTCATCCTAGCCCAACAATTTCCAACTGGTAAGGTGCACGTTAAAATTCCCTAAATTCACATCATGACAACTTTATGACTATTGTCAAAAAATATTACATTTCTGCTAATGTGATGCCATTCTTATTGTGGAAAGAATACTACACTAAACTTTGCTACATCATTTTCCCCACAGTGGTGTTCTTGAGATCAGAGCACTTACAAATATTATTTATTTTTATTATATATATTTTATTATATATTTTATCTATCATAGATAATCAGGAGATCTGTATATCTTCATATTAAGATTTGAAGAATATGGTTGAAAGCGCACCCAGACAGGAAGGTTCCTTATATTCTTATCTCCAATAAACTCATAATGAAAAGCCAGACAGGCACTGAGGTTCAAGTGGTAGTGCAGTAGCTTTGAGCAAAAACAGGATCAGGGACAGTGCCCAAGCCCTGAGGTTAAGCCTAGGACAAACCAAACAACAAAAACAAAATAAAAACAAACCTCAAATGTACCGTTTTTTCTCATTGTATACAGAGGTACATAATTAAGGAAATTTCTTCCTGTGTTATGTATAGGTAGAAAAAAAAAGATGTCACACAATTACTCTCTTCATACCACGTTACACCAAAGTCTCAAAAGATGGCTCCTTTTCTATATTTATAAATTAATATCATCAATTTGTTGACAATTTGTCTAGATTATTCACATTATCATCTTACACATGAACTGGTGGAATTATCTATTAACTAAGTTTTTATTATACCTCACTTGAAAGAATATTCTAGTCAATTAGAATACCAGATTCATTAGGGAATTTGTAAATTAAATCTTTTACTTGAAAAGAATTTTGTAGTATCCTATAGAATAAATTATAAACAAAAAATATCTATTTTAAATCTAAATTCTAATTTAGCCAGGTCTACAAAGTCCTACATTAAATGAACTTTCCCATTTCATCAGGCTTAAACTTTTGTAATCCTTCATCATTTCTTGGGACTCTAACAGAATGATACTTATTTTTTCAAATTTTTGGTTGGGAACCATGAGCTCTTTTGCATCTAGAAATGTTCTATAATTAAGACAACATTTAAAACACAACTGAGGATTATATATGAGTTGCATTTCTATAGGAAACTTGACTTCTCAAAACATAATAATAAAATTAGCCCAAATTTCCACCTGTGTATTACTTTCTGGTTTATTTTATATTCCTTTCTTGTTTGGTTTTATTGAGACAATATTTTATTGTTCTAGTTGGTCAAAGTTTCTGATGAGCTCATGTAACTTGGGAGTGGAGTCCATGAGGTCCATTAAATAAAACATCATGTCATTTTCATTTTTTTCGATTTTTAAATTTATTATTTTTTATTGTGAAAAAATTGTACAGAGCGATTAAAATTACCTGGGCAAGAAAATATGTACATTTCTTCTGAAGCATTGTAGCTTCCTAATTTGTTTCCCCTTCCCATCCCTTCCCATCCTCCCCCCTTGCCCCCACAACCAAAGGTGTAAAGTTCGTTTTCGATATAACGACTTGTACATCTCATTGTTGCAAGGGGTCCACCTGTATCCCTATTTAAACTATTTGTTTTTTCCTTTCCCCTCCACAAATTATACCAACATCAAATACAGTGAAAGCATGGGTTATACCGTGGGGGAAGAAATACAAAGCAACAAAGAAATAAATTTATAAATGTGTTAGAAATAATCCCACAAAAGAAAAAAAAACATTTGAATACATATTTTAGGGTTCATTTCCCTAACATCAACTCATCTGACCAATTCTGCTTGACTCAGACTTATACTAGTTACTGTAAATAAGGGAGACCATGGGACCTATGTTTCTTTGGACCTGGCATACTTCACTTAATATAATTCTTTGTAAGTCTTTCTATTTCCTAACAAATGGGGCAATGTCATTCTTTCTGAGGGAGGCATAGAATTCCATTGTGTATATATACCCCATTTTCTTGATCCATTCATTTACTGAGGGTCATCTGGGTTGGATCCATATCTTACCTATGGTAAATAATGATGCAATAAACATAGTCCTGCTGGAAGCTTTAGTGTGGTCTTGTTTGTGAACTTTTGGGTCAATGCCCAAAAGTGGGATTGCTGGGTCATAGGGGAGGTCTATGTGGAGTCTTTTGAGGAACCTCCATATTGCTTTCCAAAGTGGTTGAACAAGTTTACACTGCCACCAACAGAGCAGTAAGGTTCTCTTCTGTCCGCATCTCCTTCAGCATCTGTTTTTATTAGAGATCTTGATTATAGCCATTATAACTGGGGTGAGGTGTTATTTCAATGCTGTTTGGATTTGCATTTCTTTCATGGCTAGAGAGTTTGAGCATTTATTTATGTGTTTATTGGCCATCCTTCTGTCTTCTTCAGAGAAATTTCTCTTTAAGTCTTTAGCACACTAATTTATTGGACAGTTGATTCTTTGAAGATTTGTGGTTTGGGGATTTAATTTTTTAATTTCTAAGTATATTTTAGATATGAGACCCTTGTCCATTGTATGGCTAGTGAAGATCTCCCAATCCGTGGGCTTTCTATTGATCTTGTTAGCTATGTCCTTTGCCAGGCAGAAGCTCTGCAATTGCATGCAATCCCATTTTTCCAACCTTTTTTTAAATTTTTTTGTGCTTCTGGGACTCTATTAAGAAAATTCTGGCCTGCCCCAAGGAGACCTAGGGTTTCTCCTATTCCATCCTGTAATATTTTCAGAGTGTCTGCTTTGACTCCGAGGTCTTTAATCCATTTGGAATTGATTCTGGTGCAGGGTGATAATGATCTTGCTTTAGTTTTCTACAAGTAGTTAACGAATATTGCTAGCATCATTTACTGAAGAGGCTGTCTTTTTTCCATTCTATTTTTTTAACTCCCTTATCGAAAATTAGATGGCTATGGGACTGTAGGTTCATTTCTGGGTTTTCAATTCTATTCTATTGGTCATCTTGTATGTTTCACTTCATTTTTCCCTATTTGGATTCCCTTTAAGTTTGCGTCTTGTCTTATTGCCCCAGCTAGCATTCTAATACTAAGTTGGAGAGGAGTGGAGAGAGCAGACATCCTTATCTCTTTCCTGAATAATAAGAAATGGCTTTATCTTTTCACCATTAAGTATAATGCTGGCTGTAGGTTCGTCAACTCTTAGCAGAAAGAACAAAACTGGAGCAATATCACTTCCAAATTTCAAACTATACTAAAAAGCCATAGTGATAAAACCAGCTTGGTATTGGCACAAGAACATGCCTGAAGACCAATGATATAGTACTGAGGACTCAGAAATAAACCCACTGACCTATAGCCACCTAATCTTTGACAAGGGAGCTAAAAGAATAGAAAGGAAGAAAGACAGACTTTTCATTATATGGTGCTGGTAAAATTGGTTAAACACCTGTAGAAAACTAAGGCTAGATCCATAAATAAATATATATATATATATATGATATACATATATCATATATATACATATATATGATATATATATATATATGTCACCCTGCATGAGGATCAAGTCGAAATGAATCAAAGACCTCAACATAAAAGCAGACACCGTGAAAACATTACATGAAGGATAAGAGAAACTCTAGGGCTCTTTAGCACAGGCCAAAATATTCTTAATAGTGAATCAGAAACAAAACAAATCAAAGAGAGGTTGGACAAATGGGATTGTATGAAACAGCAGAGCTTCTGCAAGGTAAAGTTCATAGATTGCAAGATCAATAAAAAGCCCACTTACTCGGAGAAGTTCTTCATGAGTCATAAAACAGAAAAAGTCTTATATCTAATATATACTTAGGACTCAAAATCATAAATCCCAGTCCAACAAATCCTCAAAGAAACAACTGCCCAATAACTAAGTCAGCTGAAGACTTAAAGAGAGACTTCTTTGAAGAGGAAATAAAAAATGTCCATTAGACACATGAAGAAATGCTCAATTTTTCTAGTCATAAAAGAAATGCAAATCAAAACATTGAGATTACACCTCACTCCAGTTAGAAAGGCTATAAACAAGAAATGTAATAATGACATGTGCTGGTGGGGAGGTGGCTAAAAGGAACCTTACTGCATTACTTGTAGGAGTGTAAACTTGTTTAACCACTTTGTAAAGCAGTATGGAAATTTTTCAAAAGATTCCATGTAGAGCTCCCCAGTGACCCAGCAACCCCACTTTTGCGCACTTACCCAAATGATCACAAACCTACCAGCACAACCATGTTTATTGCAGTATTATTCACCATAGCTATGATATGGAACCAACCCCGATGCACCACAATAGATGAATTGTTCAAGAAAATGTGGTACGCATACACACACATACACACACACACACACACACACACACACACACACACACACACACACACACACACTGGAATTCTATGCTTCCATCAGAAAGAATGACATTGCCCCATTTGTAGGAAATTGAAAGACTTTGTAAAAATTATATTAAGTGAAGTAAACCAGACCCAAAGAAACATAGGTCCCATCGTTTACCTTGTTTTACCTTTGTTTGCAAGGATTAGCACATGTATAGGACAAGCAGAGAAGATCAAAGGCTAGGTACATATGACCATACAAGATGATGTTAAGCGAAATGTACACAAGTGGTTTTTCCTTTCTTTCTTTTGTTTTTAATATGCTTATAATTCTCTATGTGATTCTTTTGTACGTTATTCCCCCACGGTAAACCTCTGTTTTCACTGTATTTGATTCCAGTGTTCTGTATCATATATATATATATATATATATATATATATATATTGATTTGGGGAGTAGAAGGGATATAGCAGAATGCTTATATGGGGATGCAGGTTGACCATTGTGACAATGAGATGTACAGGTTATTGTGTTGAAAATGAATTTACAATATCAGGCAGGGGTCGAGGAGGGAAGAGTTGGAGAGGTGGGGAGGGAAAGGACGGTAGGGGTAAAACAAAGTAGGAAGTAACAATGCTGTATAGGAAATGTATTCATTACCTAGTCCTGTAACTCTTAGCCCTCTGTACAGTATTTTTACAATAAAAATATATTTAAAAAATCTCTGCCTGCTGTAGATTTCCAGTGCTGGTCTCAAAATTGCATTATCTGCCTATTCTGGCTGTGGTTAGGTCCACCTGCCCAATGGATCAGTAATCTTCAAGGCATCTTGGTCCTGCAGTGGGACTTGAATTATCCAGTGGTGGTTGGAACCATGCCAAGGACAGGACAAAAGCACTTTCAGGACATGGCTTCGTCATTACCCATGCAACGAGGATTGCAAGCAGAATTTCTCTGAATTTGACTCCAGAAAACCGTCAGTGAACCAAAAGGCAAGTCCACCAAACACCTCACTCCTCCCCACCCCCATTTCCTCCTTTCTCCCTCCCTGGGAAAGTAAAAAATAATTTTGCAGGTCTTGATACACACACAAAATGCCCACCATCTCCCCTGGTAAACGGTTTCAAGTCACTAAGTCATGTCAACGGATGATGCTGCATTCATTATTCTGGACAACATCTTCAGGTTGTTTGATGCTTTAATTTTTTTTTGTTGTTGTTGACGTTGTTAGGGGGTCCTGAACTCTGGGTCTGGGTGCTGTCCTTGAGCTGTTCAGCTCAAGGCTAGCGTATTACCACTTTAGCCACAGTGTCACTTCCAGTTGTTTTCTGCTTATGTGGTGCTGAGGAATTGAACCCAGGACCTCATGCATGCAAGACAAGAACTCTAACACTGTGTCTTCTTCCAGCCCTAATGATTTAATTCTTTAAAATTTCTTTTTGTCAGTCAAGGGCCTTGAATTCAGGGCTTCGGAATAAATATATCTCAGAGTTCTTCAGCTCAAGGGGAGCCCTTTCCCAATTGAGCCACAGTTGCACTTCCTGTTTGGAGATAAGTGATTCACAGACTTTCATGCCAGGATTTGCTTTGAACAGGTGAATTTTTAAATTATATTTCTTCTAGGTATTTATTGGTACATTACAGTTTTTCTGGAATTTAAAGTTTTCTGTAAACCTTTGTCTTCAAGTAATCCAACAGCATTAAATATTACATTTCGAAGCTATCCTTTAGCATATCCATTTTGAAATTATTATCTTAAGATAAAATTCTAATTCTTTATAGAAACAACCCATTAAAGTCCAAATGGGAAATATGCTAATTTCAGCAGCCTTGACTCTCCTTCCTCTTTTTTTTCTCTCCAGTATCTTTTCTTATTTTGGAACGAGTGTCTTAGACTGTCCAACCATTCAAAAGGAAGCTTATTCCATTAATTTAATAGGAAAGGAATCCAACCTGCCTGTATCTCAAGGCAACTTTGAGTATAATGTTAATCTAATAATTCATGTCAGTGGACTTTCAGTCATTTCGATAATTTTTTGTGTCACCACTCATTAAAGAGGTTCCAAAAAGCAAGAATCAAAAATCATGTTCTGCTTTCTAAGAATGTTTGAAAAGCTAGTAATTCAAAAAGACACATTGTATTCTTCCAAGATTCCATGGTGAAGAATTCCTCTTTTATCATAGCTCTTACCACTGACCCCTTCCCTTCAAACTTGTAGCTTTGTTCAGTTTTCTTGTTCCAGCTTTCATTTTGGTATTAGCCTCAGTTATATCCTTGTAGTATTTGCAATGAAATTCCATTTATTGTTAGAGAGCTCAATTCATATTGCCAAAGGCAGACTCATGAGCATATCATAAAGCATAAACTATTGAGTGTCATTAACGTGATCATATGCAACAATTCCATAAATTAATATAAGTACCACATAAATGTGTATCTTCATGTACGTTTTAAAATGCAAAGTAGTTGCATATCTATGTCATAAATCATTCAGATCACTGGTAGAAGAGATTAAGCTAAAACTTTTATTTATATCATCCCCAATATTTTTGTCAAATTTTCTTTTCTCATTAACTTTCACCTTAGGGCCTGATTTTCCTAGTAATAAGTTAAAAGTTGATATCCTTGAATTTTAGTCCCCTCTGAGTAACCTCTTTTCTTTCCACCACCAGTTAGTCCCTCATGATAAATACCTGAGGAATAACGTCCTATTATGCCTGCAAGAGGAGTACCCAAGTCGATTGTCTGTGTCTAATAGTGCCTTGCTTTGTTTGGGAATGTGGTAGCAGAGACAGAGTGTCAGGGATCAGGTGGCTGGAACCATGGTGTTAAGAATTATGGGTAGCAAAATGAGTAGCATAGAAAGGCAGTACCAGGGAAAGGATAATTGTGACTGTAATTGCTGAGTTGCAGTGGCAGGAAATTGGGTAGCAGCAACAGCTTTGCAGGGGTTGGGGTAGATAATACAGGCATCCAGAACAATTTAGCAGTGACAAGGAAACATAGACAAAGTGAAAGATAAAAGTTGTGAGGCATTGTGGGAATTATTTATCTAACCATTCTAAAAACATGGAGGAGGGTTATTTGAAACTAAAACTACAAAAGAAAATTTAAGGTCTTGGTGCTAACAAATCGGTCCAGGTGTTATTACATCACACAGAAAATTCAAAATGGTTTTTCGTCAGGAATACAGAGATCAAAGGTATTATACTTCTTATTTCAAAATGCAAATTAAAGGGGAAAATTAGTCAGGAGATAAAATTCATATTGAAAGTTAATATTTAAGTGGAATAGAAGATCCTAGATGGCAGACTAAAGACAAAACAGTATCAGAGCATTATATGTTCAATAATAATTGAGAGGGCTGGGAAGTTGGCTCAGTGGTAGAGCACTTGCCTTGCATGCATGAGGACCTGGGTTCGATTCCTCAGCACCACATAAGCAAAAAGAATAAAAGCCGGAAGTGACGCTGTGGCTCAAGTGGTAGAGTGCTAGCCTTGAGCTGAAGAGCTGAGGGACAGCGCCCAGGCCCAGTGTTCAGGCCCCACAACCGGACCCCAAAAAAAATAATAATAATAATTAAGAAATTTTATTGAAAAATTGAGCTGGAATGTGCACATCAGCAAAGGCAAGCAATCAGAGCCTACCACCAACAAAGAAACACCATAATATATATCTCAGAAAAAGGAACCAAGTTCCTTATCCTTGATTTCAATGATACACATTACCCCCCTTAGACACACACACACACACACACACACACAAACACACACACACACACGAATGTATGCAACAGCTCAATCTACTCACATCCATTCAATATGAATCAAAGCTCTTCCTGTAATATTTGAAACTTTAAAAGTTTGAAGTTTTACTCTGAAAACATTACAGGATGGAATAGGAGAATGCGTAGTTCTCCTTGGCCCAGGCCGAAATTTTCTTAATAGAGACCCAGAAATACAAATATAATCAAAGACAAATGGGACAAATGGGATTGCATAAAATTGCAGAGCTTCTGCATGGCAAATGACATAGCTAGCAAGATCACTAGAAAGCCCATGGATTGGGAGAAGATCTGCACTAGCCATAAAACGGACAAGTGTCTCATATTAAAATATACCTGGAAATCAAAAAATGAATTCCCTCAACAACATATCTTCAAAGGTACAAATGCCCATTAAATAAGTGGGCTAAAGACTTAAAGAGAAACTTCTCAGAAGAGGAAAGAAGGATGACCAATAAACACATGAAGAAATGATCAACCTATCTAGCCATAAAAGAATTGCAAATAAAAACAACATTGAGGTACCACCTCACACCAGTTAGAATGGCTATAATCAAGAACTCTAATAACCACAGATGCTTGAGGGAATGTGGACAGAAGGCAACCTTACTACATTTTTGGTGGGAGTATAAACTTGTTCAACCACTGTGGAAAGCGGTATGGAGGTTCCTCAAAGGCTCCACATAGAGCTCCCCTATGACCCAGTAATCCCACTTTTGGGCATTTACCCACATGATCACAAACAAGACCATACTAAAGCACACCTATGTTTATTGCAGAAATATTTACCGTAGCTATGGTATGGAACCAACCCAGATGCCCTTCAGTAGATGAATGGATCAACAAAATGTGGTATATATACACAGTGCAATTCTAGGCCTCCATCAGAAAGAATGACATTGCCCCATTTGTGAGGAAATCGAAAGAATTGGAAAAAATTATATTAAGTGAAGTAAGCCAGACACAAAGAAACATAGTTCCCATGGTTTCCCTTATTTGCAATAACTAGTATATGTATGAGTCAACTGGAAAAGGTCAGATAATGTGATGTCAGGAAAATGAACCCTTAGATATGTATTTTAATATTTTTTTCTTTCATGCATGTGTTTCTAACGCATTTATAAGATTATCTCTTTGTTGCTTTGTATGTCCCTCCCCCACAGTATAACCCCTGCTTTCACTATATTTGATGTCAGTATAACTTGTGGAGGAGATGGGGAAAAACCAGTTGTTTCAGGATATAGGTGGACCTGTTGCAACAATGAGAAGTATATGTTGTCATGTCCAAAACGAGCTTTACAAAGTCGGTACGGGAGGGGGGGAGGGAAAGGGGGGGGAAAGAGAAGGATTGGGATTGGGGGGGAGGGGGGAGGCTGGGAAGGGATGTGAAAGGTAAACCAAAGGAGGAGGCTGCAATGCTTGGTAAGAAATGTACGCATTATCCTGCCCATGTAATTGTAACCCCTCTGTACAGTATGTTCACAAATAAAATAAAATTAAATTAAAAAAAAGAAAAGAAAGAATAACATAAATATATAACATGATTTTAATAGTAATGCTAAACATAAATACAATGTCGATTATTTTCCCGAGCAATGTAATAAAAACCTCAAGGAAAAGAAATCAACTTTTTTGAGTGCTGATATTATGGTTTAAACTTAGGATCTTACCTTGTCACTTAGGCTTTTTCCCTTAAAGTTGGTGCTCTGCATTTGAACGACAGCTCCCCTTCCAACTTTATTTGGGGGATTATATAGAGATAAGAATCTCATGGAATAAAAATCATTTGTGCCCTACCTTGGGGTTAATTTCACATAACATCCTCTTATATGGTTATATGGTACCATGTACTAGTTACTCCAAGTAAGATTAACCATGGAACTTATGGTTATATGAACCTGGCTTATTTCACTTAATACAATTGTTTCTGCGTCTTTCCTAGCAAATGGGGCGATGTCATTCTCTCTGATGGAGGCATAGAATTCCATTGTGTGTGTGTGTGTGTGTTTGTGTGTGTGTGTGTGTGTGTGTGTGTGTGTGTGTGTGTGTGTGTGTGTGTATCACATTTTCTTGATCCATTCATCTACTGAGGGGTATCTGGGTTTTTCCTATATCTTAGCTATGGTAAATAATGCTGCAATAAACATAATTGTAACCATAGCTTAGTATGGTCTTGTGTGTGATCATTAGGGTAAATGCCCAAAAATGGTGACTCCTGGATAATAGGGGAGCACTAAGTGAGGTCTTAGAAAACATTATATCAAGTGAAGTAAGCCAAAAGCAAAGAAAAATTGGTCCTATGGTTTCCCTTATTTGCAATAAATATTATATGTCTGGGACAAGCATAAAAGTTCAAAAGCTATGTACATAGGACAAGAAACGATGCTGTTAAGCGAAATGAACCCCAAGATAGGGTTTATAATCTACCATGTGTTTTTTTTTTTTCTTTTTATGTTCCTCCCTCATTGTTTAACACTTGTTTTCACTGTATTTAGGGTCGGTGCCCTGCATCTTGTATACACCCTTCTCTAGCTTGGGGAGGGGAAGGGAAAAAACAAAATAGATAAATAGTGATATAGGCTGACCCATTGTATCAATGAGATGCACAAGACACTATGTTGAAAGTGGATATTTGCAATATAGGCAGGGAAGAGGGGAAGGCAATAGAGGGGAATGTAGTTGTGGAGGTTGGAGGGGAGGGGAAGGGAAAAACAAAGGAGGAGGTAACAATGTTTGATAGAAAATGTACTCAATAACTTGCTCATGTAACTATAACCCCTCTACACAGCATTTTTACAATGAAAAACTCTTTTAAAATCAGAATGTGTGCCCGGCATTGGTGGCTCACGCCTGTAATTCTAGCTACTCAGGATGCTGAGATCTGAGGATCAGGGTTCAAAGACAGCCAGAGAAAGAAAATCCGTGAGACTCTTATGTCCTATAAAACCACTAGAAAACCGATACTGGTACTGTGGCTCAAGCGGTAGAGCACTCCCCTTGAGCTGAAGAGTGCAGGGACAGCGCCTAAACCCATAGTTCAAGCCCCACGACCAACAAAAAAAAAACAAAACAGAAGGTGTCATGTACACCAAGTATAGTAGCCCCATCTGTAATCTCAGCTGATTGGGAAGCAGAAATGACAAGGATCTTGGTCTGAGGCCAGGCCAAAGAAATAATTGCCAAGACAGCCATCTCAACAAATGAGTTGCCCATAGTGTTCCACATCTGTAATCCTAGCTAATTATGTTTTGAGGCATAGGTAGCAATGTCTCAGTCAATCTAAGATCCGACCAAGGCAAAAGTTCAAGACCTCAAGTAAATAAAATGGACTAGAAGTATGGCAAAAGTAGTTGATATGCTTGGTGCTATACAGACAAAGTCCTGTCTAGCAAGCAGAGAACCCCTGAATAGAACCCTAGTAATATGACTTTCTTCCACCAAAAAGACTAAATAACTTTGTCGTATTTGAACATCTAATTTCAAGGCCACTGACATATGAGAGATGCTGATATTATCTTAAAAATTAGGTATTCAAAAGAGACAAAGTTCTTTAGGTTTTGAAAAAATAGAAAAAGTAGGGAAATGCATGTGATTTTTGTTAGTTCCATAATTCTTGAAAACATAAAATGTACTCAAGTGTTTAATATATATCCATATGTGTGCATATATCCATGTATGTGTATATATATATGTGTGTGTGTGTATGTATATAATCATATACAGAGAGAGATACATATATATATGGTTCATCCCTTTTCTGTGTAGCAAATGGTACAAATAAATCTGTACAATCACTACTCAAAGGCAAGAATAGACAAAGAGAATGAGTAGAAAACTCATACCCAGGAATCTATGGTTAGCCCATAACCTTGAAAATCTTTTACATCAGTGTGCATGTATCAGTTACTGCAGTACAGGGACAATACGATGGCAATGAGATACCAGGCAGATGAAATGAGAAATGAGAGATACAAATGGTACAATGTTCTTTCTGATGTGCAAGTAGAATTTCCAGTGTGTGTGTGTGTGTGTGTGTGTGTGTGTGTGTGTGTGTGTGTGTGTGTGTGTGTGTGTGTGTGTGTGTATTACATTTACTTGATACATTTCTCTTTTGAGGAGTATCTGGGCTGATTCAGTAAGCATGGTTGTGCTGATACCGTTACTATATCCTGGTTTATAATCTTTCGGGTAAATGCCCAGGAGTAGAGTTACTGGAAGTGGGTAGTCAAAAGAGGAGTGAAGTGGGAAAAGGTAGAAGATTGAATAGAAGAAAAGAGGGAAAATGCAGAGAGGAATCCAGTAAATATCCTACAAAATTAAGAAGAGTGAAGGAAGAGGTATATAGGGGAGGGATGGATGAGAATTTTGCAAGGGTTGGCACTGATCAAGGTATATTGTATGCATAAACTGCTTTATTTAATGATAACTGCTTGCTGCTTAAAATAATAATTAAAAAATCATGTCCCTAAAATGTTATGCAATTAGAAGCAAAGCATGAGAATCTGCTCAGATAATCTCTAGGGTCAATAAATTGTTTTTGGTTAGGGTATGTTTTAGAACAACACTAATGATCATCTGAAGAAAATTAAATGATTTCCAGCTTTTAAAATAATCATTTTTGAAGATATGGCTCAAGTGGCAGAGTGCTACTTAGTGAGCAAAGCTGTCAGATAATGAATTCAAGTCTCAATCTCGAACAAAAGTAAAAACAATCAGTATAATTCAGGCAATTTCCTGGGCACTAGTAGCTCATGCATTAATCCTACCTTAAATCAGAAGGTGGAGATCTGGGGATTTCAGTTCAATGTCAGCTTAGATAGGAATGTCTGTGAGACTCTCATCTCCAATTCACTGTCAAAGAAAGCTGGAAGTGCACTCATGGCTCCAGTGGTAGAATGCTAGCCTACAGCTAAAAGCTCAGGGGCAAAACCCAAGCCTTGAGTTCAAGCCTTAGAATAGTGCATATACATACACAAAGAAAGTAAGTCACTCAATTTCTCAACCTTCCATTTCCCTAATTCTAACTCTAATCTTGGACAGAACCCTAAGAGTAATCTTGATGATAATAATAACCCAATCCTAAAATTAATGGAAAATACTCGAGTTTACACACATTCTAACAGATACTAATTGTCTTTGAAATAATTTGCAGTTTGCTTCCAAATCCTACAGATTCCCTGACTTGGACTCTGAAATCATTCCCTATTATGAATCATTAACCTTAAATCTTCATATCATGAAAACGATCACAGTTTCCACTGATCTTAACGGTTACTGAACTCCTATATCTCCAAAAAGAAGTTGCAGGTTTATTTTAAAATCTAGTTTAGTACCTAACCTTAACTATATATAAACCTTACTAGTAACCTAACTCTAAATTTAACCCTATTCAAAAGTGAATAGAAAACTTAGGAAAACTCTGTAGTTTTTGTTAAATTTCAAACTTATTTTACTTGAAAATGTTAGTAGAGAACTTTTACCATAAAGCTTACCCTTCCCTAAGCCTAAGTCTAACCTGAACTAGAACAGTAACCCTAATCCTAGAACTAATAGCCTTTGGATTCTAAAAGCCATACAAATACATTAGTTTTTATTCATCCTAACTTTGATTCAACTCATCTTTCTAAAAATAGTTTGTAGTTTTACACAGTATCTTGCCATTTTTGTAACCCGAACCCTAACTGGAATATTCAGGCTAACCCTCACACTAATCATACCCTAATCTTAATATTATTAGCAGTTTCTTATTTCACATTCATCCTAATTCTAACTAGACTTGTTATTCGAAGATTTACTTTCAGTTTGACCCTAAACTTTCCATTTCCCTAAGGCTAACTCTAACTCCAGCTGGAACTGAAACCAAACTTTCACTTTAATGATAGTCCAATTCTAATGTTTAAGAAAAAGACTCCAGTTTTTAATCATTCTAATGGATACTCCAGTTTGCAATCTGAAATGCGTTTCAATTTGTCCTAATTCCCACAAATTTTCTGACTCTACCTCAGAAGTTATCTTGTTTCCTAACATGAAGTATTATAATATTTGTCCTCAAATTCTCTTATCAGGAAAAATACTGTAGTTTCCAATGATCCTACCTTTTCCTGAACCCCTGTACCCTGAACAATTTCAGATTTACTTACCATCTAATCCATTACTTAACACTAACTCTCAAGCTAAACCTGGCTGGAAAACTCTCATTAATCATTACTAGAATGATCACTGAGAAATAAATATAATGATAATGCTCTAGTTACTATTCAATCTCACATTTTTGCTCCTAGTAGTTAGTGAAAACTGAAATGCTTTTTGGTAAGTCATGGGGCTTGAACTCTGGGCTTGGGCGCTATCCCTCTGCTCTTCAGCTCAAGGCGAGCCTTCTACTGCTTGAGCCACAGCTCCACTTCCAGGTTTGGGGGTGTTTAATTGGAGATAAAGGGTTCTCATGCACTTTGCTGCCAAGGGTGGCATCCAACTACAGTCCTCATATCTTAGTCTCCTGAGAGGATAAAATGACAGGCATTGAAAAGTATGTTTTGCTGGGTGCCAGTAGCTCATGGCTGTCATCCTAGGTCCTCAGGAGGTGAGATCTGAGGATCATGGTTCAAAGCCAGACTGGGCAGGAAAGACCCTAAGACTCTTATCTCTAACAAACCACCAGAAAACTGGAAGGGGTGCTGTGGCTCGAGTAGTAGAGTACTTGCCTTGAGCTGAAGAGCTCTGGGACAGCACTCAGGCCCAGCATTCAAGCCCACAATCGAAAAAAAGAAAGAAAGTAAAACATTTTCGCTGCAAAAATATGGAGTTGTGTGTGGGAGGGTGCTGTGATTGAGAGACCAGGTGCTGGCCTCACTTTACAGACATTTCAAAGAACTCCCCAAGTTTGCCCCAGTTTGAAGCCACAGTAGAATGGATGGTGCCTTACCAAGAACTCAAGTGGTCGAGGCATATGGCAGGCAAGGAGTGGGCAAATGGGTGCAGGAGTGGGATTGTTGTGTCTGTACTTTCCCTAATGAAGGATGGATTTGGATGCTTGGTGTTAAAGTATGAAGTAAAAGGTTACAAGAAATTTGTGGCCTAAGAAACATAAGCCCCATGGTTTCCCTTATTTGCAATATCTAGTATATGTATGAGCCAAGCGGAAAAGGTCAGATAATGTGATGTTAGGAAAATGAACCCTTAGATATGTATTTTAATGTTTTTTTCTTTCATGTATGTGTTTCTAACGCATTTATAAGATTATTTCTTTGTTGCTTTGTATGTCCCTCCCCCACAGTATAACCCCTGCTTTCACTATATTTGATGTCAGTATAACTTGTGGAGGATATGGGGAAAAACAAGTCGTTTAAGGATCCAGGTGGACCTGTTGCAACAATGAGAAGTACAAGTTGTCATGTCCATAACGAACTTTACAATGTCAATGCGGGGGGCGGGGGGGGGGAGGGGAGGGAGAAGGATTTGGACTGGGGGGGGAGGGGGGAGGCTGGGAAGGGATGTGAAGGGTAAACAATTAGGAGGCTGCAATTCTTGGTAAGAAATGTACGCATTATCCTGCCCATGTAATTGTAACCCCTCTCTACAGTATGTTCACAAATAAAATAAAATAAATTAAAATAAAAAAAAAAAGAAATTTGTGGCTTAATGAATTGGGTTTCCTCTGGGTATATGAGATGGATGAAGTCTGGAGCCTTCGGTGGCTCACAACTGTCATCCTAGCGACTCATAAAGCTGAGATATAAAGACCACGGTTCAAAGCCAGCTTGGGTAGGAAAGCTTGTGGGTCTTCATATCCAATGAGCCACCAGAAAACAAGAAAGGGCACTGTGGCTCAAATTGTACAGTGCTCATCTTCAGCTGAAGAGCTGAAGGACAGCGCTCTGACCCAGAGTTCTAACCCCATGACCAATAATAAACAAAGAGGTTGGCTGCGTTTTTCACATTGCAGTGTGTACGGTAGGAAATTCCATGCTGGGTTATGAGACATTCTAGATATGAGAGGCTCAATATTGTGTCTACAGTTAGTCTGAGTATGATAGTGCCATTTTCTCACGGGTTTGATGTGATCCTAATAGAGTGAGTTCAGGGTTTGTTCTCAGGGACTGCTAAGGGCTTGGAATATCCGTGTGTGTGTGTGTGTGTGTGTGTGTGTGTGTGTGTGTGTGTATGTGTGTGTGTGTGTGTGTGTAATTTTCCCTCGTCTTTTTCTGTCCCCTTCCTGGTTGCTGGTCTGTCTATTTCTGACCTCAGATGGTGCCCCTCCTTCACACAGTCCTTGCCTTTAGCCCCCTATCAGGGTCTACAATGAGTCCTAAATTGCCACAGGCCTGTTTTCCAACTTTTCTCTGGGGCACAAATCTGGCTGTCCCAATATTTGGCCGCCTCCAGGGAATTCTGGGTCAGCGATGCTAGCTGGCATAGGGTCTCCTCTGCCTGAGAGGGAGGGCCTCAGTCATGTGATGTCTTATCCTTTTCCTCAGCTGGGCCTTTGACTGCACATCCCTCTCAGCAGGCTGGCAGTGGAGTGGGGAATGGGGGATTGCTGGTGGCTCTGGCCACCTCAATCTTGACAGCTCACTGAAAGCTGCCCAAGCAAAGAGGATATAAGGCTACATGGGAGGTGAGGCCAAGGTGGCTTGGAAGTATAGATCAGTGTCTAGGAAATGTAAATGTACTTTATCACAGGACAGCCTATCTTATGGCCCCAGCTGGGCCTCTCAGGTCCTTCTAGACTATTCCAGATGCTCAGAGTACAGAGGCACAGACTTGAGATTCCAGGGCCAGGGAACTGGGGGATGAGAGACTGGTATATCCAATACCTAATTGTTTTGTGGTATTAGTGTTGACCTGGCTATGCACCCCCTTGTGTACTTTCACTTCTTAACCCAGTGTTGGCCACACACCGGCCACTTGTGGTAGTACTGTGGAAGTGGCAGGAGTGGAAGTGAGGTCTAGGATCACAAAATCAGGATTTATGGCCTTTGGGGGGGCAAAAGATGTCTTTTAAAAAAATCTTAGGGCTGGAACTGAGGGCCTAGGGAATGTCCCTGAACTTCCTTTGGTCAAAGCTATCATGCTACCACTTGAACCAGAGCTCACCTTTCAACTTTTTTTAGTAGTTTAGTGGAGATAAGAGTCTCATGGACTTTCTTGCCTGTTCTGGCTTCAAGCTGCCATCCTAAGATCTCAGCTTCTTGAGTAGCTAGGATTGCTGGTATAAGCCACTGGCATCTGTTAAGGATATTAGTGTGTGTGTGTGTGTGTGTGTGTGTGTGTGTGTGTGTGTGAGTGTGTGTGTATGTGTGTTTACCGGGACATGAATTCAGAGCCTAGGTGCTACCCTTTACCATGTTTTCACAAGGTTGGTGCTGTACCACTTGAACTACAGGAGCTCTGCTTCCTAGCTTTTTGGTGATTCATTGGACATAAGAGTGTGCCCAGGCTAGCTTTTAATTTTGACTGATCCTCAGGTCTCAGGCTTGAGTAGCTAGGATGACAGGCATTAGCCACCGGCACCCAGTTGATAATGGCCTTTCTCCACAGTGGACTGGGATTTCCTGAAAACTTTCCTTATTTGTTCTGTGCCAGTACCGGGGCTTGAACTCAGGGTCTGTGTGGAGTACATGGGCAGCAAAGATGGCGCTGGGAGGGGGTTGAATGGGCAGAGCCTAACTTACTGTAGAGCACATGGGCAGCCAAGATGGCCCTGGGAGAGAGTAGAGTGGGCAGAGCCCAATTGATCTTCCGATCAGTGCCTAACCAGCCTGTGAAGGCTCATGTGCATGATAGGGTGTGACCTTGACAGTGATTGATTCCTCTTCCTCCCTTGCCATGCCACCCACCCTTTTTGGCTTTAAAAAGGGCTGCTCTCTGTTAATAAAGGAGTTTTCTACCTGCTGGATTTGGCTCACCTCTGTGTCTGATTGTCTCTTGGGCTGAGGGAGGCTGGGGAATGGGCGATCGCCAAACTTATCTTTCCTTGGACCTCGTCTGTCTTTCGTGGGGCGGATGAAGACCCAACAGGTCTGGGCTCTGGTCTCTTAATTTTTCCCTCAAGGCTGGTACTCTACCACTTGAGCCACAGCTCCATTTCTGGATTTTTGTAGTTTATTGGCCAGAAGAATGTCACTAACTTTCCTCCGCTGAGCTGGCTTTGACCAACGATCTTTGATCTCAGACTTCTGAATAGCTAGGATTTACAGTGGTTGAGCCACTGGAGGGATTGGGTAGAAGCTTTTCTTAAGCAAAAGTTCTTCCCTGCATTTGCCCTGACTCCTCCATGGTAAGGGGGCCTGAGGGTCAGGAGCTGTGAAAAATAGGCTTCCAGCCACAAAATTGGCTGGGGTCTTTGGTAAAAAGCCAAGCTAATTTTCCCCTGAGCCCCATTCTGGGACCCCACACTCTACCCTACCTGTGATTCAAGTACAAACCTTGACCTAGCCTTCAGTGTTCTGCTAGCCTTGTCTGAGGCCACAGAACCTTCATTCCACCCACACCACCCGCTCTACACCACCCCTCAGGACCTTTGTGCAAGTTCTGTACCTTCTGCTCGAGGCCCTCTGTTCCACATCTTAGAACTCCTGTGGAATTTTGGCACTGGTCATATCACCTCCTGGAGCAAGTCTTTCCTTCCCTTCTCTCACTTTTTTTAAATACTGAGTTGCTAGAGATCGAACTTGTGTAGGCTGACTGTCAAATGCTCTATCTTGGTGTGTGATTGTGCGTGCGTGTGTGTGTGTGTGTGTGTGTGTGACAGTCCTGGGGTTTGAATTCATGGCATGGATGTTATCCCTGAGTTGTTATGCTCAAGGCTAGCATTCTACTACTTGTACCACAGCTCTGTTTTTTTTTTTTTTTTTTTTTTGGTGTTTAATTGGATAAGAGTCTCATATAGACTTTCCTGCCAGCACAAGCTTATAGTTATTATCTTCAGATCTCAACTTCCTGAGTGCTATTATTACAGGGGTGAGCCACCAGCACCTGCCCTCTACCTCTTACCTATAACCTCGGCCCTCCTCTGAGTCCCAGAAGAGAATGTCTCACCAAGCTCACATTTTTTTTTGCCAGTGTTGTGGCTTGAACTCAGGGTCTAGGCATGTCCCTGAGCTGCTTTTTCTTGAGGCTACATTCTATCTCTTAAGCCACAGTGACGCTTTTGGATTTTTCTGTTTATGTGGTACTGAGGAATCCAACCCAGGGCTTCATGCTTGCTTGGTAAGCACTCTACCACTTAGCCACATTCACAGCCCAAGGCTTACTTCTCACAGGAACTATGAGGGTGAGATTTATTGGCATACTCTTTTCAGCACAGAAATCGCTGGCCATTTCATATCTTTGCCAGGATTTGGGAGCAGAGTGAGACTCGGCAAGGAGGAATGATGAATGAGTGATAGCCACCAGACCCCAGAGATCTAGGCTCAAATCCTACAGAGGGATATGTAATATGGAGCCAGAACCTTCCACAACTCCTACAGCCTAGGAAGATGTCCCAATTGGACATCTCAGCCAGAACTTAGTGAATCCGTTGCATACACCAGCCAAGGCAAGCCTTCTGGGCTTCAGTTATTAAATGGCAGAGAAGGATGCTTTGTTCAAGCTACTGCCTCAGACTTAGTACTCTCTGAGGGCTTGTCCCAGCTTTCCCAGGTTGGGGGTGTGGTCATGGGCAACCTGCTGAATGCATATCATCCGTACATCATCCATATATAGACAGAGACATGGGGTTACTGCCTTCTTATTTTCTTTGGCAGGTCTCAGGTTGAAATATGAGACTAGGCCCTATCCCTGATCACCTCTTCCTTTCTCAAGAGTAGCACTCTGCCCTTGACCCACAGCCCCAACCCATGGGGATATTTTCCTGTGATTTCTTAGAAATAAGAGTGTTGCAGACTTTCCTGCCCTGTCTGAATTCAAATTGGCATTCTCTCCATCTCAGCCTCCTGAGGAGCAAGGATTACATACAGGAGCCACTGACACCTGGCTTTCTTTTCTTCTTGTTGTTCTTTTTTTTAATTGTGACAATCTGAAATCTTCAATGTCATTCCAATTGTTTGCATTAGAGTAAACTTCTGAGGCCTGGAGTTCGAATCCCAGGACTGCCACACACAAATGGAGGGAGATCCTGACAAACTCATTCCTATTTACATGAATGCTAATAGAATGTTATAAAAGTAATTAAATTTGCAGTTAATTCATGATTCCTTTTTAGAAAGCCACACAAAAATCATTGGATTTATATCTTCCCTTCTAGCACTATGTTATGATTCCCCTAATGGAAGGATATTGATTAATTTTTAATTAATGCTTTTATAAGTATTCAACCATGATACTTCATTAAATGGAGACATAACTTAATAACTAATTATTGGTAACTATATATATAAAATTTAATAATATCCTCACATTCTCTCTCTCTAAATATATATGTATATATATATATATACATCAATCTACACACACACACACACACACACACACACACACACACACACACACATGTATATAGGGCACTACTGTGGCTTGATAACAAGTAACAGGTCGTCAGAACTTCCTGGCAGCTCAGTTTGCCAGAGGTTGGTGTGCTAAGACTTTGACCCCATTTATGGATTGGACATTTTATACCGTGAATTGAAATCCCAGCATTGCCAAAAATTTATTCATGTAGTAAGCAGCCACTTTTCACATATTTTTTCCTGGAAAGAAAGTCCTGGGTCTCAGTATGATGTATAATTCATATGCAAATTATCCTGTATGATAGGATGTAATAAATGAAATGTTATATGCGTAATAATACTAAATGAATAAGGGTAATAAACGTCATACTCACTAAACTCATGTGTGTAATTTTTACAGTGCTGGGGCTTCAATTCAGGCCCTGGGAATTGGTCTGAATTTCTTATCTTCAAGGATAGTGAGCTTCCCCTTCACCCACAGTGCCACAGAGATACCAAGATGCTGAGTTCAAATCCAAAACAAAAGTTAAAATAAATAACTACCCTGGATGCAATATGGAGCAATTATATGTATGTAAATATATATCATATACTTAAAATGTACACAAATAGGATGTTTTCTAGTGGTGGGGATCGATTTCAAGCCTAAGGAACAGACTTGAATTTCTTGACTTCAAAAAAGCAAGCTTCCCCTTCCTACACCGTGCAACAGAGTTAGCCAGACCATGAGTTGCAATCCCAGTCCTGGCAGAAAAAAATGGCATCTCTATGCTATATGACAACCAATTCTTAGGTATTTCATTATTTCTCCCTTTAATGAATGTAATTTTTTAAACACTTCATAAAGTATTGATTAAAATTAATCAGTATCGTAGAATATAATTGTATATAATTTTATCCTAGAATCATTCAAGAACTGCCCATTCAATCATGACATACATCACATTCTATTGGTATTTATATGGATAAAAATGAGTTAGGATCTCCTGCCATTTGGAGGTGGCAGGACCAGGATTCAAATTGTGGGTTCCAGCATCCACCACTTGAACCCGAAGATAGGGAACTCACCAGTCTGTCCAAGAACATCAGCAAGACCAATGATTAAGCAGGCACCAGTGGCTCTCAGAAGTACTCCATGATACTGACAAAGCTGTGAAAGGAGATTCATATTCAAAGTCACCCTAGTCTGGAAAGTACTTGAGACCCCTGTCCAACTTCAGTGTCAACAAAGCCAGAAGTAGAGCCATGTGGCTCCAGTGGTAGAGGGGTAGCTTTGAGGAAAAGCAGCTCATGGACTGTGCCTAGATCCTGAGTTCAATGTCCAGGACTGACTGTCAACAAACAGACACACACAACAATCTGTGAAGCCATCCGACTGTCTGTTGGTTGACACCACTAGTAGCATTTGAGTGGTAAGCAAGAATCTCAAGGCAAATTTGGAGTACAATCAGAAATTGATGACCTAGTCAGTGAGTGGGAGATTACAGGATTTCCCAGAGCCTGGGAATGTGGCCAGCCCATCTTTCCCATCGCAGCATTCAGATGTCTGAAACAACAAGACTCTGAGACAGAGCTGCAGGCAACAAACTACTGCCAGAACACCAGCAGAAGAATCCTCCTGTCAGACCTTCAACATTCAAGAAAACAAAGAATACAAAAAAGAGAAGGATCCCAAAGACAAACACTACTGGGAGGGTGATTCAATGCAGGGTCTGGCCAAAGGTGATGCCTACTACAGGCCTCCCCTGACTTTGGACACAGTCACTGCCATCATTGTCCAGAGTGTCAAGGGTCCCGATACAACCAAGAATCTGCAGAGGTGCTACCAACATGTGGTGCCTTCCCTGTACTGCAGCAAAAGAAGAAACCAGGTGCTCTGTGCCAAGATCCAACCACTGAAGCAGGAAAAGACAGACCTGCAGGACTGACAAGACAAAGAGAAGGAGAAGGTAGCCCAAGTGCACAAAGCACCAAAAACAGAGCTAGACATCCACAAGCTACCCATACAGAGGTTGGTTTCAGCAGAAAGTGATTTACAATCGGCACAAGCCCACATGAAGCTCATGGCATATGACAGAGAAATGGAGCACGAAGCTCTAACCAGCTGCCTACAGGCCGCAGAGCAGCACATGGCAGAGCCGGAGATGGAGGCTTCTGTGGTTACTACTTACAGAAGGAGACTGAAATGTTGTTTGAACAGCTGAATGATGTAACACTTCAGCTCAAGGAAAAACCCAGTAGCTTCTATGACCTGGAGCAAGTGAACACAGAGATTTAGGAGAAGCTGGAAGCACTCTGGACATAGAGGTGCAACAAGAAGAACAGAATCTTCAAGTTCCAACAAGTCCTGGACGGGTGTGAGGTACTAAAGAGACTTCAGGACAACCTGAGCTGAATGGTGACCGCAGGAAATCTGGAGACAGACACCTTCTCGCAGAACCTGAGCACTGAGAGGTCCGCGCAGAAGGAGGAGGCCTGTTGGCTGACCGAGCAGGTAAACCAACTGACAGAGGAGAAGGAGTGAAGATCGAGGTAGGTGTTGCACCTAGAGAATAACTGGGGGGACAGAGAAGGAAGCTGGCAGAGCCATGGCCCCCCGAGAGTCCATCTCAGGAGGAGCACCAACTGCAGGCCCACACCTACCGCA
The DNA here is from genome assembly GCF_019054845.1 of Dipodomys spectabilis. Lineage (NCBI taxonomy): Eukaryota > Metazoa > Chordata > Mammalia > Rodentia > Heteromyidae > Dipodomys > Dipodomys spectabilis. The sequence goes on from NW_024870975.1 coordinate 1,835,653, forward strand.
TGCAGATGGGGTTGAAATACCTGGAGGAACAACTTCATATCTAGGTCCAGGAAAACCAGAGACTCCATCTCCAGATTGGGGAGCAGCAGGAGCAACTGGGAAGACTAGAGAAGAAAACCAAGGATCGGCAGGAGATCCCTGAGACCCGACGATGTGCATGTGTGTGCAACCCACAGCTGGAGGAACAGCTGGTTTTGCTGCGGGACGCTCTCCACAGGGTGAGCAGTGAGAAGGAGGCTCTCTCTAGCATCGTTGGACTCAGAGCAGCAGGTGAAGAAACATCTGCCAGAACAGCTGGACGGCTCAGAGGAGAAGATAGAGGAATGGAAAGAGGTGGCTGAGAGAGAGCCAAGCGATTCGGGAAATGCAGGAGCAGCAGGAGCAGTCTCTGGCCTAGATGCAGGAGCTCAGAGCCACCTGTGAGCATCACATCACTTCAAATGAGCAGCTGTGCTCCAAGTAGTAGGTCCTGCAGTAGCACCTGCAGAAGCTCACCCAGCTGTTGGAGCAGCTGAAACATTTGCAGGGTCCGACCAACTGGGGAACTAGGTTGTGCCCCCAAAGTGACAGGACAGTTTCAAGTGCCTGGAAGTGACCAGTCTACAGAGGAAGCACCTGCAGGCCCAGCTGAGGTTCCTGGCTTTCCCTGTGGTAGGGGAAGCTGTGAACCCTGGAGAAGCAAAATGTGAGGAAGCGACTCTCCTCAATGTGCCTATGGCAGAGGATGGAGATGTCCCCCAAACTGAGAGGGATGTGGCTCTGTTAGCACTCTCAGAGGCTGAGATCCACAGGGGGAATCTCCTGCCGGACTGCTTCAGGCACTCCCCCTTTCTGGAAAGCTCAGTGCCAGATAGAGCCAGAGCCACAGGTCCTCCTCCCCGTGAGCTGCCACCACAACATGTGAGAGAATGGGAAGAGGGACATGTGGGCATCTGAGAAGAAAATCTGCTTCATCCACAACCTGTCTGATGAGGTGGACTTCCAGAGTCCTGCAGATGAGCTCCACCATTGATGCAACCAGCTGTCGGCACATATCTGCACTGCCCAGAAATCCCTCCTGGCATGTAAAGGACAGATGTTCATTCTGGATCAGCTGTGTCAGGAGAAAGCCCCGTGCATGTGCCAGCTGTCCCAGGAGAAGATGAAGAGTAGATAGCTGCAAGAGCTGCTCTCACTCCTACACAGGGCTCCAAATGCTGACACAGGCTGGGCTCCCCACCAGTGCAGCTGCTTCAGAGGCCTCAGACTCATGGGGTGTCAAGATGAGGTAGGCGCAGAAAGGTTTTGAAGAATTGCAACTTCAGGATAGTGTGGAAACTGCAAGAGGAGAGGTCAGGGTTCCATGCCCCGTACAGGACTAGCCCACAGAGCATATCCTGTGGCAGATCCCCAAATCCAAAACTACCACAGCTGGTGCACTCAGGCTTGCAGTGCTCCATCTCTTTTCCCTGTAGACTGATGGGGATGATGACTCCCTATGTGACATGCTGAGTCCCAAAATCCTCAGCAGCCACCAGAACTAGGTGGCCAGGTGGGCTTCTCTAGGCCTCCATCTGCCTGGTGATGGAAGGGTAAACTGTGGGCCGAGTAGAGCAGAGGCTGCTGGGAGGAGGCCCAAATTCCAGGGACATCTAATGGCCCATTGGTGGCCAGGGAAGAGGCCCATGTTGTGTTTATCACAAAGCATAAATCGTTTCCAAAGGGAAAATAAAGCCTCAACAAACATTTGTTCTTCCAGTTATCGGGCTTGAACTCAGGGCCTGGCCACTGTCCTTGAGCTCCATTTGATCAAGACTGGTGGTCTACAAGTTGAGCCCCACCTCCCCTTCTAGGGTTTCATTGTGGAATTGAACCCAGGGCTTCAGGCTTGCTAGGTGACTATCTCTGAGCTACATTCTCATCTAGGATGATCCCCCACCCCTAAACCCATATGGCCAATCCTCAGATAAATAGGAACTAGGGGTTAGGATGAATATGAAGCACAAGTCTGGCTCACGCGGAAATACTTCCCTGCCCCCTCATTGACACCCTTACTTAAAGTTTCTCTTTTAGTATTGAGGGATGATAGAGGGAGAGGGACATCTGAGAGAAGAGTACCAAGAACAGTTGTCCCCTGAGTCCCACAGTCTCCCCAACACAAGTGGTCCTACAGATTCCCATCTTACCTGACGCAATGTTTTGTCTACACTGTCCCCTACCCCTGCAAGGCTCAGGATGAAATAAATGTCAGCACTGGCCTCAGCCCACACCCAGGGTAGAAGCTCCTAGTCCCAAACTGACTTCCACCTCTGACTTCCCCGAGTTAGGCTGGACCCACCACTCACCATTGTGTCGGTGTCAATGATCTCATGGATGGATTTCAGGAAGAAGGTCTATGGCAAAGAGCAGAAGCAGCAGTGTGAGCATGGAGGAAGGAGCCAGGGCAATTGGTCTGGGATCTTCCTCCTTGGAGCTTTCCCGTCAAGCCAGAGCCATCTTGACCCAAAGCACGGCCAAGGCCACGGTTTGGACAAGATAGAGGAGCATGGGATTAAAGGAGGTTCTGCTTTATCTTGGTGCACTTGAAATTTCCAATATTTGGCCCATGCTAATCCCAAAGCCAACATGAAATGCCTCTCCTTGTTGTTGTTTTCCATGAGCGCTGTCCCTGAGCTCTTTTTCTCAAGGCTTGCACTCTACCACTTGAGCACAGGGACACTTCTTGTTTTCTGATGGTTCTTCGAGGATAAGAGTCTCACACTTTCCTACCCGAGCTGGCTTGGAAGCCAGATCTCACCTTCCTGAGTAGCTAACTTGACAGGCTTGAGCCACCAGTGACCAGCGTGTGATGCCTCTTTAAAGGATCTTGGCAAGTCTGTAAAAGGAACCCCAAAGGGTCTGGATAGACCATGATCCAATCAAGGAACTGGGATTGGGGAAGGCTGATGTTATAGCCAGTGTGTTCCCAAAATTATAGATGTCAGGTGGTGTTGGATGCATCCAACTCCTAGGCCAACAACCACCAGACTTAGTGGGGAAAAAGGTAGAGAATACCCAAAGGTTACAGTGTAGAAATCTCTGATTTTGCATGCATATGGGTTGTGTGTGTGTGTGTTTCTGTGTGTGTGTGTTTATCAAGGCTTGAAGAGCCTAGGGGTAACCTTTAGCTTGTTTGCACATGTTTGGTGCTCTAACATTTGAATTATAGTATTTCTTCTTCCCAGCTTTTTGGTGATTCTTTGGAGATAAGAGTATGCCCAGGCTAGCTTTGAATCTTGATTGATCCTCCAGTGTCAGCCTTGAGTAGCTAGGATTATAAACATGAGCCACTTGCATGCAGCTGCACGGATGTCTTTTCATACTATCTGTTCTAACAGCTGTCTACTTGCCCTGGCCTAGATCTCTGACCCGTACATCAGCTCCCAGCAGCCCCTGACTCTGTGGAGAACATAAAGCTCAAACCTGTCAGGGCATCCTTTTTCTTTGTCCTCAGGGAAGAGTATGTTTCCTCTGAATCCCAGAAGGTTAGGGGAAGGGAAAGAGGGATAGCTGTAGATGGGTGCTTGGCTAGGAAATAGGTATTCTGTTTTATCCAAGAAGGAAAACGAGGCCAGATTCTAATGGCTCATGCTCTCATATTCCTAGCTCCCTCAGCAGGCTGAGATCGGAGGACTAACATTCAGATGCAGCCCAACAAAAAATGTCTGTGAGACTCTCCTCTCCCAAGAACCACCTGCAAGCTGGAAGAAAAGCCGTGGTCAAGTGGTAGAGTGCTATCCTTGAATGAAAAAACTGAGGGACAGAGCACAGGCCCTGAAGTCAAGCCCTACTACTAAGTTTCACTCATGCACACATTCGCATGCACGTGTGTGTGCATGCACACACACACACACACATACACACACACACACACACACACACACACACACACACACACACACACACACACACACACTGAGGAAGGTAGTAATGATAAGCTGAGCTAGAACTAGGGGCAGTCCTGAGGCATAATCCAAGTAAACTCTCAAGCTACGTCAGTAGTTTCTCCTTAAGTCCTTCTTGGGCTGAGGAGTCTGGCCTATGGCAGGAAGTTCCATGGAACCTGCCCCTCCATCCTAGCACGGGGCCATAGAACCAAGGGAAGGACACTATGGCTGCTCCTTTGTAGTTATCCCATGATAGCAGACCTTCATCTGCCAATGAGCAATGGTGAGTTAAGCAGGGCTCTGAACCCTGGGACTCCTGGGATATAGTGACTGCTACAAGCAGCAGCCAGCCTGCTTTGGATTCCTCAGCCTACAAGTCTCTCATGAGCCCAAAACCTGCCCAAGGTGTGCCTGACAAATTCACATTCTTGTGATTCCCTTGTGAGCCGGCGTTTTCTGGTCTACCCCTTCTGACACAGAACCGTGGTCTGAGACATCGATTTAGTGCTCAGATCCACACTGCACTCATGACAGATGCCCTTCTGATGACCCAGCCGATGACCTCCATGCCACAAGGCTTGATCCTTGTCTTGTACTGTGTCCCGCTCTGTAGGCAAAGGCTTTCAGGGAGGCTGCTTTCAAGACTTGTAGGACACATAGACATTGGAAGACCATCAGGAGCCCAGTGGAAAGTAGTCTGCCTAGAGCCACAGCATGAGGTCAAAGTAGGCCAGGTATTGGTCATGGGGCTCTAAGTCTGGGCCTGGGCACCATCTCTCAGCTCTTCAGCTTAGCACTTCAGACACATCATCGCTTCTGGTTTTCTGGTGGATCACTGGAGATCAGAGTCTCCCGGACATTCCTGCCCAGGCTGGATTTGCACGGCAATCCTCACATGTCAGCCTGAGGAGCTAGGAGGGCCAGCATAAGCCACCCTTGTCTGGCTGATGAGGCCTATCACCACAGTGGACTAGGAGCTCCTGAAAGCTTTTCTTTATTTTTTAGGTGCCAATTCTGGGGCCTGAACTCAGGTTCTGACCTGTAGTCTCTTAACGTTTTTTCTCAATGTGGACATTCTACCACTTGAGCCACAGCTCCATTTCTGGCTTTTGTTAGTTCATGGTCAAGAAAGTCTCACTAACTTTCCTCCTCTGAGATGGCTTTGACCCATGATCTCTGCTCTCAGGCTCCTGAGTACCTAGGGTTTACAGGGGGTGAGCCACTGGTGGGATTGAGCTAGAAACTTTTCTTAAGCAAGAGTTCTTCCCTGCATTTGCCCTGACTCCTGCATGCAAAGACTGCTTGAGGGTCAGGAGCTGTGAAAAATAGGCTTCCAGCCACAGAAATTGTCTGGGGTCTTTGGTGAAGAGTCACGCTAATCTTTCTCTGGGCCTCAATCTGGGACCCCTCCCTCTGCCCTACCTGTGACTCAAGTACAAAACTTGACCCAACCTTCAGTGTTCGGCCAGACTTGTCTGAAGCCACAGAACCTTCATTCCATCCACACCACATGCTCTACCCCACAAATCAATACCTTTGCCCATGCTGTACCTTGTGCCTGAGGCTCTCTGTCCTGTTCCACATCTTAGAACTCCTGTGGAATTTTGGCACTGATTATATCACCTCCTAGAGCAAGATTTTCCTCCCTTCTCCCTCTTTTTTTTTAAATATTGAGTTTCTGAGGTGGAAATTGTGCAGGCTGACTGTCAAATTCTCTATCTTGGTGTGTATGTGTGTGTGTGTGTGTGTGTGTGTGTGTGTGTGTGTGTGTGCGTGTGTGTGCGTGTGCCAGTCTTAGGGTTTGAATTCAGGGCCTGGATGCTATCCCTGATCTTTTGTGCTCACGACTAGCACTCTACTACTTCAACCACAGCTGTACTTTTGGCTTTTTGGGAGTTTAATTGGAGAAAAGAGTATCATATAGACTTTCCGGCTTGTATTTGGGATCCTCAAATCTCAGCCTCATGAGTACCTAAGGTTAATGGGGTGAGGCAACAGCACCTGCCCTCTACCTGTTACCCATAACCTCGGCCCTCTTCTACGTCCCAGTAGAAAATGTCTTACCATGCTTACCTTTGTTTTGTTTTTTTTTTGTTTTTGTTTTTGGCCAGTCTTGGAGCTTTACCTCAGGGTCTGGGAATGTTCCTTAGCTTCTTTTGCTCAAGGTTAGCACTTTTATTGCTTAACCCACAGTGTCACTTTTGGCTTTTTCTATTTCCGTGTTAGGGAGGAATCAAACTCAGGGCTTCATGTGTGCTAAGTAAGCACTCTACCAGTAAGCCACATTTGAAGCTGAAGGCTTACTTCTAACCGGAGTTATGATGGTGGGATTTACTGGATTACCCCTTTTGGCACAGAAATTGCTGCTTATTTTCTATCTTCCCAGGATTTGGGACCAGCCTGAGACTCGGCAATGAGGAATGATGAATGAGTGATGGCCAGCAGGCCCCAGAGACCTAGGCTCACATCCTACAGAGGGATATAGGATATGAAGCCACAACCTTCGACAATTCCTACAGCCTAAGAATTGTGGTTTCCCTTGATAAGTGCCAGGACATAATTCACCTGTTGTATACACCAGCCCAGGCAAATGCTTCCTGGCTTCAGTTCTTAAACTGCACTGAAGGATGTTTGTTCAAGCTGCCTGCTCAGACTTAGTACTCTCTGAGGGCTTGTTCCAGTTTGTCAAGGTTGGGGGACTGGGCATGGCAACCTGCTGAATGCCCATCATCCAGGCCATGTCCCTAAGCCCTTTGGCTCAAGGGTAGTGCTATGCAACTTGAGCCACAGGGTCACTCAGGGTTTTTTTGTTGTTATTTTCTTTTCATTTCCTGTGATCTCTTAAGAACTATGAATATCGCAGTCTTTCCTACCCAGCTGAATTCAAATTGTCATCTCAGCCCCCTGAGGGGCTAGGATTACAGGCAAGAGCCACTGACACCTGGCTTCCTTTTCTTCTTGTTGTTCTTTTTTATCGTGACAATCTGAATTTTTCACGCTGTCATACCAATGGTTTGCATTTGAAGTAAACTTCCCAGGCCTGGAATTCGAATGCTAGGATGGCCACCCACAAATAATGGGAGATCCTGAGTAACTCATTCCTATTCATGTGAATGCTAATGGAATTTTATAAAAGTAATAATTAAATTTGCACTTAATTCATGACTTTATTTTTGAATGGCACACAAAAATTATTGAATTTATATCTTCCATTCTAGCACGATGGTATGATTACGGATATTGACTGATTTTTTATTAATATTTTATAAGTATTAGATGATGATACTTCATTAAATGGATGCATAATTTAATAACACATTATTTGTAAAAATATATAATTCAATAGTATCCTCACATTCCCTCTGTCAATATACTATATATATATATATACACACATATATATATATGCACACACACATATATATAGATAGATAGATAGATAGATATCTATCTATATAGATATATAGATAGATAGATAGATATATGGCACTACTGTGGCTTGATCACAAGTACTCAGATCTTCCGGGCTAAGACTGTGACCCCATTGGTGGACTGGGCATTGTAGGCTGTGAGTTGAAATCCCCGCATGGCCAATAATGTATTCATGGAGTAAGAAGCCAATTTTCACACATTTTTTCCTTCTCTGTGAAAGTCCTGGGTCTCAGTATACATTATATGATGTAATAAAATAAATGTTTTATGTGTAATTATACTAAATAAATAAGGGTAATAAAAGTCATATGGAATAAACCCATGTATGTAAATAGATCTCATATATTAGTATTATTTTTTCCAGTACTCGGACTTCAATTCAGGCCCTTGGAACTTTTCTGAAGTTCTTGTCTTCAAGGACGGTGATCTTCCCCTTCACCCACAGTGCCACAGAGTTACCCAGACCCTGATTTTAAATGCCAGGCCTGCCAGTAAAATGGTGCAAATTCCAAGCCAGGGCCTTATCATCATCATCATCATCATCATTATTATTATTGTTATCATTATAATTATTGTTATTTTTTTTTAGTCCAAGCACCAGGCTTGAAATCAAATCTTGGCATTTCTTCCAAAGTTGATCCTGGAATCCTAGGTCTTGAGTTCAGATCTCAGGGCTGGCAAAAAAAATAAAAAGGAAAAGGATAAAACTGAGAAGTTCAATCAGATGGTTTTACTTTTTTTTCCTTTGTATAGTACCATCCTGTGTCTAAATAACAATGCCTAGACAACGTACATGACCTTACATTGCTGATGTTTGGCAGGCTATTAAGGAAGCCAAGCCGAAATCAGCAACTTAGGCCTGAAGGTTGAATCCGGGGATTCCCACTAATGAATGTCTGGCAGGAGATTCTAAGAAACGCTTTCCAGGGCTAGGAAGGTGGCTCAGTGGTAGAGCACTTGCCTTGAATGCTAGAGGCCCTGGGTTTGATTCCTCAGCACCACATTAGCAAAAAGAAAAAAGCTGCAAGTGGCGCTGTGGCTCAAGTGGTAGAGCGCTAGCCTTGAGCTGAAGAGCTGAGAGACAGCGATAAGGCCCAGAGTTCAGGCCCCACAACCGGACCCCCAAAAAAACAAATTAAAAAAATTAAAATTAAAGAAGAAACGCTTTCCAATAGACATCTGTAAAAATAGAATGTTGTAAAAGTAACAATTACATTAGTAGTTAGTGTACGATTATATTATAAAATTATACACAACAATTATACTACATTGACTAATTTTCAATTAATACATTATTATGCATTCAATCATGATACTTAAAAAGGAAGGAATAATTTAATTGTCAATATTTATATTCAATTTCATAATTTACAGACATCTCTCATTAAATTTATCTACATCAATCTATCTATCTATCTGTCTGTCTATCTACCAATCTACACATTTATCTGTTTATACACTTGTCACTACTGAGGCTCAGTGGTAGAGTGCTCGCCTAGTAAGTACAAAGCCCTTGGTTCGATTCCTCACTACCATTTGCATAGAGAAATCCACAAGTTGTGCTGCAGCTCAAACATTCGAGCACTAGCTTTGAGCATAAAGGCTTAGGGACTGTGTCTAGATCCTTACTCAAGACCCAGGACTGGCACCAAACCAAAAAAAAAGGAAAAGATAGAATGATCTGACTGCAACTATATAAGGATAGGGCTGCAAATACCTCATCAGAGAGAAAGCTGGGGGTCTAGTGCTGACATTTACCATCTAACCTGAATTAGCCAGAGGTAAACCGCTGGAACCCAGTGCCAGGGACTAGATGCTGCTTGCTTGCTCACCCTGTCATCCAAGATACTCGGGAGCTGATATCTGACACTGGTGGGTTTAAAACCCAGCCCTAACAGGAAGTGTGCGAAACTCTGAGCTGTGGCTTAAAGTGGTAGAGTTCTAGTCTGATCAAAAGACCTTAGTACAGTACCCCCAACATTTCCGTGCAATCCCCGTGGCTGACTCCCCCCAAAAAAACCTCACCACTCTAAAATTTAAATTTGGATTGTATGTGGCGTGTTTCTGAAAGAATGGTGATACTGATGAAAGCACCCTAATTCTAATGACATTATGTGGGTTACAGTTATGTGATGAGTCTTTCATGAGTTGTTGTGTGCTGAGTCCTTCATGGGGTGCATTTTTTCATCTGGTTCTTGTAAGAGGTCCACAGTAAGATTATTGTGCAGATGAGAAACTTGTGGCTCAGATATGTCCTCATGTCAGGGCCAAAATTATGTATGTACCTAACTCTAGTGAGTTGTCTCCTGCACACAATTGTTTTGGTTTTTGTTTCTTGATCATGAACCTTGAACTCAGGGCCTAGCTACTGACACTTACCAGTGGGGATCATGGGTAGCGCTCTACCACATGGAGCCAAGGACCCCCTTGCAACAGACTGTTACAGTCTAGGCATGTAGTAGCTGAGGTCTGTCATCCTGCCTACTCAGGAAGCTGAGATCTGACGATCTGGGTTCAAAACTATCCCAGACACAAAAGGTCCCATGAGACTATGATCTCCTATTCACCACTTAGATACTTGAAGTGGAAGCTAGTGGCTGCTGACTTGTGTCTGTCATCCTAGGTACTCAGGACACTGAGAGCTGAGGATCACGGTCCAAGGTCCAAAGCCAGCCTGGGCAGGAAATTGCTTGAGACGCTTCTCTCCAGTGACCCACCAAGAATCTCAAGGGGTGCTGTTGCTCAAGTGGTAGAGTGATTGGCTTCAGCTAAACAGCTCAAGGACAACACCTAGGACTAGACTTAAATACCTCCAACTTCCAACAAAAGAAAGAAAGAAATCTAAAGTAGAGTGCTGGGAATGTGTCTTAGGAGTACAGTGCTTTGTATGTATGAATCCCTGGGTTGGATTCCTTAGTACTACATCACTAGAAAAAAGCCTGGAATGGCTGTTTGCCTCAAGTGGTAGAGTGCTATCCTTGTACAGGAGAAACTCAGGTACAGTATTCAGGTCTTGAGTTGAAGCTCCAGGACAAGTATATGAACACACATACATGCACAAACACATACACACACAGATACCAGAAGTGAAGCTGTGACACCAAATGATAAAGAACTGAACTTCTGCTCTGAGCTCATGGTCAGTATCCAGGTCCTGTGTTCAACCCTGAAACACAGCTACCCAGGGCCCAACTAGGAGAGGTCAAAATTTCAAAATCTGTTGAGTTTCACCAGCCCTAGATGACAGGAAGCATAGTGATATTACATATGTGCTTTGATTTAGCAAGCTTTTGGAAACCCAGGGAGGCATCATTGCCAATAATGAATCATTTCATTAGGTTCCACTCCCTAGTTGTCTGCCAGAAAGACCCTTGAATTAATTGTAGCAGGTTATTTCAACACTGGAACATAGTCTAATAAAGACAGGATAAGTGCAGGGAACTTGGCCACGGGAGCTGCACAAATGAAGTCTTCCTGTCACAACAGAGCTCTCGACAGAGAGATAGCTTAAGGTACATAGAGGCCTTTTTTTCCTGGCCTTCAGAGCCTACCCAAACTCCTCACTAATTGGCCTAGAAGGAGTTTTTTTTTATCACTCAGCTGTACAGGAGTGAGGCCTGTTCCAACAATGAGGAAGACTTCTTCCAGCAGTCCCCGATGTGGAGAAAACCTCAGGCTACAATGGGAACAGTGAGAGGAGCCCCGGAACATGCACTGTCTTGAAAACTCTCTCTGTTCTATGAAATCATTCTATTCAAAGCAAATTGCCTAGCTGGATACCTTTCATCATAGGAACTCTAGACCTTCATCAGTAGAAATACATGCATACAATCATGGGGAGACATGTTGTTACTGGCTTTTTTTTTAATTAGCTGGTCCGGGGATTTTACTATGAGACTAGGCAATGTTCCTGAGCTACTTTTGCTCAAGGGTAGCGCTCTGCCCTTGAGTCAGAGCTCCGTTCATGGGAATTTTTTATTCCTCTAATCCCTCAGAAATAAACGTGTGGTGGAATTTCCTGTCCTGGCTGAATTCAAACTGGCATTCTCTACCTCTCAGCCTCCTGAAGAGCTAGGATTACAGGTAGGATCCACAGACACTTGGCTTTCTTTTCTTCTCATTCTTTTCTTTCATCCTGACAATTTGAAATCTTCACAGTGCAATTCCAATGGTTTGCATTTCGAAGTAAAATACCCAGGTCTGGAATTGAAGTGCCAGTACCGCCATCTACAAATGGAGGGAGATCTTGAGAAAATCATTCCTATCCATGGGAATGCCTAATGGAATGTTATAAAAGTAACAATTAAATTTGCAGTTAGTTCATGATTCTCTTATAGAATGCCACACAAAAAGTATTGGATAATGTCTTCCATTCTAGCACCATGGTATGATTCTCCCAATTAAGGAATACTGACTACTTTTACATTAATGCTTTAGTAAGTATTCAACCATGATACACCATTTCATTAAAAGGAGGCATAATTTAACAACTAATAATTCATAATATATATAATTTAATATCCTCACATTCTCTCTATATACATAACAAACTACACATCTATCTATCTATCTATCTATCTATCTATCTATCTATCTATCTATCTATCTATCTATCTATCTATCTATCTATCTATCTATCTATCTATCTGTCTGTCTGTCTGTCTGTCTGTCTGTCTGTCTGTCTGTCTGTCTGTCTGTCTGTCTGTCTGTCTGTCTGTCTGTCTCTCTGTCTGTCTGTCTGTCTGTCTGTCTGTCTATCAATCTATCTATCTGTCTATCCGCCACTACTATTGCTTGATCACAGGTCCTCAGAAGTGGCTTGCAGTTCAGTTTGCCAAAGGCTTTTTTTTTTACAACTGACCCATTCATGATTTGTGCATTGTGGGCTGTGATTTCAAATCCCAGCATGGCCAAAAGTTTATATGTAGAGTCAGAAGACAATTTTGACCCATTTTTTTCCTTCTCTGTGAAAGTCCTGGGTCTCTGTGTGATGTATAATCTAATGGAAATAAGTCAATGTCATAAGATGTAATAAATGAAATAAATGTTATATATGTAATACTACTAAATAAAATCAATAAAAAATAAATAAAGGATTTTTTATAGTGCTGGGGCTTGAATTCAGGCCCTGGAAACCGGTCTGAAATTCTTGTCTTCAACGATGGTGGTTTTCCCCTCCCCCACAGTGTCAGAGAGTTAATCAGACCCTGAGTTGAAATCTCAGGCCTGTCAGAAAAATGGTTCAAATTCCAAGCCACGGTCTTAAATTTTTTTGACCAGGAACATGCACTGTCTTGAAAGCACTCTCTGTGCTATGACATCATTCAATTCAAAGCAAATTTACTGGGTGCTATTCTTCATAACGACTATGATGTTCACTGATAGAAATACATGCATATATACACATACACATGCAGTTACTGGCTCCTTTTTTTTAGTGCAGATCCTGAGGCTTGAACTATGAGCCTAGAAATTGTCTGTGAGCTCCATTTACACAAGGAAGCATTTTATTGTGCCTTAATCCATGATACTTCATTAAATAGAGGCATAATACAATATCTAATAATTATTAGTAATATATTACATGTAATTTAATAATATATAGACATCTCACATTCTATAATATTTTTATATTTAAATGTACACTGGAATATACATATACATCTCTCTCTTTCTCTCACTATATATATTTATTTACATATATTTGCAGCAAATTGCACATCTATCTATTTATATATTGGCCAATCCTGGGGCTAGAACTCAGGTCCTGGGAACTGCCTGGCATTGAATTTGTTTGAGGCTACTGTGCTTAAACTACCCCTTGAGGAATTAGACATTCCAGGCCCTGAGTTCAAATCCCAGGAGTGCCGAAGTCAATAGGGGAGTAAGAAGCCAATGTTGACTTGGTTTCCTTTCTGTGGAAATATTGTGCCCTAGATACAATATGTAATATCTATGCAAATACATGTATATGATATATATTATACATGTATATAAATATTATTTTTTTGCCATTTCTAGGGCTGGAATTCACACACTGGGAAATGTTCCGGATTTTTCTTTCCTCTAGGAGGTTAGCTTTCACTTCACCCAGAGCACAATACTGTTACCCAGTCCCTGAGTTCAAATTCCAAGTATGACAGATAAAATGGCTCAAACTCTTAGCCAGGACCTTAACTTTTTTGGGAGGGCAGGCACGGGGCTTGAACTCAGGTCGCCACAACTCTGCCTTAGCCTTTATTACCCTAGGCTGGGGTACAGCTTTTACACCCACAGATGATCCAGGGTTCCTACAACCCGAGTTCAACTCCCAGCTCTGGCAAAAAGATAAACCAACCAAGATGGAGGAGGAAAAACCAGGAAGTTTTAGACAACAGTTTTACCTTTGTTTCCTTTGCACTATGACCATCCTGACTCTCAATGACTCAGCTTGAAAATTGTACATGTCCTTGCATGGCCGAAGTCTGGTGGACTGTCAGTGAAGCCTGAGCCCAACGAAGACACCTAGGCCATGAGATTGATCCTGGGACTTTCACCTACATGTTCCTGTTTATAGGAACAATAATAGAATCTTTGTAATGTACCAATTGAACTACTAATTAGCTAGTCATTGTAGTATAAGATTGTACGCAATAAATATAGGTCATTGATTAATTTAATTAATACTTTATTAAGTCTCCCACCGTGATTAATTAATGGAGGCATAATTTTAGACCAAATAATTCATAGTAATAGAATATATAAAAATAAGATATAGGTCATCATTCTTTATACAGAGTTATACACTAGAATCTACATAAATGTCTATTTGTCTCTCTATATAACTTTAATTATAGATTCATATACATATGTAAATGCACACACACGCTGCAATCTACACATCTATCTGTTTATATATTGGCCACTCCTAGGGCTTCATCTCAGGTCCTCAAATTTGCCCGACAACTTCACTTGCGTCAGAGTGGTGTGCTAACATTGCCCCATTCAGGAAGTGGGCCTTCTAGGCCCAGAGTTCAAATCACAGAACTGTCAAAAACTTAATCCTGGTGGAAGAAGACAATTGTCCCACTAGTTTTCCTTATAAGTGAATGTCCTGGGTCTCAGGAATGATGTATAATACATAGGCAAATCTATGTTCTGTGTAATAGGATGTAAAAAATATCATACTTGTAATCATACTCTCTAAAATATATAATGAATAAATAAAAAACAAAATAAAATGAATAACTACACTAACTGCATTATGCAGTAAACATGTGTATTTAAATATAAATCTTGTATGTAAAATGTATACAAATATTATTTTTACGAATGCTAGGAACAAGCCTGTCTTTCTTGTCTTCCAGCACTGTGAGCTTTCCCTTCCCCCACAGGAATGCAGATTTACCCAGACCCTCAGTTCAAATCCCAGGCCTGGCAGAAAAAAATGGCATGAATACTATGCCAAGTAGCCTAATAATTGTTTAAATATTTTAATGTATATGTACGTATGCATGTATGTGTTATGTATTTTTATTTTGTCAAGCACAGGGCTTGAACTCAGGGCATAGCAACTCTGCCTCAGCTTTCATCACTCTAGGCTGGGTTGCAGCCACTGGAACCACAGGCGAACCTAGGTTCCTGGGCCTCATAGGCTGACAGGAAAAATAAATAAATAAAACGACACAGAAAAAAAACAAAACCAGTAACTTGCAGATGGCTGCCGGTTTTACATTTGTTTTCTTTTCAAGGTGACCATCTTGGGTCTAAATGACAGGGCAGAAAAATGTTGGTAACCTGGCATTGCTGAAGGCTGTCGTTCTTCCAGAGAAGCCATGGGCCAACACGACAACATAGGCCCTGTGTTCGAAGCCAGGTCCTGACCCCTACCAATGGAGGGAGATCCTAATTGTCTCGTTCCTATTCATAGGAATACTGAAAGTTACGAATGTCAAGGTTGAATTACTTGTGCCTGAATGATACTAGCATAAAATTAGAGAGTGATTTTAGGAGGCCGATGGATTTTAATGAATATTTTTGACACATTAAAAGAAAACTATCAATTACATGGACACAATAGTTTCAGGACAGTGGTTGATATAATGAATAATTCATTAAGGATGAAAACAGTAATATTAATTACATGGAGGCATAATAAATACCCAAGAATAGGTAGGAATGTAGCCTATATAACTAAACAATGTATAGACATCTCTGGCACTCTATAAAGATCTATATTTATTTGTATACTACAATCTGAATGTCCATCTGTTCTTGTTTTGTCAACCCCTGGGGCTAAATCTCAGGTGCTCGGAACTGCTTGTCGGCTCCATATACCACAGGCTGGCATGTTGACACTCACCCATTCATGAATTGGGCCTTGTAGGCTGTGAGTTCAGATGCCAGCACTAACAAAAATTGAATCATGCAATAAGACACAGGGTGACACATGTTTTCTTTTTCTGTGGAAGTCCTGGGTGTCAGGTGTGAAGTTTCATACATAGGCAATTCTATAACCTATGTAATAAATGTAGTAAATATTCCATGTGTTATAGCAGTCAATATAATAAATGCTAAATGAATAAAAAAATAAAATGAATAACTACACTAAACACAATTTGGAGTCAATATACGGGGATCAATCTCAGGGCCTGGGCACTGCCTGGCAGCTGAATTGGCTAGTGGCTGCTGTGCTGGCAGTCACCCATTCATGAACTGAGCCTTCTTTGCCCTGAGTTTAGATCCCAGCACTCCCAAAAATGTAATCTTGGAGTGAGAAACCGAGCATGACACATGTTTTCCTTTTCTGTGAAAATGCTCGTTGTCAGGTAGGATGTATAATTTGGATGCAAATCTATATACTACGTAATAGGATGTAATAAAGGTAAAAAACATCATAGGTAGAAGAATTACCACTACAGTAAATGATAAACAGATTGAATTAGTAATGAATCATTCTAGGATAAAATTAGATGCAATAAGTGTAGGATGTGCACTAAGTTTAATTAATATTTTATTAAGCATTAACAGAATAAAAATTACATGGAGACATAACTAATAATTGGGAGTAACACATGATGCATAATTTAACAATATATAGACATTGGTCTCATTCTATGAAATATCTAATTATATGTACGGCTATATGTACATACATGATAAACAATTATGGGATATTGAGTAATTATTAATTAATGCTTTATTAATTGTTAACTGCAAAACATCATTAAATGGAGACATAATTTGATACCTAAGAATTGGTAGCAATATTATCTATACTTTAATAATATGCAGAAATCTCTTTTTGTGTACAAAATATTTATATACAGCAATCGTTATCTATTTACATCTCGTTTACTCCTGAGGCTCGGTGGTTGAGTGCTCTCATAGTAAGCACGAAGCCCTGGGTTCATTTCCTCAGTACCACAAAACAGAAAACTCAGAAGTTCTGCTGTCTTTCAATCAATGAAGTGCTAGCCTTGAGCACAAACGTTTAGTGACAGTGTCTAAGCTCTTACTCAAGCCCTAGGTCTGATGCCAAAAAAGGTAGGACATTCTAACTGCACTTATAGAAGGACAGAACTTCAAATACCTCATTAGAGATCAAGCTAGGAGTCTGATGCTGACAGCTGCCACCTAACCTGACTTAGCCATATGTAAACCACTGCAACCCAGCTCCACGGGTTACCCATGTCATTCTGGCTTATGCCCGTCATCCTAGCTGCTCAGGGGCTTTAAAACCCAGTCCTGGCAGGAAGTCTGAGAGACACCCCAAAATGTGGCTCCAAGTGGTAGAGCTTTGAGTTCAAGCCACGTGGCTAACACCCCTTCCCCAGAAAAACACCCCACTAAACCATTAGATTTGAACTTGTATGGTTTGTAAATTTTCCTCAAAGAATGGTGATACTGATGAAAGCACCCTAATTCTAATGACAGCTTGTGGAATGGAGCTATGTGCTGAGTCCTCCTTAGGGTGCTCAGTTCTGAGTCATACACAGGGTGCTATGTGCTGAGTCTTTCACAGGATGCAGTGTGCTGAGTCCTGCATTGGGTGCTGGGTGCTGAATCTTTCATAGGATGTTGTGTGCTGAGTGATGCAAAGAGTGCCATGTGCTATGTCCTTAACCGGGTGCATTCTTACATCATGTCTATGTAAGAGCTCCACAACTTAGATGATTATACAAACGAGAATATTGAGGCTCAGATAGGTCCCCATGTCAGGGACAAAATTATGTATTACTGAAGACTCGTGAGTTGTCTACAGCAGACAATGGTTTGGTTTGGTTTTTTCTTGGTCATGAACCTTGAACTAGGGGCTGAGGCACTGACCCTTACCTCTTGGGCTCATGGCTAGCACGCCACCACGTGGAGCCATGGACCCCCTTGCAGCAGAGGCCATGGCCAACGGGTCAATAGCTGAAGTCTGTCATCCTGCCTTCTCGGGAAGCTAAGTTCTAAAAATCTGGACTCCAAACTATCTCAGTCACAAAAGGTACCATGAGACTATTATCTCCAATTCACTACTAAGAACCTGAAGGTGAACCTGGGTGCTTGAGCTTATTTCAGTTATCCTACCTACTCAGCAGGATGAGATCTGAGGATCATGGGTCAAAGCTAGCCTGGGCAGGAAAGGCCATGAGAAACTTAGCTCCAATGAACCACCAAAAAACTGGAAGTAGCTCTGTGGCTCAAGTGGTAGAGCACAAGACTTGAGCTGAAGAGGTCAGGGACAGCACCCATGTCAAGACGTAAACTCCTGCCACTGACAACAACAACAATAAAAAAAGACAGAAATAAACTAACAAAGCTGAAGTAGAGGGCTGGGAATGTACCTTAGTGGTAGAATGCTTTGCATATATGAAATCTTGGGCTTCACTTCTCAGGACCACATCACTAGGACAATGCCTAAAGTGGCTATGTAGCTCAAGTGGGAGAGGGATATCATTCTACAAGAGAAAGTAGGTACAGTGCTCAGGTCTTGAGGTCAAGCTTGAGGACTCATGTATATGTGTGCATGCACACACACACCCATGCACACACACACACGTGGTGTGCACAAACAAACACACACACACACATACACTCACAGAGCAGAAGTGATGTTGTTACACAAAATGGTAAAGCACTGGGCTTCTGCACTGAGCTCATGGTCAGCACCCAGGCCCTGTGTTCAACCCCAAAACCTAGCCACCCTGGGCCCAACTAGGAGAAGTCAATGGTTTCAAAACCTGATGAGCTTCACTAGTCCTAGATGACAGGAAGCTTTGTGATATCCAATATGTGCTTGGATTTCCCAAGCTTCTGGAAACATAGGAGAGGCACCATAGGCCCAAAATTGCCTGCAATGAATCATTTCATTATGTTCAGTGCCCTAGTTGTCTGCCTGACGGACTCCTGAATTATATTGGGCTCTGTAACTGAACAACAGAATATAGTCTCACAAAGGCAGGATAAGTGCACAGAACTTGGCCTGCCATGGGAGGTGGCACAAATGAAGGTCTCCTGTTGAAACAGAGCATTGGGGAGAGAGTTAGCTAAGGGTACAAAGAGGCCTTTTTCTCCTGACCTTCAGAGCCTGCCCACACATCCTCACTAACTGGCCCAGATGGAGTTGTTTGTTACCCAACTCTACAGGAGTGAGGGCTTTTGTGTGCCTGTCAAGGCAATGAGAGAGACGTCCTCCAGCAGGCCTGTGATGCAGAGGAAACCTCATGTTACACTGTGAACAGTGAGGGGAGTCGCGGAACATGCACTATCTTGAAAGAAGTCTCTCTATTATGAACTCATTGTACTGAATACAAATTTCCTACGTTGGTGCCATTCATCATAGCTACTCGGGAATTTCACCTATAAGAATACAATACATAGACAAAGACATGGAAGTACAGGCTCTTTTTGAGGGGGCAGGTCCTGGGGTGGAAATATGAGCCTATGCATGGTCCCTGTGCTCCTTTTGCTCAAAGGTACTGCATTAAGCTTGAGTCACAACCCCACTTCTGGGTATTTCTGTGATGTCTTAGAAATAACTGTGTCATGGACTTTCCTACAATGGCTGGATTCAAACTAAGTTTCTCTACATCTCAGCCTCCTGAGGACCTGGGTTTACAGACAGCAGCCACTGGCACCTTATTTCTTTGCTTCTTCAATTTTAATGTGGACAATCTGACTTTTTAACAGGGACATTCCCAAGGATTTAATTTATAAGTAAACTACCCAATGTTCTTTATAGCTGCTTTCCTTGAGAATGATTCTCTCTCCTCATCTTCCCCTCTGGTCACAGGTTTAGGCCAAAAGTGAGAAATGAGTGTCACAGGATTTGGGAGCAAATATCCACAGTACATGCCAGTTATGTCACTTTGCATTGAGCTGCTGTGAATTTACTGTCTCAGGATATGAGGACCGAAAGCTGGAGCGATCCTCATACAGTCTGCACTGCTCCTTTTGCTATAAAATGATCTAATAATTATGAGTGTTTTGTGTCTCCAACATTAAGTGTCTAGAACACACTAATAGCATCTTCATGTGTAGGGTTAAAGTTTTGAGGCAGTGACCGCTTGTTGCTTGTTTCTAGCAGAGCAACACGTGGTTGTAATCCAAACACTTGGTTGGTTGTGTGCCGTTATAAAGCCTGAAAGCTTTAGCTCTGGGTTCTCCTCCTAGGCTCCGCTGTGTTGGAGTGTAGGATGAGATCTGAGCTTCAGCCCGTTTAAATAAAACCTTAAAACAGCTGTAAAGTCTGACTCTCGA
This sequence comes from Dipodomys spectabilis, assembly GCF_019054845.1. Classification (NCBI taxonomy): domain Eukaryota; kingdom Metazoa; phylum Chordata; class Mammalia; order Rodentia; family Heteromyidae; genus Dipodomys; species Dipodomys spectabilis. Next base: position 1,855,716 of record NW_024870975.1, read on the forward strand.
TGGTCTTCTGGGTGGGGATCCTGCGACCTGGGTATAACATATTAGTGGGGGCTCGTCCGGGATCCCCCCAAAGACCCCCGAGATCTCAGACTCCAAATGTAGAACAGAGCTGTCATTGTTAATTTGTCTTGTCCTATCATTTGTCTGTTTTACTTTCATTTTCCTTTGTGAGGATGGCCACTCTGATTCATAAAGGGTTGTTGAAGCAGACACGCTTGCACCACAACCCTGGAGGAACTGGGAGACGTCCAAGATCCTCTTGTGGGGTGGGGGTTCTTGGAACCCCGCCATGTGAATTGGGAGGTGGGGATCGATTCAGTGTTGGGCCGGAACTGACCAAGAGTGCTTCCTAACAGAGGCCCAACTCCCCCACTGTGGCTCTGCTCCTTCTGCTGTGTGGCCTGGGTGTGGAACCACACCATGACTGTAGTCAGTGGACCAATTTGGGAGATCTCCACTTTGTAAGGCTTTTTTTTGTAACTGTAAGGTGTGTTTTGTTTGCACTGTTTATTGTTTTTTGGACTGTATGTCTTACGGGACTGGAAACCATAGGCACCACTCCATCTAGCCCCCTAGACTTACAAAAAGAATCTGAGACAGAGGAAAAGAAAAGGTACGCCCCAGTTTTTCAGGGAGATAACTTGGAAGAAGAAATGTTTCCTCCCCCATACTCTCCTTTCCAGGTTCCTTTTGCAGAACCTGAGAATGATCAAGAGGAGGAGGGAGCTATAGAACACTTGGCACCTGCCCTTATAGTTTCTGAGGGGCCAATCACTCGATGATGCCATGGGATCAACCTCCCTTCTAATGCAGCTGTTTTCCCCATACATGCCATAGGTGCTGTGGATGTGGATGGTCAACAGCCACTCCAATATTGGCGATTTTCTACCAGTAATCTACACAATTGGCACACTCAAAATGCCCCCTTTTCTAAGAAACCCAGGATTTAATTTGTTTGCTTGAAAGTATTCTCTTTACACATCAGCCCACTTGGGATGATTTTAGTCAGCTTTTACAGGTCCTTTTTACCACCGAAGAGAGAGACTATCCAAGAGGCAGCCTGGAAACATATCCCTGGCCCCACAGGAGCACCAATCCTGGATCCTGCCCTGATACCTGCCTATTTTCCTGAGATCTGACCATCATGAGACAACAATACAGTTGAAAGTAGGGAGCTATTCCTCATCTATCGCCAGGCTCTTTTGGCATGTCTCAAGGCAGTGGCTTGCCAAACTAGTAATATGGCCAAAGTTTTTGATGATAGACAGGGAGGAAGTGAAAGTCCGGCAGCATATCTTGAGCGGCTCGTAAAAGCTTTTAGTCAATATACCTGTATGATCTTGAAACCCAGGTGTTGGCTCAAATGATTATGTTTGCCTATATAAATCAGGCTGCACCAGACATAAAGTGAATGTTGCAGGCTCTAGACAGACTTGGTAAAAAGTCTATTAGGGATATAGTAGCTGCAGCAGAAAAGGTTTACAATAAGAGAGAGACAGCAGAAAAGACAGGAAAGGAAGGACAGAGAACGTGAAATTGACTGTGAAAGGAGCGACCAGGCCAAAGAAAAGAGGCCAGACTGGTTGTTCCCGCCACTATCACAAGCCAAGCATACCTGGTTCACAGATGGCAGCAGTTTCATTTGAGATGGAAAAAGGTATGCTGGTGCAGCAGTCACCTCAGACATTGAGATACTGTGGGCAGAAGCACTCCCCCAGGGAATGTCTGCACAAAAAGAAGAACTAGAGGCACTAACAAAAGCCGTACAGATGGGAAAAGGGAAGAGACTAAACATTTACATGGACAGTCTGTATGTTTTTGCCACTGTGTATGTCCATGGAGCCATTTACCAAGAGTGGGGGCTGTTGACAGCTGAGGGAAAGGCTATTATAAATTAACAAGAAATTTCAAGCCTCATCTGGGCCTTATGGGAACCAGTAAATATTGCCATTATGCACTGTCCTGGCCATCAAAGGTAACTGATTCAATAACCAAAGGAAATAACTTGGCCAATCAGGCAGCTAAGGAGGTGGACCTCAGCCCAGAGCGGAAGTAGACCCAGGGTCACAAGCTTTGCCTCCTGAGCCTCAGTACTCCCAAGAAGACTTGGAGTGGATAAAGAAAATTTCCATGTCCTATAAACCCCCAAGCAGAGAAAGAAATAAAGACTGGTGGAAAACTGGTGGGGGAACCTTATCTTGCCTCAAAGATTGGGCAAGGGAATTCTTATGAGAATAAATCTGGTCTCTCAAATGGGAACCTGAAGAATGAACGACTTGCTGACACTCAGAAATAAACATCAGGCAAGGAAATCAACTCATTGAGGACATTGTTAAAAATTTTAAAGCCTGTCAGCTCACCAATGCCCCTATTCAACTGGTTACAAAAGGAGCTCACCTCCATGGAGATAGGCCAGGTGTGTATTGGGAAGTAGACTTCACAGAAATTAAAACTGGAAATTTCGGATATAAATATTTGCTAGTTTTTGTAGACACCTTTTCAGGATAGGCTAAAGCCTACCCAACAAAGCATGAGACTGCGAATGTCATATCGAAGAAGATCCTGGTAGAAATCCTACCCAGGTATGGCTTCCAATCCACCATGGGGTAGGACAATGGACCGGCCTTCAACTCAAAAGTAAGTCAGGTAATAGCCGCCACACTGGGGATGGATTGGAAATTGCACTGTGCTTATCGACCCCAGAGTTCAGGGCAGGTAGAAAGAATGAATCGAACTGTAAAAGAGACCTTAACTAAATTGGCCTTGGAGACTGGTGCAGACTGGGTATCGCTGCTTCTTTTCGCCCTGTTTGGAGTAAGAAATTCACCCAATCAGCTTGGCTTTACTCCTTTTGAAATAATGTATGGACACCCTCTACCCATTATCCCTAGCCTTCAGACAGAATTGCTTGCTGATTTGGATGATATTGAATTTCTGTGTAAGCTTGACTATTTACAGCTGGTGCATAAGAATATGTGGCCCCAGCTTAGAGCATTATATGATTCTGCTTATATTCCTACCCCACATTTGTTTAAACCAGGTGACTGGGTGTTTGTTCGAAGGCACAACCTGATATCTCTGGAACCACGGTGGAAGGGATTTACATGGTGCTACTGGCTACACCTACTGCCCTTAAGGTGGATGGAATTGCTGCTTGGATCCTCTGCTCCCACGTCAGACCTGCGGACCTCCTTTGCCCTGGACAACCTTGGGGAAACATGGGAAGTCTCAAAGCATCCTACCCAACCACTCTGAGTTAACCTCAAGCAAAGAAAAATGAACTGATTGTTATTGGTATTGTTGTTTAATAGTATGGCTAAGGTCAGTTAGGGACCATACCCTTTCAAGATCAAGAGCTGTTGGAGTTTAGTTTGAGGCTGGAGCCACAAGATTGTGTCTTAGGACCATAAGTGAAGGGGGTAGAATGAAGGGTTAAAGTTTTGAGGCAGTGACCACTTGTTGCTTGTTTCCAGCAGAGCAACATGTGGTGGTAATCCAAACACCTGGTTGGTTGTGTGCCTTTATAAACCCTGCAAATCTTTACCTTGGGGCTCTTCTCCTAGGTGCTGCTGTGTCAGAGTGTATAACAAGGCCCGAGCTGCAGCCCGTTTAAATAAAACCTTAAAACAACTGTAAATTCTGACTCTCGGTGGTCTTTTTGGTGGGGGTCCTGCGACTGGGGTATAACAATGTTTCCATTTTTCTCTAGTACTCCTAGAGATTTAGACTAAGGGTTTGTGTGGAGCGGCTCCTCTGTGAATCCCTGAGGAAACCACTTGAAGCCTCCTCAGGAAAACGCTATTCAAACCAGCAGAGCAGGAGAGTCTCTGAGACTATTTTCTCCAATAAACCAACAGAGAACCAGAAGTGGAGCAGTGGCCCAGAGGGTAGAGCTCCAGCTTTGAGAGCGAAAACTGAGCAGGAGATACAATCCAGACTAGGCAGGAAAGCCTGGGAATTGCTTATGTCCAATTAACTACCAGTTGGCGGGAAGTGGAGCTTTGGTGATGGTAGAGCCTCAGCCTTGAGCAAAAGCAGCTCAGGGACACATCGGGCCCTTAGTTTAAGCCCTGGGATGGCCACAGAAAAATTCAAAAAGAGACGGCCAAGTTTATATATCAGTGCCCTACCTACTTATGTGTGTATGGATAATACCTCCCATAGTGCAAACTCTGCTTTTATTTACTGGTTTATTTTTCAGATATGCTAATTGTGAATACAGCATCATTCTCTTCATTTCAGGCCCATTGCTTTTGTCTTCCAGGGTTCTAGGCCTGTGCCTTTATATGATGCACACTGAAGCTTTCAGCAGCCTTTATTTACATTTTATTATGAGGGCAATGCAGGAACAATCACAAATCAGATGGGGAAGAGAAGTAACCGGTATTCAGAAAATTCAACTTGAGAACATAAAATGGTAGCATACTTATGTAAAAACTACCATTAAGGAAAAAAATGAAGTGGCTGGGAATATGGATTAATGAGGGAGTGCTTGCCTAGCATGCAAGAAGCCCTGGGTTTGATTCCTCAGGCACCCGTTCACAGACAAAGCCAGAATATGTGCTGTGGCTCAAGTAGCAGAGTGCTAGAGACAGTGACCAGGCCTTGAGTTCAATCCAACAACTGGCAAAGAGATAGCTACCTAGGTAGGAAGGTAGGTAGATAGCTGGAAAGAAAGAAATAGAAAGAGAGAGAGAGAGAGAGAAAGAAAAGAAAGAAAGAAAGAAAGAAAGAAAGAAAGAAAGAAAGAAAGAAAGAAAGAAAGAAAGAAAGAAAGAAAGAAAGAAAGAAAGAAAGAAAGAAAGAAAGAAAGAAAAGAAAGAAAGAAAGAAAGAAGGAAAGAAAGAAAGAAAGAAAGAAAGAAAGAAAGAAAGAAGGAAAGAAGGAAAGAAAGAAAGAAAGAAAGAAGGAAAGAAGGAAAGAAGGAAAGAAAGAAAGAAAGAAAGAAAGAAAGAAGGAAAGAAGGAAAGAAGGAAAGAAAGAAAGAAAGAAAGAAAGAAAGAAAGAAAGAAAGAAAGAAAGAAAGAAAGAAAGAAAGAAAGAAAGAAAGAAAGAAAGAAAGAAAGAAAGTTGATAGAAGAATCTGTTTTTGATATCAGAAGGAAAGAAGGGAACATTCCCAGTCATGAATCTTTCTGCAGTGTGAAAGGACACCAGCATCGCCTTCACACAAATGCAGAGGAGGATGACTGTCTCTGTCCCACTTCTCAGGCAGCCAAGAGTCCCAGAGTCAAGAGGGCAGAGCCAGGTTCTAACTCAGGTGCTTGGAGGCAGAAGAAAAATAGCCCTGCCCCTCCTTGGACTGGGGATTAGCATTAATGATGTGGAGAATGAAGGAAGGAGAAAAGACTGGCAGAGATAGAAGGGCTTTCAAACCTGACAAATGGAGAGTCAATAACCCACTCCCTGAGACCAGAAAACAGGGTTTTTCTACTCTGTTCCTCCTCTCCCCCCACTAAACTGGCTCTCTATTGGTAACCTAAAGATAGCCTGAGGCTCCCTTAACCTGAGGGAGGAAGGTTAATTAGTCATTGTTTGAGGAAGCTGAGAAAAGCCTGACCCTGGTGTAACTCTAACAAATGTTTCAGGTTTCCCCCATTGCTGGCTGTGCCTGGAATGAATGAAGTGGTTTTGCAGCTGACTTCCCTCTTGAGTGTGTACATTCTGCCTCCTAATCCTGCAGGCCTAGTTCTCTGTACCTAGCCTGGCTTTTGAAACAGTTTCCAGTCCTTCAAATATAGTGTTACACTGGAGTTCTTCCTGCTAACAGAGCTAGGGTTTGGATCCTGAGAACTTCATTTGAACCCCTATTGGGTCAATAATTTTTCTTTCCTTCTTCTGTAGATCAAGAACTCCAAGAACATCTAGAGTGCAAGTAACTTCTCATCCCCAAGGGAAACACAGGAATTTCTTAAGCATCTGACCTTTCAGAACAGGAAGTCAGAATGTACCAGACTTCCCTTCTTTGGCTGGTTTCACCCTGTGATAGAGACCTCAGCCTCCTGAGCTAGGATGATGGGCGTGAGCTACTGGTTCTCTGCTAGGGTCAGAACTGTAATGACATTGACAATACAAGTCAACTGCTTATCACAAAAGGCTTGGGGAGCATATTAAGCCTTTCAACAATGTGCCTTTCAGAACCCTGTAGGACACATATTTATAATGCTAGAATCTGAGAGGCTGGGCTTATGGATGTGATACACATGAACCTTGAGGTCTGACTCCAATTCTGGTGTACATCAGCATTCATGTTCCAAAAAATATTCTCATAAATAGCAAATAGGAAAATTACTTTGATTAACCCTCACTCTTTTTCCAGTTGTGTGTCTCAAACTGAAGCCTGGGCGCTGTCTCTGGGCCCTTCAGCTCAAGGCAAACACTCTACCACTTGTCCCACATGGGGTTTTTTGATGGTTCAGTCTAACAGGCTTTCCTTTCCTAGGCTGTCTTCAAACTACGCTCTTAAGATCCCAGCCTCCTGAGAAAGTAGATTTCCAGAGCCACTGGAATCTGGCGTATTGTTTTTGCCAGACCTGGGGCTTGAACTTAGGGCCTGGGTACTGTCTTTGAGCTGCTTTTTTTCAAGGCTAGCAATTTACCACTTGAGCCACACCACAGTTGCTGGCTTTTTCTGAGTATTTTGCACTGAGGATTCAAACCCTGGCATTCATGCATGCTGAGCAAGCTCTCTACCACTAAGCCACATTCCCAGGCCCAAACTCAAGATTTTATCCCTGAACTTGCCTAGTCACAAAAAAAGGCTTCTGAGTATAAATCATCAAAACAAATCCCTATAGGAAGTTGTCCAAAGATAAATAAGACAAAGCTCATACTGGGGACAGACTCTAAAGATGTAATGACTTGACAAATGCCTCCGTTTAATTATGTATCATGTTTCAACACTTAATAAAGAATTAATGAAAATGAGTCAATGTACTGAATTATTGTGTATAATTTATAATATATGTACACAACATAATAACTATTATGCGTATAATAATACTAAATACAATAAACAATAAAATGTACAAAATAAAAATTAAATACAAAATCAATAATAATAATCATAATATGAAAAAACATGCATATGTACCTATATATATTTATACTACACATGTATAAAAGTATTTTTTCTATTGCAGGGCCTTAATTCAGGCCCTGGGAACTCTAGCTTGAAAATCATTTCCTCAAGGACAGGGAGCTTAGCCTTCACCTAAAGTGCAACAGAGTTACTTGGACAGTGAGTTCAAATCCCAGCAATGGCAGAAATACTGGCTCCAGTTCCAAGACAGTGACTTAATATTTGTAACAGAAACAGTTATGTTTATTCAGTTCCATACTGAACACTGAAAAAAAAATCACTGTAGAATTTTGTACAGCTATGCAGACATCCATCTCTTATCCCCAAAGTGCTTCTTGAGCACTACATAATTTTTGTACGTTTTTAATTTTTAAAATGTTGTGCAGAGGGGTCACAGTTACATGAGCAAAGTAGTGAGTACATTTCCTATTGAGCATTGTTGCCTCCTTGTTTGTTTTTCCCCTACCATCCCTTCCCTACCATCTTCACAACTAACTTTCCTGCTGAGGTCAGTGACTTTTTTTTGGCTTGGCATGGGGTTTGAATTCAAGTAATGGCAACTCTGCACCTTTCGTCACATTGTTACAGATTCATCAAGACTCTGAGTTCAAATCCCAGGATAGGAAAGAAAACGCAAAAATTCCAAACCAAGGAGCTTTATTATTTCAATATAGTTAGTTTTGCCAACCACAGGGCTTGTACTCAGGTCATGGCAACTTTGACTCAGCTTCACTCTCCCTAGGCTGGGGTGGACCCTCGGGACCCAAAGCTGATCCTGGAACCCTAGGTCCAGAAGGCTTGCAAGAAGAAAAAAAAAAGCAGAACAGCACAAAAAGTGGGGAGCTGTAGAGGGCTCAGGGTTTTACAATTTTGTATTTGCACGGTGACTATCCTCTGTCTGAATGACATGGTTTCAAAGTAGACCTGGCCTGCCGTTGCTGATTGCTGGCAGGCTATCTGGGAAGCCATAAGCCAACATGTCAGCATAGGCCCAGGGTTCAAATCCTAATCCTTACACTTACCAATGGCAGGAGATCACAAGAGACTCGTTCCTATGCATAAGAATACAGATTGAAAGAGTAATTAATGCATTTGTCTAGTCTAAAATTGGATGCAATAATCCTAGGATGCTAATTGACCTTAATTAATAGTTTATTACGCACGAAAAGAATAATATTGTTTCAATGGAGATATAATAAATACCTAAGAGTTGGTAGGAACGTAATAGATGTCATTTAGTCATAGACAGACAGCTCTGGAACTCTTTAACAATATATATTTATTTGTATGTCACCCTCTGCCTATCCATGTATTGCTGTTTTGGCCAAACTTGGGGCTTGATCTCAGTGCCTGGGAACAACCTGACAGCTTACTTGGCTAGAGGCTTCTGTGCTCACACTCACCCAATCATGAATTGGGCCTGCTAGGCCTTGAGTTCAGATACCAGCACTGCCAAAAATTTAATCTTTGAGTAAGTAGCCGAGTGTGACACATGTTTTCCTTTTCTGGGAGAGTCCAGGGTGGAAGGGATGCTAGAGAACACATCTACAAATCTAGATGATATGTGATAGGATGTAAACAATGTAATAAATGGTATAAGTGTCATCAAAGTCAAGAAAATTAATCGTAAATAAATGAATAAAAACAGAAATAAAATGAATAAACACACTGAACGTGATATGGAGTGAACATCTGTGTGGAAGTATAAATCCTACCACACCAAACACGATATCTACTGAACATCTGTATGTAAGTATAAATCCTGTCTTTAAAATGTATACAAGGAGTATGTTTTCCATGCCTGAGGCTTGAATTCAGCCCACCCCAATGAGAAAGCAATGGCAGGAAATCCTGAGATACTGGTTTCTGTACCAGGAAAAGTCATGGAATGTGATCGATCTCATCGAATGTGTAGTTCATGCATGATGTGACTAGGAAGTGATAGGCAAGACTCATGGGGTATAGCTTCTTTGTAAAGTAGTATTGATTAAGTGTGACAAGAATCATCACAGTCATGAAATGAAGGCATCTGGAAAGATCCAAGAATCAGTAGACAGATGGTAGATTGGATTCCATCACAGGTTATCGTCTCTCCTACTCTATACAAATGTGTACTTATTTGCATACTACCTTCAACTTATGAATGAATGACTGCTGTGTGTCCCCCCAACCCCACCTGGGGGTCCATCTCAAGTCCTGGGAACGGCCTTACTCCTTAGTGGCTCACAGGCTGGTGTGCTCACAGGGACCCATTCGTCAATTGGGTCTGCTGGTCCCCAAGTTCAGATCCAAGCAGTGCCAAAAGATTCATTCTGATGTCAGAAGCCAATTGTTGCACCTGTGTTCCTTTCCTGTGCAAGTCCTGGGTCTCAACTAGGATGAAGAATGCATGAGCCACTCTGTGGCCATGGGAATCGGTTGTTATCATGTGAACCCAGTTATACGTGTCATCATATACTGAAGAAAATACACAATACATCCATGAATAGCATACAAAATAGAATAACTACACTAAATGCACAATGCAGTCCACATACGGATTTGAATATACATCCCATGTTTAAATGATTCATTCAGAACAATTGTGGCCTCCCTGGTGCTCGATCTTTGTTCCTGGGAACAGACCAGATCCTTAGTGGCTCACAGTCTGGTGTGATCACGTGGACCCATTGGGCAGTTGGGCCTCCTAGGACCAAAGTTCAAATACCAGCACTGCCAAAATTCACCCTGATGTGAGAAGCCAGTCATTGCACCAGTTTTCCTGTGCTGTGCAAGTCCTGGGTCTCAGCTAGGATGGAGAATGCATAGGCAACTTTATACTCATGGGAATAGGTTGTCATGCAGGTCACCACAGTTATATCTGTCATCCTATAATAAAGAAAATACACAATACATCAATGAAGAAGACACAAAATAAAGAGAATGACTACACTGAATGCAAGATGCTGCCCATCCATGTATGGAAATATAGATCCTCTGTTTAAATGATGAATTTATGACTATATTGGCGCCCACCAGGGCTTCATGTCAGGTCAGGGGAATGGCCTACCTCCTTAGTGCCTCATAGGCTGGTGTGTTCACCATGACCCATTCACCAATTAGGCCTGCTAGGGCTTGAGTTCAAATTCCAGCACTGCCAAAAGATTCACCATAGATTTGAGAAGCTAATCGATCCATCCTCTCCTGTGAAAGTCCTGGGTCTTAGCAAGCATGGAAAATTCTACATAGATAACTCTATAGCCATTCAAATAGGTTGTTATCCATGTCAGCATAGTTATATCTATCACCATACTCAATAAAATACACAATACATCCATGAATAAGACACAAAATAAAAAGAAAAACTACACTGAATGCAAGATGCATACCACACTTGTAGGTAAAGAGAGATCCTATGTTTACAAAAGGCGGGCTTGTTATTTTGTCCAGTGCTGGGGCTTCATATCAGGCCCTGCACCAGGCCTGACATTCTATTCTTCAAGGATAGTGAGATTTCCCTTCCACCAAAGGGCAAAAGAGCTACACAGACCTCAGTTCAAATCCCAGCATTGACCAAAGATTCATTCTGTTGTCAGAAGCCAGTCGTTAAACATGTTTTCCTCTCCTGTGTAAGTCCCAGTCTTCCACTAGGATGTAGAATGCATAGGCAACCCTATACCTATAGGAACAGGTTGTCATCCATGTCAGCAGAGTTATATCTGTTACCTTACTCAGTAAAATACACAAAACTTACATAAGACAGAAAATAAGGAGAAAAAGTACTCCAAACGTAAGATGCTGTCCACACATATATGTAAATATAGATCCTATGTTTAAATTATTAATTTATGACTATCGTGGCCCACCCTGGGGATCAATGTCAGTTCCTGGGAATGGCCTAACACCTTTCTTGCTCACAGGCTGGTGTGGTCACCTTAAACTATTCACCAATTGGTCCTGCTAGGCCCTGAGTTCATATCCCAGCACTACCAACAATTGGATCATGCAGTAAGAAGCCAAGTGTGAAAATTTTTTCCTTTTCTCTGAGAGTCTTGGGTGTCAAGCATGATGGAGAACACGTCTACAAATTTAGATTAGATTCCATATGATAGGATGTCATAAATGTAATAAAGGGAAGGGGTTTCATCATAATAAAATCAATGGTAAATAAATGAATAAAACAAAAAGTACAAGGAACAACCACACCTAACTAACCTGTATGGACTGAACATCCATAGGTAAGTACAAATCCTGTATTTACAATGTATATAAATAGTATGTTTTCCAAGGCTGGGGCTTGAAATTTGGCTTAGAGTACAGGCCTGACTTTCTTATCTTCAAGTACGGTGAGCTTCCCCTTCTTCCACAGTGCTGCAGATTTACCCAGACTCTGAGTTCAAATCCAAACCCTGGCAGAATAAACGGGGTGAATTGCAAGCCAGGAAGCTAATATTTTTTAATTATTTTTTGCCCAGCAGGGGGCTTGAACTCAGGTTGTGGTAACTCTGCCTCAGCTTTGATCACCCTATGCTGGGGTGCAGCCACTGGACCCACAGTAGATACTGGGATCCTAGACCCCAGGCCTTGTGTGGCAAAAATGTACAGAAAAAATGCAGCAAGATGGCCTTTTTATGTCTTCTTCCCTTGCACGGTTACCCTCCTAGGTCTGAATGACACTGTTGCAAAGGGTACTTCATCTTGGATTGCTGAAGGTTGTCAGACTATTGAGGAAGTCATAGGTCCACATGGTAATGTAGGCCCTGATTTCGAATCCCAGTCCTGACACCAATCAATGGCAGGAGATACTAAGAGACTCGTTCCCATCCATGGGAATAACAAGGTAATATTATCAATGAGTTGATGGTGAATGACGCTCCTATAAAATTACACAGCATCGTTTCAGGAGACTGATATTATTTAATATTTATGAAGCATTAAAAGAATACTATTATTTACAGAATGCAATATTTTCAGAATATTGATTGATTTACTTAATAGTTTGTTAAGCATGAAAGCAATAACATTAATTACATGTAGCATTATAAATACCCAAGAATTGGTAGGAATGTAGTCTATATAACTGAATAATGTATAGACATATCTGGCACTCTATAAAGATATATATTTATTAGTGTACTACCATCGGCATGTCAATCTTTTTTTATTTTGTCAACCGCTGGAGCTCAATCTCAGGTACTCGGAACTGCCTGTCAGCTCAATTTGACACAGGATGGCAGGCTGACACTCACTCATTCATGAATTGGTCCTTGTAGGCTGTGAGTTCAGATGCCAGCACTCCCAAAAAATGAATTGTGTAGTAAGAAGCTGATGGTGACATATGTTTTCCTTTTCTTGTAAAGTCCTGGGTGTCAGGAAGGATGTGCAATACATATGCAAACCTATATCCTATGTAATCAATGGAATCACTGTTCTATGTGTCATAATAGTCAACAAAATGAGTAGTCAATACATGAATAAAACAAAAAATAAAATAAGTAACTACACTGAATGCAATATGGAATCAACATATACATATAAATATAAATCATATATTTAAAATGTACACAAATAGGATGTTTTCTAGTGGTGGGCATTGATTTCAGGCCCAAGGAACAGACTTGAATTTCTTGAATTCAAGGAGGCAAGCTTCTCCTTTCCACACAGTGCAACAGCAGGGTTACCTAGACCATGAGTTCAAATCCCAGTCCTGGCAGAAAAAAAAAAAGGCATCTCCATGCTATGTGATGCCCAATTCGTAGGTATTTCATTTAGCTTCTATTTAATGAAGGTGAATGTTTAAATGCTTCATAAAGAATATTGACCAGTGTCCTATAATGTAATTGTGTATAATTTTATCCTCGAATCACTCAAGTACTGCCCATTTAACCATGACATACCTCACATTCCTTTGGTAATCATATGAATAGGAATGAGTTTCATAGGATCTCCTGCCATTTGTTGGTGGCAGGACTAGGATTCCAACTGTGGGCTCTAGCTCCTACCAATTAATCCTGAGGATAGGGAATTCACAGGCCTGTCCAAGAACATCAGCAAAACCAATGATTAGCCAGGCATCAGTGGCTTTCATCTGTCCTCCTTAAAACTTACAAGGCTGTGAAAGGAGGATCGTTGTCAAAGTCACCCTAGGCAGGAAAGTCCTTGAAACTCCTGTCCAACTTGTGCCAACAAAGCCAGAAGTAAAGCCATGTGGCTCCAGTGGTAGAGAGCTAGCCTTGATCTAAAGCAACTCACAGATTGTGCCCAGATCCTGGGTTCAAGGTTTGGGAACAAACAGACATACACAGCAATCTGTGCAGCCATCCGGCTAAAGCAGGTAACTGGATTGGACAGAGTTCTCTGGGAAAGGGGCTGCCATCATTTTGACTCTGCCCATTCTGCCTGCATCACAGAATTCCAGCCACACCCCCATTGTTTCATGGTTCTTTCTGACCAATGGGATACAAGAATGGTGGCCACGCCCACATTCCATGCTGCCCAGTAGCACCATGATTCCCTGTGTTTGTTGACACCACTACCAGCAGTTAAGGAAGGTAGAGGTGGCTGAGTGGTGAGCAAGAGACTCGAGGCCTACAAGGAGAGGCCTTCCTCAGGCCCACCCTGTGCCTGCCTGAGTCCCCGTCCCCTCCCCACCTTCCCCATGGAGCAGCATTTCAAACCTGGTGCTGCGGGCTCAGACCCATGGTTTCCTCAGGCAATGGTGCAATGGTGTGCCATGAGCCAGTTTGCGGCCCAGGTCCTGGCTCCTCTGTCCTCTGCTCAGGGCCTGAGTGTCTGTAATGCCTCTGCCATTGCTGCTTGCCCCACCTGGAGCAGCTGCCAAAAGCTTCTGCCAGCAACACATGTGAGTGGCTGCCACACAGCCCTGCACCCTGGGACCCCATATCTCCTCCCTCCGACCCCTACCCGCGCCTCTCCTCTGCCCCACCTTCTGGCCCACACCCTGCCATAAATGTGCCCGAGGGGAGAGGGTGGGTGTTGACCTGAAGATCCTACCCCCATCCCCAGCGGCTAGTGTCCAAGGAAACGGGGAGATACAGGGTTGAGTGAGGAGTGGGTGCCACAGATCCCCTGGCCTGTAGCAGTGGGAGCCACACAGCCGCACATCTGCGCCCTTCCTCTCCATTATGAGAACCCGGTGGCTTTAATCAGAGGTGTAGAGCATCATGTATACACCTGCCTTCTGGGGTCTTTTCCTTTTTTTCTGGGATAGGAGGTGTTGGATGCAGATGATAGACACCTTGCTGTGTGAGTCATTGTCTTCTGTGCTCGGTCAACCTTTCACCTGAAAACAGAGAGACAAAGACATAGAGAGAGAGAAAGAGAGAGAGAGAGATCATCTTTTTCCTTGTACAGCCTGACTGTGCTCAGGTTTGTGATCAGTTGGCAAATTGCAGGTGCTGCATGGATGAAACTTCTGTCACCGGTCTGGATGTGTGTGTGGGGGTGTGTGTGTGTGTGTAGAAGTGGGTTGTAACAAGGAGGCCGAATGCTTTGCTAACTTCTACCTGCTAACTTTGGGGCATGTATGGGATTCACAGCTGAGGTCGAGGGCCTGGAAAGGTGAGAGTCTTGAAGGGGACACAGCACTGTTAAATTACAAGAACAAGGGATCTGTGTGCAATGGAGCTGTGTACTATTTTGACCTGGTTGGTGGCAGTGTGAGCTTTGTAGGACCTGGGAGTGTGGCCTGCAGGGGATGGCTTCCCAGGGGGACATAGAGCATGGCCAACACTTAGTAAGGATATGAGTTCTGCTAGTATGGAGCGCAACAGCATAGGTCAGACTCTGGGTCTTCTCATCATGACGTCTGATGGGTGAGGTCAACCCTATTTTAACTCTTGAGTTGTGATCTTCAGATCTCAGCCTCCTGAGTACTTAGGATTATAGGCATGAGCCTCTGGCACTGGGACTCTGGTTCTTTTTGGTATATTAGGGTTTGACCTCAAGGCCTTAGGCTTGCCAGTTAGGTCTTCTACCATGAGAGTCAAGCTTTTCTGTCTTGGGCATTTCTGAGATGGAGAATTAATATATGCTCAGTCTGGGCTGGATCATGGTCCTCCTATCTGTGACAGGCATTAGCCACCAGGCCCGTTCTTCTGTAGTTGGAATGGTAAATATGTAGCACCACGCTCAGTCATTGGTTTAGTCAGATTGGCCCAAACTCAGTCCACGGCAGCAGATTCTTGACCAGAGGTGAAACTCTGGGTTGGGCCTCAACCATTGTACTTCGATCTCCTCATGGGACAGTTGTGAGGAAACAAGAGATTAATACAGAGGGATCTCTGGATCAGGGACAGGCACAGAGGAAGAGGCCATCTGATACTATTCTTGGCAATTCCGTGAGCATATGATAGGAAGATACCCGGAAAGATCTCAGATGGTGTGTGTTATTAATGGTGCAACAGGTATGGGATTATGAAACAAAACATGGATCTCTTTATTTATTATCCTATCCCCATGAGTAATGGGATCCTTCACTTTGTTCAGTTTTAAAGCTGGGGAAACTGAGGCACAGATAAACCGGGTGACCTACTAATGACTCCCAGCTGACAGGAAGCTCGGCCTGACTTCTCTGCCATGCTCCCTAGGACAATGGGTGCTATTCAGTCCACATTTTGTGGTGGGAAGTCCACTTCTTTTCAGTCATGGGGCTTGAACTTTGGGCCTGGGGCAGCTCCCTGAGCTCCTCAGCTCAAAGCTAGCACTCTACCACTTGAGTCACAGCACCACTTCCAGTTTTCTGGTGGTTCTTTGGAGATAAGAGTCTCAGAGGTGTTGCTGCCTGGGATGGCTATAAACCACGATCTTCATATCTCAGCCTCTATTATACTTAGGATTATAGGACTGAGCCACCGGCACCTGGCTTAAGTGTAATTCTGACCTTCTTTCTTTCTCTTTCTCAGCATCCCCATGCGGTTAGAACCAAGGTGGCCCTCTCATTCTGGAGGTAGGCTGTGGGTTAGGAGCTGTCTCACTCAGTCTGTTGTACCAGCACCATGAGGTAAGTCCCTCTGTGCCCTGGGTACACTGTGACAGTTATGCATTGTCCGTCTAGCCTTACTGGACTCCGTACTGTGTTCAATGCACTTTTCTAGCAAAAATTACTGGCTAAAATTATGATACATAATTACAGAATGAAAATGTAATGCCATTTTAAGAAAGTTATTTAGGGTTTTGGGAATGTGGTTTCATGGTATGGTGATTGCCTAGCATGCATGAAACCTTGGGTTCAATTCCTCAGTACCACATAAATTGAAAAGGAAACCCTGGAAGTGGTCCTGTGCCTCAAGTGGTGGAGGGTTAGCCTTGAGGGAAAAAAAAGCTGAGGAATAATTCCCAAGCACTGAGTTCAGTCCCAGGACTGCCAAAACAACAACAGCAACAACAACAACAATTTAGTTAGTAAATGCAAAATAAAGAACCCATATTTGGAATATATAATTGCTCCTTCCATACTAATACCTGACAATAGTCCCTAATTCATGTACTTTACCTATGTTAGGATACTGTGTTGAAAGAATGTTTTGTTCATTAGGTCACAGCAATTAATGCCGGGAATGTGCTTAGATGTCAGGTGAAGATTAATACTGGAAAATTAAAAGATTCCAGGCTTTTGAGTGGGGTCACTGCTAGTCACCATGAGAAGGATAGACTAAGTGAGATTTGGGAATTATTTTGGCTAGTCATCACACCAAAAAGGCAAAGGCTAATTAACAGTTGTGACAGAAGAGAAGGAATAACTCCAGATGGAAAGAAAAAATGATAGTAACTAAGGTACAGGAGAAACCGTTCTAGGGAACCATGTTTGGTTATTGAAGAACTAGTTATCAACTAGGCTTATTCCTCATTGCCTTTAGCATTCAAAATCTCCTAGGCTAGTTCTTAATCTCTGTGTGATAAATGTATCTTCTTCCATGCTGTTCTTTCATACCTGATCTCCTTTGCTTCCTAAAAATCTGTCTTTCTATACTTCTCTATGAACATTTCCTGATACTAAATACACCTACAAAGATGAAAGTGAGTCATTAATGTAACAAAATGGAAAAGGAGGACATATTTATTGCTACTTCAATTTTTCTGAAAAGCTGCAATATCACATCATTTGGTTCAGATTTCCATTCTTTGTCTACATAGTGACATTAAGTGCACATAAATGCAAATATGAGCTGGGTGCTGGTGGCTCAAGCCTGTAATCCTAGCTACTCAGGAGGTTGAGACCAGAGGATTGTGGTACAAAGCCAGCCTGGTCAGGAAACACTGGTCCATGAAACACTTATCTTCAATTAACCCCAGAAACCAGGAAGTGGTGCTGAAGCTAAAGTGGTAGAGTGCTCAAGTTGTGCTGAAGAGCTGTGAGACAGTGCCCAGGATCAATGTTCAATCCACACAACCAACAAAAAAGTGCAAATATGGCTTTAAATTTCCCCCAAAGGAATGATGAAGTCAATTGTAATCTTCCCAAATGATTTAGTAGTGCACCTACTTTCGCTGAGTTATTTGTTATGGCTTCTTTGCTCAATATATTCTCTCCTTTAAAAATTGTCAAATATTAGCTTTATAATAAACTTAATCTAATATTTCTTGGTTCAAAAGAGAAGTCTATACAGTTGATGTCACTTAGCTTTCTAATTGTCTTATTTTAAAGCCAACCCAGGCAAGAGAGTCTGTTAAACACTTATCTGTAATTAAACACCAAAAAAGCCAGAAGTGGAGTTTTGGCTCAAGCAGTGGAGTACTAGCTTTGGGCCCGGTGGGAAAGAAAGACAACTGTTCAGGGACAGGGGCCAGTCTCTGAGTTCAAGCCCCAGAACCAGCACAAACTAAACAAACAAGCAAACAAAACAAACCCTGGGTATTTCTTTGGGACTCTCCTTATAATAGTGGTGGTCCGAGAAGAGACTGCTTTTGCTGATCATACTCACTGGATCCTGCTTTTTTGGAATCCTTATTGCTATCGAAAACTCATGACCAGACTAAAGGAATTGATAACTGATTCCTGCAACAAGAGAATCATCTCAGGAGTGAAACATCCATCCATAAGACACTTAAAAACCTCCATATCTTTGCTTCTTTGCAGTAGAACACTTTTAAAACAAAGTTACTTCCTTTTGTTCTATACTGGCCTTCAAATGGCATATTATTTCCTTTTGTAATACTCTCAACCAGATGTTTACAGACAAGTTTTATATGAGTAAAGGACACACTCAAAAAAGTCAGGGACAGAGTTTCCTTCCAGCCTTGGATTCTTTTCTTGTACAGTAAAAAGGAAAGCAATAGTTAACTTGAACTTTATCATTTCTCCATGTTCAATTCCTCTCCTGGGATCAGTTTCCACGTCCAATAACAGTTACTTCCACTTATTTCCAGTAACAATCTATGGTGCTGCTACAGAAAATAATGACTGTTTTCTGGCTTCATTGAAATAGCACAAGGACACTTTTGGACATGATGTAACACGTGTTTCAGAGACAACTTAGTAAATAGAAATGCAATTTAAATTGCTTATTAATACATTATCCATGAGAACATTTTGTTCAAACTTCTTATGTGCTCTGTAAATTAATGTGAATTTTAAATGGGAAGAAGGTCCTCAGATCATTTTTTGTGAGTCTATGTGCTGTGCATTAATTTCCCAAGTGTACATGAGTTAACCGTAAGAGAAACAATAGCAATTATAGGAGAAAAAGAAGTTCTGTGTTTATGTATAAGTGTTCAATACAATATAGAATACTCTACAAATAAGAAAACTTTGAAACAATAATGCCAAGTCCAGTATGTAGATTTATGTTAGTGATATGGAGAAAGCATTACTCCTAAGTGGAACATGAAGCATGAGGCCGCTCCTTTTCTAAATCACGCTTGATAATCACGTAAATGTGCAAAAAGGAGAATGGAAGAATGATTCTGTTTCCAATGTAAGTCAGATATGGAAGAATAGACTTAACTGGAAAAAAAGAGTCCATCTGAGAGAACAGGAATTATACTAGCAATGAACCTGGTGGCTAAGATCACATTTCTTTTTCTTTCCTTTTCTTAAATTCTTTTTGTTGTTGTTGTTGTTGTTCGTGGAAATTGAAATATGGGACAGGGGGCTGTCCCTTTGAAATGCAGCTCAAGGCTAGTGCTTTTCCACTTGAGCCACAGTGCCACTTCCAGTTTTCTGGTAATTATTGGAGCAAAGAGTCTCCAGGAATTTCCTACCCGTGCTGGCTTTAAACCCCAATCCTCAGATCTCACAACAACTTGGTTTATGATCACATTTCTAACAGTGTACACTCAGGATATGCAATGTAAATGTTCATCTATCTTTATATGAATTCTTGAGTTAAAAATCTGGGCTACAGGTTAGACTTTACACTCACAAAAGTGTTTGAAGTTTAAAAGTTGATACCCCTGGAAAAATAAAACCTAAGAATGTAAAGGAGTCAGGGAAGTTCAATTTACATCTGGCTTGGACAGTATAGGCTTTAAGACACTACCTATAATTAACCAGCCAATAGCTGGAATACCAGTCACGAGCAAGATTGCTGAATAACAGCTTTAGGTTTTTGCATACATACATACAAATACACACAGAGGCACTTATAGGTGCACACAAAAATACACAAATGAAACAGCTCTCAGAATATGTAGAAAAGTTAGAAAATAGGTCCTGAGTAAGACTAGAATCAAGTGATAATTTTTAATATTAGAAATCCCTCAAGTGAACTTTCCCCCAGAAGTTGAGAATATTACATAGGTAGGGACCAAAGATAGTAAGAGAGTCAAGCAATCATTATTAACTGGATAGGATCCATGGAGGAATGAGTCAGGGAACCCTGCTGGTGCATCTGAAAATGTTTATATCCAGTGTCAAATGTTAAAACGTCTTTGAAAATAGTACATAAACAGTCTGAGCAGTCAGTCTAGTGGATAAGATCATAGGAGAAGTTCAGAATTGCTAGTCTGTTTCTAGATTAAATAAAGAAAATATGGCAGGTCAATGTGATACAAGCCTGGAATTCTAGCACTCAGACAGGAGATTAGAGAGTGGAATTACATAACGGTACCTTCCCTGGACCAGGTAGAATAATTTTGTCTCAGTAAAACAAACCAAACAACATTAAAGGAATACACAGTTTTAAGTTTGGCCTAATTTTGTCATTATGTTTCCTATTGAATGCAACTCATATATATCCTCACTTGGGTTTTAAATGCTCTCATCATTACACAACATCCATAGATGCAAGATAGCTCATGATTCCCATCCAAAAATTTGCAAAAGTAAGTAAGTCTCATTCTGTTGGATTCCAAATAAATGTTGAAAGATTACAAAAGCTTAAGTCTGGAGAAATAGCAAAGTTCGTCTAATGTAGGACTTTGTAGACCTTGTTAAATTAGAATTTAAATTTAAAATATATTTTTTGGTTTTGTTTGTAATTTCATATTCTATAGGATACTACAAAATTCTTTTTAAGTAGAGGGATTAAGTGAAAAATCACAAATGATTCTGGCATTCTATTTGCCTAGTTATTTCAAAAGAGTTATAATTAGAACATAGTTAATAGATAATTCGCACAGTACATGTATACCATGTTAATGTGAATAATCTAGACAGAGTTGCCAACAAATGGATGACATTAATTTATACATTTAGAAAAACCAATTTTTTAAGGGTTTGGTTTAATATGGTATGAAGATAGTAATTGTGTGACATCTTCTTTCTTCTTCATATATGTAACACAGGAAGCCATTTCCTTATTTACATGCCTCTGTATACATGGAGAAAAATGCTGGGATTGGGGTTTGTTTTCAATTTTGTTTTTGTTTTATTGGTTCGTCCTAGAGCTTGAACTCTTGGCCTGGACAGTGTCTCTGAGCCTGTTTATGCTCAAGGCTCATGTCCTACCACTTCAATCTCAGGGCCACTTGAGTCTGGCTTTCGTGGAGATTTTTGGAGGTAAGATTGTAAGAAATCTTCCTTCCTGGGTGGGCTTTGGATCATAATTTTCTTATCTTAGCATACTGAATATCTATGATAATTAAAAAAGTATAAATATAAATAAAATTTGCAAGTGTTCTGATCTCAAGAATACCAGTGGAGGAAAAATGATGCAGCTCAGTTTATTGTGTTCTTTTCAGAACAAGGAGGGTGTCACATTAGCAGAAGTGTAGTATTTTTTCAAAATAGAGATAAGGTATTCATGATGTGAATTAAGGAATTTTAAGGTGTCCCTTACAAGTTGGAAACTGTTGGGCTAGGATGACTTTATGGCATAAATCTTGGGATTGATGGTCATATTTATAATAGCTTACTCATAAACAATTGCTTACTTTTGAAGAATTAATTATTACACATGCTTCACAGTTTTATCCTCTACCAGAATGTGGCTATTTTTCTGTTTAGTTCTCAATCTGTAATACCCCATTGGAAACTGCATCTATTGCATAATTACATAACATGAAAACAGGTACTGTTTTGAATCTCTTAGGAATGTTGAGAATTTAAAAATGAGTAGCTATTAATCATAGGAATTTTGAAGAACACATATATTCTGTCCTCTTAACAACTTACTTACTTTTAAAAGTTATGGATTTCCATAGCATTAAACTGTTTTCTGTTTTAGAATGAGAAAGTACTGAATTTATTCTTTTTTGAAAAATTTGGCAAGTATATTGTGAAAATATTGTCTACTTGGATAACATTCAAGTTGATGACCCTCTGATAAAGAAGTGGTAATTAATTCAAATTAGATGCCAAATATTATTGATTTTTAAAATGTTACTATATAAAGAATATTATTTACTGGGCCAATACAGTGAAATTATATTTTATGCAGCTTATTTTTTCAATTTTATTATAAAAATGATATACAGTGGGGTTACAGTTATTGTAAGGTATCAAATCATAACTTTTCAAACTTGATAACACTCCCTCATTTTTCTCACAGTTTTCCTTCACCCCTTTACCCCTCACAAGTTGTAATGTACATTTCCAACATAATGTCTTGTGAGTATTGTTATTGCATTGGTTTGCCTTTGGTCCTTTGTCTCACCATTATGTTTTTCCTTTACCCTTCACTAATCAAGGTAAATGTATACACAATACAAAATGAAATACAGCAGGGATAAACCATAGGGGAAAAACCCAAAGAAAACAGATATCACATAGTTCATCAAAAACAACAACCACAAATGAAAAAAAAAATCTGGTTCCATATCTTGGAATTCATTTTGCTTAGCATCAGCTTATATGGTTATATATACGCATAACAAAGCCACTGGAAAATAATAGCTGCATTGATAACATTCTGAAAAAAGCATGTTAACTTTTTGATGGTAAAGGTAGAATTAGGATTGGTGAATTCTCGGTTCTGATAAAGGATTTCAAAGAGTTTTAAAGTTATGACAGGTAAAATTTAATTGTTCAAAATTTTTAACAACTTAGCCTATTAAAAAGTTTTAAATTGCCTGGAAGAATAGGCTTTCATGCAAAGAAATCCAAGGAGACTTAGTAGAGAGGGAGCAATGTGGATGAAGATGGCTCTTTTTCACACTAAACAATCAGACCTCAGAAACATTGCTGTAAATCCTGTAGGTTCCCTTGAGAATTGTCCTTACCCAGGAACTATATTCTCAGTGTTTGAAACAAGGTTGTATTGGAATTTAAATTAAAAGTTCTTAAAAAAATAAGGCATCAAAATTTGTGTATTTACCTTTAATTATCAAACATTAATTCTCTGAAAAAGATAATTTGAGTCAAAATATTTAGGGAGAAAGTGACCTCCACAATGAAAGAAGGTGTTGGGATTACACCATCCTGTTTGTAACACTTTCCACAATGTCTTTGGACGTGAAGCAGTGAAACACAGAAAAAAATCTGATTGGATACTTCAAACCAATGATTTCACATTTCCAAGTGGCTCACAAAAATAATATTCTTATTAATATGAGATAGTGAAGACTTCTTTTACTACATATGCCTAAAAGTTCAGAAAAGAATTGATCAAATGGAAAAGTTAATAAAAAAAAGTTTTCTTAGAAGCCTTAGCTAAGCGTATTGTCTTCTGCAGTGAAGGGAGGCCAAAACTTTTTGATGTAAATTGTGTTAGTATTTTTACTGCCTAAAGTGATTTTACAGAGCACATTTGTCTCACTATAATGCAGAACTGATTGAATGAAGACATGAAAATAAATTCCACATCCAAATGAGGCAACTTAAAGAGTTTTAAAAGAGAAATAATGAAGATGTAGCAGAGGTGGAGCCTGTATGGCTCTTCAGCTTCACTAGACTTGAAGCCAAGAAGCTGTGATTAATTGGAACTCGGCAAGAGCTAAGAGAAGGACATAGAAGTAGGACATAGAAGCATTGTCCTTTTGTAACACACACTTTCTTCCAAGGTATGGGTGATTTAAATCTATTCTCCTCCATACATCTTGGTGAACTAATGCAAGACCAAGAGAAAAATAATCTATTGAAATAATTTTGCATAGAATATCTTCACTGTTTCTGATATAGTATCTAAGGAGAATCTTAAGAGAGAAGATAAAAGTGCAGTATTTTTTTGTTTCTTCTAAGCATCTTGTTAGCAAAATATATCTTTGAGGTTAGACAATTCTGATTGAACCAACAAGTGATGTAGTACTTTTTATTGTGTGCACTTTAGCCAGAAGAAGTCTTTCAAGGTAAAAGAAAAAAATGCAGCCAAATATTTGTGATTAGAGCCTCTTGGACTGTTTTCTGGAGACAAGGTTTAGCATTAGATTTCTCCTCATTAACATAGATGTTGTTTCATGGCAACCAAATGCAAGAGGGAAGTTTAATGGACTCACTTGGCCAATTAAACAGCATGAAAGAAGAAAATGACAAATAATATTTAATGAAATTATTTTGACCAATTACTTTGCCAGAGGAAAAAGGAAAAATATAATTCAAAATCAATTGACTTAAAAGTTTGAAGAAAGAGTAGTGAAGAGAGATTAGAGAAAATATAGAGGATTGTTTTCTCTCCAGTGGAGTAATGGGTTCTTGATCTTGTTTCTTCCATTCTACCTCACAAGCTACCAAGTGTTTCTCAGGACTGGATTATACAGTTCGGACAGAAAACTCATAGAAGAAAGATACTGTTTAGAGCAGATGTAGGTGATTTATAACCTTAGACAATCTATTCAATTCTGTTAAAAATTCTCCCCTACCCCAAGCTTCCTCTTTGAACAGCTTTGTTTGCTTTTCCCAAGAATGCCCTTCATTAACTGATTCAAATTTTGAGAGGTCATATTCATACTCTCTAGAGATTGCTGTTTGGTTGTGATTTTTGTGTGTTTTTGTTTCTTGTGTTTTTTAACTGAATTTTAAAAGGTTGTGCAATTGTGTTACAATTAAATATATCCATCTAATTGTCCAATGCTCCTAGATCAGAGTCACTCCTTCCATCATTCCCAACCAACCCTTTCTCCAAGATTTATTTCCAATTTACCACTCCCTTCATGATATGTGTGCATTGAGTATTCTAACTGTACTTACCCCTTGTTCATTTTTCATTCATTCTATGTCTTTATTATAATTCCTCTCTGGTTTCAACTTTCTGATAGTCATTCTGTTAAACTATCTATTAATACTTTGAAAGGTTTATATACATTGCATGGAGTCTCAATCCTGCATATTCTTGAACTGATGTCAGCTTATATTTCCATAATTCATTCATCTGCAGCAACAATTTGCAAGACTGGAGACGTGAAGCACCTAAACATGATTTTATTCTCACCCATTTGGAAGATTAATCTTTAGTCAAAAAGAAAGTTAAAAAATAGCTTAGAATGTATTCCTAACAATGAATTTTTATAAATGGCTTTGTACAATGGTGTGATTATTTTATTTTACATGGAATAATATTTTCTACTACCTATAAGTTTTGGAAAAAGAAGAAAATTGACTTTATTCCTAGAGAGGAATATGATAGAAATTGAAGACAGATATTATGTTTGTCATATCTCTGATGAGTACCCATATTCAAGACTTAAAGTCATATTTCTTACTATGTTAGACAGAGGGAAAACATAAAATAACATATGATAAGGCAACTATTTGTGATTTTTAAAAAATGTACCTTAATAAATGATGAAATTTATTAGGTAACGTTTGGGTTTGAAATTTAGGAGGCTGATCTATTTAACACACTTCTGGATGTCTCTTACTGAAAAACACAAATTGTGGGTGGTATTATTTCTACACTTTAATGAATGGTTGAACATGTTTAGCATTAGTGCTGTGTAAATAATTCAACTCTATTGTAACTTGCTCCCTATACTTGAAAAACTTGTAATGTCACTACGTATCATCAACTTGTCAAATGTTATTTTGGCGAATGTGATTTCAAATGTTTATTTGAAAAGGAATACACTTTCAGGAGATTAAATATAGATTATCATTGTTTTGAGAGTGACATTTTTATACCACAGAAACATGTTGTACTGAATTCCCAGTGTTTGAAGCACTCTTTAGTGCTTCAAATGTTTTTCTGAATTACATTTGAGCTCTAAGTCAAGATTTCAGGGATTTGGTAGACCAATTATTGATCTATCCTCCCAGAAACTATTTTTTGGCCCACTTATGTTGGAATAAAATCTTTCGTTAATAATAGGTGAGGGGTATTAAAAATAATCTTATGACACTTTGTGAACTTGTTCACTCACATGGGCTGGTCATCTGTAAGTTGAATGTTTAAATTACAGTACTTTCTCTCAAATTTTGCGATCTCATCCTTCATTTTAAGTAGCCTTGTATTTCACAATTGCTTACTTCTAATTCCTGCATCTCAAGGAATTGGTGCCCTGAAATATAGGAAATGCGAAATTGAGATGGGTCTTCAACTACTTTGTGTTGATATGTTGCATGGGCTTTGGTGAGAAGTTTTGCCCGTGTTATCTGATGATGCAGGTAACTCGGACCTGGGTTCCTAGTATGCATGGGTATTGCAGAAGAATAATATTTTTTAGACATCTTAGCAAAATTTGGGCATAATCAGTAGGAATGCTTTAGAAATATGGAGAAAAACAGTTTGGGACAAGCGAATTAAAACAATAAACAGCAGCAGAGTAAAATCCATTATTGATTAGAGGAAAACATTGTTTTTTTTTACCATGTGGATTCAGAAGACCAAGAACAGTTAGAATGTATCATAAGTTTATACTAAAAACATTGCATTGATACTTTTATAGTCTAATATATATTTTAAACCTAATTATTTATATTCCAATTCTATTTATTGGAATAAATAAATATCAATTTATTTGTCAAACTATCAACTAATTCTAGTCAGTTTCAATGTGTGAAATATAAAATCAGCACATATCAATATAAAATATATAACTATATATAATATAATTAAAAAGCGCACGATTTATATTGTTCTGTTGTAGTTACTGTATTAAAGGCAACTCTATTTTAAAGTATTATTCCATTATCTCTACCTCAGTGTCTGATAGAGTTAGACCTAAAGATTTACCATTTGTAGATTTACAGCATGGAGGCAATAGGAAACACTGTGATTAAAACATTATCAATTTAATGCCTAATAATGAGGAGAAACATATGCACTTCTCCTGCAACTATGAAAATATTGGGTGATAAAAAGGCAGTAGTGTAAGTTGCTGCATGGTTGGATGGTAGACAGGCCAGGACATTAAGTAATCATGCATACCAACAATTTTTTCACCTTCTTGGCGTTAGCTACTTTTGAAATTGAAGGTATAATAAACAATTATATTTTGATAAAATACCTTCTAGTCTGAACAGTTCTGTTTGAACTGTTCATCTCTCTATGATCCCTTGTAACCAAGATTAGTTTTCTTCTTGTAAGACAATCTATGCTGTCAGGGTAAGATGTTCTGGTTGGGCTGTTCCCACATGGAAGAAGTGTAAAGGCTCAGGTAGACATTTGTTCCTGTAACACCTCATTTGGGAAAATGTCAGCTGAAGAAGTTTAGAAGTAGCTCTTAAGCAACGCTTACTTTGAATCCATTAGGTCCGCAAAGCTAATTCAGTTGAATAAATAAGTACTTGAAAAAGCCATCACTTTTGGATCTATCTATAAATAATTGAGAGTATGATCAAATTCCAAATAAAAAGACTTAAGATAGTCATTGACAAAAAAAATTTTGCAAATGTGAGCATTCGACTGATAAATATAAATTTTCCACTATTCACAGAATTTTAGGGAAATAAGATCGATAGCATTGTTAGGAACAATAAAGTTTCCTTGTTACAAGTAGGTACCCATAGATATAAACCTGTATAAAGATTGCATGATTAACTACTTAAATTTAGAGGATACTACACGCTTTAGCAGCACGTATACTCAAATTAAAATACAGAGATTAACATGGCACTTGCACAAGGATAATATGAAAATTTGAGAAGTATTCCATATTTTTCATTCTTCAGATTCAAGAAATGAAAAACAGTTATTAAAAAGTTGATTACAAAATTACATGTGTAAAAATACACGTAATTCATATAATTTAGTTTGACGTCAGTGTATTAAATCTTCACCTCAGAAAGGCGTTTACATAGCATAAACTTTACAAATATTCTCAAATTAGACAACATTGTCATTTTATCCCAAATAAAAATAATATTAAGTCCTAGAAAAAAAGGAAGCAAACTGTTTCTATATGGAATGCAATCGGAAAGGACACATTAATGAACCTATATATTATAAAATAATGTAGAATTCAAAGTATATCTAGGAGAAAATAAAATAAATTATGAACATTTTGCAAACATATAATATAGAATATTTTAAAATATACTTTTTCAGACAAGCACAAGAAATATTTTAGTTTCTGTACTACTCATTTCAACAGATAAATTAAAATTATTTCTGATTAAAAAAATCACAAACTTGGGGCTGGGAAGGTGGCTCAGTGGTAGAGCGCTTGCCTCGCATGCTCAAGGCCCTGGGTTCGATTCCTCAGCACCACATAAGCAAAAAGAAAAAAGCCAGAAGTGGTGCTGTGGCTCAAGTGGTAGAGCACTGGCATTGAGCTGAAGAGCTGAGGGACAGTGCCCAGGCCCAGAGTTCAGGCCCCACGACTGGACCAAAAAAAAAAAAAGAAAATAAAAAAATCACAAACTCTGAAGAAATTATTATACATATATACAAAAAATATTGAATACATTTTGACATCCAAGGCAGGCAATTCACTTGGAAAAATTCCACGGAATCCATGAATTTTTACAGTAAAATATTGGTGCTGCCAGGCATTGGTGGCTCATGCCTATAATCCTAGCTACACAGGAGGCTGAGATCTGAGGATCATGGTTCCAAGCCAGCCTGGGAAGGAAAGTCTGTAGTACACTTATCTCAAATAAACCACTAGAAAACTGGAAGTGGAACTGTGTCTCAAGTGGTAGAGCGCTAACCTTGAGCTGAAGAGCACAGGGATAGCTCCCAGGCCCAGATTTCAAGCCCCATGACTGACCAAAATATATATATATTGCTCTTATTTGGATTGTGAAAATATTTTGTAGGGACACAAAAGATGGACTTGCATTTTTGAAATTTAAGAAACTTAACCCGACCATTAGGACTTCAGTGAACAATTTGTATAGCCTATCACAACTTCATAGAGGTAGTGATACATACTTATCCTTTCGGCAATATCAAATACAGTATCTTCTATGTTGTTCTTCCGGCCTGGTTTTACATAATGGTTCAACAGAAGGCGATCCAGCGTATATTTGCTATCTCAAGTCTCAGCAACAAGATGTAAAGGTGTCAAAAATTCTTTAGTTTGGGGAAGTGGAGCTGCGGCTCAAGCAGTAGAGTGCTCGCCTTGAACTGAAGAGCACAGCGACAGCACCCAAGCCCAGAGCTCCAGCCCCACAACTGACCAAAAAAAAAACACAACAACAAAAAACAAACAAACAAAAATATTTGGGCTGGGAATATGGCTCAGTGGTAGAGCATTTAGCTTGCATGCATGAGGCCCTAGGTTCGATTCCTCAGCACCACATAAGCAGGAAAAAAAAGCCAGAAGTTGTGCTGTGGCTCAAGTGGTAGAGCACTAGCCTTGAGCTGAAGAGCTGAGGGACAGCGTCCAGGCCCAGAGTTCAGGTCCCACTACCAAACCAAAAAAATTTTTTTTAAAAAATGAGTCCTTTAGTCTGGGCATTGGTATCTCTATCATGATGAAGTAAGAAAGAAGCCACTCTGGTATTATTCCATGTATATGCACTGTGCAGGGGTGATCAGTCATCTACAGTTATTGCATGTGCCGCTTGAGACATCAACTCACTGATAATGTCTAAGTGTCCACTGTAGGCTTCTCAAAGAGGGGTATACTCATCATCATCCCTACTATTCACATGAGTGGACTTTTGGGAAAGAAGTCTCCGCAATGTAATAAGCTGAATATTTTCGGCAGCCCAATGAAGAAAATTGCTTGGATCCTTCTCCAATTTTATTTCTTGCAATTGATACCATTCCTTACTTTTTCATCTTGTTCCCCATATTCCTAAGACTTGCCTAACCAGAGACTTTGAGTGCCAGTGGGAATGAGGTGTCCATGTATTTCCCTAATATTTCACATTGGTTGAACTGGTCAGAAATATCTGGTGAATTTTCTGCAACTGTTTATTCATCATGATTTATTTTCTCTTTTTCCAATTTTACTATTCGAAATTATTCTAACTGGAGAGTAGGGAATTGATGGAGAGCAGCGGAAAGATGTTCCTCCATATTCAAATGTACACACTGAAAATGAGGACCTGTGATGTCTTCATGTGCAGCTTATTCTAGGAATGAGAAAATAGGAAATAATGCCTTTTATATAAATGATATGGGAAATGGCAGAGGAAAAAGTGAAATGATGCAACCAAAAATATAAAAGCAAAATAAATTAGGATAATTATGGAGCAATCATATTATCTATGAGAACCAAGAAAGGGAGAGAGAAAGAGAGAGACAGATGTATAATGACCTAGCTAGCCACAAAATTCATGCCTCTGATCGATTTATAGAGCAAACAAAAATTTATTTTTAAAAGAGATGGAAATAGAATTTATGTATTTACTTGAAATTAGTAAATACATTTTTAGTAGCCTATGTAAAGAGACATAACTTTGACAAAATTACACACAATAAACTAAATCCTTGATAATTCTAGTAACAGATCTGACTGAAATCAGTTGAATCATACTTTTCCTGTACAATGAAGGAATAAGAAGGTAGTAAAGCAGCTAGAGAAAGCAGGGAGTTTGTATCTGTGACAAAACTTTGTGGAAATTGGTATTGAGGATTTCTTACTGGTGATCCACTTGCACTGGAAGCATGATTGTGAAGTATTGCTTGCTGATTCTGAACTATTGATTTGATAATAATATTCTCCAAGGAGAAAATGAGAATTGATAGTTAAGGACTACTAATACGTTTTGACTTTCTCACTAAGCACTTTCAATCATCAAAATCACATGAAGACAATAGTCAGGCCTACATTTTGGATGAAAGCAAGTGTCTTTAAAAAAACAAAGAATGTATGTAGTCATGCAAAGGACTTCTATTTTACCAATGCCTCATACATTTTTCTAATGTTGGGTACCAATAAATAATGGATCTATTAGAAAACTCTTAAAGCTCGTATGTTCAATAGTGAGTTCTCTTACACTATATCATGGTATTTTTTGTGTATGGTTTTAATAATAAATTTACATTACTCACGAATTTCTGACAGGACAGTATCATCACTGTACATCTTGCTTCTATACTCTCATTTTAAAATTACTATATAAGTATGGGCATTAGATAACTATAGAGGAAAAAGTAGAAGCCACACCGATGGCTTATGTCTTTAGTACTAGTTAATAAGAAAGATGAAATCTGAGGATTGTGGCTTGAAAGCAGACCAAGAAAAAAAAAAGTCCATTAGATTCTGATTTGAAAGTAACAATCAAAAGCTAGAAATGGAGCTGTGGTACAAGCAGTAAAATCCTAGCCTTGAGAAAACTGAAATAAAAAATAAATTCTGGGACAAAGCTAGGCCCTGAGTTCAAGCACTAGGATTAGCACCAAACAAATGAATTAATTGATAGGGTAATTAATTAATTAAAAATAAATTAAGTGGTCACATGTGGAAAGGCAGGTAAAATGTAACATGCGTGGTAATGGTTTATGTATTATTTTGTAATAAGGCATATTATCATTTGTCCTAATCACTAATATTTTATTTGGATTTTTTGTACAATAAACCCTGAATTTAGCATGCATGCATATGTGTGTGTACATGTGCGAACATGTGTGTATGTGTATATGTGTACATGTGCTGTTGCAATGTTGTTTGCCAATGTGGACAGGGTGAGGCTGAAAAAAGCTAACTGTGTTGAAATGTTTTTATTTATCAGAGTCTGTCATGTCATTTCAGTGGAACCACCCTTCTGTACATATTATTTGTCTTATAATAAAGTCATCATAATCAAAGCATTTACAATATTAATTTAGAAAAAGATACTGCTTTCAGCTCTTATTGTATGTTAGGTAAGAAGATACCGACATAATTAGTTAGTAAGTTATTGCTGTAAGATGATTGTCAGTACAAAATACGTATTTGACCTCTTAAATTGGTTATACTTTTTTTTTAAATTTAATTTTATTTTATTTGTGAACATACTGTACAGAGGGGTTACAATTACATGGGAAGGATAATGCGTACATTTCTTACCAAGCATTTCAGCCTCCTCCTTTGTTTACCCTTCACATCCCTTCCCAGCCTCCCTCCCCCCAATACCAATCATTCTCCCCACCCCGCCGCACCGACGTTGTAAAGCTTGTTTTGGACATGACAACTTGTACTTCTCATTGTTGCAACAGGTCCACCTGTATCCTTAAACGACTTTTTTTCCCCCATCTCCTCCACAAGTTACACTGACATCAAATATAGTGAAAGCAGGGGTTATACTGTGGAGGAGGGACATACAAAGCAACAAAGAAATAATCTTATAAATGCGTTAGAAACACATGCATGAAAGAAAAAAACATTAAAATACATATCTAAGGGTTCATTTTCCTAACATCACATTATCTGACCTTTTCCGCTTGACTCATACATATACTAGATATTGCAAATAAGGGAAACCATGGGCCTATGTTTCTTTGGGCCTGGCTTACTTCACTTAATATATTTTTTTCCAAGTTTTTCCATTTCCTAACAAATGGGGCAATGTCATTTTTTCTGATGGAGGCGTAGAATTCCATTGTGTATATATTTTCTTGATCCATTCATCTACTGAGGGGCATCTGGGTTGGTTCCAGATCTTAGCTATGGTAAATAATGCTGCAATAAAGATAGTTGTGCTGGTATCTTTAGTGTGGTCTTGTTTGTAAACATTTGGGTAAATGCCCAAAAGTGGGATTGCTGGGTCATAGGGGAGGTCTATGTGAAGTCTTTTGAGGAACCTCCATACTGCTTTCCAAAGTGGTTGAACAAGTTTACATTCCCACCATCAGTGAAGTAAGGTTCCCTTCTGTCCACCTCCCCTACAGCATCTCTTGATGTTAGAGTTCTTGATTTTTGCCATTCTAACTGGAGTGAGGTGGTATCTCAATGTTGTTTTGATTTGCATTTCTTTTATGGCTAGGGAGGTTGAGCATTTCTTCATGTGTCTATTGGCCATCCTTCTTTCTTCTTCACAGAAGTTTCTCTTTAAGTCTTTTGTCCACTTATTTATTGGGCAGTTTTTTCTTTGAGGATTTGTTTTTGGGGGATTTAATTTTTTGAGTTCCAAATATATTTTAGATATGAGATTCTTGTCTGTTGTATGGCTAGTGAAGATCTTCTCCCAATCCGTGGACTTTCTATTGATCTTGCTAGCTATGTCCTTTGCAATGCAGAAGCTCTGCAACTTTATGCAATCCCATTTGTCCAACCTTTCTTTGATTAGTTGTGTTTCCTGGTCTCTATTCAGAAAATTTCGGCCTGAGCCAAGGAGACCTAGGGTTTCTCTCATTCCATCCACTAATGTTTTCAGAATGTCTGGTTTGACTTCGAGGTCTTTGATCCATTTGGAGTTGATTCTGGTGCAGGGTGATATATAAGGGTTTAGCTTTAGTTTTCTACAAGTAGTTAAACAATTTTGCCAGCACCATTTAATGAAGAGGCTGTCTTTGTTCCATACTATTGTTTTAGCTCCCTTATCGAAAGTTAGATGGCTGTAGGTCTGTAGGTTCATTTCTGGGTTTTCAATTCTATTCCATTGGTCTTGAGGTCTGTACTGATGCCAATTCCAAGATGTTTTGATTACTATGGCTTTATAGTAGAGTTTGAAATTTGGTATTGATATTCCTCCAGCAATGTTCTTTCTGTTGAGGAGCGTTTTTGCTATTCGGGGTCTTTTATTGTTCCATAT
This sequence comes from Dipodomys spectabilis, assembly GCF_019054845.1. Taxonomy (NCBI): domain Eukaryota; kingdom Metazoa; phylum Chordata; class Mammalia; order Rodentia; family Heteromyidae; genus Dipodomys; species Dipodomys spectabilis. The sequence goes on from NW_024870975.1 coordinate 1,889,177, forward strand.
GAAGTTTTGGATTGCCTCTTCTAATTCCTTGAAGAATGAAGTTGGAATTTTGATAGGTATCGCGGTGAATTTGTAGATAGCCTTGGGAAGTATTGCCATTTTCACGATGTTAATCTTTCAAATCCAGGAGCATGGGAGATTTTGCATTTTTTAAGGACTGTGTTGATTTCCTTTTTCAAGATTTTAAAGTTTTCATCATAGAGGTCCTTCACTCCTTTGGTTAAGTTAATTCCTAGGTATTTTATTTTTGGTGGGACTATTACAAATGGAGTTCCTTTCCTAAATTCAGCCACACTTTTCTCATTGTTGGCATACAGAAAAGCCATTGATTTTGGGGGGTTAATTATATACCCTGCTACTTTGCCAAAGTTTTGAATCAGCTTGAGTAATTTGGGAGTGGTGTCTTTGGGATTCTTTAAATACAAGATCATGTCGTCTGCTAAGAGGGAGAGTTTTATTTCTTCTTTCCCTATTTGGATCCACTTTATGTCTGCATCTTGTCTTATTGCTGTAACTAGGCATTCTAATACTACATTGAAGAGAATTGGAGAGAGTGGACATCCTTGTCCTGTTCCTGAGTTAAGAGGAAATGGCTTTAGTTTTTCACCATTGAGTATAATGCTGGCTGTAGGTTTGTCATATACAGCCTTTATTGTATTGAGGAATGTTCCATGGATTCCTAATTTTTCCAAAACCTTCATCATAAAGGGGTGTTGGATCTTGTCGAATGCTCTTTCTGCATCTATTGAGATAACCATGTGGTTCTTATTCTTGCTCCTGTTGATGTGATGAATAATATTAATTGATTTGCGTATATTGAACCAATTTTGCATCCCTGAAATGAATCCTGTTTGATCGTGGTGTATGATTTTTTGGGTGAATTGTTGAAGTCGGTTGTCCAAAATTTTGTTGAGAAGTTTTGCATCAATATTCATCAAAGAAATGGGTCTATAGTTCTCTTTCTTTGATGAGTCCCTGCCTCGTTTTGGGATGAGGGTTATGATGGCTTCATAGAATGTGTTCGGTAGTGAACTTTCTCGTTCAATTTCATTGAAGATTTGGAGGAGTATTAGTGTGAGCTCTGCTTTGAAGGCTTGTAGAATTCCGCTGTAAAACCATCTGGTCCTGGACTTTTCTTAGCTGGAATGTCTCTTATTGCTGTATCTATTTCAATGCTTGATATGGGCCTGTTAAGCTGGTATAACTCATCTTGGTTTAGTTTTGGCATTCAATATTTGCTAGGAAAAGGTCCATTTCTGTCATGTTCTCCAACTTATTAGCATAAAGTTTTGAGAAGTATTCCCTTATAATGTTTTGAATCTTGGTTGTTTCCGTGGTGATGTTTCCATTCTCATCTCTGATTTTATTTATTTGGGTGTGTTCTCTTTTTTTTCTGATAAGGTTTGCTAAGGGTCTGCCAATTTTATTAATTTTTTCAAAGAACCAACTCTTTGTTTTGTTGATTCTTTCTATAGTTTTTTTGGATTCTAATTCATTTAATTCTGATTTAATTTTAATTATTTCTTTCCGTCTACTGGATTGGGGTTTATCTTGCTGCTCTTTTTCAAGGAGGTTTAGATGTGTCATTAAATTGTTGATTTCTGATCTCTCCAATTTGTTGATGTAGGAGCTCAGAGCTATAAACTTGCCTCTGAGTACTGCTTTTTCTGTGTCCCAGAGGTGCTGGTAATTTGTGTGTTCCTTTTTTTGAATAGCATGAACATTTGAATTTCCTTTCTAATCTCTTCCATGACCCACTCGTGATTCAGCAGTGTGTTGTTCAGCCTCCATGTGATACTAGAATTTCTTTGGTGGCTTTTGGTGTTGAGTTCTAATTTTATTCCCTTGTGGTCAGAGAGGATGCAAGGTATAACTTCAATGTTTCTTAATTTAGGCAAGTTTGCTTTGTGGCCTAAAATGTGGTCTCTTTTAGATAATGTTCCATGTGCTGCTGAGAAAAACGTGTATTCTGATGCTGCTGGGTGAAATGTTCGGTAGATATCTGTTAAATCTAGTTGATCTATGCAGCTGTTTAGATCTGCAGTTTCTCTGTTGAGTTTTTGCCGAGTTGATCTATCTAGTGGAGAGAGAGGTGTGTTAAAATCCACAATAATTAATGTCTTTGGATTTATATGGGATTTGAGGGAAAGTAGTGTTTCTTGGATAAATTTAGGTGCACCATTGTTTGGCAAGTAGATATTTAGAATTGTAATATCCTCCTGAAAGAGAGATCCCTTAATTAGTATGTAGCGACCTTCTTTATCTCTTCTCACGAATTTTAATTTGAAGTCTATTTTATCTGATACTAGGATTGCAACTCCCGCCTGTTTATGGCGGCCGTTTGCTTGGTAGATTTTGTTCCAACCTTTAACATTGAAAATGTGTTTGTTTTTACGGGCAAGATGTGACTCCTGAAGGCAGCAAATAGAGGGGTTTTGTTTTTTAATCCAAAATGCAACTAAAGACAACCCTGAGATACCACCTTACCCCAGTCAGAATGTCCCACATCCACAAATCAGCCAATGATAAATGCTGGAGGGGATGTGGAGAAAGAGGAACCCTATTACACTGCTGGTGGAAATGTACACTTATACAACCACTTTGGAAAGCAGTCTGGAGGGTCCTTAGAAAGCTAAAGATTGACCTCCCTTATGACCCAGTCATACCACTTCTAGGCATCTACCCTCAACAACAGGAACCAATATACAAGGACACGTGCACCTCCATGTTTATTGCAGCAATGTTCACAATAGCTAGGATATGGAAACAACCCAGATGCCCCACCACAGATGAATGGATCCAAAAATTGTGGTATCTATACACAATGGAATATTATGCAGCCATTAGAAATGACAAAATAATGGATTTTCAGGGAAATGGATGGAGCTAGAAGGAATCATTTTGAGTGAGGTAAGCCAAGAGCAAGGAGACAAGCGGTACGTGGTCTCCCTGATAAGTGGATGCTAAATCCAAAATGTTAGATGTTATGACAGAATTAACAGGACTTAAGAAACAAAGAACTCCCACTCATCTGGTCGAACCACTACTAATTATCCCATACTGCTGATCATATGTATGGTGTATATGGGTACACCATTATATGTTATAGACTGTGATAGACAATTTGCTCCAGGAAAATTAGAATGAGCTTGTGACTTTAAATGCGCATCCTTATTCCACAATACTGTGAAATTTGGGAAATTATGTTATCACTTAATCACTATTAAAGAAAAAAAAAGAACCTCGGGGAAGTTATGGGAGAAGGGATGGTAGGGGGAAAACAATGGAGGGGGTAACAATGCTTAATAAGAAGTGTACTCATTACCTTGCTCATGTAACTGTAACCCTCTGTATAGTATCTTTATAATAAAAAATTTAAAAAAGGCCTGAGAATATGGATTCGTGTTTTGGCACTGATCCAATGTCTACAGCATTGAGGGAAGCACTAACACCTCTCATGCCTGAGATCTGAGTCTCTTGAACTTTGCAAAGAACACAGGAACATCTTTCTTGTTCCTGAGCTACAGGCCACTTGAGCTGGCTTGAGCTGACTGTCAGTTACAGTTGCCTGGCTCTCAGAGTTCCATATTCTATTCCATTATGAGGTAGAGAGTGTCATCTCTCAGAGCCCAATGATCTAAGCTTCCTGCTCACATAAGACCATCCCAAAGACATACTGGAGACTGAAATCTCCCCTCCCACATCACTCTATACATATGTGAACATTGTCAAATCCCAATATCCTCAGCTAGGCCTGGGAATCAGTATGCTCTCAACCTCAAGGAACATTTCCTAGGTCAGATCCATGCCTTATTTGTCACTATTCCTCTCATCCTACAGAAATCATTTTTCCTCTCTGGGCCCTCTCAGCCTGCCATGTACTTCTTGCATCTATTTTTGACATCTACATCCTAGGACTTTGTTAGTTTTTTGTTTCCTAATCTTGTTTGCCCTTGAAGCCCCAGTGTGCTGTCATCTGGAAAAAAGTTAAGTACTTAGAGGTGGGAAAATCATACAAGTATTTAAAAATAAACCTTACACATATTGTCAGACCTTCTTATAGATGTACATTCTTATAAGATAAGAGAGTATTTTTGATACTTTTGTCATATTTTATGACAGAGGGGAAGGGGAGGAGGGAAGAGGTGCTGCATTGTCTTCTCATAATTCAATGATTATTATAGAGAAATAGTATAGTTGAAGGAATGTAAGCTTTAAATATAAAAACTGTGCTCTTGTTTTTTTTTTTTATAAGCTAGTCGTTTATAAAGAATTCCTCACTAAAGTCTTGTCATCTTTGTCCCATGAACTATCCTCCTCCTTCAAAATAATCAGGAAAAAAACCTTCACAAATTAGTGGCCTATTGCCCAATCTCTGGATAAGAATTTAAGATACATTGCCAGAGAATGTGTGTGTACATGTGTGTTGGAGTGTGTGTGTATGTGTGTTAGGGTGTGTTGTGCATATCTGTGTTTTAGGTCTTGAATTCAGGGCTATATGACAAGCCCGAGTATCTTTCTGGTGACAGTAGTGATCTACCAATTATGCCACAGTTCCACTGCAAGCTTTCTGTACTGAACTGGAGAGAAGAGACTCATAAAATTTCATGCTCAGGCTTTCTGAACTAAATCTCAGGTCTCAAACTCCTGATTAGTTAGAGTTATACTTATCAGCCTCCATAACCTGGTGATAAAACATTGTTACTGGAGGCAGTGGGGTTGCAAGTTTCAGTCTAGCTTCACAACTTTCTATATCATAAAACAGCAACAGTAGAACCCTATATAAAAATACAATAATAAGATGTAATTAGAATATAATTTGGTGATATAGTCTGTTAGCAGAAATTTCAGGAAACCATGGTCTTATTGATTTAGCATCACAAATCCAAACAAAATGAGATAATTTCAGTAGACTCTACAAATTTTTAATTCCATCATATAATAATTTCAAAACATTATAATAAACAGGAAAACATTCATACTTATATCCTAAAAAGATGTAAAAAGATGAAGATGGCAGATTATGAAATGGGAAATTCTACACTGCAGGAAAATTATTGTCATGGTGAATACATGGTGGTATTGTCATGGTGAATATATGATAATATTCTTCAGAGGAGCAATAGATAAATATATATTTACTATAGATAATCTAACTTGTTTCTTTTTTTTAATTAATTTTATTTTATTTTATTTGAGAACATACTGTACAGAGGGGTTACAATTACATGGGCAGGATAATGCATACATTTCTTACCAAGCATTGCAGCCTCCTCCTTTGTTTACCCTTCACCTCCCTTCCCAGACTCCCCGCTCCCCCCCCACCCAATCCTTTCCCCCCTCCCCCCCACACCAACATTGTAAAGCTCGTTTTTGACATGACATTTTGTACTTCTCATTGTTGCAACAGGTCCACCTGAATCCTTAAACGACTTGTTTGTCCCCATCTCCTCCACAAGTTATACTGACATCAAATATAGTGAAAGCGGGGGTTACACTGTGGGGGAGGGACATACAAAGCAACAAAGAAATAATCTTATAAATGCGTTAGAAACACATGCATGAAAGAAAAAAAAACATTAAAATACATATTTAAGGGATCGTTTTCCTAACATCAATCTAACTTGTTTCTATCTCTGTCAACTTCCAATATTTTGCACGTTGTCAGTGTATTCGTGTTTATGGTATATTCCAAAATAATTAACAGAGTCAGGAGGTTACCAAAATAAATGAGCTTGAATGTTTAGGGAGATAAACCTGCTAATTATATTGGCTATTTTATATACTTAACATGTAGTATGTTATCATTGTACTCTCTAAGTATATACATAAGCTATTCAAAGTGAAATGGAATATAAGATGGTTTTGCCTGTAAAGCTAGGTATTTGGGACATCAGTTCCAGACCAGTGTAGGGTTACCTGCAATACTCCCCAACTCCTGGCTATGCGTGATGGAATACTTCTATCATCCCAGGCCCATGGGGAGCTGAGAGCAGGAAGATTTCAATTCCATGCCATTCTAGGAAAGATCATCCACATGGCTTCATCTCATCCAAAGAAAGTTCAACACTGACTAGCACTTATCACCCCCTCCTAGGTGAAAATAAAAATAAGAGCATTGTAGTATAAGAAACAAACAATATTAAAACATGGCAATACAAACCATCATGAACAACACTTACCTAGTGTTTGTTTCTCATAACTGTAAACCTAACTATAGCTAGGATTATATATGTGAGCCAGAGGCACCAAGCAATTCATTTTAAAAATGAGTATTTAAAGCCAGGTGCCAGTCTCTCATGCCTGTAATCCCAGTTAGTCATGAGGCTGAGATCTGAGGATCGCAGTTCAAAGCCAGCCCAGGAAGAAAAGACCCCATAAGACTCTTATCTCCAATCAACAACTCATAAAACAGAAGTGACTCTGTGGCTCAATTGATAGAATGCTAACTAACTTGAGCACAGAGTCTCAGGGACAGTGTCCAGGCCCTGAGTCCAAGCCCCATAACTGTCAAAAAAATAAATAAACATTTTAAAGTCTGAATTTCTTGTAAACTAAAATGACAATTGTGGTATACAATTCTACAGACTACTAAAGCTTTCATTATATTTGTAGATAGAAAAAATAGCAGCACTTGAATAAAGGACATTTTTTCATAAAATAGGGGCAGATTGGTCTGTAATTCAAGGAAATTGCTGGACTCATACGTAATATTTTTTGGTGGCTTTTTGTTTTGTTTTTAGAAAAGGATGAGAAACCTTATTTCTGCCAATGGACATTTGGATGTGTCTAACATCATTCACAGGCCATGCAAAATTAACAGTAAAGACAGGACACAGTCAACTGGCAATAAATTTACTTGTCTTTATGTCATGTTCCAAATGATTTGTTTAGCTTATATGTCCCTATGGCCTATAGTTTCCTATTCCTGCCTTCCTCAAAATAAAAGCATGTTCCACCAATTCAGATTTGAGCCAGGCAATGTGTAGTATTAGTGCCAAGAGTTGAGGAAAATTGTAACACAACCAGGGAAGCATGAAACCAACATGTTAGTAGCTGGACACTGGGGACTCAGGCCTATAATCCTAGCTACTCAGGAGGCTGATGATCACAGTTCAAAGACAGCAGGAGTGAGAAAATCTGTGACTCTTCTCTCCAATTAACAACCAAAAAGCTATAAAGGGAGCTGGGACTCCAGAGGTAGAGTAACCTTGATTACAAAAACGCAGGTGCAGAAACCAACCCTGAGTTGAAACTGATATTTAGACACAAAAACAAAAACAAACAACAACAACAAAACAAACAAAAACTGGGGGAAAGGTCAGGAAAGGATGGCGCTGTCTACAAGGCAAATGTACACGTTATATGAATTGTGATATGGTAAACTCACTCTACACACCTTAGTAACAATTACATTTAAAAAAGAATCTGAGAAATCCCAAAGCCATGGACCTTATGATGTGTATCTGCTTTCTAGTTTTTCAAAGTTCCATCATGTGATCTGGTAGCACACATGTTGTAGCCCACGGTGATTAGAAATATGAAGGCAGAGATCTTTGCAGATTGTCCCACCAAATCTTGGATTATTTTAAGTTAAAAACAAAATAAAGCAAAGCAAACAAAATTGATGTTAAGGTTAATTAGGCTGCTATTAAAAATTCAGATGTTGGTAGTCTTTGTGGAGGGGAAGGGAAAAAAACAAATTATGTCAATAGGGATACAGGTGGATCCATAGCAACAATGAGATGTACAACACATTATGTCAAAAAACGAACTTTACAACTTTGGAGGAGGAAGTGGGAGATGGGAAGGGATGAATAGGGGAAAAAAAGGAGGAGGCACCAATGCTTAATAAGACATGTACTCATTATCTTGCAAATGTAATTGCAACTTCTCTGTACATTATTTTCAAAATTAAAAGATTGAAAAAAAAGATTCCAGGCAGAATTTTACTGTTAAATGTTGAGTTAGTACATATGTTTTGTAGATATTGATCTCACATATGTCAGAAAAATATCCATGAATTCATAACTAGAAACTCTGAAGTGTAAGGTATGTTAATAAGGTAAGTTTCATTAGGTAGCCAATGAAGAGAACACCGCATGGTATTCAGTCAGGTAAAGTAGTTTATTTACTGAACTGCTGCCCATGCCATATATGGTGGAGAGGCACGTGAAAAAAAGGGGGTAGACACAACCTCGGGCCAGGACATATCTAGGCCAAGGACCGGATAAGATATGGCCTGGTGGAGGAAAATTCTGGCTGTGATGTAACCTCAGGGCCTGGGAATATCCTCTGGTCAAATGGAAAGTTTGACCAGAGGCTGACTAGGTTGTGACTAAGAAGGAGGGGGAGGTGTCTGCCTCCAGGCATGCCAGATACCTAGGTTACACATAAAGGATGGAAAGTTAACCAAGAAGAAGGGAAGTGTCTGCATAAGGTCTGCATGGCTTGGGCAGACCTAATACTAAATACAGGTAGGACTTCTGCCATGTAACATGTAACTCCTGACTCCAAATCGTTCATTCTCAATCATTATCTTTCTTCTCTTTCCTTTTTCTTCCTTCCTTCCTTCCTTTCTTTCTTTCTTCCTTCCTTCCTTTCTTTCTTTTCTTCTTCCTTTCTTTCTTCCTTCCTTCCTTCCTTCCTTCCTTCCTTCCTTCCTTTCTTTCTTTCTTTCTTTCTTTCTTTCTTTCTTTCTTTCTTTCTTTCTTTCTTTCTTTCTTTCTTTCTTTCTTTCCTTCCTTCCTTCCTTCCTTCCTTCCTTCCTTCCTTCCTTTCTGTTCTCTCTCCCTCTCTCTCTATATCTCTCCTCTCTTTCACTCACCCTCCCTCTGTCCCTTACCTGAGTGTTCTCAACTCTCAAAAAATGGACACTTGTTGAGATGAACTCACAGGCGGTGAAGAACAGCTCAATTGGCAAACGTGAAATTTAATTTACTGTTACCTTACACCTCTAACACAGGTAACTGGAATCAAATAATGAGCACTCAGCAGCATGGCGTCTCAAGCCATTTGGAGGTGGAAAGCAAGCACATTCACTGTATTCTGGAAGTACACCCTGGGAAGGTGGGGCAGACTCCTCCCTCCTCTTGGCTAAATCTCAGCCCAGTTTCTGCATCAGGAGAGGTGACTGCCTCCAAGTGAGCCAGTTACCTAAGTGACACAGGTACTGAGCAGAGACTTAGCCTCTTGTGGTGTTGAGATTAATGGCATGATTCAACATGTTCCACTAGTTTTTTGAGATTGAGATTTCCTAATTTTTGGTTAGGCTATTTTCAAATTGTGATCAATTTATTTCTGATTGCTAACCATGATTATAGATGTGAACCAGCACATCAGACCATTCAAAGATCTTTACCACGCATGGAAGACATTAAGTTTATTTTTCCAGATGACATACAAGTTGACAGACAACAAAATAAGTCCTGAATTCTGGTCGAGGTGTTTTTTAATGTGAAGCAAAATTTACTTAGCAAAATATCTGACTACTGTGATTATACTTTCAAACTTACCCTAAGTTTTAATATCAAATCACCTATGAGCCAATGATTCACTCAAATTACCTGTAATCATTTACTTCTGTCATATCTTCTAGAGGTATGCAGAACTGGAGCACACACTATTAACTAAAGTGGTAGAAATTTGAGAGGATCACAGTTCTGAATCAGTCTAGGAAGGAATGTATCACCTATATCAACCTACTAGGTAGGTATATTGGAATGAAATCATGGTCCTTGCTTTTGGAGCTGGGTGCAAAAATTGTTACTCTATACGTAAAGTAACTTAAACAAGAAAGGATTGGTGGAGTGACTCCAATGATGGAGTACCTGTCTGGCAAACACTACATCAAAACTGAAATCAATTTCCTAAAGATAAAATAAGAAAAGGAAAGCAAGAACAACTCATACTTAACATGTGTTCAATGTAAAGATTTACACTAACTTACTGTAGTTATAATGACATCATTTATTTCTAGGGCAAACACATTTTGTGTCAAGCTTAAATGAAAAAATAACACACTATATACAAAGCTTTGGTAAAACACAGGTCTGGCTTACAATTGTGAACACTTAAGTTTGCATGTGCAGTGGTGTTGCAGGGTTGTTAAAGTTTATGGAAGTCCATCCTTTTGATGAACTTGACATGATGAAATTACCTAACCATACAATTCACTGGACAGATATTGCTGATATATATATGTATATACATATATATATATATACATATATATACATATATATACATACATATATATATACAAACTTGTATGTATTTATATATTAAGTGACATGTAAATAAAATAAAATGTACAATGAATAAATTTAGTGAACAGATACCTTTTCTAGATAATTATTTAATGAATAAATTCATGTCTTATAGTCTCCAATGTTATATCACACTGAAATGGTTGCTGATCCCCTTCAGCTTTTTTATATTTTTTTCAGATGAAAAAGCCTGCCAATAATTATACTTGTATGACATTCTTTTCTTTATGAAATGAAAAACACGCTGGGTAATATGGCTCTTTATGTATCATCAAAATTTTTTATAATTTCAAGTACATATTGCCTTATACTTAGTTTTTGCTCATCCTCCAATAATACCTATGGGAAGGAGACTATGAAGGATCATTCTATTACTTTGGGAGCTTCTGTTATTAATCACTGCAATAAATATTATGAAAATGAATCTCTGAAATTATTTAGAGAGATGACTTGAAAGTTTCCCTTCAACACACTCATGCTGCTCCCTCAATAAATCATAGAACTTAAAATAAGTAACATTTTAGCTGGGAGCCAGTGGTTCATGCCGGTAATCCTAGCTATGCAAGAGCTGAGATCTGAAGATGGTAGTTCAAAGCTAGCCCTTGCAGGAAATCCGTGACACTCTTGCCTCCAATTAAACCCCAAAAAGTGGAAGTGGCACTGTGGTTCAAGTGGTAAAGTGCTAGCCTTGATCTAAAGAACTTAGCGACAGCACCCAGGCCTGGAATTCAAGCCCCATGACCAACAAAAAGAAAAAAAAAAGTGAGAGAGAGCAACATTTTAAAAGTAATGTGCACATATACACAAAATGTATATAGAAATAAAATTATAACAGTCCCTGAACTGGCAAAAAAAGAGATTAAAGTGAAATTACCTTCAATCATTCATTTAGATAATCTATACTGAGGGCAAGCTATTGGAGCTCACATTACTAACTAAAGGGGTAGAATTTGAGAGGATTACAGTTCAGAACCAGTGTGCCTGGAAAGTAATATGATTCTCATATTATCCTAAAGCCTTGCAAGTTGGAATGCATTTGTGATCCCAGTTACTTGGCAGACATAGGTGAGGAACTTAGCCTCTGTTCAGCCCTCAGCAAAATAGATAACCTATGAGCAAAGTAACTAAATTAAAAAAAGATTGTTCTAATGGTATAATACTTGTTCAGCAAACAAAATATCTAAATTTATACTCATTTCATAAAAGAGGAAAAAAGGGGAAGAAAGAAAGAAAGAGAAAAGAAAGAAAGAAAAGAAAGCAGAGAAGGAGAAGGAGGGACGGGAAGGAAGGAAGGAAGGAAAGAAGGAAGGAAGGAGGGAGGGAAGGAGAGAGGGAGGGAAGGAAGGAAGGAAGGAAGGAAGGAGATAAGGAAGAAAAGAAGGAAGTACAGATGGAAGGAAGTGAAAGAAAGAAGGAAAGAAAGAAAGAAAGAAGAGAGAGAGAGAGAGAGAAAGAAAGAAAGAAAGAAAGAAAGAAAGAAAGAAAGAAAGAAAGAAAGAAAGAAAGAAAGAAAGAAAGAAAGAAAGAAAGAAAGAAAGAAAGAAAGAAAGAAAAAGGAAAAGAAAAAAATAAAGACAGGGAGGAAGAAAGAAAGGGTGAAAGAGAGGTATAAATTAAAACCTCAGCATGTGTTAGGTGTAAATAATTACCCTAAATCATTTAAATTATAAATGCCAACATTCAAATCTCTGGGCAGAGACATTTTATATCAAGCCCTGTTGTACGGACTTGGGGCCCCCAAAAGACCACCAGAGACTATGACCAATGCGAACAGCAAAAGAGTCATTTATTTGTAAGCTCAAGCTTAGTGCTCCACGCACTGGTAACCGGTGACAGTAAGAGTCCCTAAGCACAAAATCAGCACAGCTTTTATAGTATTGAACAAACAAGTTTAGGGAATTTCCACACAAGCAGTTACATGATTGATTTGAGTCCACCCTAAACATACTGCCCTTTTTCTAAACTGTTGGTATGTTCTGTTCCTGGAACAATTGAGCAACTGTTCTGCTTTCTTAAGGGTGGGCAGGATTGGTGGCAAACTGTGTTTTTTTTTCTCTCTCTCTCTTGGGCTTACTCTGAGGGCAGCCTAGCACAAGATGGTGGGGTTAATCTCAAGTTGGAGTTACTTTGGCTCTTCATTCCCTCCTCTTCTAGAGCATTGGGGACCAATCATATTCCCCTAATTGAAACAGTCTTCTATATTTACAGTTTAGTATTGGGATCTCAGAACTAATAGATGGACTGTGCTGATCCTCTCTTTTACAAAGGACACCAGTCTACAAGGTCTGATTGTGAGTAACAAAATTAACCGTACCAAAGGCCCTGACATTTTTTTGTAGCAATCTTGATTCTGTATATAACAGCTAACTTAATTTTATACCAGCTGTACTCGTAAACTCCAATTTTAAGACATACTCATACTATTTGCTACATACTTAAACTTTCTGAGGTTTGTCTTCTTTACAAACATTTTAAGACAATCCTTACTTTTTAAATCCTTTCTTATCCAGAGGATACCACTTTTCCCCCAGTTCCTTTCCTAAGGCTTTCTTTACCACCCTCTTCTTTACAATTCCTTGAGCTTCTTTGTGGTGAGAGTTTAAAACTGCCCATTTTTCCTTTGACTTGTGGAACCAAGTAATCTCAGAAAGCCTCAAGACACCAGTGGAATGAAAAGCTTGCTAGAATTTTTGGGGGGGTCCGGTCATGGGGCCTCAACTCTGGGCCTGGGCACTGTCCCTCAGCTCTTCAGCTCAAGGCTAGTGCTTTATCACTTGAGCCACAGCGCCAGTTCCAGCTTTTTTCTTTTTGCTTATGTGGGGCTGAGGAATCGAACCAAGGGCCTGAGGCATGCAAGGCAAGCGCTCTACCACTGAGCCACCTTCCCAGCCCAAGCTTGCTAGATTTTAAGGCTAAGATTAGGACTGGGTCTCATTCCTCTTACTACCTCCATTGATTAAAAAAAAAAAAAATCTCCTTTATCTTTAAAAAACACCCAGGAGGAAGCAGGTTATTACCATACCAGAACCAAACTAGGTTGCGACCCTGAAGTGCCTAGGGCAAGCCAGTGATATCCTCGTTCCCAACATCTACTGTGGGAGTATAGAGGATTACTGCATATTACCAAGAGAATGTCCCACATGATCTTAGTTGTAGCAGCTTTCAACTGGGAAGCATTTTCAGATGATGGAATCAGTCGGAATGCAATCTACTTTTACCACGGTGGAGGTGGTCTGGGTGATGATATAAAGTTCCTCCAGGTAAGTGTCAGGCTGTTGTTGAACTTCACCCATTAGGGTGTGGAGCAGCAGCAGCAGGGTCTCACAGTTGCTCCAAGGGAATGTCACACCTCGTGCTGGACTGCAAATTCCTACACAGACTGGTAAGCATACATTGCATATGCTTGTCAGGCTGTGACCCCACTAGTTTTTAAGACAACTTATACAATAGCCCAGGACAATTTACCAAGATGACAACTTTTTAAACAATTAGTTCTTTTAATAATGCTAGGATTTTCTAAGGAGATATAGAGGGCTCAGGCTTGTACTATTATTTCCCATGCCTTTTCCTTCTGTCTATTTTGCCACATATTAAAAAAAAGTGAATATTTTCCCTTGTTCTTAAAATGGGATGATGGGCAAAGATTCATCTTCTGTCACTTCTTCAAGCTAACTCAGAGGTGTTGATCCTACCTAGCCAGTAACCTATAAACTTAGCCTATTTTACAAAGAGTTTACCAGGGTTAGATATCATTAAGAACAATATTTTAACTTTTGACAAATGCACATACCATTTTTCTGGCTACAGCAGTGGAGCTTATTTAGCCTTCTGGTTTGCAAAAGGATCTTTATGGATGGCTTAGGAACGTGATCTCTAGTAGTCCTAACAATGTCTGAGATACCTATGCAGGCCTTCAGACAGATATCAATAGAAACACATTCTCAGGTTTACAAACTTTTCCTGAGCAGATGAATTTCCTGTAGCTGGTGTCAGCTCAAAAGTTACTGCCAATTAGAGCTTTTGGCACATGCAGGGGTTGGGATTTAAACTATACTCCACATTTTACAAGTTTAGCTTTTTACTACTATCACAGATGACTGACAATTTCCTGTCCCTTACAGTCATAGACATTAGGCATGCTTACAAACTACCTTCCCATGACCTCCTGGCTCTGACTAATTTTTGAAGGGCCATGCACAAATGACTCAAGGATATGACATTATTTCTGCCCTCTAAGCAGTGGCTTACGGTCTGTGGATGCTCCTCAATTACTTTCGTCCAAGGAGTGTTTTCTCCATACTGGGAACAATGCCTTATTGGCATTTCCCTTAGTTGGTTGTTGGACTTGAACTTGGGGCCTGAGTGCTGTCCCTCAGCTCTAAAGCTCAAGGCTAGCACTTTGCCACATTGAATCCTAAAGCAGGTCTGCTTGCTCTTTCTGCCTTCTGCTGGCTGAGTCGAGGTGACATTCTCACAGGGACTTTTATCTGCCCAGGCTGGATTCGAACAAGTTTTCAGATCAATGAGTCTCATAAAAGGCCATTTTACTCCAATTAAAAGCAACAAGGCAGTCAACATAGAAGTAGCTTTTAAGCATATTCTTACCTGAAACTTATTAAGAGCCAAAGTTACATCTGACAAACTTACAAGAATCCTCACTCCTTTTTGTGGATCTGCTGGGAACTGTTACCAAAAACAAACAAACAAACAAACAAAAACACCAATGAGACCAAACTGAAATAGGAATTAATCAATAACTTTGGTCATCCTAATTTTTCTTTTTGTACTTTGAGGCAAATGTTTAGAACAATTTTACTTTTAAACTTTATATACAGAAATCCGTTCCTAATTTGTAAGCCTCCTAATCATCTCTGTTTTAATAGTCTATACTTAAGTTTTTAGTTGCATTTTAGAAACCCATTAAATTCTCGAGGCTAGGTGTCATTCATTTCCTTTTGGCTGCTTGTTTAAAACAGATACACATGAAAACTTTTAAGCTGAAATAACATTTTTTTCTTAATGTAAAAATTAGAATCACCATCACTGTACCAAGAAGCTAGAATTAACACCTTTATGCCTTAAAAATAACATATCCAATGGCAGAATATCATTGAGAGCAAACCACATTATACACATTATACAAATAAACTTTTTAACCCTCTTTTTAAGGCCTTCTTAATTTTAACACATCCAAAGGGCAGTTTTAGCAATGTTAATCAGATCTTCACATCACTCATTTTTGCCATCGTGTTTCCAGTGTCTACCTGTAGGGAAAAGGGGCAGAATAAACATGGGCCACTTGGCCCTTCCTGTGGAATGGGCATACATCCAATCTGACACTTTAGGGTTAGTTGAACTGCGTTTGTGCCAGCTTGCCCTCTTTCACCATGCGTGGACTCTTCCCAGGGCCTGTTTCACCCATGCATGACCAGCTGAACTGCACTTCTGCTTGTTCACCCTTCACTCCTAAAGATAGATCTTCTGTTGGCTTCTCAATTTCTCCTTTTTTGTTAAGCCAGATATCTTGATTACAGTGTAAACAGCCTTATGCATTCTAAAATACCAGATTTTCTAATTTTTAAGTTAAAGAATCCTTCGAAAGCCATTTTAAAAATGTGAAAATGCTTTAAAAAATTTTAGTAATGATCAAATCTCATAATCTTTTGAACTTTAAACTTAAACTCAGCCCATTGTTACAGCATGCTGACCATTTCTATCATGAACATGTTCACAAACACATACAAACACACTCAGATTTTTAAGCATGCAAAAATCAAAATCAATCATATGTACATTTTGAAGTTTTGAAAGAAAAATTTAAGATAGTGTTTATTTTAATCTAAGTAACTTTGTTGAGCTTCATTTTCCCAGGGCTTGCTTACTTAGGAAGGCATTTCAAAAATTGGTCTTTTGAATCTCTTCTGTTGGAGGAAGGCTGGGGTTGGGGAGTCACCTGAAATTAAACTGGTCTGATTTTTATCCAGTTTTAGACAAGAGCACTTTACATTGTCAGGACTAGCTGAAAAGTCAAAACCAGGCACAAATCCTTCTCTGTGACTGAGCCCAGCTGGAGGCCGGAACTTTTATTTCCCCAGTTTTTATGTTCAAAATCCTTTTGTAATAAAAGTTACTATATGAGATCTTCATGGATGAGGTGGTATGTGTTTTCTGGTGGAGCTCTGTTTGGTTTAAGGGAGGAGGTGGTATTGGCACAGCCTGTATGGTGGAACAAGACAGGGTTTTGAGGGCAAAGGCCAGTGTGTGTAGGGCTTTGAGACATCAGGGAGGGAACAGGAAGGACTAGACTTGTTAGGGAAGGGATCTTTTGTGGAGTAGGCGGGATTTAGGATGGAAGCTGGCAGGTGCACAGGTTTTCATTGGAAGAAGGTGGGGTCACTGGGGAGGAGGCTGTTTGGGGCAAGGCTTTGAGAAGGAAGAACAAGGCTACAATGGAGGAGGTTACTTAGAGGAGGGGATCTGGTGGAACACTGTGAGCCCTTGTGGGATATGTAGGGTGAGGTTTCTCATAAGGCAGGGCAGGGAATGGAGGCAAGAGGTTGACCGAAGGTGGGGATTCTGGAGCAGGAATGTGGAGCTATGAAGGAGTGGCTTTTCAGGGTCTGACTTTGAGAGGGCAGGGTGGTACTAGGAAGACATAGGCTAGTAAGGGACGGGGTTTCTAATGGAGAATCGCAGGACTTTGGGAAGTGTGTTAGGGTGGAGGTGGGGTTTCCAGCAGAGCATGATGTAGTCACAATTGTTTGGAGGCGTTTTTCAGGACCAGGGCTTTGTGAGTGATAAGATTTCTTGACAGTAGGTTAGACCATGCAGAAGACTGAAACTCGGGGATTGAAGACAGCCTATATATTATAGAGGAAGAACATCCATCATCAAAGACAAATCCAAGAAATATGATAGATCTATTCAACATTTGGAAGACACCATCAGAAAGCCTAATGAGGATAATAGGTGTAGAGGATCCCCTAGAAACAGAAGGTCTAGGAAATTTGTTTCACAGGATCCTAGCAGAAAACTTCCCAAAGATGCAAAAAGATAGGCCTATAGAGATACAAGAAGTTTTTAGAACCCAAAATAGACCAGACCAGAAAAAGATATCACAACTCAACATTATAATATCCACAGGATCAATTCAGACCAAGGAAAAGATCCTTAAAGTTGTCAAGGAGAAAAGATCAATCACCTATAAGGGAAACCAATTAGAATCACCTCAGATTTCTCAGCAGAGACAATTAAAGCAAGAAGAGCCTGGAATGATGTATGCCATGCCCTAAAGACAAACAACTATCAACCAAGAATACTGTACCCAGCTATACTCTCCTTCATGCCTGAAGGACAAATAAAAATTTTCCATACCAAAGAAAAAGTGAAACAATATATCTCTAACAAACCAGCCCTACAAAAGTTACTTAAAGATGTCCTACACAGAGAAAACCAACAGGACCACAATAAAGGGTAAGAAACTGCACCCAAATTGAGAATCCAAGAACCATAGGAAGAACCCAGTTAGTGCAGCCCCCAAGAAGGTGCATAAAATGGCAAAAACTAACAAATGTCTCTCAGTACTATCTCCCAACATTAACGAACTTAACAATACAATTAAGCAACATAGACTGTCTAGTTGGAGTAAAAAACATCCTTCTGTCTGCTGTATTCAGGAGTCACAACGTGCTCATAAAAACAAACACATGTTTAAAGTGAAAGGTTAGAACAAAATCTAACAAGCAAACAGCCTCATAAACAGGAAGGAGTTGCAATCCTAATATCAGTTAAATAGATTTGAAATTAAAATTGGTGAGAAGAGATAAAGAAGGTCTCTATATACTTATTAAGGGATCTCTCCTTCAGGAGGATATTACAATTCTAAATATCTATTCCCCACAAGAGCACCCAAATTTATCTTAGAAAATCTACTTTTTCTCACATCTCCTATAGATCCAAAGATATTAATTGTTGGGACACACACTCTCCCCACTAGATATATCAACTTGGCAAAAAATCAACAGAGAAACCACGGATATGAAAAACTGCATAGATCACCTAGATTTAACAGACATCTACCGAATATTTCACCCAGCAACATCAGAATACACGTTTTTCTCAGCAGCACAGGGAACCTTTTCTAAAATAGACAACATTTAGGTCACAAAGCAAACTTGTCCCAATCCAAAAACATTGAAGTTATACCTTGCGTTCTCTCAGACCATAAGGGAATAAAATTAGAACCCCACACCAAAAGCCACCAATGGAAGTCCTGTACACATGGAGGCTGAACAGCACACTGTTGAATCACCAGTGAGTCATGGAAGAGATCATAAACGAAATTCAAATGTTTATAATATTCGACAAAAATGAACACTCACAATAACAGCTCCTCTGGGACACAGCATATGCAGTACTCAGAGGCATCAACAAATTGGAGTGATCTGAAACCAACAATTTAGTGAGACATCAGAGCCTCCTTGAAAAAGAGCAGCAAGATAAACCCCAATCCAGTACATGGGAAGAAATAATTAACATTAAATCAAAATTAAATCAATTAGAATTCAAAAAGCATAGAAAGAATCAACAAAACAGAGTTGGTTTTTTGAAAAATTAACAAATTGACAGACCCTTAACAAATCTTATTAGAAGAATAAGAAAACACACTCAAATAAATAAACTCAGAGATGAGAATGGAAACTTCACCACAGAAACAACAAAGATTCAGTATATTATAAGGAATACTTCTCAAACCTTTAGGTTAATAAGTTTGAGAACTTGTTAGAAATGTACTGTTTCCTAGTAAATATAGACATGCCGAAACTAAACCAAGATGAGTTAAACCATCTTAACTGGCCCATAATAAGCAATGAAATAGAAATAGCAATAAGAGACCTCCCATCTAAGAAAAGCCCGGGACGAGATAGTTTTACAGCGGAAATCTACAAGGCCTTCAAAGCAGAGCTCACATCAATAATCCTTCAAGTTTTCAATGAAATTGAAAGAGAAAGTTCACTACCGAAGTCATTCTATGAAGCCATCATAAACCTCATCCCCAAACTAGGCAGGGACTCATGAAAGAAAGAGAACTATAGATCCATTTCTTTGATGAAGATTAATGCAAAACTTCTCAGCAAAATTTTGGTGAATCGACTTTCACAATTCATCCAAAAAAATCATACAACATGATCAAACAGGATTAATTTCAGGGATGTAAAGCTGCTTCAATATACGCAAACCAATTAATACAATAAATCACATCAACAAGAGCAAGGATAGGAACCACATGTTTACCTCAATAGATGCAGAAAAAGGATTTGACAAGATAGAACACCCTTTTATGATGAAGGTTCTGGAAAAATTAGGAATTCAGGGAACATTCCTCAATACAATAAAGGATGCATATGACAAACCTACTTCCAGCATTTTACTTAATGGTGAAAAAATAAAGGTATTTCCTCTTAACTAAGGAATGAGATAAAGATGTCCACTCACTCCACTTCCCTTCAAACTAGGATTAGAATGCCTAGCTACAGCAATAAGATAAGATTCAAATATAAAAGGGAATCCAAAAAGGGAAAGAAGAATCTCTACCTCTTTGCAGATTACATGAACTTGGACTTAAATAATCCCAGGGACTCCACTCCCAAATTATTCAAGCTGATTGAAAACTTTGACAAAGTAGCAGGGTATAAAATTAACCCTTAAAAAACAATGGCTTTTCTGTATGCCAACAATGAGAAAAGTATGATTGAAATCAGGAAAGCAACTCCATTTGTAATAGCCCCACAAAAATTAAAATACCTAGGACTTAACAAAGAAAAAAGGACCTCAATGATGAAAACTTTAAAAACCTGAAAAAGGAAATCAAAACCGAACTTAGAAAGTGGCAAAAACTCCGATGCTCCTGGATTGGAAAGATCAACATCGTGACAATCGCAATACTTCCCAACTCTATCTACAAATTCAATATGATACCTATCAATATTGCAGCCTCAGTCTTTTAGTAAAAAGAAGAGGTGGTCCAAAAATTCACATGGAAAAATAAAATACCCTGAATAGCAAAAACGATATTTAATGGAAACAACAGTGCTGGAGGAATATCAATACCAAATTTCAAACTCTTCTACAAAGCCATAGTAATTAAAACAGCTTGGTACTGTCCCAAGAATAGCCCATAGGACCAATGGACTAGACATGAAAGCTCAGAAATGAATCGATAGGCCTATAGACATCTAATGTTCGATAAGAGAGCTAAAAAATTGGAAAGGAAGAGACACAATCTCCTAAGTAAATGCTGTTTTCAAAATTGGTTAACTACTTGTAGAAAACTAAAGTTAGATCTTTATATATCATCCTGCACCAGAATGAACTCCAAATGGGTCAAAGACCTCGGAGTCAAACAGACACTCTGAAAACATTAAAGAATGGAATAGGGGAAATAGTAGGTCTCCTTTGCACAAGCTTAAATTTTCTTAATAGAAACCCAGAATTACAACAAATCAAAGAAATGTTGGACAAATGGGATAGCATGAAATTGCAGAGCTTCTGCGTGGCAAAGGACATAGCTAGCAAAATCAATTGAAAGACCATTGATTGGGAGAAGCTCTTCACTACCATACAACAGACAAGGGTCCCACATCTAAAATATACCTGGAACTCAAAAAAATTAAATCCCCCAACAACAAATCCTTAAAGAAAAACCTGCCAAATAAATAAGTGGGCTAAAGACTTAAAGAGAAACTCCTCTGAAGATGAAAGAACGATGGAAATATACACATGAAGAAATGCTCAACCTCTCTAGCCATAACAGAAATGCAAATCAAAACAACATTGAGATACCACCTCACTCCAGTTAGAATGGCTATAATGAAGAACTCTAATAACAACAGAGGGGATGTGGGCATAAGGGAAATTTATTGCATTGTTTCTGGGCATGTAAACTTGTTCAACCACTTTGGAAAGTAGTATGGAGGTTCCTCAAAAGATTCCACATAGAGCTCCCCTATGACCCAGCAATCCCACTTTTGGGCATTTACCTAAATGGTCACAAACAAGACCATATTAAAGCTACCAGCACAATTATGCTTATTGAACCGTTATTTACCATAGCTAACATATGGAACCAAACCAGATGCCCCTCAGTAGATGCATGGATCAATAAAATGTGGTATACATACACATATATATATATATATATATATATGTACATATATATATATATATATACACACACACACACACACACACACACACAATGGAATTCTATGCCTCTATCTGAAAGAATGACATTGCCCCATTTGTTAGGAAATGGAAAGACATGGAAAAATTTATATTAAGGGAATAAACCAGTCCCAAAGAAACATAGGTCCCATGGTTTCCTTTATTTACAATAACCAGTATATGTCTGAGATAAGCCGAAAAGGTCAGACAAGTTGAGGTTGGGTGAAATGAACCACAAGATAACGATTCAAAGTTTTTTTTTTTTCCTTGGGATTGTTTCTAACATATTTATAAGATGATTTCTATATTGCTTTGCATGTCCCTCCCCCACAGTAAAGACCCTGCTTTCACGGTATTTGATGTTGGTATAATTTGTGGAGGAGAAGGGAAAAAACTAATCTTTTAACTCGGGATACAGGTGGACCCATTGCAACAATGAGATATACAAGTCGTTAGGTCGAAAACCGAACTTTACAGCTTTGATGGGGGGTGGGGGGAGGGTCGGATGGAGAGAGGGGGGTAGTATGGAAAGGGATGGGAAGGGGAAACAAAGTGGCAGCAACAGTGCTTGATAAGAAATGTACTCGTTATCTTGCCCATGTAATTGTAACTTGTCTGTTGGTATTCTCACTATAAAAAAATAAACAAATAAAAAATAAAAGAAAAACGAACTTTACACCTTGGCCGGCGAGAGTGGGGGATGGCAAAGGGGTGTCTGGAGAGCAACGGGGGGGGGGGGGTGGGCAGATGAGAACAGATGGGAAGGGGAAACAAAGGAGGAGGTAATAATGATTGATGAGTAATGTACTCATTATCTTGCCCATGTAATTGTTACCCCTCTATATGGTATTTTCACAAATAAATAAATAAGAAGGAGACTCAAGGATGCTGAAATAAGCATATTTCCCATTTGTACTTTAATGGGATTTTTCTACAAACAACAAGATTTTCATCTTAACATAATAATTTCAAAATGTATTGCTACAGCATAGATTGTAAATGTAATATTTAATACTATTGGAATACTTGAAGACAGAGTTTTACAGAAAACTTTAAATTTCAGATAAACTGTAATATTCCAATAAATACATAAAAGAAATATAATTTAAAAATTCACTGATCAAAGCAAACCCAGGCAGGAATATCTGAAAGACGCTTATCTGAAAACAGAAATTGGCACTGTGGCTCAAGTGGTAGAGGGCTCCACTTGAGCTGAAGAACTCAGGAATATGTTAATACCCTGAGATTAAACCACAGGACTGACAAAAATACAATTTAAGGAATTGAAGCATTAAGGCTGGGAAGGAGACTCAGTGGTAGAGTACTTGTCCTGAATACATAAGGTTCTGGGTTTAATTCCTCAGCACCACATAAGCAGAAAAATGTGGAAATGGCTCTGTGGCTCAAGTGATAGAGCACTAGCCTTGAGCTGAAAAGCTCATCAGGTATAACAGCTAGACCCAGAGTTGAGGCCCTTATACCACCACCACCAACAACAACAAATTAAAGCATCAAACAACCTGAAGTTTTTGTCCAGAATAATGAGTGCGGCATTATCAGTTTAAATGCTTAGTGACTTTAAGCCTAGTTTAAAAGGGGAGGTAGTGGGCAATTTGTGAGTTTGCCAAAACCTACAAAATTATTTTGTACTTTACCAAGGAGGAAGAAAGGAGGAATTGGGGGGAAGAGGGGAGGTGTTTGGTGACCTTGCCTTTTGGTTCAGTGATTGTTTTCTGGAGTTGAATTCAGAGAAATTCTGCTTGCAATCCTAGTTGCATGGTGGGGGGAGGGGAATGAAGAAGCAATGCCCTGGAAGTGGTTTTGTCCTGTCCTTGGCCTAGTTCCAAACGTCACTGGATAATCCAAGTCCCACTGCAGGACCAAGAAGCCTTGAAGAGTACTGATCCATTAGGCAGATGGACCTAACCACAGCCAGAAAAGGTAAAAAATGCAATGCCGTGGGCAGCACTGGAAATCTATACCAGGAAGAGTGTTTTATATTTTTTATTGTAAAAATACTATACAGAGGGTTAACAGTTACATGAGTAGGGTAATGAGTACAATTCTTATTGAGCATTGTTACCTCCTCCTTTGTTTTTCCCCTACTACCCTTTCCCTCCCCAACTCTCCAACTCCTCCCTCATTGACCATTACTCGACATTGTAAATTCATTTTCATCACAGTGTCCTGTACATCTCATAATCACAATGGGTCAACCTGCATCCCTATTTCTGCATTCTGCTACAACCTTTCCACTTCCCAAATTACAAAATATGTATATAAGGTGCAGAACACTGGAAACAAATACAGTGAAAACAGGGATTATACCATGGGGTATACCATGGGGGGATGAACTTACAAAAGAATCACATAGCGCATTATAAGTATATTAAAAACAAAAACAAGAAAGAAAAATCACTTGTGTGTCTGACTTGGGGTCCTTTCACTTAATGTCACCTTATATAGTTATATGGTTATACGTCCATAGCCTTTGATCTTCTCTGCTTGTCCTAGACATGTACTAGTCCTTGCAAACAAGGGAAACCATGGGACATATGTTTCTTTGGGCCTGGCTTACTTCACTTAATATAATATTTACCAAGTCTTTCCATTTCCTAACAAATGTGACAATCTCATTCTTTCTAATAGAAGCATAGAATTCCATTGTGTGTGTGTCATTGTGTGTGTGTGTGTGTGTGTGTGTGTGTGTGTGTGTGTGTGTATCACATTTTCTTGATCCATTCATGAACTGAGGAGCATCGAGGTTGTTTCCATAAACATGCTTGCACAGGCAACTTTGGTATGACTTTGTTTGTGATCATTTGGTTAAATGCCTAAATGCCAAAAAGTGGGATTGCTGGGACATAGGGGAACTTTACATGGAGTCTTTTGAAGAACTTCCATACTGCTTTCCAAAGTGGTTAAACAAGTTTACACTCCCACCATCAATGAAATAGGGTTCCGTTTTAGCCACATACCCTCTAAGGTGTTGTTATTAAATTTCTTGATTAGGGGCCAGGAACGTGACTCAGGAGTAGAGTGTTTTGCATTGTATGCATGAGGCCCTGGGTTCGATTCCTCTGCACCACATAAACAGAAAAAAAAATTCTTGATTATAGCCATTCTAACTAGAGCAAGGTACAATCGCAATATTCTCTTGATTTGCATTTCTTTTGTGGCTAGAATAGTTGAGCATTTCTTCATGTATCTAATGGCCATTTTTATTTCCTCTTCAGAGAAGTCTCTCTTTAAGTTTTTAGCCCACTTAATTATTGAGCAGTTGTTTCTCTGAGGATTTGATGTTGGGGGATTTAATTTTTTGAGTCCTAAGTACATTTTACATATAAGACCTTGTCCATTTTATAACTCGTGAAGATCTTCTCCCAGAATGTGTGCTTTCTATTGATATTGCTATCTATGAACTTTGTCTTGCAGAAGCTCTCATGTTTCATGCATTTGTCCAACCTTTCTTTGATTTCTTTTTTTTGACCATTGTAATATGTTTATTACATACAGACTGTATCAGCACTCGGAATTTATAATTCCATCTCATCCTGTAATAGTAAATTACTTGTTTCATAAAGAGATGAATTAAGGAATGAATTCTTTAACTTATTTTTCTTTACTCTTTGTAGGTGGCTCTCTATTAAGAAAATTTCGGTATGTGTTAAAAAGCCCTAGATTTTATCCTATGCCTTCATGTAGTGTTTTCATGGTGTCCTCTTTTATTTTGAGGTCTTTGATCCATTTGGAGTTGATTCTTGTGCAGGGTGATATATACAGATGCAGCTTTAGTTTAACAGGTGTTTAACCAATTTTGCCCACACCATTTACTCAAAAGGCTGTCTTTCTTCCATTCTCTTTTTTTAGATCCCTTGTCAAAGATTGGGTGGCTATCGGTCAGGGGGTTAATTTCTGAGTCTTCAGTCCTATTCCATTGGTCCTCAAGTCTGTTCTTGTGCCAGAACCAAGCTGTTCTTATTACTATGGCTTTTTAGTAGCGTTTGAAATTTGGAACTAATATTGCTCTAGTGCTGTTCTTTCTGCTAAGAACTGACAAACCTACAGCCAGCATTATACTTAATGGTGAGAAGTTAAACCCATTTCTTATAAATTCAGGAATACGATAAGGATATTTGCTCTCTCCACCCCTTTTCAACTTAGTATTAGAATGCTAGCTGGGGCAATAAGATAAGATGCAATCTTAAAGGGATCCAAATAGCAAAAGATGAAGTAAAACACTCCGTCTTTGAAGATGACATGCTCTTGTATTTAATGAAACCCATGGACTCCATTCCCAAGTTACTTGAGCTGATCAGAAACTTTGGCAAACTAGCAGAATATAAAATTAACCCTCAGAAAATAAAGGCTTTCCTGTATTCCATTAACGATAAGAGTGCAGCTGAAATTAGGAAAGCAACCCCTTTTTACTAGCCACACAAAAATAAAATACCTAGGAGTTAACTTAAGAGGTGAAGGACCTCTATGATGGGAACTTTAAAAACCAGAAAAGGAAAATTAAAGCAGAGCTATGGAAGTGGGAAACTTCCCATTCTCCTGGATTGGGAGGATTAACATCATGAAAATGGCAATATTGCCAAAGGCTATATCCAAATTCAATGTGATACCTACCAATATCCCAATGTCACTCTTCAATGAAATAAAAGACGCAATCCAAAAATTCATATGGAAGAATAAAAGAGCCCAAATAGCAAAGAAGTTTATTGTGATTCTCATATTGTATTGCCACCTTGATTCTACAAAGTTATATATGAATTTTTACTTTCTTCCCTCTCTTTGGATAAAGCTCACAAACACCCTGCCTCTAGCTCCCAGACACTTAACTCTTAGCTCTGGACAATTGTTCCTAGAGAGTGAGTTAATTAATTGTATTTTGAGCGCATAAAACATGCATATAAAACTAGTAGATTTTGATCTTATGAGAAAGCAGCCTTTTTTTCCCCCTCTCAAGTTATTTCCTTTTAGGCATTTTTATAGAGAATCTGTTTTCATTTATAAATGAAAGACTGGTAGGAAACTATGTTCATAATCTGGCTCCTTCGCTCACACCTCAACACCTAAAACACAAATTTCACAAAGCATTTACAAGAAACAATACAAAAACCAAACATTGGGAATGCTCAGATGCAGAACGTTTTACAATACCCAGAATACCTCTGCTGTTTGAGGGAGGGGCTGTCTGTATAAATTAACAAACAAACCCAAAAGAGCAGCCAGGAGTACCAGACTTGAGTGTCCCTGGCTGCTACTCCACGGACAAGGAGCATGGAAGGGCTTCCTGAGCCTGCTGGAAAGTGCATGGAGGAAAGTTTACTTGCCAGCCTGAGTACAAAAAGTTGGCTTCACCTGCCTGGGTCTGTCTTTCTTGTTTTCTCCCCACAGCAGAGCAGAATTGTCCACTGCTCTACGGAGAATAAATACTGTACCAGCCAATCTGCAGAGTGGCTTATGTTTGGTCTGCACACCTTCCTAGTTAGGCGCCCCCTGCCCCACGGTGTGTGTGTGCTCCCAGGGGCTGATCCTCAGGGCCCAAGCCCACGGGGCAGGCATATGTTAGATGTGAGTCAGTGACATTGTGTCATTTACACAGCAGCTGCCGGGTTGCTGCCCTCGCTGAACAGCAGATGCACCCTGATCTTCTCCCACAGCCCCAGGCGAGGTGCCCACAATGGCCCGATATGGGCAGGCTGCCACTAGGATCCTACTTCACCAGACAGACCAGCATGCCAGATGAAGTGGCTGCCACCTGAATTATTAATTATTTTATGGAGCAGTATTAAACAAAGTGATACACATTACTGTATATGTTATACTATATCCTTGAGTCTCTAGTCCAAAATCATTGAACTATATACTAGCAAGAATGGATCTTATTGTTTGTAATCATAAGGCCATAATGGAAAACTGAAATAAAAGTACAACAAAACACTTATCCATAAACACGTGATTGAATCTCAGAATTTGAAAAAAATTGTAAGTAGTGCAAATGAAATTATACTAGAATAGTTAAATAAACACAAAATACATTACATTCAAATGTAAAATAAGTAATTACAGACAGAATTCCTACTGGATATAAAAATATTACAATGATTTAGAAGGTTGAAGTGACATAGGTTATATATTTTGTTTTTACAAAACTTATTTATATTTCCAAGTTTTGTTTATCTCAGTGAAGGAAAATGTTAGAAAGTAGATATATGTGGCACCTCTTGCTTGCAGTATCAGGAAGGGGTGTGGCAGTTCCTAATGGGAGTCTTGAGATGAAACCCACACCCAGCCCAAGTAGACCCATCAGAGGTCCATGTGGGGACCCTAAGGGGGTCCAGGACACCGCATTGCTGCTGCAGCAGGTGCAGGACCTTTCCAGTGGGCTGTAGCCAACAAGGTTCCATTAGTGACCAAGCCAAGCAACCCAGACTCAGGTGCCAAAGCCAGGGAGGAAGACAGGGTAGATGCTAAGTCCTGCCTTCCATCTCTGCAGCCTACATTGCCAAGGCAATGTCCTTTCCCCTGCTTTGGAGAACAACGAGGGTAGGGGGTGACACCATTGCCTCCAAATGGAGTATCCCTGGAATGGCATCCAGAGCTGGGCCCATGTGGGCCAGAAGGGCGAAGGAGGAGGCTACACAGCAAAGCAAGAGGGCCTTCATTCCCTCGGTGCTGCAGCTGTTGTGCTGCAAGTCCAGGCTTCTCTGGCACTGATTGGCATATGTACGGTTGGCCCTGTACCCGAGTCCACAAGGACCAGAAAATGGAGGTCAACAGAGATGCTGAAGGGGCTCCAGGTTGCTGAGCTGCTGCAGCTGTCACAAGCCAGCTGGCAGAGGGTCCAACACATGGCTCCAGTAACCAGACCCCCTTAAAGACTGATGAGGTGAACCACTGCTAGGCTGCCTGGCCCCAAGGGGGCAGACTGCATACCCAGCCTTCCTTTACCCATGGACTGTGCAGTGTACAAAAATGGTGTCCCTCACACTGCACTCATGTGGGCAGGCAGTGACCCCAGAACAGAGTCTCCCTAGGATGGGCAATGCACTCAGGAGCACAGAAGACCAGTACCAGCACAACTGGAGGAGGAGAGGGCAGCAGTGGCCTCAACTCCAGACCCATGGCTGCCAGCTCCTGGGTGAAATGGAGCAACTGAAACTGGGAAGTTAGGTGGGAAGGGTGGGCGTGGCTCATCTGGCAATGCTGGGGAGCATGCACACACATCCACTCACTGCACATCCACCGTAAAGGAGTTGGCCACACATCTCAACGGGTGACCTGAGGAGGCACCCACACCCACAGGGACTACAGAAATGGAGTTTCACGTGGTGACTTGGAAAGGGCTCCAGAGCACAGCCTTGGAGCAATGCACAATTGGCAAAAACAAAACAAAAACAAAAACAAAACAAAAATAAAAAAAGAAAAACGAAAAAAGTCCAGTAAAACTTTTCATCAATGATAACCTATTATACATTAAAAACAGTTTTAGTTTCCTCTTGTATTATATTTTTGCATGGATCCCTCTGAATTAACCAGAAATCTCCAAGATTTCTTCATGCATAGTAATATAAATATAGCTTCTATTCTTTTTTTAATTAAGGGAAGTTGCATTTATTTCTTTCCATTGTTTGATTCATGAAAAAGAAATCCTGAAATATATCTGTAAAACACCGAACTCAGCATTTCTTCTGAACTCCTCACTGAAGAAAGAGAATAAAATGACTGAGCAACAGGTATCACCCATATTGTCACTGTGCTAGCTGTCTTTCTGATTAGAAAATAATCCTGCCATGCACATGCAAATCACTTATGCAACATGTTTTCTGACAATTCTTGCTGTTATATTGCATTTATCTTCCTCCTCCTGTCTCCTCTCCTGCTCCTCTTCCCCAGGGTCCTGTTTCCCTCTTCCTTCTCTCCTACCTCTACTTTCTCCCTGTCCCCTTCTTTTCTCCCTCCTGCTATGCCCTTCCTCCTCTCTTACCCCTTCCTCCTCCTTTCCTTTCCTCTTTCTCTTACACTTTCCCTTCTACTTTTTTATGGTCCTAGGTGTTGGACACGCACTAAGCAGATGCTCTCCTGCTCGCTACAGGCCTCCAGTCTGAACTTCATTTCAATGACACTCTATTTCTTTGAGGCAAACCCAACAAAGTCTTTTGATTCAGGATTCAATTCATTGTATATATTCTACACCATGAATATGTGCTACTTCATACAGTGTGGCTAATAGGTTTGGATTATGCTTTGGGCTTCAGTTAAACTCATCTGAAATAATGTGTTTGAAGGCAATCAAATGTGATCCTGTTACTCCCACATTAATGAACTGGTTATTTCATATCTTGCACGAGTACTTCCATATTGCTCCAAGTTTAATGAACTGTCACTTTGTGGTAGCACCCACAATTACACTAACCCAAGGATTAATGGGGATCAGAAGATTAAGTCCAGAAAGTAAAATCCATGAGGTATTTATCTCAAAATAACCATTAAAAAGCCAGAAGAAAGCCTTTGGCTACGTGGTTTAGTGCCATACTTCCACAGAATAAGCTGATAACAGGAAACAGGCCTCATTAGAAGACCAGTGGTGGGTGCATACACACACACACACACACACACACACACACACACACACACAATTTCCCAGCTAGAGCAAGTATCTGTTTTCCCAATAACATATCTGAGTTCGAATCTTATGTGTTTTGATATTTATGAAAGTTTTATCATTAACTTGCCTAATTTTAATAAATGACACCCTGTTCACTATTATTTAATCCTGGTTGGAAAATATTTTAAGACACATTTTCATGTAGAAAGTTGCTTTTTCCCCAACTCTTGACTGTCTTGGTTTGTAAGAATGAAAGAATTGTGCCTTTAATTCATTAGTTTATAAATTAGAAAAGTAACCCTAACCCTAGAACCAATTGCCTTTGGATTCTAAAAGCCACAAAAGTACATTAAATTTATACATCCTGTTTTGGCTTCAACTCATCTTTCTTAAAATATTTTCTAGTTTTACTCAATATCTTGCCATTTTTCTAACACAACATTCAGGCTAACCCTCACACTAATCATACCCTAATCCTAATATTATTAGCAGTTTCCTATTTCATATTCATATTAATTCGATCTTGACTTGTTATTCAAAGATTTATTTTCAGTTTCACCCTAAATTTTCCATTTCCCTGATGCTAACACTAAGCCCAGCTGGAACTGAAACTTAATTTTCAACCTAATAATAGCTCAAAATTAATATTAAATATACTCTATTTTTTATTCATTGTAATGAATATTCCAATTTGCACTCTGGAAATGAGTTTCAATTTGCCCTAATTTCCAACAAATTTCCTGACTCTACCTGTGAAGTTATCTTCTTCTCTAACATGAACCATTATATTACTTGTCCTCAAATTCTCTTACCAGGAATAATACTGTAGTTTCCATTAATCCTACATTTTCCTGAACCACTGTATCCTAAAACAATTTCAGATTTACATATCATCTAGTCTTTTACTTAATGCTAACTCTCAACATAATCTTGGCTGGAAAACTCTCATTACAAGAATTATCACTGAGAAATAAATATAATGATAATGTTCTAGTTACTATTCAGGCTCACATTTTTGCTTCTATTTGTTAGTGAAAACTCAATTTTATAGTAAAACTTTCCTATTCATAACACTAATCATAATCAGAACAAAACACTGACCCTGATTTTAATCCAAATAATGTCTATACTAACACTAACTAGTTAGTGTAACACTAGTTTTCATTCATCCTAACGTGATTCAAATAAGCCTTCCAAACATAGGTTTCAATTTTTTTCCCAATATCTTAGTCATTTTCTAACTCTAAACTTAATCTTAACTGGAATATTTGAGAATAAATATAAGCCTAATTGCAAGCATATTCTAATATTAATAGCAATACTCTAGTTCACATTCATTCTAATTCTTACCAGGCCTGTAGTACAATTTACCTTCAATTTGACCCTCATTGTTTTTCTCCTTCACTCTAACCCTAACCATGGCTGGCATCCTAACCATAACCTTAATACTAAAGGTATCCCTACTCTAAAATTTATGAAAAATGCTCGTTTTGTGCAATCCTAACTTAAATTCCACTCTAATCCTCGAAATAAATTGCAGCTTTTCCTAAACCCTACAGATTTTCTCACTCTTACCTCTGAACCTATCTTGTTCCATAAGAGGAATCATTATAATCATTGATCTCAAATCCTGATATTATGAAATACATTGTACTTTCATTATCCCAGATTTTCCTGAATTCCTAGAACCTAAAAAAGTTCAGCTTTACTTAACATTTAACACATTTCTTTTTTTATTCCTTTTGTTGGTCGTGCAGCTTGAACTCTGGGCATGGGCACAATCCCGGAGTTCTTTAGCTCAAGGTGTGCACTTGTACCACTTGAGCCACAGCACCACTTTTTGGTTTCCAGGTAGTTAATTGGAGATAAAATTCTCAGACTTTCCTACTGGGGCTGGCTTTGAACTGCGGTCCTCAGAAATCAGCTTCCTGAGTAGTTAATGAGGCTGACAGAGGGATTACAGTTAAATGTGTAAGGTAATGAGTACATTTTTTGTTGACCATTGTTACTCCCTTCTTTGTTGTTGTCCAACTATTCCTTCCCTCTCCCATCTCCATCACTCTTCTCTCCCCATGGTTTAAAGTTCATTTTCAGTACAGTGTGCTGTGAGAATTAATGTTGCAATAGGTCATCCTCTGTAGAACTTGAATTTGCTATTTCTCTAAACCTAATTCTAATTCTGTCTGGTATCCTAACCCTAACCATAATAATAATGATAGTTCAATTCAGAAGTTAACAAAAAATATTCATTTTTGTTCATCCTGTTAATCCTCTGTACATCTTGAATTAAGTTGCAGTTTAGCTTAAATCTTCCAAGTGAGTTTATATGTAAAAAACATGATCTTTGGAGGAAGGAGTAACAAAAAGGAAATAGAGGGAGTATAATCAAATGTTTTAAATATATTATGGAAAGAGAGTAACGAAGCTGCCAATTCTGAAAATTAATAACCATTAATAAAATAACTAAAAATAAATAAATAACACACAGCCTTCCAGTGTTCTTGAAGAGAGCCATGATATGTCTTGTGAAAGAAATACTTGTTCAAAACTTTGTTCATGTATAATTTATATTGTTATTGGCCCATTATTTAACTTAATGAATACAATTTTATCAAATAGGATTCCATGACAAAAAATATAAAACAGTTACCTAGTAATTGTTTGAGAAAAAGTTATAGTCATGAGTTTTAAGAATCTTTCTATTTCCCTACAAAGTAATGGTTTAGGTTTACTAATCTAGTATTTGTTGTAAGTTTAGAGAACATTATAAGCATGAAAAAAAATGAACTGTACATCTTGTTTCTTGGATGAGTGATATTTTAAACATTGTCTTTTATTCAAATTAATACTTAGGTTTACTTTTCAAAATAAATGCAATTTTATCTCCTTTCATAACAAGTACTTACCCTGCAATTAAATGTATTAGTATATTCAGATATTTAAAAGCTAAATTTTCTGTTTGTTATGTAGCTCTACATATTCAGAATGACATGATTTTTCTATTCGTAAATGTCTAAACTCTGGGATTTTTGCTTCATCAATATAAATTGTCTCATGAGGTTTTTCTGAAAGCTCCAGTAACCAGTGTGGGATTTTTGCTTCATCAATATAAATTATCTCATGAAGTTTTTGTGAAGGCTCCAGTAACCAGTTTGGTCAAAAACATTTCATGAATTCTAAATTTTAAATCTAATCATTTTTAGACTTTGATTATATCAGTTATTGTCTCTTCAGAGCAACTAAAATAAATACTACTTTTTAAACATTTCACTCACATTTTAAATAATATTAACATAGGCCAAACAGAGACTAATCATTTCAAACACCATATTTGATGATCTCAGTGTGAAGAATGTAGAGAGTATAAGACCCTTATACTCAATAATATTTTTG
This sequence comes from Dipodomys spectabilis, assembly GCF_019054845.1. Lineage (NCBI taxonomy): Eukaryota > Metazoa > Chordata > Mammalia > Rodentia > Heteromyidae > Dipodomys > Dipodomys spectabilis. The sequence continues at coordinate 1,922,678 of NW_024870975.1, forward strand.
GTTAACTTAAATTATATATCTAGATTTCTAAATTGCAGGTAAATCACATGGAAATATGAAAATAAAAAAAAAATTATTACTTTGGGATCATTTTCTTCTTAACTTTTTTTATTGTGAAAATTTCGTACAATGGGGTTAAAATTATATGGGCAGAGTAATGAGTACATTTCTTATCAAGCATTGTTTTCTCTTCCTTTGTTTCCCCTTCCCATCCTTACCCATTTCCACATGCTTGCCAGCCAAAGTTGTAAAGTTCGTCTTTTGAGATAACGTCTTGTACATCTCATCATTACAATGGTTCCAACGGTATCCCTAAAATAATGAAGCAAAAATATCTCTAGGAAATATATTTTTCAATAAAATGTTTCAATCCTTAGGTAAAGTGCATTATACTTCAATATAAAGTTTATTTCAAAATAGAAATTCTGCAACTAGTCTAATGTATGTTTTCATGCACAAAATTCTGTGACTTCTAGTCTTATTATGTGATTTTAATTATATTTTTATTGTGAAATGAGCCCTAATTATTTTTATTACAAACTTCAGTAACTATACAAATCATGCCTGTACATGGTAATTTACATAATTTAATACACAAACAAAATTATCTTTTTTCTTGTCTCCCACACGGAAGCATGAGGTGCTGAAGCATATTAAATGAAAGCATTCTAAAAGAGAGTCTATATGGAATGGAAATTTGCAACGTGAGGATGGGAACATGAACACTTTCTACTTGGCTGAACAAGAATTCTTGTTTCTACAGTACTTTCTTCCCATTTAATCACACAGGGAAAGCCTCAAAATTTGAAGTTCATATGAATGAATTACATTCCTAAAAGTTGTGGCAACCCTGCTCAAAAGCTCAATCTTATCACAAATTCTTTGTGCTTGCTGGTTGATCTATTTCTCTATCACATGTTTCATATTACTAAGCATATTAGTAATTCAACTGGAAGTACATGGCAGGAGACTCCTGAAATCACATCTATTGCAGTGTAATATTCAGAAGAGAGGAAAAAGATTATATTGATCTCCAATTCCTCCCTTTCGCCTTCAATATACTAATCAATTGTCAAAACAATCGTGTAAGATGTTAGTTTATTTTCCCTATTTAATTAGAGATTAAGCAAGTGTTTTTTTGTAGTAAAGTGATGACAGTAGTATCACAGCTCTGATATGAGCACCTCCTCCCTAACAAGTAATGCTCTATGGACTGTAAATATGGAAGCCACACTGAATTCTCTCGCTGTCTGTCTCTCTTTCTCTCTCTCTACTGACACACACACACACACACACACACACACACACACACACACAAACACATAGAGCTGCCACCCAGACACATCAGAGATCAGTTCCATTCCTTTGTAATTATAGTTGATTGATGTTTGCGCTCCCTTGTTTTTCTTTGCTTCAGGATCTTGCCTGGACCTGTATGTTTCCCTGAGATCAAGTCCCTTGTTCTTAGTATACAGTGTATCTTTCTATGTTTCAAGCCAATTAAGAATACCCTGAATACAATATCTTCATACTTGACATTCAAGTCAAACTCCATGAATTCATACTACTGTATTGGATCTAGAGACAAAAAAACGCCCACCTTGTTATTTTAGACGGAATTGAAATCATGAAATAGAAGAATATCGATCAGGAACTGAGCTAAGAGAACGGGAGTATGTGGGAAAATGTAGAATGCTGTATGTGTGTTAGAGATACAGATTAATAGGAACATTTATTGAAAACTTGTCATCCTATATTGAAAGCTCAACTTAAGCATACAGTTTTCCAGTTACTTTCCTTACCTATCACTTCTGATCAAAAATTCTCTTATGTGTATAGTATCTTTGAATAAATCACACGATTTGCAGATACTTAACATCTTAAGGAAACACAGTCTGCGTCTACATTTTTCATTCTATGTGACAAACCCTTATTTTTTGTTTCCCTGTTTCCTGAATAAATGTATTCCTAGAAACAGGATATTGACAGCAAATCTCAGTGTAATTTTCATTTTGTAAATTTCAAATATAATATAAATTTTGTATTGACTAGTCATTTTTAAAAAAATGAGTGATATTCATGAACACAATATTTTGATGCCTTTATGTTAATTGAGAATTGCTATGGTAGTTCATGTGTCTAATTGACTTAACCATTATATTATTCATGTATAAACATTGCATTGCACTATTTATTTTTATATATAAAATAATCCCCAAAGGTTTACTTTAAAGGAATAATATGGGAGTTGTCTTTATGTTCCAAACTTTATATTTACTTCATTAAAAGGACTAGAAACACATGATGTTTACTGGAGCAATTTAAAAGTTGAGAACGCATTTCTAAAGAGAATGGATTTATTGATTAAAACATAGGATAGAGTAAAAAAAGTCAGGTTTCTTGCTTGACACTGCATAAATTTCATATGAATGTAGCTCAAGATGAGACTCACAGATAAATTAATATTTATATTACTGAGATTTACATCACAATATAAGCAATATAGGTATTTTAAGGAATTGGTCATTCAAAGCCATAGATACATAATGGATGAAGAATGGAATTGAAAATAGCAAAGGGAAAACAATTCAACATGCAGCTATTATGATTTCATAATACTAATATGGAAGTAATGGAGCTTTTCCCTTTCTGAAGAAGAACGTTTAGCCAGTAATTTCAGTGTAAGTCATTAATTGTAATGAGTCTAAATTCTTTTCCTCTGAGATATCCAAGAGTACTATACTCATCCTCTGAAGAGTAAATAAGTAATTATTTTCATTAGCTTTGCTTAATATTAATTTACTTGTAGTAAATAGATTTAAATGTCTTCTCTTTCTCTCAATTTAATAACATACATTTCTGTCTCTTTCTGTTTCCTCTTACAAGCCTGAAATCACTATTTCAAAGTAGTATAAGCAGGAAAACAAAATAACCTGATACAACAATCAAAAATCCTAAATTATGTGAAAAAATCCACAATATAAAAAATAAATCTGAGGAAGAGAAAAACAATGACAGAATAACCACAGAAAATTATCATAGTAATCACTAATGAAACAGAGATTTAGAGTCCTAGCAGGCACTCTAGGTCTAGAGGGTCACATCAAATCAGCTATAATTATAGCTATGTAGCTATAAATATAGACATAATTATAGACATACAATTCATGAGAAGGTTTCATACCGTCTTCACAAGAAAACAGAAATCTATGAAAAGGTGCCAGCCAGGAATACACTGGGCAACACATTCAAAAGCACATGTGCAATGTGGAAATAAAAGGGCAACATGGAAAAAAGCAGGAACAGAAGTGTACATCAGAGAAAGCCACATCCATACACATAGACAATTCACCATACCACTGGACAGTCCAAATGGTCACTGGAACCACAAATATTAACATCACAACATCTCACCACAACTGATTTCTATTCCTACACTTAATGGACTCGACAAAAATGCAATTCCAGAAAAACAAATCACAACAGGAAACCAAACCAAGACCCTGGAAATCAACCAAGAACATAGAGAGTCACATATTAATATCATAGCTCCCCCAAAAGAAAGCCTCCAAATGGACAGAACAAATCAGAAAAATACAAGAAAAGTGATGACAAAGTAGTATAATTCACACAGTAATTAACCAGGCATTAGAACAGACAATCAAGGACCTAGAAGATAGTTATCAAATGTATTACAGATACTGCTGAAAAATGTGATTAATGGAAAGATAGAAAACATCTACAAGGAAATTTGTGAACAAGATGAGACCAACCAGTCATTAGGAAAATAATTCATGGAGACTTCAAACAGAAAGATAAATAAATTCTGAGAAGGCAAGGGAGTCCAAGAAAAAATGGATGCCTAGTTAAAAGATATGAGAGAAGACACAGCTAATAAAACAACCCTTACATCTCCCCCAACCAAAGAAAAAATGTACAGAAAGTCCATACAAGACCTAAAACAAAGCTTTAATAAGGAGACAGAACCCCTAAAAATGACCAATTAGAAGACAGGGAAATCAAAAACAGAGTAGAAAGTCTCCACAGCAAATAGATGAGATAGAAGATCATCTCAGGGTCAAAGACAGAATAGATCTAATAGAAAAGAGGAAATAATCATTTAGAACAAATCCAAGCAATAAGAAATGATCTTGCCAGAACTTCAAGACTCAGTTAGAAGATCAAATTTCAGGGAGATAGGTATCAGGAAGGAGAAGAGCAAGAAACTAAATGGATGGGAAGCATATTACAGAATTCTAGCAGAGAACATGCCAAACATCCAAAGAAAAAGGCTCATTCAGAGAAGAGAAGCCTTTAGAAACCAATCAGAATTTTAGAACTGAACAATCCACCATGATATCATAATCCATTAGAGGATTATTAAAGATCAAGGAAAGGATTCTTAAAGATGCCATAGAGAAAAGATTGATTATTTATAAAGGATATACAGTCAGAATAAGAAACAGGTTTCTTAGCTGAAATGGTAAAAAGGAAAGCCTAGCATTATATATGACAAACATTAAAGATAAACAACTACCAACCATGAATACAGTCCCAAGCCAACTCTCCTTTACATTTAAAGGATATATAAACATATTTCATGACAAAGAAAACTTGAAACAACTTATGTCCACCAAATTATCAGAATAGAATATAATCAAATATATACTAAGTAGAGAAGATCAAGAAGAAGAGGAACTATTTATATAAAATGCTCCCTACCAGAGAACAAGGTAAATATGTTAAGAGTAGATGAGGCACAGCTCCTAATAACAGGTGTATAACATATCAGGACTTATTTCAGATATTTCTGTCTTAAAGCTCAATATCAATAGACTTAAATTTCCAAATAGAAGACATAGATTAGATAGTAGTATCAAAAACCAAGATGCATCCATCTAGTATCTATGAGAGACACATTATCAAACACATTCTATGAAACTAGAATTAGACTCCTCCCCAAATCACATAGGGATTCAACAAAGAAAGAGAACTATGAACCAAACTCTTTGATAAGCATTAATGCAGAACTTCTTAATAAAATTCTCACTAACCAGTTTCACCAAATAACAAAAAAAATCATATGGTATGATCAAATAGGATTCATCTTGGATACGATTTGATTCAATATTCTTGTCAATAAACATAATACAAACCATCAGCAGAAGCAGGGACAAAAAACAAATGATCGTCAATAGGGTGTAGAAATAGCTTTTAACAAGCTCCAATACCCCTTTATGATTAAAAGGTCTGAGAACCTAGGAATGCATGGAACATTCCTCAATATTAAACTGAGTATGTATATGATAGAGATAATAAGCATTTAGCTAAGTGTGGAAGCATGAAGTCATTAACATGAAGAATTAGAAAAGGATGTTCACTCTCTACTACTCTTCAATATGGTAGTGGACTTTCTTGCAAGAGCAATAGACAAGAGAAAAACATAAAGCAGATCCAAATAGGGAAGAAGTAAAACTATCCCTTTTTACAGATGAAATGACCCTGTATTTAAAGGACTCTATGGATTCCTCCCTCAAGTTAATAAATGTGATGCTAACCTTCATCAATGTAGCAGGATATAAAAACTACAAGAATCAGTAGGTTTTCTGTTACCAACAATGGGAAAATCCACGCTGAAATCCAAAAAACGACCTCATATACTAGCCTCAAAATCAAATCAAATCTAAACAAAACAAAACAACAACAACAAAACTAGGAATTAATTAACTAAAATCGTGAAGGACCTATATGTGAAAACTTTAAAAATATAAAAAGGGAAATTGAATGAGATTCAAGGAAATAGAAAGTCTTTCAATGTTCCTAGTTGGAAGAATTAACATTTTGAAAACTGCAATACTTCCCCTAAACAATTGGCAAGGCAATACTCATCAAAATCCCAACAATATTCTTCAATGTAGAAGAGAAAGCAATGCAACTATAATATGGAATTACAAAATTACAGATGAAACAGAAAGCTTAGAAATGAATTCATGGGCCTATAGTCATCTTACACACACAAACACTCACACACACACAAACACACACACACACACAATGGAATTATATTCACCCATCAGAAAGATGACTTTTCACCAGTGGTAAGGAAAATGAAAGGTTTGGGAAAATTATATTAAGAGAAAAGAGAAAGGAATGCAGACTCAGAGCAATATAGTTTTCATGGATTCATTCATTTATTGTAGCTAGAAGATGCATACAAATCTTTAAGTAAACAAGACAGATTCTACCTCGTCCATTATAATGGCCATTACTAAGAAAACTAACAATAGCAAACGCTGGCATGGATGTAGCCAATTGGGAACTCTATTGCACTGTTGATGGGAAATTAAACATGTTCAACCACTGTGGAATGCAGTACGGAGTTTTCTGAAAAGAGTAAATGTAGATCTCCCTTAAGACCCAGTAATTCCCCTTATGGGCAGTAATACAAAAAATAACAAACAAGCTCACATGAAAGCTACCAGTATATACATGATCAGGGCTCAGGCCCATAGTTCAAGGACTGGAAAAAAATTACCACTGCTGGTATTTGTTTCCGCAAATATGAACCGTTTTATATAAGATACCAAATCAATATATATGCAGTAGCTAGATTAGGACTCAAATGTAGTGGGTGATAAAATGGCTCCTTTGTTGAATGTTAGAAAGAGATGTACGTAGTCCATGAAAAGGATATTTTTTCTTGTTGCTGTTCGAGGGGCTTGAAGTCTGGACTTGGGCACTGTCCCTGAACTCTTCAACTCAAGGTGGGTGCTCTACCACTTGAGCGACAGTGCCACTTCTGGTTTTCTGATGGTTAAATGGAAATAATAGTCTTTCTTGCCCAGGCTGTCTTTGAACTGTAGTCCTCAGATCTCAGCTTCCTGAGTAGCTAGGATTACAGCTGTGATTCACTGGCACGATTTTTAGAAAAGAAAATCCACCTCTTCACCTGTGTCTAAACCTCAGATATTACTATTAGAACACATCACCTTCACCTCATTTCATCAAACATTTGTAAATTTTCTCTTTTCCTTCATGTGGTAATACTGCAATCAATATTAACTCAGCTGGGGGACTGGATCAATTGTACGGTATTTGCTAGCAGCTAATTTAAGAACTTTTACATCAAAAGAAATGAAACCCTCATTTTGAATAATTGTTTTCTCTTTTTATTACAAATCTGTGCTTGATTACTTCCTAATGTGATATTGGACTTCCTAATAGAGTGATGAAATTTTCTTTCTTTTCAACCTTCTCCCACATGTGGTCAAATATTTGAGTTCAAAGATTTGCACTGATAATTGATTAAGCTGACTTCTAAGAAAATGTGCCTTTCTGGAATTTGGTCTTCTTTCTTGTTCTTACATGCACAAGCGTTCTATGATTTATTTGTTCTACAAGGAATTCTACATTCCAATCTTTGTGTGACCAATTTTAGTCTCCCTGGTCAGTCTTTCTGTCCTTTCTCTGGAGTCTCATTTGAGTCTGCCTTATAAAAAATATATTAGTTATCAGCTAAATGATTCTCAGCTTCTGTTTTTTGCCTGACTTCATGTAGGCTATGATAGCAACCCTGCCTGGCTGTGCTTACTGGAGTGTATGTGTGTGTGTGTTTTGTTTTAGATGTCTAGGATTACTATTCAAGGTAGTAGTTTCTCTGGGTCCCTGTGATCCCCTGGCCTAGAGTCAATGGGTTTTTCTCCTAAAGATACAAAGAACAATTGACTAAATTCCTGTTAATTGTCTCAAAATGAGGCAATCCGGCATCCTTGCAAAGCCATCAATAATGCTTTATAACCACTTACAGAAGTCATCTATCTAGATGGCTTTTCAAGGTTGACTGTGAAAAATGTTCATTTCCAAGTATGCACCACAAAGCAGAGCACATTCCTGGGATCAGATATTTGGAAGGAAGGTTACCTTTCCTTCCTTCTCTTATGATAGATCAAACCGTAATAATCTTCAATTGTGGTCAGCCTGGAGCACATATTCCCAAGAATATTCTGTAGTGTAAAAGAGGACCAACTCTCAATGCTGTAAATATTTGTCTACTACAGACTGATTTATCTTGCTTTTATCTATTGTTATTTTCATTACTTTAAACACATGGATAATTTATATTGGGATTAGACAAAGGATTAATGGAATAAACATTCAGTTTACTTTCATAGATCCAATATAATACACTTAACCCATAATGGACAAATAAATCCAACTCTAGAAACAATGTCAGGAATACAAAATAAGCCTTAATACATATAATCTGGCACACATACACGATCATCTACACAAAAATTCAGTCTCTCTGTAAATATTTATTTGGTATGAAATAATAAAAATTTAATTAATGAATATGACTTTCAAGAATCATCTGAAACAGTCCCCGTATATATAATTGTAAATAATTTTATAGATGTCACCTAGACAAGAATTTAACATGCATGTAGAAATCAAATTTCCACAATTTAAGCTATATGAGAGGGGTCATACCCTCGTGTACTATGTGGTGTGAATTTTACCACAGTGATGAACCCTTCCAACTAATACCAAGAGTCATGTGCAATAATTTATTACTTGATGTTAAGATGAGTGCTAAGTGTAGAATACACTTTGAATTATTGCATTAAATTACAGAAATGAAGCAATAATGATATGTTATTTGTTTAAACTCTAATGCTTCTCAATTTTACAATTCATAAATATATTATTAAAATTATTTTCACTTTCTTCTTTTCTATAGCTGCTGAAATTAAAATTATATATTAAACATTCAATATTAAGAAATCAATAAGTAACTATTATTAAAATGATATACTATTAAACTCTGATTTGAATTATACTTCTAACAAATTGTGATCTAAACAACTCAATAGAATTAAGGGTGATCATTTTTAAACTTATTAGCTTGTTTTTTTTTTTTTATTTTATTTTTTGGGTCCGATCGTGGGGCCTGAACTCTGGGCCTGGGCGCTCTGCCTCAGCATTTCAGCTCAAGGCTAGCGCTGTACAACTTGAGACACAGCACCACTTCCGGCTTGTTTTTTTTTTGGCTTATGTGGTTCTGAGGAATCAAACCCAGGGCCGCAGGCATGCACGACAAGCACTCTACCACTGAGTCACCTTCCCAGCCCAGCAGCTTGTTATTTGTTTCCTAATTGTGTCATTTGTTATTCTTGGTCCAAGTCATCTCTTCATCTTAATTGTTTAGTTTTCTATTTTATCTCTATTGGTTTGCTGATTATGCATTTTGTTTAAATTTTTAATGACATGAGGCTGAAAAGCTGTATGCTAGTTTATTACTTGCTATGTTAATGTAAAATTACTCCTTTCCACAGCTCTTCTACTCTACGATACTACAGTATTTCCCCCAGTCGCATCTCCTGTATCGCTGCTCTCATATATTTTATTTTATTTTTTATTTAAAGTTCCAGTATCGTTTTTAAAAAGTACTAAATCTTTTAAATATCATCACTTACTGTATTTTAAGAATTCAAGAATGAAAAAAATCACATATAATCACTCCAAAATGCTTTAAAACTAGGAAATGATAAAACAGGCCACTGTGAAGTAAATTTTCTTCTACTTTCAAAATTATTCTGAAAGCCTTGTGCTGGTTTGTCACACCTGTAATCCTAACTACTCGGGATACCTACTCAGGGGCCTGAGATCTGTGGATAACATTTGGAAGACAATCAGGGCAAAATAAATTCATGAGATTATTTTTCAAAAATTTTAATGAACTAACAAAGGGCCAGGAATGGAGATGTAGCTCATATAGTAGCTCACCAATCTAGAGAGAAAGACATAGCGAGACCTTGAAGCCCTGATTTCAAACTCTGAGCATGCCAACACGCAGGAATGCACACACACTCACTTTTTCAAAATATCTTCATATCAGTGTTTTGCATTAATTTATTTGTTAACGATATTATTTGGGTAAAATAGGCAAAATAAACTCTTCCATCTCAAAACATTTTTATACATTTTTTGTTGTAAAAATACTGTACAGAATGGTTATAGTTACATGAGCAAAGTAATAAGTACATTTCCTATCAAGTTACCTCCTCCTTTGTTTTTCCCCCACCATTCCTTCCCTTCCACCTCCACAAGTACACTCCTCACACCTCCAAGCCCCACCCAATGTCCCCAGCCTAAATTGTAAAATTCGTTCTTCAAAATATTGTCTTGTGCATCTATTGTTATACAATGGGTCAAACTGTATTCCTATTTAAGCATGCCGTTTTGTCCCTTTCTTTCCCCAAATTAGAGAAGTGTATATACAAGATGCAGGTGCACCAACATCAAGTAAAGTGAAAACAGGGGTTATATTGTTGGGAAGGAACACATAAAAAAAAAAAAAAGAAATCACGTTGCACATTATAAATATGTGAGAAACAACAGCAAGAAAGAAAAAAGCACTTGTGTCTCTATCTTGGGCGTCATTTAGCTTAACATCTACTTATGTAGTCATATACACATAGCTTTTCAACTTTTCTGCTTATCCCAGACATATACTAGTCATTGTAAATAAGGGATAGCATGGGACCTATGTTTCTTTGGACTTGGCTTACATCAGTTAATATAATTTTTTTCCAAGTCTTTCCATTTCCTAAAAATTGGGCGATGTCATTCTTTCTGATGGAGGCATAGAATTAATATATATACACATATATATGTATATATATAGTATATGTGTGTGTGTACACACATATACACACAGAACATTTTCCTTTGTTGTTTTTTAGAGCAACTTAGTTTTCCACCTTCATCATTTTTTCAAATGTTTTTATTGTGATTAAATGATTACATAATTTCCCAAATTTCACAATATTGTGGGATAGTGATGCTTAGTTAAAGTCACAAACACATTCTAACTTTGATGGAGCAAATTGTCTATCATGGTTTACAATACTTATGAGTTCTATGAGCTTTGCAATAGAGTTATTTCCTCCATATGTATAGTTTTTTGTTTTGAAATATGTATATTTCTTTTGTTTTGTGTAGTGTCTGCTGTTCCCTCTTTCCCACTTGTTCCTTCCTTCCCTTCAGTGACATTGAGTTGCTTAGTTCATTTTGGTCAATGTCCAGTGCAGCTGATGGATCCCACTGTTGTATGAATTTCCCTGATTCCCTCTAGTTCTGTGTCGTCTTCCTGGTTTCCCTTCAGTGTGCAAATATGATCAGCAGAATGAGGATATTTAGTAGTGATTCGACCAGATGAGTGGAAGTCCTTGGTTTCTTAAGTGTTGTTAATTTTGTTGTATCACCTTACATTTTGGATTTAACATCCACTAACCATGGAGACCATGTGCTGTTTGTCTCTTTGCTTTTGTCTTACCTCGCTCAACATGATTTCCTGTAGCTTGATTGATTTCCCTGCTAATGCCATTATTTTGTCTTTCTAATGGCTGGAACATATTCCGTTGTGTATAGTTACCACAGTTTTTGGATCTATTCATCTCTGGTGGGACATATGGGTTGTTTTCATATCCTGTATATTGTGAATAGTGCTGCAATAAACATGGAGGTGCATGTATCCTTGAATATTGGTACCTGTTGTTCAGAATAGATGCCTAGAAGTGGTATGAGTGAGCCATAAGGAAGGTCAATAATTAGCTTTCTGAGGACTCACCAGATTGCTTTCCAAAGTGGTTGTGTAAGTGTACATTCACACACACACACACACACACACACACACACACACACAGAACGTTTTCTTGATCCATTCTTCTACTGAGGAGCATCGGGGTTGGTTCCGTATCTTAGCTATGGCAAATAATGCTACAATAAACGTTGTTGTGGTGGTAGTTTTAGTATGGAATTATTTGTGATCATTTGGGTGAATTCCCAAAATTGGGATTGCTGTTTAATAGGGGAGCTCTATGTGGAGTCTTTTGAGGAAGCTCCAAACCGCTTTCCAAAATGTATGAACAAGTTTACACTCCCACCAAGAGTGCGGTAGGCTTCCCTTCTGGCCACATCCCATCCAGCATCTGTTGGTGTAAAAATATGGAACGATTCATTAATTTGCGTGTCATCCTTGTGCAGGGACCATGCTAATCTTCTCTGTATGTTCCAATTTTAGTGTATGTGCAGACAAATTGAGCACAGAACATTTTTTTATATATAAATTGTAATTGATTGTCTTAAACTAGACAATTCAACAAAAAGTAAGTTCAAAAAATTGTGAAATTTTGCAACCATGTATTTCTTACATAAGCACACATTTAAGAATAAAGTCAATATTGACATGACAAATACAAAATAATTCCAGATATTTGTTGTTCATGAGATGTGTAGGAGGAGGAATTCAATTATTCTACACAAGGCACCTGTCATAATGATCATTGCAGCAAATGTTAAGGTTTGTTAAAAGTTTTAATGATTTAAATATGTTTCATTTTGGGATTTGCTTATATATGCAAAATTAAGACTGGTAGGTCATAAATTTTTTCGATAAAGTATATAATATTTCCGGTAGCATGTACTACTAAGTATGTACATTTCAGAGTTTATAGAAACTTTGCTAATGAGAAGTTGCAAAGACTGTGTAAAGAAGCAGAGTGAAGAGTTAAGAATTTAAGTACACAGTTTCTGATAAATCTTTAGGGCTCTCTTAAGTTATATGTTAGTGATGAACAAATAATGATAAAAGCCACATACACATGATGAGATTATCTAAAAAGAGTAATCTTAGTGGGTAAATTTAAAGGCTACTCATAGCTTTATCCAGTTTTAAATGTACAGGAATATGAGAAAATAGTAAAATCTACTATGTACTTTTCAAATACTGAAAACCCTGGTAATTGTTTTGTTTTTTATTTTAGTAATCATTAATATATAATTATTGTTTTCTTTATTTATAGCATTTTTTCCTTGTCATAATATAATACAACTTTTTGTGAGTCGTGATTAAGAGGTACTTTGAGAATATTATTGGGATGGCCACTCCATTTTTCATAGGTGCATGTGAATTTACAAATAGCAAAACTAAAAACAAAATATTGATTAAAAATTATATCAAGTAGAGTCTGAATCAGGAGTGTTGATAAATGTCCACACCTAAAATCTTAACCCTAGGCTGAAGTAGTGGTATTACAGTGTTGAGGCCACAAAATTGAGAAACTGTGTTTTGTTTTGTTTTGTTTTTTGCTTTGGTTTTGTTGGTTGTGGGGCTTGAACTCTGGGTCTTGGGTAGTGTCCCTCAGCTCTTCAGCTCAAGGCTAGGGCTATCACTTGATCCACAGCAGCACTTTCATCTTTTTCTGCTTATGTCGTGCTGAGGAATGAAATCCAGGACCTCATGCATGCAAGGCAAGCACTCTACCACTGAGCCACCTTCCCAGCTCCTGAGAAACTGTGATTTAAAAAATCATCTGAACAATATTTGCTTTCTGCTTTGGGTTATATAATGAAATATGTGAACACATTTTTATATTTTTGTGAATTGTCATACTTCTAAATTTATACTAACTACAGCCAATTTATCCTTTTCAAAGTCAAGAAATATTTCTGAGAGTTTGCTTCTGTGAAGACTGTTTTTGCATTTATAATTTCTTCTGAGCCATTTTTATTTATTATCAAAATCACTTCATATTTTATATTGATGCGTTATCATACATCAAATACCTTCAAATGTACATGTAGAGTCTCAAAATAGCAGTATGAATATCCTCATACACCTCTTGTTTATCTGTTATGCACTTTAATATTATGATATTTTTCTCTCTCTTTCACTCTCTTCATTTCTGCTCTTTCTCTTTCATGCTCCATGTCTGCTACTTAGAATTTCTGCTGGTCTACTATTATCCTTCAGGATCCACTGGTTTTGTGGGAACATGATAGGGACCATCAGTTACCCTTGCATTCTTTAAGAGTTATAACAGTGACGTGAAATTATTCTTTGCCATTCTAAATGGCAAAACAACAGATCTAGGAATTCCTTTTCACTTTTAGTACTATTATAAATTTTATCTCATACGAATCATTGGGACTGATAATATACTTTTAGCCTGGGACCTAAAAGTTCTTTTTCATTTACAAACAACCTTTTTCTTTTATTATCAGTAAGTAACAAAAACAAAGCTATCCTATGGGAAAGTAGGCTGAAGTTGTTCACAGTGATGAAAAACAAGTTAATGGGAGAAGTGTGTACAAAGGATACCCCTCATATAACACAGATGCTTAGAGCAGTTTATCATGTACACTTTTTGATAAGGACAATGTGCTGGGAACTCTAGATTAAATCACTGAACACCTGATATATATATATATATATATATATATATATATATATACATATATATATGTATGTATTTTTATTTATATATGCATATATATGAATATTGGCCCATATATGTACACATGAATGTTACTATACACACAAATGCACACATATGTACACACATGTACACATGCACAAATGGAAAAAGACACATAGATATAGCCAACACAGGTTTCACTAGTTGTTGAATATGCCTTAGACAGAATGCTTGGAAACAAATGTGTTGAAGATGTATTCGTCTCTAAGAGTTCTTTTACCACTCCTCTTATCTCTTCCAACTGGTACGTTTAGAGAGATTGGACTTGAAAAATGCAGGACAAGTGATAGCAAGTAACTCGGAAATCTCAATACGTATAGGTCATATGGTGTCTCCCTGCTCCCCATGGAATGCTTGCTCTTGTAGACACTCTCAACAGCCAAAGTAGCAGGACAATATCCTTGTTAAGAATAAAGTTATAAGGCTTTAAATGGCATCCTTCCTTGGGCTCTTTTCCAACAGTGAGCATCAATTCCTAAGCAGATGAGTGACTCCCCAGAAGACCGGAGTGCAGGTCAAAATTTAACCAACCCATATGAAAAGTTTAAAGTGAGCAATTCTGACTGAGGTCGTGCCGATGTCCTGCCAACGAAAATGAGAAAAAAAGAAAGTTTTTTATGTATTAAAATTTGAGAATAATTTGTAACCTGTCAATAAATGTGTAGAACACAATTATACCAACTGACAAAAATGGAGTGCATTTCATTTATATGCTTTTGGACTTTGAAAGTGTTTTTAAGTGTGTCTACACAAGTAGAATCAGCATGAAACAAGCCAGCATTTCTTCATTTAACATACAAGGAAAAGATACAGGTTGACCCATTGTAACAATGAGATTTGCAAGATACTATTAGAGGGAGTTGTTGGGGATGGTTGAAGGTAAGGAATAGTAGGGGAAAAACAAAGGAGGTGGCAACAATGCTCAATAAGATATGTACTCATTACCTTACTTATGTAACTGTAACCTCTCTGTACAGTACTGAGCTTCTTCAGTAAAAATTCTGGCAAAATTGGTTAATCACTCATAGAAAACTAAAACTATATCCTTATATATCATCCTGTATCAAAGACTTTGGAGTCAAAGCAGACACACTGAAAACATTACAGATTGGAGTAGGACATACCCAAGGTCTCCTGTGCAGAGGCTGAAATTTTCTTAATAGAGACCCAGAAGCACAAGAAATCAAAGAAAGTTTGGACAAATGGGATTGTATTAAATTGCAGAGCTTCTGCTTTGCAAAGGACATAGCTAGCCAGATCAATAGAAAGCCCATTGATGGGAGAAGATCTTTGCTAGCCATACAATAGAGAAGGGTCTCATATCTCAAATATATGTGGAATTCAAAATATTAAATCCCCCCAACAACAAAACCTAAAAGAAACAACTGCCCAATAAATAAGTGGACTAAAGACTTCAAGACAAACTTCTTTGAAAAGAAAAGAAGGAAGGCCAATAGACACATGAAGAAATGCTCAACCTCCCAAGACATAATAGAAAAGCAAATCAAAACAACTTGAGATACCACCTCAAGCCATTTAGAATGGCTATAATCAAGAACTCTAATACCAACAGATCCTTCAGGGGATGTGGCCAGAAGGGAACCTTACTGCATTGTTGGTGGGAGTATAACTTATTCAACTACTTTGGAGTAGTATGGAAGTTCCTCAAAGATTCCACCTAGAACTTCCCTATGACCCAGCAATCTACCTTTTGGGCATTTACCCAAATGATCACAAACAAGACCGTACTGACCCTACCAGCACAACTATATTTATTGCAGCATTATTTAACATAGCTAAGATAGGCATCAACCCAGATGCCCCTCAGTAGATGGATGGATCGCGAAAACGTGGTATTTAACCAAGTCCTAATCTTAGAGAGGGAAATGGTTTGGATAGAATGATCGGAGAGAGATTACAAAAAAACGAAAAAGAAAAAATGGAAAAACCAAAATTTAAATTTAAGTAGTGAAACACTTAAAAATTATTTAAGTTTAAACAAATGATATTGAGAGAAGAAAAGGATAAGATGAGAAGAAGGGATGGATTGAAAGGAGAAATGAAAACTAAAAAATAAAAATTCTTAAAATTAGTTACTTGAAAATTATATACATATAAAGAGATAATACTGCTGTTAAAGAATTTAAGCCTAAGAGGTTGTGAATTGAGTAATAATTTTCTGGATTAAATGTGTACACAATGGGGTATAAGGTCTAATAATCAAAGACAGGTATATATCTGGGAATGAACCGAACAGCAATTTAGT
Source organism: Dipodomys spectabilis (assembly GCF_019054845.1). Lineage (NCBI taxonomy): Eukaryota > Metazoa > Chordata > Mammalia > Rodentia > Heteromyidae > Dipodomys > Dipodomys spectabilis. The sequence goes on from NW_024870975.1 coordinate 1,939,265, forward strand.
CACACAAAAAAAGAAAGAAACAGAAAAAAATGAAAAGAATACTTAAAAAGGGCCAAAAGTTCAGAAGAGATTTAAAAAAGCACAAACACACACACCTATACACCTAAAATAAAAATTATGGGAGGAAAATAAGATTAATAGAGAACAATTTTAAAAATTAATTTTTTTAAAAGGTTCAAATAAGAGTTCTTTGATTGCAACAATGAGATGTACAAATCATTATGTCGAAAAACGAACTTAACAACTTTGGTGGGGGGTGGGGGAGGATCGGTTGGGGGGAGGGGGAGGTATGGGATGGGATGGGAAGGGGAAACAACAAGGAAGCAACAATGCTTGATAAGAAATATACTCATTATCTTGCCCATGTAATTTTAACTCCTCTGTACTGTATTCTCACAATAAAAAATTAAATTAAATTTAAAAAAAGAGTTCTTTGATTTTTTTTTGGGGGGGGGGATGGGGGCAATGGGATGATTGTGTATCTTCCGTGTCCATAACCAGTCTCTTGGTGGAGTCTCTGGGCTGCTTGTGGTGTCTGGTTTTCCTGTGGCTTGATTGTTTTCTGAAGTCAGTGTTTGAGCAGGCAGAAAAATGCTTTGCCTAACCCATTGTTTTGTTATCCTTCTCCCAGGCTAGTTCAGTGGGAGGTAGATTTGCTTTCAGTATCCCAAAAGAGGGAGAAGGGAGTTTCCTCTAGTTTGAAGATGCTGTGATGAGATTAGGTTATGGGTAGAGTTGAGGCCTTTCAGCAATCAGTAGCTTTTCCTTGCTGGGCTAGCTCCTGAGACTCTCAGAGAGCCCAGCTTGGAGCAAATCTCAGGGTTTATGTTTACTGAGTTTCACTTGTTTGTCTAGGCTGCTGTAGGGAGGGGCAGCCTCTGGCTCTGTTTACCCAGTGGTGAAAGTCACTCCTCAGGGGGCAGATTTTTCTCTGTCTGGGCTGGTTGACTTTCCCCTGGGTAGAGCTGAGCCTGGCAGGTCAAGGCAGATTCCTGTGACCTGCTAAATGACACGTTTGTTTGCTTCCAAGGCCTGAGTTGGAGCTAGTTGCTCAACTGGGCCTTTGTTAGTATCAAAGATGGAGATCTCCAGTGGTAGGTGACACGCAGCCTTCCCTCCTCTGCTCCCTGAGAAGAAATGAGGAGATCAGGTTTCTACTCATGCCAGAATCTTGTTCCGGGACAGTTTCTGGTCTGTGATCTGCAGGATGAATATATCTGCTCCTTGTCAGTTCTTGATTGTGTTGGGTAGAATCCACTTGTCCGCCACATCTGGAGCCTTTGTCCCAGATTCTCTCCATAGTTATGGCTGCTAAGAGTGTCTCTGCTTCCAACTCTGCCACTTCAGCCATGGCTAGCTGCATGTGTTCAGATCTGTTTCCTTGCTTGGATTTTCCCTCTCTGTCCAAACTCTCTGCATTGAGATGACACACTTGGTATGACTCTGTAGCCTAAGACTGTTCACTGGAATACTAAAATGCTTTCTATAGGAGAGTTTGTTTAGCCTTCAGCTTCTCCTCTGCCATCTTCCTCCGAATCTCATGATTTTTTTTTATTGTAAAGATACTATACAGAGGGTTACAGTTACATGAGTGAGGTAATGAGTACACTTCCTCTTCAACATTGTTACCCCCTCCATTGTTTTCCCCCTACCATCCCCTCCCTCCCTCCCTTCCCCAAGGTTATTTTTTTTTTTTGATTGTGACTAAGTGATTACATAATTTCAAAGTCACAAGTTCATTCTAACTTTCCTGGAGCAAATTGTCTATCACAGTCTGTAATATATAACAGTGTTCACATGTTAAGTACCATATTTGTGATCAGCAGCATGGGGATATTTAGTAGTGGTTCAACCAGATGAGCGGGAGTTCTTTGTTTCTTAAGTCCTGTTAGTTTTGTCGTATCACCTAACATTTTGGATTTAGCATCCACTTATCAGGGAGACCATGTACCGTTTGTCTCTTCGTTCTTGGCTTACCTCGCTCAACATGATTCCTTCTAGCTCCATCCATTTCCCTGCAAATGCCATTATTTTGTCATTTCTAATGGCTGCATAATATTCCATTGTGTATAGATACCACAATTTTTGGATCCATTCATCTGTGGTGGGGCATCTAGGTTGTTTCCATATCCTAGCTATTGCGAACAGTGCTGCAATAAACATGGAGGTGCACGTGTCCTTGTATATTGGTTCCTTTTGTTCAGGGTAGATGCCTAGAAGTGGTATGACTGGGTCGTAAGGAAGGTCAATCTTTAGCTTTCTAAGGACTCTCCAGAATGCTTTCCAAAGTGGTTGTATAAGTGTACATTAACACCAGCAGTGTAATAGGGTTCCTCTTTCTCCACATCCCCTCCAGCATTTGTCGTTGGCTGATTTGTGGATGTGGGACATTCTGACTGGGGTAAGGTGGTATCTCAGGGTTGTCTTTATTTGCATTTCCTTCACCACCAGGGATGATGAACATTTCCTCATGTGTTTCTTTACCATTTTTATTTCTTCATTTGAGAAGTCCCTCTTTAGTTCCCTTGCCCATTTAGTAATTGGTTTGTTAGGTTTGGGAGGGATTAGTTTCTTGAGTTCCCTGTATATACAGGATGTTAACTCCTTGTCTGATATATTGCTGGTAAATATTTTTCCCAATTAGTTGGTTGTCTTTCTAGCTTAGTTGCGGTAGATTTAGCTGTGCAGAAGCTTTTTATTTTAAGGTAGTCCCATTTGTCGAGTCTCTCTCCAACTTGTTGTGACCCTAGGACTCTGTTCAGGAAGTTCCTTCTTGTGCCTATTAGTTCGTGTCTCTCCTACTCTGTCCTGCAGTAATTTCAGAGATTTAGGTTTAATGTTAAGGTCTTTAATCCATTTTGAGTTGATGTTGGTGCATGGTGATAGGCTGGGGTCCACTTTCACTTTTCTGCATGTGGCTGCTCAGTTTTCCCAGCACCAGCGGTTGAAGAGGCTGTGTTTCTTCCATTGTATGTCTTTGGCTCCTTTGTCGAATATCAACTGGCTGTAGGCCTGTGGATTTATTTCTGGATCTTCTATTCTGTTCCATTGGTCTTCGGGTCTGTTTTTGTGCCAGTACCATTCTGTCTTTGTTATAGCTCTGTAGTAGAGTTTGAAGTTCGGCATGGATAGCCTTCCCATATTGTCTTTATCCCCTAGAATTGTTTTGGCTATTCTAGGTCTTTTGTTGTTCCATATAAATTTTTGGACTGTTTTCTGTATTTCAGTGATGTACATCATTGGGATTTTAATAGGAATTGCATTGAATTTGTATATTAGTTTTGGAAGTATTACCATCTTTACTATATTAAGTCGACCTATCCAGGAGCATAGGAGGTCTTTCCATTTCCTAGTGTCTTCTGCAATTTCTTTCTTTAACTTTTTATACTTCTCATTAAATAGTTCTTTTACATCTTTGGTTAGGTTAATTCCTAAATATTTTATTTTTTGGGAGGTTATTGTGAATGGGGTTGCTCCCTTTACTTCCTTCTCTTCCTGTACATTATCAGTGTATAGGAAGGCAACTCATTTTTGTGGGTTTATTTTGTATCCTGCTATTTTGCCGAAGTGACTTATGATTTCTAAAAGTTTGGGGATGGAGTTTTTGGGATCGTGGAGGTATAGTATCCTGTCGTCTGCAAAAAGGGATAGTTTAACTTCTTCTTTCCCTATGCGGATCCCTTTAATGTCTTTTTCTTGCCTTATTGCCCTGGCTAAGGGTTCTAGGACTATGTTGAAGAGGAGTGGAGACTGTGGGCATCCTTGCCTTGTTCCTGATTTTAGGAGGATTGGTTGTAGCTTTTCCCCATTAAGTATAATATTGGCTATTGGTCTGTCATAAATGGCTTTTATTGTTTTTAGAAATGTTCCTTCAATTCCTATTTTCTCCAGAGCTTTTAGCATGAATGAATGTTGAATTTTATCAAAGGTCTTTCCTGCATCTGTGGCGATATTCATGTAATTCTTGACCTTGGTTCTGTTGATATGTTGGATTAGATTTATTGACTTACGTATGTTAAACCATCCCTGTGTCTCTGGGATGAAGCCTACCTGATCATAGTGTATTATTTTTTTTATGTGTTTCTGGATTCTGTTAGCTAGAATCTTGTTAAGGATCTTTGCATCTGTGTTCATCAAGGAAATTGGCCTGTAATTCTCCTTTTTGGTTGGGTCTTTGCCTGGTTTGGGGATGAGTGTGATATTGGCTTCGTAGAATGAGTTTGGCATAGCTCCCTCCTTCTCTGTTTCTCTGAAGAGCTTGAGGAGTATGGGTATTAGTTCTTGTTTAAAGGTCTTATAGAATTCTGCTGTGAATCCATCTGGTCCTGGGCTTTTTTTTGTTGGAAGACTTTTGATAGCTTCCTGTATCTCATTATAGGATATTGGCTTATTTAATTGGTTAACTTCTTCTTTGCTCAGTTTGGGTAACTTGTATTTCTCTAAAAATGCATCCATTTTTGCCAGATTTTCTTCCTTTAGAGAGTATAGCTTTTGAAAGTAGTCTGTTAGAATTGTTTGGATATCTTGGGTACATGTTGTGATGTTTCCAGTGGCATCCCTAATCCTATTAATATGGGTTTCCTCTCTTCTTTTTTTAATTAATCTTGCCAACGGGCCATCAATTTTGTTTATTTTTTCAAAGAACCAGCTTTTTGTTTGGTTTATTTTGGTTATGGTTTTCTGATTTTCTAATTGGTTAATCTCTGCTCTTAATTTGGTTATCTGGCTTCGTCTAGTAGCTTTAGGTCCAATTTTTTCTTGTTTTTCTAGCTGTTTTAGTTGCAACATGAGATTATTTACTTGGTCTGTCTCCATTCTCTTGATGTGGGCACTGAGGGCAATAAATTTGCCCCTCAGGACTGCTTTTGCTGTGTCCCACAAGTTTCTTTGTGAGGTGTTTTCATTTTCATTGAGTTGTAGGAAATGCTTTATTTCTTCTCTGATCTCTTCTGTTACCCAGGCATTGTTAAGGAGTGTGCTGTTCAATTTCCATGTATTAGAAAAATTTCTGCGGTATGCTTTGTTATTGAGAGCTAGCTTGATTCCACTGTGGTCAGATAGGATACAGGGGATTATGTCGATCCCTTTGTATTTGCTTAAGTACCTTGCATGAACTAGGATATGGTCTATTTTGGAGAAAGTTCCATGAGCTACTGAGAAGAATGTGTACTGTGTTGTTTTAGGGTGAAATACTTGGTAGATGTCAGTTAATTCTGCTTGAAGTATGGCCTCACTTAATTCGGTAGCTTCTTTGCCAATCCTCTGGTTGGTAGACCTGTCCTTTGGTGAGAATGGTGTGTTAAAGTCTCCTAGTATTATCGTATTGGGATCTATTTTATTCTTTAAGTTTGAGAGCAGAGAGTGGCGTGTTAAAGTCTCCTAGTATTATCGTATTGGGATCTATTTTATTCTGTAAGTTTGAGAGCATTTGTTAGACATATCTGGGTGCACCAATATTTGGGGCATATAAGTTGATGATGGTTATATCCTCCTCTTGGATTGTTCCCTTTATTAATATGTAGTGTCCGTCTTTGTATTTCTGTACTGATTTTAATGAAAAGTTTATTTTGTCAGATATCAGGATAACTACACCTGCTTTCTTACTGGGGGCATTTGATTGGTAGATCCTTTTCCACCCCTTCACTCTGAGTTTGTTTGTATGTTGGGCTGAGAGGTGGGTCTCCTGAAGGCAACAGATGGATGGGTCTTGTTTTCTGATCCAGTCCTCAGTTCGTTTTCTTTTAATTGACGAATTCAGCCCATTTATATTAAGAGAAAATATAGAGAGATGCATTGTTGTCCCTGCCATTCCGTTTTCCTAAGTTTTTCTTCTTTCTTTTCCTCCTGTGCTTGCTCAGTTACACTTTGAGTAATGCCTGTTTGGGGCAGGTCCCAGTTCCTGGTTGCTTTCTTCAGGTTGTGTCCCCCCTCTTAGAATTCTTTGTAATGCTGGCTTAATGTTTATGTATTCATTTAGTTTTTCTTTGCTATTAAAAGTTTTCAGTTCTCCATCGAATGTGAATGCTGGCTTTGCCAGGTATATCAGTCTGGGTTGGCATTTATTGGCTCTCAGGGCTCGTATGGTGCTTTCCCAGGCTTTTCTTGCATTCATTGTTTGTGTGGAGAGATCTGCAGTGATTCTAATTTTTTTCCCGTTGTAGTATAGCTTCTTCTTCATTTTTGCTGCATGCAGGATTGTTTCCTTATTATTCAGATCTATCATTTTTACTATAATGTGTCTAGAAGTGTTTCTTCTGGGATCTTGCTTGTTGGGGGTTCTATAAGCTTCTGTAATGTAGTTAAGATGGTTGTTTTCGAGGTGGGGAAAATTTTCATTTATTATCTTGTTAAATAGGTGTTGCATTCCCTTGCACTGGAATTCCTCCCCTTCGTCCACTCCGATTATGCGAAGGTTAAATTTCTTGGCATTATCTGCTTGCTCTTGAATTTCCCTTTGGTTTAATTTGAGTGATTTTTCCATATCTGTCACTTTTTGGTCCAGTTGTTGTATTTTGTCTTCTGTATCTGACACTCTACCTTCCATTTCATTCACTCTGTTGACCGTGGCTTCTATTGTGGTTTGCATGGAGGAAATGGATCCCTTTATGGATTCAATGTTGGTTCTCAGAGTACTGATCTCACCTCTCAATGAGGTGTTGTGTTGTTCAGGTGCCGGATCCCCAGGCCTGGTTCCGGCCCCAGCCTGGAGCGCGTTCGTTAGGCGTGTGCTGATGTGTATACCACCTAGGTTATGCAGCCTGGAGGACACAGTTCAAATTTCTTCTACTGTTGGTAGTCTTGACCCAGGGGCGCTGTTCCTGGCTTGGGCATTTAAGCTCCCTTCCAGGGGCACTCTTGCTCTGGCCTGGCCAGCAGAGTGTGCTCCACCGGCTGGTGGAGCTCTCGAACAGTTCCCAGTTTTAGTGGGTCCTGTGGTCCGGGTATTGGGGTAGGGATTCTAGGTCAGGGTCTGGGGATTCCCTCCAGCTCTGGTCTCCCTTGAAGGATACACTGTCCCCTGTGGAGTACTCACCCTGGAGCTGGTTGTTTCTTTGTGGTGTAGGTCGTCAGTTGTTGTTGCAATCCGAGTTCAGTTGGGGTGGTTGCGGGCTGGGTTGGGCGGTCCCCGCCGGGTCGTTGCGATCGTGATTGGGCGGGTGGTCTGCCGACAGGTCCCTTTGTCGCGCTGCTGGTGCCGGGCGGCTTTGGCAGGATGAAGCCTCTCCGCTCCGGTGCTGAGTGAGGGGTGGGGGTGGGATCCTCGTGGAGACTCCAGGCTGGTAGGTTTCTCTGTTCCTGGCGATCCACTGTTCTGCAATCCATTACCTGGTGATCTGCAAGCGGCCCCCTGTGTCTCTGGGCTCCGACAGCCCCCACCGGGCCGGCTGGCCGGCGGCTTGGCACACTGCCGCACGGCCATTAAAGGTTGGGGGAGGGGGTCTTCGCTCTTCTCTGTTCTGAAATTCTTCTTTTCCTCTATTTCTTTTTTTGTTATTTTCCACATCTGGTTTTTCTCTGAGTGTTCGTCTTTTTGTTGTTGTCGATCTCTTGGGGAGATTAAGCGTTGGAACTCAAGCTCTCTTTTTGGTTGGAGAGAGCTGTGGCGTTTCCCTACTGCCCCGTCGCCATCTTGGTCCCCCCTCATGATTTTTTTATAAGTGTTTTTTTTTTAGGGAAAACTGTAATTGGTGTTTATATTTTGTGTTGGCATAAAATGAGCCTACTATTGTCTTAATTTAATAAAATAAAACTCTCTGGCTGGGCACTGGTGGCTCATGCTTGTAATCCTAGCTACTCAGGAGGCTGAGATATGAGGATCTCAGTTCAAAGACAGCCCGGGCAGGAAAGTCTGTGAGACTTATCTCCAATAAGCCATGAGAAGACAGAAGCGGTGCTGCGGCTCAAGCGGTAGAGCGCTCACCTTGAGCTGAAGTGTAGGACCAGCACTGAGGCCCAGAGTTCAAGCTCCAAGTCTGACCAAATAAATCATACAAAACAACAAAAAAACCCCAAAAACTCTCTGATTCTATGACAGGATACATTTTGTGGGTAATGGTTAAGACCATGTTGCCATTCTAAAAAAAATATATATCACCCCCAAAAAGAGGAACAATAGGAAATGTATAGCATGAAACTTATAAATCTTAATGGACTAACAGGCTGTCAGTTTGTTTTAACTATTCATCAAAAATGAAAGTAATACTCGATAATATTTTATTAAGGCTTTAAAATTTCTTTGAACTTGACATTTAAGATTCACTTTAAAAAGAAAATCAACAGGTGACAGTGTTTTCTCCTTAGTTTTCCAAAGAAATGATTATTTCATCATTATAGTGTACAGCACAATATAACCAGAGAGCATTTGTTAAGGAAAAAAAATTCCCATTCTCTGTTTTGCTTGTCTGTATTTAAAGCTGCATACCACATCCTACCCACCCTATTGTCTGTCTTCTCATATGAAACATTTCAGTAAATGTGTCAGCCAGCAAAGTTTTACAAAATAGCATGCTTTCATTCATTGTGCTTTCCAAAATATATCTCACAAATGCCAACAACAAAAAAACAACTTAAAACATCTGTGGATTTTTCTATTTATGGTGCAAAGTAATCACTTTCCATAATCCTTAGAACCAGCTCTACACATGCATTAAATGCTCTTTCACTTCTAGGCTTTAGAACAGCAGCATGTAACAATGGTGTGCATGTTAATTTGTTCACCACATCTGGTTTGTTTACAGCAAGGACTGTCTTCATGGAAGATGGTAATAGATGAGTTGTGCAATTATGTAGTTTAAAAGGGCTCTGAGTTGGGGATAAAGAATATCCATTTATGTGACTAAATATTTAAATTAAATCCTATAATGTATACTCCTTCAATTTTATGGATAAAATATTCTACATTCTAGGTTTTTTTAAAAGAAATATTGTACGTTGTTTCCTTGGTGACAACGTAATTGGAAGACTTTAAATTTTCCTATACCATGGCCATCTGAAATGAGATGGATGTACTTAGGTTAACATAAAGAAATTTTGGGACAGCATTATTGTTTGAATCTTGGATGGGATTTGATTGGGAATTGTGACAGGCTTTCATAGTATGAGACTAAAAAAAAAGACCATACTAATACTATTATCTGTCACATTGTTTTATTAGTTTATTCAAACACACACATATAAACACACAGATACCCATTATGAAGACCCAGTCAGTCTGCAAGAAACTATTTTAATGGGAATTCCATAAAATATTTAGTCTGCTGAGATCTGATTAGAACTTATAGAAGTATCTAGTGGCTTCTACCCCTGGACAAGTTATCATTGGTGAAGATGTTGCCATTTGATTTTAGAATGCCCCATAAAGACCTATATGTTAAAGAAAAATGACATTCCAATTCCTCCCAGACTGTGGAGCATACCTGAATAGTTCTTCTGTAGATTAAGTTCTTCAGAGTGAAACTCATGAGAAAAAGACTCTCATCTTCTTTCTTCTTTTATCTTTTAATCATTCTAGGCAAAAAACATTTCTCTTTGACATTCTCCCCTCCTTGACATTGTCTTGTCACTGGCCCCCAAAGCAATAAAACCAGTTGAACATACACTGAAACATTCAATCTTGTAAATCTGAGTAAGCCTTTCTGCTTAATAAATGGACAATATCACTTATTATGGTAGGTTATAAAGCTAACCCAAAGTTCTAGTCTTTCTAACAATGTAGAGTATATTAAAATATGCTTCATTATAAAATATCTCACTCCATGTTGTATATTGTGTTTTTATTTCTGTTGATCCTAGCGCTTACAATAAGGACCTAACTGTAAAACTGTTTGCAATAAATAATCACATTACTTTTATGATTCTATAATTTAGCTTGTTTTCCTACAAATTTATAGGATAGTGTAGCTATGGAAAATCAATAAACATTGAATTTTGATATAGGATTACCTATCACTGCAAGTTTTGTCAAAATTTATCTACACTGAAATGATTGCCATTGATATCTTTCTCAAGATTACAAATGTTTATACTTTCTGCTGACCTTTTACAAACTCATACCACAAACATAATTTTTAGTTTGTTCGTGCAATCATAGGAACATAAATATATGGCACAAAATGTTCATTAACATTATCTGCTGTCATTAATGGAGTATACCTAATAGAATTAAGACACTTCCTTCTAAATCCAGACTTGCAGGCAGGCAGAGAGACATCCACACCCACACACATACACACAAACACTCTCTCTCTCTCTCTCTCTCACACACACACACAAACACATACTTACCACTCTGACTCAGGTTAGATTCCAGATATTGGGTATCAGACAATGGTCTATTAATCAAACTTTCTTGTCCAGACATAAAATACATTCAAAATTCCACACATACAAAAACACCAGATCATTCAAAATCGTGAGAATATTTAACAGAACCACCCAGCTCTGGGCAATCTACTCCCTGATTTCATTCATTCATGTCGATGCATTTTTCATATCATAATTAAAAGTCTTTTCGTATTTCTCTGATTGGCAGATAATATGTTATCATATAAGAGAAAACGTAGGTAAAATTACATATGAAAATTGCATATGAAATAATGACATTCCTGAGGATAAAACATGCCTGTTTTTCAGTTTCGTTGCCAAAATGGAACTATTAGAACTTTTGAATATTTAAGTTTAAATCTGAACCTCCAAATTTCACTAGGATTTGAATTGTGTTACTTACAACATTAATGTAAAATAAAAGCATTACTAAATAGAAAGAAAATTATAAGTTTATCACACCTTAATCCCTGAATTGACTTTATTATAAAAACAATTACATTTATATAACATGATAAACATCCTGAAACAAGCTATGAGGTATGGAAACAGAAGACTCTGTTTTTTGTTTAGTGTATGTTGTTGTTATTTATAGTTTGTGATGATTCTGTCTTCTTTACCTTATGCATGGTATATTCATTCTACATCTTCAGGAAGGTGTGGGTGGGCACAGAGCTTGAGGGAAAGGGTGAAAAAATGAAGCAGTGGAGTTCCTTGAACATTGATGAAAGTGTACTATTTAACACATTGGTCAATTATGATTGTATGTTTTTCTGAGACTCTAATTCATTTATTACTTTAATCTAATTTGTATGATTTCTATCTACCAGTTTTTGAATTGGCTTGTTCCTGTTTTTCAAGGACCTAGTGATGCATTATTAGTGCTCATTTAAGATTGTTCTAATTTGTTAATGTATATACTCAAAGCTATAAATTTTCCTGCGTATTGCCTGTGTTCTTGTGTCCCAGAGGAGGTAATATTTTGTCTGTTCACTTCCGGTTATTTTTGTTTTTCTGTTTATGTTACTTTGAAATAGTGATTTCAGGCTTGTATGAAGAGACAGTAATAATATGAAATGTATATTATTACACTGAAAGAAAGAGAAGACATTTTAACCTTTTTGCTTCAAGTAAATTAATATTAAGCAAAGCTTATTAAAATAATTACTTATTTAGTTTTTAGAGGATGAGTATAGTACTCTTGGATATCTTGGAGGAAAGATATTAGACTCATCACAGCTGATGCCTTATATTGAATTAACAAGCTAAACTTACTTTTTCAGAAGACTAAAGCTTCAGTTCTTTCATATTAGTATTAGAAAATCATAATCCCTGCATATTGATTTGTTATCCTCTGCTATTTTCAATTCAATTCTTCCTCCATTATATATCAAGGGCTTTGAATGACCAATTCCTTAAAATGCCTATATTTCCTATATGTGATGTAAATCTCAGTGATATGAATATGAATTTATCTCTCAGTCTCATCTTGAGCTGCATTCATATGAAATTTATGCAGTCTCAAGCAAGAAACCTGACTATTTACACTTTTCTATGTTTTAATCAATAAATCCATTCTAATACTTTAATTGAAATATATATAAAGTTTTTAACATGAAGACAACCCTCCCCCATTATACTTTAAAGTAAAACCTTGGGAACTATTTTATATATGAAAATACAAAAGTCGAGGCTGGGAAGGTGGCTCAGTGGTAGAGCGCTTGCCTTGCATGCATGAGGCCCTGGGATCGATTCCTCAGGACCACATAAGCAGAAAAAAAAGCCAGAAGTGGCCCTGTGGCTCAAGTGGTAGAGCGCTAACCTTGAACTGAGAAGCTGAGGGACAGCGCCCAGGGCCAGATTTCAGGCCCCATGACCGGAACCCTCCAAAAAAAGATTAAAAAAATAAAAAAGTGCAATGCACATGTTTATACATGAATAATCTAATGATTAAATCAACTAGACACTAGAACTACCATACCACATCAAGTCTCAATTTACTTAAAAGCACCAAAATGTTAGTGTTCATGAATATCACTCATTGTTAAAAAATGACTAGTCAAAACAAAGTTTATATTATATTTGAAATTTGAAAAATGAAAATTACACTCAGATTTGCTGTCAATATCTTGTTTCCATGGATACATTTTTTTCAGCATATAGGGAAACAAAAAATAAGGGTTTGTCACATAGAATGAAAAATATAAAGGTAGACTGCCTTTCCTTAAGATGATAAGTACATGCAAATCGTGTGATTTATTCAAAGATACTATAAAAATTCATAAGAGGATTTATGATCAGAACTCATAGGTAAGCAAAATAACTGGAAAAATGTAAATGTTAATTGTGCTTTCAATATAGGAAGACAAGTTTTCAATTTATGAGCCTATAGAAGAAGATTTTTTATCTGTAACACAATCCACTTTTAACTGCTAAAAGCACTTGCTTAATCTCTAATTAGAAAGGGAAAAATGAACTAACATCTTACATGATTGTTTTGACAATTAATTGGTATATTGAAGGTCAAAGGGAGGAATTGGAGATTAATATAATCTTTTTCCTCTCTTCTGATTATTACACCGCAATAGCTGTGAATTCAGGAGTCTCATGCAATGTACTCACAGCTGAATTACTAATATGCTTAAAAATATAGAACATAAAATTTTGAGCAGGGTTGCCACATCATTTAGGAATGCAATTCCTTCATATGAACTTCAATTTTTGTAGCTTTCCTTGTGGGATTAAAAGGTAAGAAAGCACTGTAGAAACAAGAATTTCTGTTCAGCCAAGTAGAACATCCACATGTTGCAAATTTTCATTCCATAAAGACTCTTCGTTAGAGTACTTTCATTTAATATACTTCAGCACATCATCCTTCCCGGTTGGATACAGGAAAAAAGATAATTTTGTTTGAATATTATCTTACATAAATTAGTGTGTACAGAGATGATTTGTATAACTACAGATGTTTGTAATAAATGTAAATAGGGATCATGTCACAACTAAAAAATATAAATAAAATCACATAACAAGACCAGAAGTCACAGAATTTTGTGCATGAACACATACATTAGATTAGTTGTAGAATTTCTATTTTGAGAAAAACTTTATATTAAAGTATAATGCACTTTACTAAGAGTTGAAACATTTTATTGAAAAATATATTCTTAGAGATATTTTTGCTTCATAATTTTAAGAAGAAAAATGATCCCAAAATAATTACTCCTTTATTGTTTTCCTGTTTCCATGTGATTAACCTCCGAATTAGAAAACTAGATATATGATTTAATTTAAACAAAAATATTTATTGAATATAAAAATCTCTACTCTCTACATTCTTCACACTAAGATCACCAAATATGTTGAATCTTAAATAATTAGTCTCTTTTTGACCTATGTTAATACTATTTACAATGTGAGTGAAATGCTTAAAAATAGTATTTATTTTAGGTTAATTGCTCTGAAGAGACAATAAATGATATTATCAAAGCCCAAAAATTATTAGATTTAAAATTTAGAATTCAGGAAATGATTTTGACCCATCTGGTTACTGGAGCCTTCACTACAACCTCTTGAGACCATTTATATTGGTGAAGCAAAAATCTGAGGTTAAACATTTATGAATAAAAAATCATGTCATTCTGAACATGTAAAGCTACATATATAACTGAAAATTTAGCTTTTAAATATCTGAATATGCTAGTACATTTAATTGCAGAGCAAGTACTTGTTCTGAAGGGAGTTAAAATAGCATTTATTCTGAAATGTAAACCTAAGTATTCATTTGAATAAAAGACAATGTTTAAAATATCACTCATTCAAAAGAAGATGTACTGTTAGATGTTTTTCATGCCAATTATGTTCTCTAAACTTACTACAAATACTAGATTAGTAAACCTAATTCATTCCTTTGTAGGGAAATAGAAATTCAGTTTCCTAAAATGCATGATTATAACTATTTCTCAAACAATTACTAAGTAACTGTTTTATATTTTTGTCATGGAATATTATTTGATTTATTTTATTCATTAAGTTAAATAATTGGCCAATAACAATATAAATTATGCATGAACAAAGTTTATCTAACGTAAGCATTTCACAAGACATGTCATGGTTCTCTTAAAGAACACTAGAAGGCAGTGTACTTTTTATTAATTTTTAGTTATTTTGTTAATGGATATTAATTGTCAGAAGTGGCGATTTCATAATATATTTAAAGTATTTGATTATACTCCTCTATTTCCTTTTCATTACTCCTACCTCCAAAGATCTTCTGTTTTTCACATAAAATTACATCTTTATATATGCACATGTAAACTAATTTGGAAAAGTTAAGCTAAATTGCAGCTTAACTCAAGATGTACAGTGGATTAATAGGATGAATAAAAATTGAATACTTTTTTAACTTTTGAATTGAGCTATCATTATTATTATGGTTTTATGGTTAGGGTTAGGATCCCAAAAAGAATTAGAATTAGGATTAGAGAAATAGAAAATTTAGGTTCAACATTGGATGAACCATTTCAACAATGATACTCACAAGACATTATGTTGAAAATGAAGTGTTCCTTAATGCTAACACGAATCCCAGCTGTAACTGAGACCTAACTTTCACCCTAATTATAGTCCAATTCTAATGTTTAAGAAAAAGAATCTAGTTTTTAATCATTCTAATGAATACTCCAGTTTGGACTCTGGAAATGAATACAGTTTGCCATAATTCCCCAAAATTTCCTGACTCTACCTCTGAAGTTATCTTGTTCCCTAACATAAACAATTTTATTACTTGTCCTCAAATTATCTTATCAGGAAAAATACTGTAGTTTCCATTGATCCTACCTTTTTCTGAACCCCTGTACCCTAAAACAGTTTCAGATTTACTTACCACCTAGTCCATTACTTAACGCTCTCAACCTAAACCTTGCTGGAAAAAGCTCATTAATCATTACAAGAAGGATCACTGAGAAATAAATATAATGATAATGCTCTAGTTACTGTTCAGTGTCATATTTTTTATTCTACTTGTTAGTGAAAACTCAATTTTATAATAAAAACTTTCTTATTCATAACAGTAATCATAATCAGAACAAAATACTGACCCTGGTCTTAATCCAAATTATATAACACTAACAGAAGTTCATTAGTTTTCACTCATCCTAACTTGATTCAAATAAACATTCCAAACATAGGTTTCAATTTTTTCCAATATCTGAGTCATTTTCTAATCTAAATATAATCTTAACTGGAACATTGAGAATAACCATAAGCGTAATTTTAAGTAGAATCTAATATTAATAGCAATACTCTAGTTCACATTCATTGTAATTCGCACAAGGATTATATTAAAATTTATTTTGAATTTGAGCCTCATTTTTTCTCCTTCACTCTAACCCTAACCATGGCTGGAATCCTAACCATAACCTTGACACTAATAGTATCCCAATTCAAAAATTTATGAAAAATGCTCGTTTTGTGCAATCCTAACTGAAATTCCACTTGCAATTCTTGAAATAAATTGCAGGTATTCCTAAACCCTATAGATTTTCTCACTCTTATCTCTGAATGTATCTTGTTCCATAACAGGAATCATTATACCCATTGATCTCAAATCCTGATATTATGAAATACATTGTACTTCCATTATCCCTTCTTTTCCTGAATTCCTAGAACCTAAATAACATTCAGCTTTACTTAACATTTAACACATTTCTTTTTTTTCTTTTGTCTGGCGTGGGGCTTGATCTCTGGGCCTGGGCTCGATCCCTGAGTTCTTTAGCTCAAGGTGTGAGCTGAACCGCTTGAGCCAGAGCACCACTTTTGGGTTTTCTGGTGTTTAATTAGAGATAAAAGTCTCACAGACTTTCCTGCCTGGGCTAGCTTTGAACTGTGATCCTCAGAAATCAGCTTCCTGAGTAGCTAGGAAAATAGGCATGAGCCACAAGTTTAACCCATTTCTTTACTCTATCCTCAACCCCAGTTAACCAGAAACCTAATCCTAAACACAGACTGATTTAACACCAACTGGTTAATGTAAGGAAAATTATTTAGATTTTATTCAATCGCATATTTTTTGCTTCTATTTCTTAGTGGAAAATTTAAATTTACCCTAAAGCTTATCCTTCCCTAACCCTAACCAGAACAAAAAAGTATCTCACTCTTTAAACCAAATTATATCTGAATCTTTAAAGTAACACAGACATTCGTTTTCATTCATTCTAACTATGATTCATTCTTCTTAAAATATGTGGCAGTTTTACACAATATCTTGCATCTTTTCCCCATCCCAACCCCAGTTCTAACTAGATCACTTTGCCTAAGCCTACATATAACCGAATCAGCATGTTAGCAAGCCTCTTTTTCACATTTATCCTAACTCTTGCTCAGAGTGTAAGTCTAAAATTTACTTGCATTTTGAACCTAAATTTTTTCAGTGTTTTCCTATTTCCTGTCAGGTTTTATATTTCATTATTTTAAAAAATTTATTTTGTTGTTAGGATGATTTAAAGAGAGATTAGTTACATGTGTAAGGGAAGGAATACATTAAAGCCAATTTATCTAATATTAATATAACTACTCTGGCCTGTTTATGAGGTCCATTTTTAATTTGTAAAGATGATGTACAGAAGGGATCCAATTACATAAGTCAGATAATGAGCACATTTCTTTTTCAACAGTGTCACCTCTTCCCTCATGTTCTCCCAGTTTTTCCCTTTCAATCTCCCTCCCCCATAAGTTGTATAGTTCATTTACAAGGTAGTGTCTATTGAGTGGCATTGTTACATTTGTTCACCCTTTGTCCCATCATTTCTTTGTTTCCCCTTGCCCTTTCCAAACTTACATATAAGACCAAAGGTGCAGAAATTAAAACAAAACAAACAGCATCCGAATTCAGATGGAAAAAGCAAAATAATAATAATAAAAAAAACTATCATTATCATTTCTTGGAGATCAATTTGATGAACATTATTTGATATGATAATATTTATATAGCTATTGAGCCTTTTTGATCCTCTCCAAAGGGCATCCTCCTTTGATCTCACTGTTTAAATGTTTAGAATCCCATGTAATTTATCATGTCCAAATGTAATGTTTTCTCTTCTAACATCCAGGTGTTTTAAGTTGTAGAATTAGAGGCACATTCTAATACAACAAATGAGGGAAATTGGGCAACCTATATTGCTTTGAGTCTGATTTACTTCACTTAATATAGGTTTGTTCCAAGTCTTTCCATTTCCTTATGAATGGTGTAATATCATTTTTTCTGGGTGAATAGAGTTGCATCATACTGAAGAGTTTCTTCATGGCAAAGGAAAAAGTTAGCAGGGTATATAGAAAGAGAACAGAATGGAAGAAGATTTTTACTAACTAAGCATTAGACGAGGATTTACATAACTAACCCATATTTACAGATCAAATAAACCCTCAAATAAACAAGAGCCCAATTAATATATGGGATAATGACTTAAAGAGAACTTCTTAGAAGAAAAGTAACAATGACAAATAGACATATCTTTCTCCATGAAAGAAATGCAAATCCAAACAACAATGAGATTCTTCTCATCCCTGTTACAATGCCATTATGAAAAAACGAACAATTACAGATACTGATAGGGAAGTTGTCCAAAGGAAACTCTATTACATTGTTGGTGGAAATGTAATCTTGTTCAACGACTTTGGAAAACACTATGGAGGTTGCTCACAAAACTGAATAGAGAGCTCCCTATGATCCACCAACTCCACTTATTGGCATTTATCCAGTAGAGCAGAAGACCACACTGAAGGTGCTAGCACAATCGTGTTCATTGTTGCATTATTTTCTGTAGCCAACATATGGAATCAGCCCAGATGCCTCTCACTGCAAAAAGAGATCAAGAATCGATCCCTATTTACAAGTATGTGTGTATATATACATACATAATCAAATTTTATTCATCAATCAGAAAAAATAATATTGCACCATTATTTTTGGGGGGGGCGGTCCAGTCGTGGGGCCTGAGGTCTGGGGCCCCGGCGCTGTCCCTCAGCTCTTCAGCTCAAGGCTAACGCTCTACAACTTGAGCCACAGTGCCACTTCTGGCTTTTTTCTTTTTGCTTATGTGGTGCTGAGAAATCGAACCCAGGGCCTCACGCATGCAAGGCAAGCGCTATACCACTGAGCCACCTTCCCAGCCCCTATTGCACCATTCTTAAGGAAAATGACAGACTTAGAAATAATCATATTAAGTGAAATTAACTGGACCCAGAGAAAATTAGGTTGTATGACTTTCCTTATGTTTGGTAGTGAGAAGGTGCGTATAAATGTAAAAGTAAACATAGTGGCTGATATGCTAGGAGGTAAATGTATTATCTGAAGTATTAGAGTCCATGGAAAGAGAAAATAGTATACTTCTCTTAAAACATTAAGTCAAAACCCAACAAAATAAATACCAGTAAATGTGTACTACAAGAGAGGACAGTGGGGGGCAAGGTGGGAGGGGTAGGAAATTGAAAAGGATAGAATACAGGCAAGAATCCATTGCATACTTCCCAGAATTGAAATATACAAAACAATGGGTAGTGTGAAATGGGGATGAAGATGTTGAAGTGGTAACACAATTCCAAGTGTATTGTATACATAAAATGTTTTGTTAAATGGCAAGTAATTCCATACATAACATAATATTGAGATAAGTAAGGACTGGGTTTATTGGGAGGGGTGGATAAGAATGTTGAAAGGGTTGACACTGTATTCATAAACTGTTTCAGTGAATGGCAACTCCTTTGTACAAATACTTAAAGGTAATAAAAATATTCCAAATGTTAATTATGATAGTTGAATAGAACATTGAACCTCAATTCAATTCCCATTTAATAATATTTGTAACCTGGAGGTTTGGAGAATAAAGTTCAAATAATAAAACATTATGAATAGTTTTTTCAAAAATTTGAAATTTAAATCAATACTACTTTGCTTTTTGTTCTCTATTGGGATGTTATAAGAAAATACTTCAAAGTAAGTGGATTAAAAACATCAGGACTATATTACCCATACTCTAGAAGCTTGAACATTAATTATAAAAATGGTTATTCAAAGCAAATCTTTGTCTTATTGGGGTCTACTTTCTGGTTCATTATAATCTGTTTGCTGACTAGTTATATTGGGCTTCTTTCATCAGGATCATTATTGCAGGGTCATCTCTGAAAGTCTGATTCTAATGTTACCAGACAGGGGAATAGAATTTCAATGCGTGTAATTGGAAAGAGTTACAGTGTCCAATACATTATGCAACTTTTTCTTTAACTCAGTGTAGTGTATCATTTCTATATTATTTCATAGAAAATAATAACTTTAGGACAAACCCATATCGTGTAATTTATGTGAATGATTCTTACAATGGGAATAATTGTAGTGATGACAAAGTGAAGTATGATTGTTTTGTGGCTCTTGAATCACATCATGGGCAATCATGTAAACATGTTCAGCCTTTCTAAGGCCCTTCTGATGTATTTGACCAATCTCCAAAGAGTTAACTGCTTTCAGAAATACAGATCTCCTTAGATTTTAATTGCTGTCTGCTATTACGTCTCCCACAGACACCAAATCAGAGTATGCTATTTTCTCTGATAAAATATGTAATTGTTATAATTAATATAATATGAAGTCTGTAATATTAATAGCATTATAAATACTAGTGTGACATACTAAATACTAAAGTGACATACTTTGGTTACATCAATTTTTAGAATATTAATAACAATGCAAATAGTTATTTATAAAATGAGAAAAAGATTTGTGTACATATTTACTAGAGATGCAAACAGATTCATCTGGTTATTTCTGATCCTTCCTTTGTTGGTTTCATTCATGCATGGAGAACATGCAGAGAAGTGACAATGTAACCTTGCGTTTACAAAAGGGTTAACTTACATGAAGTTTATGTTGGGCTAAATAACAGATTTTGTAAATTATATTGTTTTTGTCCCTTCCTTCCTTCCTTCCTTCCTTCCTTCCTTCCTTCCTTCCTTCCTTCCTTCCTTCCTTCCTTCCTTCCTTCCTTCCTTCCTTTCTTCCTTCCTTCCTTCCTTTCTTCCTTTCTTCCTTCCTTCCTTCTGTCTTTCCTTCCTCCCTTCTTCCCTCCATCCCTACCTCTATCTTTTGCTCTTCTTTATTCTTTCCTTCTTTCCTCCTTTCTTTCTTTCTTTCTCTCTTTCTTTCTTTCTTTTCTTCTATTCTTCCTTTCTTTCTTTTACTCATAATATGTCTTAAGTGTATACATAAAATACCTATGTGTTATGAGTAATTATAAATATTAACTAGATTAATATTAATTTTAATGACCTATGTTATATCTTAAAGCAAATTGTACTAAAAACCACTTCATAAAAGTTGCAGGATATGAAACAAATATTACTATTCATGATATTGCTTATTTCTTCAAACTAAAATAAGAATTTAGACATAATGTGCATGTGTGTGCATGTGGGTGTGTGTTATTCTTGTGATTTGAACACAAGGCCTATACCTTCCTTTTTTTCACTCAAGGATAGTGTCCTTACGTTTGATCCACAACTCCACTTCTGGCTTTCTCTGTGTATGTGTGTGTGTGTGTGTGTGTGTGTGTGTGTGTGTGTGTGTGTGATTAATTGAGATGTGTCTCACAAACTTTCTTGGCAAAGCTGGCTTTGGACCACAGCTTCCTGAGTAGCAAGGATTGCAAGCTTGAGACACACAAATTCAGCATAGATATAATATATCTAAGAATAAAATAAATTTATTATTTGAATTCTAGAGGCTCAATTTAATAAATTAACATTTAGATATTTGTTTAGTTGTTAAACCTGAACCTGCACTGTGGAAAATATTTTTGGATTTTGGTATATTATTATAAAGATATGTAAAAATACTTTTAATTTTTTGACAACATATTCAGGATAGTTAAAGCTTTTCATAGGCAGGATGGTTAAAGTTTTTCATAGGCATTAATATATTTCTTATTCTAGTCTCTTTAAATAAATGTATATGTATACACACTATGTGCATATGCATATATTCATACTTATATGTGTACATACACAAATACCTTTTTATGTATACATTTATATGAATATACAGATGTGTACATACATGTTTATTATTATTTTCATTTGTCTGTAAGTTAGCATTTTAATTTATTTGCCAAATATGTCCTTTATTGTTTTTACTTTATTGTATTTTTATTGTTAAAATGTTGTATGGAGGAGTTACAGTTGCATGAGTAAGACAATGAATACATTACTTGTTGATCATTATTACCCCTTTCCTTCCTTGTTGTTGTCCCACTATCCCCTCCCTCCCCCAGCTCTCACATTCCTTTCTCCCCACTCTTCGCAGCATGAAATGGTAAGGTTCATTTCCAATATAGTCTTATTGGTATCTGTGTTGCAATGGGTCATCCTCTGTCCTTGTTTCAGCGTTTAGTAATTCCCTTTACCCTCCCCAGATTAGACATGTATATACAAGATGCAGGGTATCAAAATCGAGTACAGTGACAAGAGGAGATATTCCAAAGGGGAAAGAACATACTAAGGAAACAACAACAACAAAAATGAATAAAATGACATTGTACATTTACAAAAGTAACTATAGAGACTGAACTTCCAAACATGTCCCTTATTACCAAGGTAGTTATTGCAATTCATGTCCTTATTATTTTTGGATCTTCACTAAAATGTTTTGTAGCCTTCCATGTGGACTTATATGTTCAATTTTTCCTAAATCTATCTACTCATAAGATACCAGTCAGCTCTCGTTGGAAGCCAAAAAAGCAGCTTTCTACAGCTTGGTTCCAAATCAATTGTATTTTTTCTTTGTACTAAGAATACTGATTCCAGCCCAGTGCTGGTGGCTCATTTTATAATTGTACCTACACAGGAAGCTGAAATGAGGATCGTGGTTCAAAGCCAGCCTGGGCAGAAAAGGTCCATGAGACTCTTATATCCAATAAACCTACAGAAAACTAGAAGTGGAGCTATGGCTCAAGTGGTAGAGATCTAGCCTTGAGATGAATAGATGAGGGACAGTGCCCAGACCCAGATTTCAAGGCCCATGACCACCACCAGCAACAACAACAACAATAAAGAGAATACTTACTCAAAAGGCAAGAGCATTAAGCAGTCTTAAAGATAGGCTGAAGTCTAATATTTTAGTCTTATGTTAGATACCAAGGGCCTTCTATTCTAATGAGCCATGAGCCCTCAAAATGTTGACCAAATTTCTTAGTTTATTATTACTATAAGTATTAATATAAGTATGTATTTTCTATCTTTCATTTCACCACAAAAATCTGTATTTATCCTTTATGACATACTTGAATATCAATGCCTTTGGAAGATATTTATTAATTGGTGTATATTAATTGTACAAAGAAACCTTATTGAAATATTTTACATACTCACATATTGATCAAGGGCTTGATTAACCCATTTCTGTCTTTCTCCATTCCCATTGCCCCTTATTTTTCATCTGTTTTCTGTGAATTTTTTTGTTCCATCTCCACATATCGTCAAAATGTATTAAAGTGTTGTTGACTTTCCCTCAATGAAAATTATGCAATGCTGAATATAAAAGCAAAAGTCTAAGTAAATGGAGACATATACTTTTTATGGATTGGAGGATACAATTGAGCATAGATATTAATTGTTCCCACACCCCTTTTTTGGGGTCAAACATGGGGCTTGAAATCTAGTCCTGGGCACTGTTCCTCAGCTCTTCAGCTCAAAGTGAGTGCTCTACCCTTTGAGCAACTGTGCCACTTCTTGTTTTCTGGTGGTTAATTGAGGATAAGAGTCTCACAGACATTCATGTTCAAGCTGCCTTGAACCGCAATCCTCAGATCTCAGCCTCCTATCCAGCTAGTATAATAAGCATGAGCTAACAGTGCCCAGCTTCACAGTTTTATTTATAAGTTTATGAAAATTTCTAAAAACACCTGACCATCACTCTTTGACTCATTGACAAAGGAAAATAAACTGGAATATATTTCTCTGTCTAATATTAAAGCTATGTTAGTGTAAAATTGTTATATTTGTAGAGGAAAGATAATACAGCTCAATGTGTCTGTAAGACACCAGATTAGAGCCACTTAATTATTATCAAGGAATATTTAATAAGAGTGTAAAACCAAACAATTGTGGAGTTACATTCTCTTTAATAAGTGGTGATATGTTAGACAATATTGGGGAGAATTAAAAAGTGAACATTGACTTAAAATAACAATTTATTCAAATATTAACTTCAAGCAGGATTTGAAGGTGGCATATAAAACAAAAAGAGTGATGCAAATATATAACAAAGGAAGATGCCTTGACAATTTTGGAGATGAAACATACATAAATTTGGCATTAAAATTGTAGGAAAGGAAAACTCGATATAGAACTCAAAAATGTATAAAATAATTTAGTCTGTGAATGCTCATATGCAAGTAGTGAATAGAAGTTGGGAACAGGGGACTCATGTATTTGAACCTAACTACTTGGTAGGCTGTGATGTGAGTATTGCTGTTTGATGGCAACCCACAAAATAAAGTCCCTGAAAATCTTATCTCTGTTTAATCAGCAAAAAAGCCACAAGTGAGGCATGACTGAAATGGTAAATTGTTAACAAATTGAAACTAATCTCAGGTACCCTGTGTTCATGTCCCAGGATCATACATAAACATACAAAACTAATAATAATACTACTAATTATGATGATGATGACGATGATGATGATATGATGATGATGATGATATGATGATGATGATGATGATGATGATGATTGTAGGGCACATGAGCGGCAAAGATGGTGCTGAGAGGGAGTTGAGTGGGCAGAGCACAATTTGCTTTCGTTCAGAGCATATCCAGCCTGTGGAAGCTTAGGTTCATAATAGGGTGTGACTTTGACAGTGATTGGTTCCTCTTCCTCCCTTGCCATGCTACCTGCTCTTTTTTGCTTTAAAAAGGCTGCTCTGTGTTAATAAATGAGTTTCTTCCTGCTTGACTTGACTCCCTGCTGGGTCCGATTGTTTCCCGGGCTGAGGGAGGCTGGGTAAAGGGTGAGCTGCCACACATACATTTCCTCAGACCCTGGCCGTCTTTCGTGGGATGGATGAAGACCCAACAGATGATGATAATGATTATGATAATCATGATGAAGATAATGTTGATGAAGTGTATCCATAAGAATAAAATATTTGCAAATCCTATACCTGAAGAATGCCTCAAATTATACTCTACATAGAACTCTCAAAAACTAAAGTTAAAAAGAACATCAATTAGAAACTAGCTAAATACATCTTGTGAAAAATAAGCCCAAGAAAGGCATCATTAGTCATCAAATAAATGCACATTAAAACAAAAATGGCATCATAAAACATGTATGAGAATTACTGCACATAATACAATATTGCCCATACTAAATGCTATCAAGAAACAGAGAAACTGGATGCTGGCAGGAATCTCAAATGGGAAAGCTACTTCTGAAAATATTTTGACAGGTTCCTAGAATATGAAATATGCAACCACCTAGAGTATAGCACAGGAATTTAGCTCGTCAGGCTTTGTCTCATAAAAGTAAATTTTAAACATTCACCCAAAGGCCAAAACACAGAGGATTATAGCAGCAATATTTCCTCTAGTTAAAGAAATGGAAATCCATTCAAGGTTTCTTCAGGTGAATGGGAAACGAATAATGCTACTTTCTCTACTGACAGAACCAAAAGTATAATCAAGTGAATACAATACAATATTAAGGCATAAAACAACAGGGAATAATCTACTATAGATTTGAGGGCAATCCTAAATGCTTATTTATTGCATAATCTAGAAGTCGGAGAAAAAAAAAGTTTTGGTTTCCAGGATGAAACAGGTTTGGGATGGGACCAAGAGAAGTAGTGGGTTTAATTATAAAAGGGAAGCATGAGACAGACTTATTTTTGGTAAAGAAACGTGTCTGTAACTATTCATATAGAGTTGATAAAATTATATTGAACTTAATGCGTGCACAAAATCATTAAAACAAATGAAGTCTGCATAATACTTGTGAAATATTAATGTCCTACTTTTAATCTCATACTATAAATATTTAAAGAAACTGAAAAAACCTATTCAAGGGATTTCTCTATGTTCTTCTTATAACATCATAAATATCCATACTAATCTCAATTGAATTTAATGATATCTAGAAAACAGAAGTCAATATTCAATGTTTACAATGAAAAATAGTATGGGTCCATGTTTTAATTGAATTACGCCATGCTAATTAGAAGGCAGAGACCAAAAAACGTCGTGAGAAAGTACAAAAAAGAAAGCAAGATATAGGGTAATTTCCCTGTTATCTCTAGTTTGTGGAAGCCATAGGTAAGAGATTATTGCTCAAGGGAGGCTTGGCCAAAAAGGAATACCTCATCTGAAAAATAATCTAAAGTGGTCAGAGCCTTAGCAACTTCAAGCACCAGTAGTGCCAAAGGAAAGAAGAAAAGAAGAAAACAGGAAAGGAAAAGAAAGGAGAGAAAAGGAAAACTATTTCCTCTTCATTCTTGTAGTTTCATGTCATTGGATACAAGAATTTAGGGTATTTTGTTTACTGTTTTAGGATTCCGACCTCTCTCATATGAAAGCATTTATTTCAAGTAATTATTTGATTATTACTATTTATTAACTTATTATTAGGTCTTCTTGGAGATTGAACCTATGGTTTTGTATATATTAGTCTAGTCCTACAACTGAGCTTTACCCCAGCTCTCTTGTGTAGTTTTGATAATTGTTTATGAGTTCTTCAATTGACAGCTACTCTACTTTTCATCTTATCTTTTCTCTCCCACATTTTCCTGTCTATATTATAGTTTATGTGTTCAAAATTTTCCTCAATTTTATCTTGTAAACATAGAATTTTGCTTTTCAGTTTACAGAGTAGTCAATTTCCTCAGAAATGTGGTAATGCCGTTCTTTCCAATAGAAGCACAGATTTCCATCAATAGAACAGAATTGAAGACCCAGAAATGAATCCACTCCTATAGGCACATAATCTTTGATAAGGGAGCCAGAAACACAGGATGGAAGAAAGACAAATTCTTCAAAAACTTGTGCTGATGGAATTGTGTGCACACAGAAACCTGAAGTTAGATCCTTATATATCCTCCTGCACCATAATCGATTCCAAATCCATTGAAGACCCTAATGTAAGTCCAGATACCTTAGAATTTTACAGGAAGAGTTAAGGGAAACAAGAGGGCTCCTTGGGACAGGTCAAAACTTCCAAAGTAAGGCTGGATAAATGGGATTACATAAAACCGAATCAATCATTTGTCAGACTCAAAAGACACGAAGAAAAGAGAGATATTGTAGCACAGATTTATTAGGGAGCAAACCTACAGAAGAGAGCCTCAGCCAATGGTAAACCTTTAATCCCTTTTTGAACTAGGATACTTATAGTGAGTTTAGATGAATATAAGAGTTTTCTGGTGGGGATCAGTAAGAAAACAACTAATACTAAGACAGAGATAGCATGTGAAAAGAGTTGTAGCTGGAGAAAGGGAGAGATTAATGCCGTGGTGTCTAGTTCAAAGCCTTGGCTTGGTGTCAGCTTTGTAAGGTATAGGTGCACAAAGGAAAGTGGGTACAACAGGACTGGTTATTAACAAAAGCCTCACATAAGTCTGAAGCCTCAAAATAAGGACCCCAGTCTGTGTGGACCAAACTGTATCTTATATGAGGTTTTATTTAAATTAGCAAGCACAATTTTAGATTTTTTCAGAGTGGGATGGTGCATAGTCAGTCACAAGCAATGTCTGTTATGTTAGGTAATACAATCTACTCATTCACGTGTTACCCAGTAGCCAGGTTTCAACACAAATGAGTACAATGTGATTGTACCAATGAGACTGTGATTTTTCCCTCTCCTGAATCAACATTCTGTCAAATGATTTCTGTCTTCCAGCTCTTTATGCAATATTTCTCATGATCTTTTCTACTATTTTGTCTTCATAATTGATGTTCATAGTACTTTTTATTGTTGTATTCTGTGTCTATGCCATTTTTAGGGCTTGAACTCAGTGTTTAATTGTCTTCCTTGTACATTTTGCTCATGGCTGAACACACTCTATCCTTTGAGCCACATCCTGTTCTTCTTCTTCTTGCTGGAAAATTGGAGATAAGTTTTCACATTTGTCTGTTTAGACTGACATTGAACCAAAATCTTTAGGTTTTAACTTCCTGAGTTTCTAGGATTCTACACATGAGCCACTAACACCAAGCTTTGCTTTACTGTTATTTTAGTTATGTGGTAGAAGAAAGTGGAAGCATATTTGTGTTAAATGTGCAATCTCCAAATACAAGTTGGAATCAACTTGATATAATATAACAGTTATCAACTTTAACAGTTAAATCAATGAATAGTTCACATTCCCACAGAAATATAATTGAAAACAAAAGGCATAATTGTTTTCCTAAAACAAGTAATGGAACCATAAACTTCTCTCACCATACAATTCATATTTTCTATGAGTTTAATTAGCAGACTTCCAATACTAAAAGTAAATATATTAATTGTATACCATAAGAACCAAAGTGATTATAGTTAAGAATAGCTATTTCATCACAGCCAAAAGATAACTTTTCGAGCACTCTAACTAAAAAGAAATGTTACATACAGAAACTAATAGATATGATATAGCTTGATCATTATGCAACCTATAAATGAATGGGATTACCACTCCATACTTCATAAATGTGTAAAAAATAATTATGTAGCTAGGTGCCAGTGGTTCATGCTTGTAATCCTAGTTACTAAGGAGTTTGATTTCTGAGAATCATGGTTCAAAGCCAGCCTAGGCAGTAAAGTCCGTGAGACTTTTTGTTGTTTTTTTTTTTAATTTTGGTTTATCATCGGGCTTGAAATCTGGGCTTGGGCACTGTCCCTATGCTTGACAGCTCAAGGTGAGCATTCTACCACTTGAGACACAGCACCACTTCCGGTTTTCTGGTGGTTTTATTGGAGACAAGAGTCTTACAGAATTTCCTGCCCCAGCTGGTGTTGAACCGCAATCCTCAGATCTCAGCCTCCAGAGTAGCTAGGATTACACCCGTGAGCCACTGGCGCCGGCTCCTTGACATTATCTTCAATAAGCCACCAGAAAACTGGCAGTGGCTCAAGTGGTAGAGCATTAGCTTTGAGGTCAAGAGCTGAGGGACAACATCCAGGCACAGATTTCAAGCCCCACGACCAACAAAATTTAAAAATAAAGTGTTAAAAATAAACCAATATTTTGGCATAAATATTAAAATATAATTCTAAAAATTTTTGAATCCTCACTAGATATAATAGTTTATATAAATGAGGAGAAGTGTTTTCTGGTTTTGGTAACCATTGAATCAATTGTGTAATTCACACATTTCTCAATCAATTCATATTTATGTATTTATATACTTATGTGCCATAAGTATAATTAACTGATAAGTGATAGGCAGTGCTGTTTTAGGAATCTCCCTTGGCTTTCTAACATTAAACTTTCTACCCTAAAATCAATATGCCCTCCAACCTTGTCAGAGATTTCATTGACAGTAAAGTTACTTATCTCATTGGAGCAGAAAAGTATAAGCCATAATTTTTTTGGAATAACTGTCACATGTACATGTATTTCACTTAGCTTAAGAACAATGCCAGTAATAGCAAAATGTCTTCTGAGCTTTTCAGTCTCATAAGAGATGAAAATCTTTAATTATATATCTATTTTTTCTGCCTAACATCCTATATCTTAGGAAGATCTTTTTGTGTAACACTGTATTCCTGATTAGAAGACTGGAACAAGGGCAATAATGAAAATAGCCAAGGAAAATACTTGGAAACAATTTAAACAGCAATGGCAGAAATGCCTGTTTTCATTGGTTTCAATGAGAATATATCTTAAAGTATGTTTTTTGTTATTTAAAGTGCAATAATTAAACTTTAATTAGCAGTGAAGAAGGGAATAGAAAACTGTGTTTGAAGACAGCTTGACTTTGAAAAATTCAACAAAAGCATAATGGATTTTTCTTGTTTTTCTATATAGTTGCCAAAATAATAGAGAGCAACACCCAAAGGCAGGAAAACACCTAAGCCAAAGCAGTAAACTTTTGTCTATAAAATAATTGTATGTGTCTGACTCTTTCAAAATCAGGCTTGCAAGGAGGAAAAGTGTATTTGCTTTAGTGTGAAAAATAAAAAAATATAAAAATCCTTTATTAAGGTTTTACATAATGATCCCCAAATGTGAAAATAAATATAGGGAGCATCTTATTTAAATATTATTTAAATATTGTTGAGAATTTCAAGACTTCCTTTATGTAAGGCCCTTTGAAGTATGTACAGCATACCTGTGTACAAAGCCAGTGACAACAGGCAAATATGACTAAGTTTCCCCAAAAGGATCTATGAAGTCAATAGTTGTATTCCCAAGCAGTTGAAAAAATGCTTACAAAATGATTCAGTGCACCTACATTTGTGGAGTTATTTAAGTTATGAATTCTTTGTTAGACATATTCTTTTCTTTTAAAAATTTTCAAATATTAGCTTTATAATAAACTTCGTCTAGTATTCTTGGTTCAAAACAGAAATCTTGATACAGTTGATGTCACATGGCTTTCTTACTTTCTCAGTTCAAAGCCAACCCAGAGAGGAAAGTCTGTCACATTCTTATCTGTAACTAAACACCAAAAACGCCAGAAGTGGAGTTTTGGCTAAAGCAGTAGAGTACTAGCTTTGGGGGAAGTAGGCCAGGGAAGGCATTTGTTCAGGGACATGGTCCAGCCTCTGAGTTCAAGCTCCAGAACAAGGACAAACTACACAAACCAACAAGCAAAAGAAACCCACATATTTGTTAGGGAAAATCCTTAAAGCACTGGTTTGAGAACAGTCTCCATTTGCTGATCATACTCAGTGGATCCTGCTTTTTTGGAATACAAATTGCGCTGGGGAATTAAGGACAAGACTAAAGGATTTAATAAATGACTTCTGCAACAACAGAATCATCTCAGTAGTGAAATATCCACGCATAAGACAATTTAAAACCTCCAAGTCTTTGTTTCCTTGTAATAGAACACTTTTAAAACAACGTTATTTCCTTTTATTCTATGCTGGCCTTCAAATGGCACATTGTTTCCTTTTGTAATACTTTCAAGAAGACGTTTACAGACAATTTTTATATGAATAAAGTACACACTTGAAAAAAGTCAGGGACAGAGTTTCCTTCAAGCCTTGGATTCTTTTTCTTTTTTCTAACAATGAATATATATATACATATATATATTTTATAGTGAAAATACTGTACAGAGGGGATACAATTGCATGGGCAAGATAATGAGTACATTTTTTTATCGAGCAATGTAGCCTACGCCTTGGTTTCCCCTTCCCATCCCTTCCCATCCACACCTCTCCCCCCCCATCCAGTCCTCCTTCCCCCACCAACAAAGTTGTAAAGTTCATTTTCGACTTAATGACATGTATATCTCATTGTTGCAATGGGTCCAACTGTATCCCTATTTAAATGATTTTTTTCCCTTCACCTCCACAAATTATAGCGATATCAAATACAGTGAAAGCAGGGGTTATTGTTATGCCATGGGAAGGGACATACAAAGCAATAAGGAAATCATTTTATAAATATGTTAGAAACAATCACATGAAACAAAAAAAAACATTTGAATACATAACTTAGGGTTCATTTCCCTAACATCAACTTATCTGACCTTTTCTGTTTGACTCAGACATATACTAATTATTGCAAACAAGGAAAACCATGGGACCTAGGTTTCTTTGGGCTTGGCTTACTTCACTTAATATAATTTTTTCCAAGTCTTTCCATTTCCTAACAAATGGGGCAATGTCATTATTTCTGATTGAGGCATACGATTCCATTGTGTATATATACCACATTTTCTTGATCCATTCATCTACTGAGGGGCATCTGGGTTTGTTCCATAACTTAGCTATGGTAAATAAGGCTGCAACAAACATAGTCGTGCTGGTACATCTAGTGTGGCCTTGTTTGTGAACATTTGGGTAAATGCCCGAAATTGGGATTGCTGAATCTTAGGGGAGCTCTATGTGGAGTCTTCCATACTGCTTTCCAAAATAGTTGAACAAGTTTTCACTCCCACCAACAATTCAGTAAGGTTTCCGCTGTCCACATCCCCTCCAGCCTCTGTTGTTATTAGAGTTCTTCATTATAGCCTTCCTAACTGGGGTGAGGTGATATCTCAATATTGTTTTGATTTGCATTTTTTTATGTCTAGGGAGGTTCAGCATTTCTTCATATGTCTTCTGGCAATCCTTCATTCTTCTTCAGAGAAGTTTCTCTTTAAGTCTTTAGCCCACTTATTTATTGAGCAGTTGTTTCTTTGAAGATTTGTTTTTGGGGGATTTAATTTTTTGAGTTCCAGGTATATTTTAGATATGAGACCCTTGTCCATTGTATGGCTAGTGAAGATCTTCTCCCAATCTGTGGGCTTTCAATTGATCTTGCTAGCTATGTCCTTTGTCATGCAGAAGCTCAGCAATTTCATCCAATCCCATTTGTCCAACCTTTCTTTGATTTGTTGTGTTTCTGGGTGTCTATTAAGAAAATTTCGGCCTGTGCCAAGGAGACCTAGTGTTTCTCCTATTCAATCACGTAAAGTTTTCAGGGTGTCTGCTCTGATTCAGAGGTCTTTGACCCATTTGCAGTTGAATCTAGTACAGGGTGACATATGAGGATTTAGCTTAAGTTTTCTACAAGTATTTAACCAATTTTGACAGCACCATTTACTGAAGAGGGTGTCTTTCTTCTATTCTACATTTTTAGCTCCCTTATCGAATATTAGATGACTATAGGTCTGTAGGTTCATTTCTGGGTTTTCAATTCTATTCCATTGGTCCTGAGGTCTGTTCTCATGCCAGTACCAAGCTGTTTTGATTACTATGGCTTTGTAGTTGAATTCAAATTCGGTTTTCATCTTCCTCCAGCACTGTTCTTTCTGAAAAGGATCGTTTCAGCTATTCAGGGTCTTTTATTGTTCCATATGAATTTTTGGATTGCCTTTTCTATATCCTTGAAGAAAGAGGTTGGAATATTTATAGGTATCACATTGAATTTGTAGATAGCCTTGGGAAGTATTGCCATTTTCACGATATTGATCGTTCCAATCTAGTAGCATAGGAGGTTTTTTCCACTTTGTAAATTCTGTTTTGATTTCCTTTTTCAGATTTTTAAATCTTCATCATAGAGGTCCTTCACTTCTTTGGTTAAGTTAGTTCCTAGGTATTTTACTTTTTGTGGGGCTACACTGAATGTATTTGCTTTCCTAATTTCAGCCAAACCTTTCTCATTGTTGGCATAAAGAAAAGTCATTGTTTTTTTTTTTTTTTGGTAGGCCATGGGGCTTGAACTCTGGGCCTGGGCGCTGTCCCTCAGCTATTCAGCTCAAGGCGAGCACTCTACCACTTGAGCTACAGCGCCACTTCCGGTTTTCTGGTGGTTTATTGGAGATAGGAGTCTCACGGTCTCTCCTGCCCGGGCTGGCTCTGAACCGCGATCCTCAGATCTAAGCCTCCTGAGTAGCTAGGATTACAGGCGTGAGCCACCAGCGCCCAGCTAAGCCATTGAATTTTGAGGGTTAATTTTATACCCTGCTACTTTGCCAAAATTTTGAATCAGCTTGAGTAATTTTGGCGTGGATTCTGTGGGATTCTTTAAATACAAGATCATGTCATCTGCAAAGAGGGAGAGTTTTACTTCTTCTTTCCCTATTTGGATCCCTCGAATGCTTGCATCTTGTCTTATTGCTGTAGCTAGGCATTCCAATACTAGATTGAAGAGAAGTGTAGAGAGTGGACATCCTTGTCTCATTCTTGATTTAAGAGGAAATGGCTTTAGTTTTTCACCATCAAGTATAATACTGGCTGTAGGTTTGTCCTATATGGCCTTTACTGTATTGAGGAATGCTTCATGTATTCCTAGTTTTTTCCAGAACCTTCACATTAAGGGGTGTTGGATCATGTCAAATGCTTTTTCTATGTCTATTGAGATAACCTTGTAGTTCTTATCCTTGCTCCTGTTGATGTGATGAATTATATTAATTGATTTGCGTATATTGAACCAGTTTTGCATCTCTGAAATGAATCCTCTTTGATCGTGGTGTATGATTTTTTGGATGAATTGTTGAAGTCGATTGGCCCAAATTTTGTTGAGAAGTTTTGCATCAATGTTCATCCAAGAAATGGGTCTATAGTTCTCTTTCTTTGATGAGTCCCTGCCTGGTTTTGGGATGAGGTTTATGATGGCTTCAAAGAATGAGTTGGGTTGTGAACTTTCTGTTATTTCATTGAAGATTTGGAGGAGTATTGGTGTGAGCTCTGCTTTGAAGGCGCTGTAAACCATCTGGTCCTGGGCTTTTCTTAGATGGGAGGGCTCTTAATGGCTGTTTCTATTTCAATGCTTGATATGGGCCCCTTAAGAAGCTTTAACTTATATTGGTTTAGTTTCAGCATCTCAGTATTTGCTAGGAAAAGTTCCATTTCTGCCCAGTTCTCAAACTTATTAGCATAAAGTTGTGAGATGTATTCCCTTATAATGTTCTGAATCTTGGTTGTTTCTGTGGTGATGTTTCCATTCTCATCTCTGAGTTTATTTACTTGGGTGTGTTCTCTTCTTTTTCTGTTAAGGTTTGCTAAGGGTCTGTCAATTTTGTTAATTTTTTCAAAGAACCAACTTTTTGTTTTGTGATTCTTTCTATGGTTGTTTTGGATTCTAATTCATTTAGTTCTGATTTAATTTCAATTATTTCTTTCCATCTACTCTACTGAGGTTTATCTTGCTGCTCTTTTTCAAGGAGGCTCAGATGTCTAATTAAATTGGTGGTTTCAGATCTCTCCAATTTGTTGCTATAGGAAATCAGAGCTATAAACTTGCCTCTGAGTACTGACTTTGCTGTGTCCCAGGGGAGCTGATAATTTGTGTTCATTTTTGTTGAATATCATGAATATTTGAATTTCATTTCTAATCTCTTCCATGTCCCACTCATGATTCAGCAGTGTATTCTTCAACCTCCAGGTGATACAGGAATTTCTTTGCTGACTTTTGTTGTTGAATTCTAATTTTATTCCCTTGTGGTCTGAGAGAATGCAAGGTATAACTTCAATGTTTCTAATTTGGACAATGTATTATTTTCTTGTATAGCAAAAAGGAACACACAAAGTAACTTGCACTTTGTCATTTCTCTATGTTCAATTTCTCCTTTGGGATCAGTTTCCACCTGCAGTAACATTTCCTTCTACTTACTTCCAGTAACAATCTATGGCACTGCTCGAGGTAAAATGAATGTTTTCAGGCTTCATTGAACTAGCACAAAGACATCTTTGGACATGAGATAACACGCCTTTCAGAGACAACTTAGTAAATACAAAATATAAAATTTAAATGGCTTATAAAAACATTGTTCATGTACATATGGCCATATAAGATAATGTTAAGTCAAATGAATCCCAAGATAGGGACACAACTTGTTTTTTTTCTTTATTGCAATTGTTTTTAATGTATCAAAAATGTACTATGTGACTTTTTCGTTTCTCCTCCATGTTCTTCCCCCATCATATAACTCCTGTTTGAACTGAATATTATGTTGGTGCCTTGCATCTTGCATATACATTTTTCTAGTGTGGAGAGGGGAAGGAAAACAACAAAATTCTGAAACAAAGATTCAGGATGACCTATTTTAACAATGATATGAACAAGACACTATGTAGAAAATGAACTTTACAACTTGGGGAGTTGAGGGGGAATTGAGTAGATGGGGAGGGAACGGACAACACAGGAAAAACAAAAGAGGATATAACAATAGGAAATGTACTCATTACTTTACTTATGTAACTCTAAGCCCTCTGTACACTATTTTTACTATAAATGAAGAAACCATTATCCAGGAATACATTAAGTTCAAATTTCATAAGTGCTCTTAAATTAAATTTAACTGGGAGAAGATTCTCAGAAACGTTTATTTGTGTGTGTGTGTTTCTTTTGCATTATTTCCCAAGTGTACACAAGTTAACAGTAGAAGAATCAATGGGAATAATAAGAGAAAGAAAAGTTCAGTGTTTAAGTATAATGGTTCAATATACTATAGGAGATTCTGCAAATAAGACAACATTGAACCAATAAAGCCAAGGTCATTATGTAGATCTATGGGAGTGACATAGAGAAATAATTAATACTAAGAGGAACATGAACGATGAGGCCACTGTCTTTCAACTTCTATCTCTAAATCATGGTTGCTAATCCCACAAATTTGTAAAATGTACAATGGAAGAATAATTCTGGTTCCAAAGCAAGTTAGATATAAGAGCATGGACTTAACTGGAAAAAAAATCCATGGTGAGAAAGTGGGAATTATACTAGCAAAGAACTAGTGGACAAGATCTCATTTCTTTTTTCTTTTTTTTATCTTTTATCTTTTTTTGTTTCTGATGGTTGTGGCAGGGTTTGAACTCGGCCTGGGCAATATCTCTCCACTCTTCAGCTCAAGGCTAGTGTTCTACCTCTTGAGCCACAGCGCCACTTCCAGTTTTCTGGTGGTTAATTGGAGATAAGTGCCTCAGAACTTTCTTTCCTACCTGTACTGGATTTGAACTGCAACCCTCAGATCTCAGCCTCCTGAGTAGCTAGAATTATAGGCATGAGCTCAAGTGATGGAATTCTAGTCATGAGCAAGATTGCTGAACAAGGTTGCTGAGGCTTTTGCATAAAAACATACAAACATACACATACACACAGAGGCATATATATGTACAAACCCACCTGCACAAATGAAACAACTCTCAAAATGTGGAGAAATGTTAGAAAACAATTGAAAATATATCCTGAGTAAGACTAGATCAAGTGATAATTTTTAATATTAGAAAGTCCTCAAATGAAATTTCTTCAAAGAAGTTTGAGATTATTACATACCTAGGGACCAGAGATAATAAGAAAGTCAATTAATCATTATTAAAGGGATTGGATCCATGGAAGAATGAATCAGTGACCCCTGCAGGTGCATCTGAAAATGTTCATATCCTGTGTCAAATGATAGAACATCTTGAAAATAGTACATACTGTACAGAGGGGTTACAATTACATGGGCAGGATAATGCATACATTTCTTACCAAGCATTGCAGCCTCCTCCTTTGTTTACCCTTCACATCCATTCCCAGCCTCCCCCTCCCCCCCAACCAAACCTTCCCCCCCTACATAATCCATATAATATTTTAATCTGATATGTTGCTTTCAAATATTCTTCTAGTCTATAGCTTACCTTTTTCATTTTCTTAGTAGTATCCTTTGAGTAAGCTGTATTTTTGTTGAAGGTAAATTTCATTTATATATTTCATTAAATATTAGTTTTAAATTTATATTTAATATATATTTTGTAGTCTTAATGCCCTCTCTAGAAATATTATCAACTTTAAATCATGAGGAATCTCTTCTACATTTTCCTCTAAAACTTTTATATTTTTTATTTTGCATTTATATGTTGTTACTATGCATGTTTTAAGGAATAAGACTTTAATGTGCTATTTCATGCAAATTGATGTCTAATGGCACAAAATTTGAAAAAATAACAAACTGCTTTGCAGAAAAGAAAATTGTACATAAACAGTTTGAGCAGTCAATCTAATGGATAAGATCATAGGAGAAGTTCAGAATTGCTAGTCTGTATCTATATTAAATAAACCACCAAACTATGGCAGGGAAATTTGATACAAGCCTGGAATTCTAGCACTCAGACTAAGACAGGAGATTAGAGAGTGGGATTACATAGTGATACCTTCCCTGGGCCAGGTAGTATAATTTTGTCTCAATGAAACAAGCCAAACAACAAGAAAGGAATACACAGTTGGAAGTTTGGGCTAATTTTGTCATTATGTTTTGAGAAGGCAAGTTTCTTGTTGAAATGCAACTCATATATAATCCTCAGTTGTGTTTTAAATGTTCTCTTCATTACACAAGATTTTTAGATGCAAAATGGCTCATGATTCCCAATCAAAAATTTGAAAAAATAAGCATCATTCTGTTGGATTTCAAAGAAATAATGAAAGATTACAAAATTTTAAGCCTGGAAAAATACAAAGTTCATCTAATGTAGGACTTTATAGACCTTGCTAAATTAGAATTTATATTTAAAATAAATATTTTGGTTTTGTTTGTAATTTCATATTCTATAGGATACTACAAAATTCTTTTTAAGTAGAGGTTTTGACAAATTCACAAATGAATCTGGCATTTTATTTGCCTAACATATTCTTGGAAGCGAGGTTTAATTTGAACTTAGTTAATTCATAATTCCAACAGTTCATGTATAAATTGATAGTGTGAATAATCTAGACAGAGTTGCCAACAAATGGATGATATTAATTTATAAATTTAGAACAAGCAATTTTTTGAGCTTTTGATATAACATGAAGAGAGTAATTGTGTGAGGTCTTGGGTCTTCTATCTATTCATAATACAGGAAGAAATTTCCTTAATTACATGACTCTGTTTACAATGAGAAAAGTGCTAGGGTTGGAGTTGGTTTTTATATTTTGGTTTGTCCTCAGGTTTGAACACTGGGCGTGGCCACTCTCTTTGAGGTGGTATGTGCTCAAGGCTCATGCCCTACCACTTCAAACTCAGTGCCACTTGAGTCTGGCTTTTCCTGAGAAATGTATTGGAGATAAGAATCTAAGGAATCTTCCTGACTGGTTGGGCTTTGAACCATAATCTTTTGATCTCAGTCTCCTGAATATCTATGATAGATAAAAAATATAAATAATATTTGCAAGTGTTCAGAATTGTAGAAATCAGAAAAATGTTGCAGCAAATTTAGTGTAGTGTACTTTCCACAATAAGAAAGGCATCATATTATCACAAGTGTAGTATTTTTTCACAATAGTGATAAGCTATTCATGATATGAATTAAGGGAATTTTAAGGTGCAACTTACAAATTGGAAACTGTTGGGCTAGGAAGACTTTATGGCATAAAAGCTTGGGATTGATGGTCACAGAAATAATAGCTTACTCTGATGAACAAATGTTTACTCTTGAGGAATTAATTATTACACATACTTCATAGTTATATTCTTCACCAGAATGTGGCTATTTTTTTCTGTTGATTTCTCAATATGTAACATCCCATTAGAAACTGCAGCTATTGCAGAATTAAATAACATGCAAACAGGTACTGTTTTGAATATCTCTGATATGAAATGCTCAGAATTTGAAAATGAGTAGTTAGTATTTGTAAGAACTTTGAAAAACACATATATACTGTCGTTTGAAGAATTATTCAGTTTTAAAAGTTAGGAGTTTCCAGAGAATTAAACTGTTTTTTGTTTTACTATGAGACAATACTGAAATTATAATTTTTTGGAAAATTATGGCAGGTATATTGTGAAAATATTGTATATTTTGATAACATTCAAGTTGATGAACCTCTGATAAAGAAGGTGTAATTAATTCAAATTAGATGCCAAATAGTGTTCATTTTAAAAAAGGTAATGCACATAGAATAATATTTACTATAGCAAAACAGTGAAATTATACTTTATGTAACTTATTTTTAGTTTAATTTTATTTTTACGGTGATATATACAGAGTTTGCATTAATTGTAAGGTAGTGAATACATAATATGTCGACATTTTGTTGATTCGTTCATCTACTGAATGGCATATTGGATTAAAACAGGTTTGCATATAAGTATCACGTAGGGTCTTTCAAAAATGACAGATGATACCTTCCCAGAAATACTAAAATAATGATTTCTACGTAAGAAAGTAATTTATGGTGGTACAATGTTGAAATATCTGGATGAGTGTAATTATATCTTGCGCTGAATTAGTCAGGAAGATATCCAATATCGTATGGGATAAAAATGGTAGTGACAAAATATTCCATTGAGAAATATATAGGAGGCTGCCAGAAGTATGAAGAAATTCAGATAATTTTGAAGAATTTAGAAATACAAGCTCAAATATGTTTCTGTAAATAAAAATTATGTAAGTGGAAGGGCAAAAGAAGGAGAAGAGTAGAAAATAACTGAAGCAGATCATTGTCCCAAGTTAGAGTATAAAGTCATAATCTAGAGTACGGAGGAAGATGGCAGAAGGTCTAGGCTAAAGAAGCTTTCATGTAGACAACAGTTTTAGTGTTCCAGTCAAGAGTCCTAGGCTAGACAATCACACCCAGTGTGCCATCACAGTACAGAGAGTTTGGCTAGAGATGGAATATCCAGGCAAGGAAACAGATCTGAGCATCAGCGGCCAGAGCCACTATGCCTACAGAGAGAGTCCAGTCAAAAAGATGCCAGACACAGTGTGCATATTCTACTCAACACCAGGAAGAACTGTCAAGGAACAGATATATTCATGCTGCAGATAGCAGACCAGAGAGAGCCCAGTAACCAAGATTCTGGCATGAGTAGAACCCTGACATCCTCACTCCTTCTCAGGAAGCAGAGGAGGGAAGGCAGCCCCTCTCCCACCACCAGAGAGCTCCATCTTTGATACTGACAAAGGCCCAGAAATTGATACTGACAAAAGGCCCAGACTTTTGACTGTGCAACTACAGGACTTTGGTTGATGCTTGCCTTAAAATACTGTTCTAGCACAAAAGCGGTGTTACTTTCCTACCAAATAGAGGCATTCATGGAATCCAATAAAAGACAGCTGAAAGAAGTCAGGGAGGCCGGAAAGGGAATGTTGAATGGAGCCCAACAGAAGGAATGGGAGTCCAAGGAAACCATAACCGATCAACTAAGTGATTTGAGAATAAACACAACACCAAATTAAGAAAGTAATGAAGTTCATATAAGATCTCAAACAAAGCTCCAACAAAGAATTTGAAGTCATCAAAGCTGACCAAATAGAAGGAAAAGAAATTAAAAACAAAGTGGAAAGTCTTGAGAGCAGGGTAGACCAGGCAGAAGATCAAATCTGATGTATTGAAGACAGCTAGGTTATTATAGAGAAAGAACATACAACTATCCAAGACAAATTCAAGAAATATGATAGCTCTATTCAACATTTGGAAGACACCCTCAGAAGGCCTAATCTGAGCATAATGGGTGTAGAGGAGCACCTAGCGTCAGAAGTTAATGATCTAGGAAATTTGGTTAACATTTTCCAAGCAGAAAACTTCTCTAACATGCAAAAACATAGGCCTATTCAGATTCAAGAAGCTTTTAGAACCCCAAATAGACCAGACTAAGACAGGATATCCCACTGTGACATTTTAATCCCCAAGGGATCAATTCCAAGGAAAAAATCCTTAAAGCTGTCAAGGAGGAAAGATCAACCACTTACAAAGGGAAACCAAATAGAATAACCTCAGATATCTCAGCGGAGACAATTACAGCAAGAAGAGCCTGGAATGATATATGCCATGCTTTAAAGACAATCAACTATCAACCAAGAATACTGTACCCAGCTATACTTTCCTTCATAACTGAAGGCCAAACAAAAACCTTCCATACCAAAGAACAACTGAAACAATATATATCCACCAAATCAGCCCTATAAATGACACTTAACGATGTCCTACACATAGAAAACCAACAAGGCCACAATAAAGGTCAAGAAACTGCACCCAAACTGAGAATCCAAGAACCATAAAATGAACCCAGTTGCTGCAGCCCCCAAGAAGGGGCATAAAATGGCAGGAAGTCCCAAACAGCTCTCAATCCTAACTCTCAACATTGAAGGATTGACTCTCCAATTAAGCAACATAGACTGTCAAGTTGGATTAAGAAGCAAGATCCTTCTATCTGCTGCCTTCCGGAGTCTCATATTGCCCATAAAAATGAACACATTTTAAATGTGAAAGGCTGGAACAAAATCTACCAAGCAAACGGCCCCCATATACAGACGGAAGTTGCAATCCTAACAGATAAAATAGACTTTCAATTAAAATTAGTGAGAAGAGATAAGGAAGGTTGCTACTTACTAATTAAGGGATCTCTCCTTCACGAGAATATTACAATTCGATATATTTATTCGCCAAACAACCAAGCACCGAAATTTATTCAAGAAACACTACTTTCCCCCAAATCTGACATGTTTGGGACTTGAATACACCACTTTCCCCACTAGATAGATCAACGCGGCAAAAACTCAACAAAGAAACTGCAGATCTAAACTACTGCATAGATCAACTAGATTTAACAGACTTCTACCGTATATATCACCCAGCATCATCAGAACACACGTTTTTCTCAGCAGCACATGGAACATTTTCCAAAATAGACCACATTTTAGGTGACAAAACAAACTTTAACAAATTCAGAAACATTGAAGTTATACCTTGCATTCTCTCACACAACAAGGGAATAAAATTAGAACTCACCACCAAAAGCAACCCAAGAACGTCCTGTACCACATGAAGGCTGATAAACACACTGTGGAATGACCAGTGCATCATAAAATGCATTAGAAAGGAAATTCAAATATTCATGATATTCAGCAAAGATGAACACACAAATTACCACCTACTCTGGGACACAGCAAAAGCAGTACTCAGAGACAAGTTTATAGGCCTGAGCTCCAACACAAACAAATTGTAGAGATCTGAAATCAACAATTTAATGAGACATCTGAGCCACCTTGAATAAGAGCAACAAGATAATCCCCAATCTATTAGATGGAAAGAAATAATTAATATTAAATCAGAATTAAATGAATTAGAATCCAAGAAAAAACACAGAAAGAATCAACAAAAGAAAGAGTTGATTAATCGATAAAATTAACAAAATTGACAGAACTTTAGCAAATCTTAGAAAAAGAAGAGAACACATCCAAATAAATAAACTCAGAGATGAGAATGGAAACATCACCAGAGAAAAAACCAAGATTCAGAATATTATAAGGGAATACTTCTCAAAACTTTTTGCTAATAAGTTTGAGAACTTGGCAGAAATGGACCTTTTCCTAGCAAATATTGACATGCTGAAACTAAATCAAGATGAGTTAAACCATCTAAACAGGCCGATATCCAACATTGAAATAGAAACAGCAGTAAGAGTCCTCCCATCTAACAAAAGCCCGATCCCAATGGATAT
The DNA here is from genome assembly GCF_019054845.1 of Dipodomys spectabilis. Taxonomy (NCBI): domain Eukaryota; kingdom Metazoa; phylum Chordata; class Mammalia; order Rodentia; family Heteromyidae; genus Dipodomys; species Dipodomys spectabilis. The sequence goes on from NW_024870975.1 coordinate 1,981,664, forward strand.
ATATATAGTGGAATTCTACAAGGCCTTCGAAGAAGAGCTCACACCAACATTCCTCCAAATTTTCAATGAAATTGAAAGAGAAAGTTCACTACCAAACTCATTCTATGAAGCCATCATAACCCTCATCCAAAAACCAGGCAGGGAGTCATCGAGGAAAGAGAACTATAGACCCATTTCTTGGATGATTATTAATGCAAGAATTCTCAACACACTTTTGGCCAATCGACTTCAACAATTCATCCAAAAAAATCATACACCACGATCAAACAGGATTCATTTCAGGTTTCATTTCATGCAAAGTTGGTTCAATATATGCAAATCAATTAATATAATTCATCACATCAACAAGAGCAAGGACAACAAACACATGTTTATCTCAATAGATGCAGAAAAAGGATTTGACAAGATCCAACATCCCTTTACGTTGCAGATTCTGCAAAAATTAGGAATCCAGGAAATATTCCTCAGTACAGCAAAGGCTCTATATGACAAACCTACAGCCAGCATTATACTTAATGGTAAAAAGTTAAAGCCATTTCCTCTTAACTCAGGAACGAGACAAGGATGACCACTCTCTACACTTCTCTTCAATTTAGAATTAAAATGCCTAGTATAACCATAAAACAAGATGCAAACATTAGAGGGATCCACATAGGGAAAGAAGGAAAACTCTACCTCTTTGAAGATGACATGATCTTGTATTTAAAGAATCCCACGGACTCCACTCTCAAATTACTCAAGTTGATTCAAAATATTGGTAAAGTAGCAGGGTATAAAATTAACCTTCAAAAATCAATGGCTTTTCTGTATGCCAACAATGAGAAAAGCATGCTGAAACCCGGAAAACAATTCTATTTGTAATAGCCCCACAAAAATAAAATACCTAGAAATTAACATACCCAAAAAAGTGGAGGATCTCTATGATGAAAACTTTAAAAACTTGAAAAAGGAAATCAAAACAGAACTTAGAAAGTGGAAAAAATCTCCCATGCTCCTATATTGTAAGGATCAACATCGTAAAAATGGCAATACTTCCCAAGGATAGCTACAAATTCAATGTGATACCTATCAATATTCCAACCTCATTCTTCAAGGAAAGAGAAAAGGCAATCCAAAAATTCATATGGAACAATAAAAGACCCTGAATAGCTAAAACGATCCTTAACAGAAAGAACAGTGCTGGAGGAATATCAATACCAAATTTAAACACTACTACAAAACCAATGTAATCAAAACAGCTTGGTACTGGCACAAGAACAGATCTCAGGACCAATGGAATAGAATTGAAATCCCAGAAATAAACCCACAGACCTGTAGTCATCTAATATTTGATAAGGGAACTAAAAAAATAGAATGGAAGAAAGACAGCCTTTTCAGTAAATGGTGCTGGCAAAATTGGTTAATCACTTGTAGAAAATGAAAAATAGATCCATACATGTCATCCTGCACCAGGATCAAATCCAAATGGATCAAGGACCTCGAGGTCAAAACAGACACTCTGAAATCATTACAGGTCTGAAATCATTACTAGGTCTCTTTGGCATAGGCCAAAACTTTCTTAAAAGAGACGCAGAAACACAGCAAATCAAAGAAAATTTGGAAAATTGGGATTGCATGTAATGGCACAGTTTCTGCATGGCAAAGGATATAGCTAGCAAGATCAATAGAAAGGCTACTTATTGGGAGAAGATATTCACTAGCCATACAATGGACAAGGTTCTCATATGTAAACCATACCTGGAACACAAAACCTTAAATCCCCCAACAACAAATCCTCAAAGAAACTACTGCCCAATAAATAAGTGGGCTACATTGCAACAATGAGATGTACAAGTCGTTATGTTGAAAACGAACTTTACAACTTTCGTGGGGGGGGGCAGGGATGATTGGGGGTCGTGGGGAGGATGGGAAAGGATGGGAAGGGGAAACAAAGGAGGAGGCTAAAATGCTTGATAAGAAATGTACTCATTATCTTGCCCATGTAATTGTAACTCCTCTGTACTTTATTTTCAAAATAAAAATAAATAAATAAATAAATAAGTGGGCTAAAGACTTACAGAGGTAATTATGTGAAGAGGAAAGAAGGATTGCCAATAGACACATGAAGAAATGCCCGACCTCCCCAGCTATAAGAGAAATGCAAATCAAAACAACATGGAGATACCACATCACCCCAGTTAGAATGGCCATAGACAAGAACAATAATAACAGATGCTGGAGTGGATGTGGCCAGAAAGGGAACCTTACTTCATTGTTATTGGGAGTGTAAACTTGTTCAACCACTTTGGAAAGTTGTATGGAGGTTCCTCAAAAAACTCCTAGAGCTCTCCTATGACCCAGCAATCCCACTTTTGGGCATTTACACAAATGATCACAAACAATACCATACTAAATCTTCCAGCGCAACTATGTTTATTGCAGCATTATTTAACATAGCTACGATATGGAACCAACCCAGATGCCCTAGTGTAGATGAATGGATCAAGAAAATGTGGTAAATATAAGCAAAAGAATTCTTTGCCTCCATCAGAAAGAATAACAATGCTCATTTGTTAGGAAATGGAAAGACTTAGAAAAAATTATATTATGTGAAGTAATCCAGCCCCACAGAAACATAGGTTCCATGTTTCCCTTGTTCAAGTATCACTTCTTTTTTTTACACACCCAGTCTGTGTGTGAGGGTACTTTCTCCATGTTAAGCAATAGGGTAGTACTCACAATCTGAAGGGGAAAGTTCCACAGTTTAACCCTATGCCCACATTAGAGGGTATATAATTTAAAGTATTTTGAGACAAACAGTAATACTAGAATTGAAATGCTCCTTAGGGACATTTTCTTGGAGCTCATTAGTTTACCCAGGAGAAATATAAATATCCAAAAATTTTGGAGCTAATTAGTAAATATCCGAATTAACACTAGATCCTAGATGTTGCATTATTACAAGTCAACATTGTATTATTGTTACATCAGAATCCTTCCCTACTTGCCAATGTGTAAGAGAAAATGAAAGAAAGGCATTAAAGCAAAAGCCTTATCTTTTTAGGAATTTAATCCTAGTGGTGAAGATAATGTCTGAACTCTTCCATTAAATAAAAGCTTAAAGTTTATAAGAGCACTTCCTACATATACCTGCCCATGTAATTGTAACCCCTCTGTACAGTATGTTCAGAAATAAAATAAAATTAAATTAAAAAAAAAGAATTTGTGGAAAATTGTTTGACAGGGTTATTTCATCATGGAGATATCACCAAAACACTGTCCTTATTGAAATTCTCTATATCTTTTTAGTTTTCAAATCCAAATTGCATATTTCCTTCAATATCTCTGCAACAGTTTTGACCTTTACTTCCTGCAAATTCTTTCTTTACTTCTGTAAATCTGTGTTTATTACTTTCTTGTTTCCTTATTTATCTCATTCTTCCAATCTTGTCCACACTGGTACACACATTGTTCAGAATTGTGTCAGAACTTTCCTTGTCCTCTTCCCTTTAATAATGCCCCCGATTTTATTATTCTTTTTCATATTCATGGTCATGGATATTTTGATAATGTCTAAACAATCATATATTTGCATCTGTTTAATATAAACTTTAGAACTATCAGAGTTTTTTCCCCTAAATCCATCATTTCCACCTGCAATCCCTATCACCAAGAATATCACTAACACAGTTGCCTGGCCAGAGATGTAGAACACTTTAGACTTCTTCTTACCCTTCTGCTCCCACCCATTAGAAAAGATGAATGATCAAGATTTTGTGAGTTTCTGTCACTTTTAGGATTTCTATGTAGTCCTTTTTATGCCCCTGCCACCAGCGTGTTTCATGTAATCATTACTGGTCACCTAGACATAAGCAACCTTTTACAAAGTATGTTTTTCCCCATAGTCTTTTCATATTGGTACTTTCCATCACCAAATTACTTCTGCTTGTAAGCACACAGAGTGAAGAGCTCAGACACAAATTCTAGTATCATTATTTACTCATTACATTGACTACTGGCCTTACATTTCTCATATGTAAATGGATGTAATCTACCAGAGATATTGAAGAATATATTTTTTAACTTCTAGAGCAAAAAAAAAAGAAAAGTGAAGAGTCCTTACGTTTTGCCCCCTAGCTTACAAATAAGGAAAGAGTCAAATTCAGTTTGTTGGTATAAATATCACAAATTGTTTCATGCAGAAATAAAAATAAATTTTCCTCCTGGCTCTAAGGACCGTGTCCTTTCAAGGTAACTCCAGATATGTAAGTGGTATTATGTAAATTTTGTCATGTGTTTACAGCTATATTGAAAAATATGTCATTGGAAAATATTGATTATTGAATGGTGTCTTTATGAGAATGGTATTTGAACTAACCACACTAAGTTGAAAACTACATCTTAGTCCATCAAAATTTTTCTTATTGCTTTATTTGTTGCCAAGTGTTCTTAATACATTTATACATAGATTTTCTCCAATTAACTGGATGGAAACTAAAACTGATCATGGATTTCTACCTAATGAGTGAAGCATGCATGAAGCATGTGCTGTTAACTTCTAGGGATATATAACTAAGCCAATGGCTATGTGGGTAGTGAAAGGCTTTCTCCTAAATTCCCAAGGCTAGAACAAACAAGATCATTTGTAATAGAAAGCACTCAGCTTATTATATTTTATCTATGTGGGATAATCAACATGTGCAAATAAACGATTTTATTTATAAGGAAACAATAGTACCAAGAAAAGTAAGTATATTTAGAGAGACTGAAAGTATAACATTAGGGTTTTTACTCTCGCACCTGTTTATGTGATTGTATTTCTTGTTATTGAAACTCTCCTCTTGTTATTCTTATTGTATTAATCCAATGCTTTTTAGTACTATGTATTCAATGTGGGAAATCTGGCTTAAAAGATGTCTAAAAATTTTTCCTTTTCAATCACAACCTTGTCATTATCAGGCTACACTTCAACTTCATCAAAATTATTATTAGAATCATAAGTGCTAACTATTGAACTTATGATACCTGTCTATGATTTTGTAATATTTGTATTTTGATTAATAGTTTTAATGTTACCACTGTGCATGCATCCATGTTAAAATTTTGAATAAATTAAGAAATAATAAAAAAAAACTAAGCCATATCAGGTAGCTTATCTATGTGCTTATAACAAATTATTGAATAGATTTTTGAGGCATTGCAAATTCCTAACCAGTATGAATTATCTTCCTCTTTCCCTGTCATTAGACACAAATATTTAAGAGTTTGAACAGAATTTTTTCAAGTAATGTATTATAAACGTTACTACAATAAACAAGTGTGTATCTAAAATTCCCTTGAAATTAATAAACTCTAATTTCTATTGCAATATTAGTTGATTTACACTAGGAAACTTTTGTAAAAATAGACTGCCCATCTTTGAAATGAAAAATAGTTGAATAAAAGTTTCAGAGGGAGTTCTGGGATGATGGCGGAAGAGAAGCTGGGGCTAAACAAGCTCCCACATAGAAAGCATTTTTTTTGTTCCAGTGAACAGTCCTAAGCCAGAGAATCATACCAAGTTTACCATCACAGAACAGAAGGTTAGGCCAGACAGGGAAAATCCAGGCAAGGAGACAGATCTGAGCATTTGCCAGCTGCCACAGCTGCAGTGACAGCTGTGGTGGCTGCGGCAGCCGTCGCCACCGTACCTGCAACACAGAGAGTCCGGGACGAAGGCACCAGAGGCAGAGGCGGCAGGTGAGCAGATTCTACTCAACACCAGCAAGAACTGACAAGGAGCAGATATCTTCATCCTGCAGTTCGCAGACCAGAGACGACACAGGAACCAAGATTCTGGCATGAATAGAAGCCTGACATCCTCACTCCTTCTCAGGGATCAGAGGAGGGAAGGCCACCCCTCCCCTCTCCACTACCAGAGATCTCCATCTTTGATACTGACAAAGGCCTGCCTGAGCAGCTAGCTCCAACTCAGGCATTGGAAGAAAACAAGAGTAATTTAGCAAGTCACAGGAACCTAAACTGACCTGCTAGGCTCAGCTCCACCCAGGGAAAAGTCACCCAGCACAGGCCGCAAGCCCCAGGAGTGGATTTCTTCACTGGGTACACAGAGACATAGGCTGCCCCTCCCTACAGCAGCCTTTAAAATCAATTGAAATACAGTAAACATAAACCCTTTAAAAGCCTCCAGGCTGGGCTCTGTGAGTGACTCAGAAGCTAGCCCCTCAGGGAAAAGCTACTGTTTGCTGAAAGGCCTCAACTCTACCCAGAATCTAGCCTCATCACAGCATCTCTAAGCTAGAGGAAACAGCCATCTCCCTCTTTTGTGATACTCAAAGCAGATCTCCCTCCCATTGAACTAGTCTGGGAGGAGGATCAAAAAATCCTGGGTAAGCAGAGCATTTTTCTGCCTGCTCATATTAACCGACTTAAGAAACCAACCAAGCCACAGCAAAATCAAACACCATAAGCCGACCAGAGACTCCAACTAGAGACAGGTTAAGGACACAAGGGAGATACAGGATCTACCTTTTATTAAAAAATTTTTTCTAAAACTTTTTTTTTTTTTGGTCGGTTGTGGGGCTTGAACTCTGGGCCTGGGCGCTGTCCCTCAGCTCTTCAGCTCAAGGCGAGCACTCTACCACTTGAGCTACAGCGCCACTTCCGGTTTTCTGGTGGTTTTATTGGAGATAGGAGTCTCACGGTATCTCCTGCCCGGGCTGGCTTTGAACCGCGATCCTCAGATCTCAGCCTCCTGAGTAGCTAGGATTACAGGTGTGAGCCACCAGTGCCCGGCTCTTTTTTTTTAATTTTTAATATTGAATTTTTTTGAAAAAAATTTGTTTTCTATTAACTTCATTTCTTCCTCTTATACTTTTTATTTTAAGGATATAAGTATGTGCTTTTTTTTCTCTTTTTTCTTTTTTCTTTCTTTTCTTTATTTTTTTTTTGTTTAGCGCTACTGACCTTTTGATAATTTTTTTGTTTCCTTCTCATTCTTTTCACCTTTTCTTCTCTCAACCCTTAGGTGATTATTAGATCTTATTCCCCATTGTGTACATACTTAATCCATAAATGTATTACTCAATTCAAAACCTTTTAGACTTAAATTCTTTAATAGTAGTACTACCTCTTTATATCCATATAATATTTTAAGCATTTTTTAAAGTTTCCCACATCTCCTTTTTATCCCTACCCTTATCTTATCCTATACACGTTCTTCTCTGAAGATTACGTTTTTAAATTTGCATAATTTTTAAGTATTTAAGTGTTTCACTTTTTAATTTTTAATATTTGTTTTTCTATTTTTTCTCGTCTCTTTTCATATCGTTCTCTTCTTTTCTTTTCTCTCTCTCTACTATCATTCTATCCAATCTATTTCCCACTTTGAGATTAGGACTTATTTAAGTTAACTCACCCTCTGCCTTTCCATATCCTTCTATCCCTATTTTTATACACATCTCTCCCTAAACCTAATAATTTCTGGTTTGCCAAATTCTTCTTTGAGGTTTGTAATCCATTAATACATAGTTGTTTGATGTTGAATATATATATCTGTTGAACTAGAGTGTATCTGCAGACTTTGACTTAGCAACTACAGACGTTGTTTGATGCTTACCTTAGGATAGTGATCTAGCACAAAAGTGATGTTACTTTCATCCCAAATGGGCAGGGCAAACAGGAAAAACACAAGACAAATGGCAAGACCGGGTATCTCAACTCCAAATCATGACAATCAGTGGACAGAACAGACAATTAATAATCCAGGGGAGAGCTCCCTAAAAGCTCTACAAACATTACTGGTAAACATGGTAAATGAAAAAATTGAAAACCTGCAAAGGACTCTGTATGAGCGTAATAGGGAGAGAGAGCAGGCAAAAGAAAGGCCAATACAGGAATATCATGAGCATGAGGAAGCTACTGAACGATTGATACAGGAATTGCGTGAGCAGCTCAAGAGCACTCAAACAGAAATGAATAAATAACAGGCTGAAATCAGTCAAAGAGAGCTACAGGAATCCCATGAACCAGAGGAAGCTTATCAAGGAGTAATACAGGAATTGAGAGAGTAGGATGAGAATACACAAAGATGATTAAAGGCATTCATTGAATCCATAAATGGAGAACTGAAAGAACGCAAGGAGTCCAAAAAGGGAATGCTGAATGGAACCCAGCAGAAGGAATGGTAGTCCAAGGAAACCATAACCAATCAACTAAGTGATTTGAGAATAAAAAGTGAACACCAAATTAAGGAAGTAAAGAAGTCTATACAAGATCTAAAGCAAAGCTCCAACAAAGACTTTGAAGCCATCAAAGCCAACCTACTAGAAAGAAAAGAAAAAAAAACAAAATAGAAGACTTGATAGTAGGTTAGAACTTGCAGAAGATTGAATCTCGGGGATTGAAGACAGCATGGATATTATAGAGAAAAAACATAACCATCCAAGACAAATCCAAGAAATATGATAGATCTATTCAACATTTGGAAGACACCATCAGAAGGCCTAATCTGAGGATAATGGGTGTAGATGAGCACTTAAAAAGAGAAGTTAATGGTCTAGGAAATTTGTTTAACAGGATGCTAGCAGAGAACTTCCCAAACATGAAAAAAGATAGGCCTATTCAGTTACAAAAAGTTTTAGGACTACAAATAGACCAGACAAGAATAGGACATCCCACTGTCACATTATAATCCACACTGGATAAATTCAGATCCTTAAAGCTGTCAAGAAGAAAAGATCAATCACCTATAAAGGGAAACCAATGAGAATCACCTCAGATTTCTCAGCAAAGGCAATCAAAACAGGAAGAACCTGGAATGATGTATGCCCATGCACTACAGACAAACAACTATCAATCAAGAATACAGTACCCAGCTTTGCTTTCCTTCATAACCGAAGGTAAACTAAAAACCTTTCATACCGAAGAACAACAGAAACAATATATCTCCACCAAACCAGCCCTACAAAAGATTCTTAATGATTTCCTACACAGAGAAAACCAACAAGACCACAATAAATGCCAAGAAACCACACCCAAACTGAGAATTCAAGAACCATAAGAAGAACTCAGTTGCTGCAGCCCCCAAGAAGGTGTATAAAACGGCAGAAACTCCCAAATACCTCTCAGTCCTATCTGTCAACATTAAAGGACTTAACTCTCCAATTAAGCAATATAGACTACTCAGTTGGATTAAAAAGCAAGATTTTTCTATCTGTTCCCTTCAGGAGTCACATCTTGCCCATAAAAACAAGCACATTTTCAACATGAAAGGCTGGAACAAAATCTACCAACCAAACGGCCCCCATAAACAGGCAGGAGTTGCAATCTTAATATCAGATAAAATAGACTTCAAATTAAAATTAGTAAGAAGTAATAAAGAAGGTCGCTACATATTAATAATTAAGGGATCTCTCCTCCATGAGAATATTACAATTGTAAATACCTATTAAACAAACAACAGAGCACCCAAATTTATCCAAGAAACACTACTTTCCCTCAAATCCCACATAGATCCAAAGACATTAATTGTTGGGGACTTTAACACACCACTTTCCCCACTAGATAGATCAACTGGAGAAATCGCATATTTAACAACTGTATAGATCAATAAGATTTAACAGACATCTACCGAATATTTCATCCAGCAGCATAAGAATACACGTTTTGCTCAGCAACACATGGAACATTTTCCAAAGTAGTCCACATTTTAGGCCACAAAGCAAACTTGTCCAAATTCAAAAACATTGAGCTTATACATTGCATTCTCTCAGACCACAAGGGAATAAAGTTAGAACTCATGACCAAAAGCCACCAAAGAAAGTCCAGTAACACATGGAGGCTGAACAACACACTGCTGAATCACGAGTGGGTCATGGAAGAGATTAGAAAGAAAATTCAAATGTTCATGATATTCAACAAAAATGAACACACAAATTACCAGCTCCTCTGGAACACAACAAAGACAGTACTCGGGGGCAAGTTTATAGCTCTGAGTTCCTACACCAACAAATTGGAGAGATCTGAAACCAACAGTTTAATACGACATCTGAGCCTCCTTGAATAAGAGCAGCAATATAAACCCCAATGCAGTAGAAGAAAAGAAATAATTAAAATAAAATCAGAATTAAATGAATTAGAATCCACAAAAAATCATAGAAAGAATCAACAAAACAAAGAGTTGGTTCTTTGAAAAAATTAACATAATTGACAGACCCTTAGCAAACCTTATCAGAAAAAGAAGAGAACAACCCAAATAAATAAACTCAGAGTTTAGAATAGAAACATCACCAGAGAAACAACCAAGATTCGGAGCATTATAAGGGAATACTTCTCAAAACTTTATACTAATAAATTTTAGAACTTGGCAGAAATGGACCTTTTCCTAGCAAATATTGACATGCCAAAATTTATCCAAGATGAGTTAAATCATTTTAACAGCCCCATATCAAGTATTGAAGTAGAAACAGCAATTAGAGTCCTCCCATCTAAGAAAAGCCCAGGACCAGATGGTTTTACAGCAGAATTCTACAAGGCTTTCAAAGCAGAGCTCACACAAATACTCCTCCAACTCTTCAATGAAATTGAAAAAGAAAGTTCTCTACCTAACTCTTTCTATGAAGCCATCATAACCTGTCTGGTCTTCGTCAGTCCCAGGAATGATGGATGGGGGCCAAGGAAAGGTAATGAGGCTGCTCGCCTGTTACCCAGCCTCCCTTAGCCCGTGAGATAATCAGACCCAGCGGTTAGTCAAGTCAAGCAGGAAAGCTCATTTATTAACACAGAGCAGGCCCTTTTTAAAGCAAAAAAAAGCAGCTGGTGGCGTGGGAGTGGAGGAGAAGGAACCAATCACTGTCATGGTCACACCCTATCATGCACCTAAGCTTCCACAGGCTGGTTACACACTCAACGTAAACCAAATTGAGCTCTGCCCACTCAACTCCCTCTCAGTGCCATATTTGGTGCCCAAGTGCTCTACAGATTCCCCCTTTTTTGTTGTAATGGCAGACCCACCTCCCAATTAGTTATCCTTTTCCCTCCTCTGTAAAGGTTATTTTAACCGGATTACATTGGTAAGAATAGCATTGGCCACACTGGGGGTTTGAGGCAAGTCCGGGGGGCCTGATTCACCAGACAAGGATAGGGAGGGTCCTCGTGCATGATCCAAGAGCCTGTCCCAGTTACCTCACATCCCCACCTAGCACAGTAATAAACATCAGTCCCACCACAGTTAGAAATATCCAAAGCAGTTCAATTAGTTCCTGGGCATATATAAAAGTCAGTATCTTTTAAGGTCGTTCTCTTCAGAACATGGGAGCAGCCTGGATATTGGGAGTTCTACACATGCAGCACGGTGCATCCTCGTGGGCCCCCATACTCAGGCAATTCTACTTTAGACCAGAAAAACATGGAAAATAAAAAACAAACTGCAGATGTAGCAAAGTAATCCTGGGCACCTGGTGTCTTTTAAGTAAGCCAGTTCCTTGTAAGTGCCTTTAAGAGAGCACAGGGGTCAAGAGGACCTTTGAGCTTTACTCTCAGCTCCCAATGGCTCCCAAATTCTCCCCCTTCTTTGTTTAAAGAAGTGAACCCACCTCTCTTAGGTTGGTGGATTGCCTTGTCTGCCTTACCCATCATCAGGAACTTCTTCAGAGCGAAGCTGAAGGCCCTGTCTTTGGTTGGTCAGACTGACACCCCTTCTTACCCGTCTCTGTCTGCGATTCCTCTCGAGGGAAATTCATTCCCTTGGAGCTTGATCTTACGTAACTGGCTGGCTAAGCTCATAAGAGTTTTGCAGTGCACGTATAATGCAAGGAAGGTATAGAAAAACCATCAGCAAAAGCATTACCAGGACAAGCAAAGTCATTAGCAGTCCTTTAACATTAGTCAAGAATGGGATAGCAGTCTTTGCTACTTCAGAGTACAGAGGTGGGGCTTGTTCTAATCCAGCTATTTGCCTGTGGGGTTGAAAAAGATCTAAACTGAAAACATAACAAAAGGTGATTGTTTAACAATAAGTTAGCAATAATGCCATTATACAAGCAATTAGTAAAAGGACAATTAAAGCAGGTAACATTAAAATAATTAGCTCCTACAGAAATATTAAACGGTCCAAACATAATGACATAGGGTGTGATCAAAGTGAAGGTCAGGCCACCAGGTCGATGGGACAGCTTCTATTGTGGTGCTACTGATGATTTCTACATTGCCAGCGCTGATCACTGCCCAAGTCACCCTTGAGGTTGATGCAGATTCTGTAAGGCCATTGCCAAGACTGGGAGGGTCAGGACAGCCAACAGCTGGAGTATTGATGTCTGCAATTGTTAGAGAACACAAGAGCTTCTTAAGGGCTGGTTGCCCTTGGGGATGGTTAATGGTTATCTTTCTTGCTTTCCTCTTTAAAACACAAGCCTCGGCCACCATAGCCGTTTTTCTTTTCTTGTTGGTTAGTTTATCCTTGGACATCCTCCTGCATAGAGGAAATGGGTAAAAACTTAAGGCTCCTGGCAGGTATTCAAATGGGCGCTGTCTCCCCTATTGGAAAAAACGCATCCAAATCCCCTGCCCATAATAACTAGGGGGTCAGGTCCTCTCCATTTTTGTGTCAGGGGGTCCTTTCACCTGACTTTTACTTGGGGCTTAGAGTTTAGTTGTCCTCAGTGCTTCTAAAATCATGATTCAGTTGCCCTTTTTGAAAAATTTAAAATATTAATGGTAAACAAAGCTATGGAACTGCAAAAATATTGCCTGATGGCTTTCTGTAATTGTAATAACTTCTTGGGGCATCCTGTCTTTTAGTAGGGCAAATAAGGGCACAAGACTCTGTTTAAAGACAGAAACCCATGGCAACATCCCATTGATTTCCCCTAAAAGACTCTGAAGTTGGATTAAGGTTAGAGAGGCTGGAATATCCAGCAAAGGCTTAAGAGGGCTGGCCTGAATCAAGGTAAGGTGGGCCCCGAGCATTTTAAAAGGAGGTAGCTTTTGAATTTTGTTGAGGGCTATGGTAAAATGCCCCTTTTTCAATATGGCAAGAACCTGGGCCAGAAGCCACTCAAGGTGCCTGGGGTCTTGTTGCCCCAGAATTATGTTATCCTTGTAGCCATAAGCAATGGAGGTATCTAAACCCAGCACAGGCCCTAAAAATGTAGCCATGTATTGTTGGCAAAAGGCGGGGCTATTGGCCAATCCCTGTGGCAACAAAATCCCTTCAAACCTACAATCAGGCTGGGAAAATTAATAGAAGGAATGGAGAAAGAAAACTTCTCACAGTCACCTGGATGCATGTTTCAGTGTGTTCTCCATCAAATTTGACCCATTCTTTTTCCTTCTCAATTCCCAAGTCCTACTTTACTCCTTTTACTCCTGATGTTGCCTCCTCCTCCTTCTTCTGTGAGATAGCATTACACATACTAAGGGTTTCACTTACCCTGAGAGACCATTTAGCCTCAGCTGGTATCTTTTCCTTTCAAGACCCAACTTGGGAGCCAGATGTCCAGTCTTCCTCCATCCCACAAAAGATGGACGGGGTCCGAGGAAAGATAATGCGGATGTTCGCACGTTCCTCCACCTCCCTTAGCCTGGGAGACAATCAGACCCAGCGGGGAGCCAAGTCAAGCTGGAAAACTCATTTATTAACACAGAGAAAACCCTTTTTAAAGCAAAAAAAAATAGCAGCCAGTGGCATGGCAGAGGAGGAGAAGGAACCAATCACTGTCAAGGTCACACCCTATCATACATCTAAGCTTCCTCGGGCTGGTTATGCACTGAAAGTAAAGCAAATTGGGCTCTGCCCACTCAACTGACTGTCAGTGCCATCTTTGCTGCCCATGTGCTTTACATTAACCCTCATCCCAAAACCAGGCAGGGACTCATCAAAGAAAGAGTACTGTAGATCCATTTCTTTCTTTTTTTTTTTGTAGACCCATTTCTTTGGTGAATATTTATGCAAAATTTCTCAACAAAATTTTGGCCAATCGATTTCAACAATTCATCCAAAAAATCATACATCACGATCAAACAGGATTCATTTCAGGGATGCAAAGCTGGTTCAATATACGAAAATCAATTAATATAATTTATCACATCAACAGGAGCAAGGATAAGAACCACATGGGTATTTCAATAGATGCAGAAAAAGCATTGGACAAGATCAAACACCCTTTTATGATTAAGGTTCTCAGAAAATTAGGAATCCATGGAACATTCCAAAATACAATAAAGGCTGTATAAGACAAACCTGCAGCAAGCATTATACTTAATGGTGAAAAACTAAAGTAATTTCCTCTTAATACAGGAAGGGGACAAGGTTGTCCATTGTCTCCAGTGCTCTTCAATCTAGTATTGAATGCTTAGCTACAGCAATAAGACAAAATGCAAACATAAAGTGGATCGAGATAGGGAAAGAAGAAATAAAACTCCCCTCTTTGCAGATGACATGATCTTGTATTTAAAGAATCCCACAAACTCCACTCCCAAATTACTCAAGCTGATTCAAAACTTTTGCAAAGTAGCAGGGTATAAAATTAACCCTCAAGAATGGATGGCTTTTCTATAGGACAACAATGAGAAAAGTGTGGCTGAAATTAGGAAAACAACTCCATTCCTAATAGCCCCACAAAAATAAAATACCGACAGAAAGTTAGGTCAGAGAGGGCAGCCACCGCAGCGGCAGCAGCAATGGCAGCGGCAGTTTCCTCTGCCATACCAGAATCACAAAGAGTCCGGGACGAAGGAGCCAGACGTGGCGGGCAAGCGGTTCTACTCAACACCAGCAAGAACTGACAAGGAGCAGACATCTTCATCCTGCAGTTTGCAGACCAGGGACGACCCAGGAACCAAGACTCGACATGAGTAGAAACCTGACCACCTCACTCCTTCTCAGGGAGTAGAGGAGGGAAGAACACCCCTCCCCGCCAGTACCGGAGATCTCCATCTTGGATACCGACAAAGCTCAGCAGAGCCGCTAGCTCCAACTCAGGCCCTGGAATAAATATAGAGTCATCCAGCAGGTCACAAGAGCCTAATCTGACCTGCCAGACTCAGCTCCACCCAGGGAAAAGTCACCCAGCTGGGGGGCCAGCCCCAGGAATGGCTTTCTTCACAGGGTAATCAGAGCCAGAGGTTGCCCCTCCCTTTAGCAGCATCGACAATCAACTGAAATTCAGTAAGCAGAAACACTGAGAGTGACTCCAGGCTGGGCTCTGTGAGTTTCTCACATACCAGCCCCTGGGAAAAGCTACTCTTTGCTGAAAGGCCTCAACTGTACCCAGAACCTAGCCTCATCACAGCATCTCCAAACTCGAGGAAAAAGCCATTTCCTCTGATTGAACTAACCTGGGAGGAGGATCGCAGAGCATTTTTCTGTCTGTTCAAAGAAACTGACTTAAGTAACCAACCAAGCCACAGGAACATAAGCAGACCAGAGACTCCAACAAGAGGCTGGTTACAGACACAAGGTAGACACAGGATTTTCCCCACCAGTCCCAAAAAAATCAAAGAACTTTTTTTTTGTACCTTTTATAAAAATTTTTTTTCTAAAAATTTTTTTAATCTTTAATTTTTACCTTTTTTGAAAAAAAATTATTTTCTAGTAATTTTTTTTCCTCTTACAATTTGATTTTAGGGGTATAAGTGTGTGTGCGTTTTTCTTCCTTTTTTTGTTTTTTGTTTTTTGTTTAGCTCTACTGAACTTCTGATCTTTTTTCTTTCTTTCTTATCCTTTTCACTTGTTCTTCTCTTTCATTCTTTATGTGACTTAATTGCTGCTCTGCACATCCTCAGATACACCCATAGTCGATTATTAGACCTTATCCCCCATTGTGTACACATTTAATCCAAAAATTTATTATTCAATTCAAAACCTTTTAGACTTAAATTCCTTAATAGCAGCACTACTTTTTATACCTATATAATATTTTAAGTATTTTTATTTTTAAATTTTTCACATCTCCTTTATACCCCTCCCCTTCTCTCATTATATTCATGTTCTTCTCTGAACAGTTTGTTTTCAATTTGTATAATATTTTTTAATTTTTACCTTTCTATTTTTTCTGGAATCTTTTTGTTCCCATTCTCTTTCTTCTTTTTTTTCTCTCTCTCTACTTTCATCCTATCCAACCTATTTCCTGCTTTGAGATTAGGACTTAGTTAACACTCCCTGTGCCTTCCCACATCACTCTATTCCTATTTTTTACCCACATCTCTTCCTAAACCAAATAATTTCTGGTTTACCAAATTCTTCTTTGCAGTTCGTAGCCCATTAATATATAGTTGTTTGATGTTGAATAGATGTATCTGTTGAACTAGATTGTATCTGCAGACTATTGACTGTACAAATACAGACTTTGGTTGATGCTTGCCTTAAGATAGTGTTCTAGAACAAAACTGGTGTTAATTTCATCCTAAATGGGCAGAGTAAACAGGAAAAACACAAGAAAAATGGCAAGTCCGGGTATCTCAATTCCCACTCATGATAACCAGGGGACAGAACAGATAATGAATAATCCAAAAGAGAGTTCCCAAATAGCTCTACAAACACTGCTGGCAAACATGATAAATGAAAAGATTGAAACCATAAAAAGGACTCTGTATGAGCGTGATAGGGAGAGAGAGGAGGCAATCCAAAGTTTATACAGGAATTTCATAAGCGTGAGGAAGCTACTCAAAAACTTATACAGAATTTGCGTGAGCAGCTTGAGAATACTCAAAGAGAAAGGCAGGAATTGCATGAGCAGGCTGAGAACACTCAAAGAGAACTACAGGAATCACACAAACGAGAGGAAGCTAATCAAAGAGTAATACAGGAATTGAGAGATCAGGATGAAAATACACAAAGATCACTAAAGGCATTCATGGAATCCATTAACAAAGAGCGGAAGGAAGTCAGGGAGACCACAAAGAGAATGCTGAATGGAAACCAACAGAAGGAATGGGAATCCAAGGAAACCATAAACAATCAACTAAGTAATTTGAGAATACACACTGAAGACCAAATTAAGGAAGTAAAGAAGTTCATACTAAATCTAAAACAAAGCTTCAACAAAGAATTTGAAGCCAACAAAGCTGACCAACTAGAAGGAAAAGCAATAAAAAACAAAGTAGAAAGTCTTCACAGCAAGTTAGACCATGCAGAAGATCGAATCTCGGGGATTGAAGACAGCCTAGACTTTATAGACAAAGTACATACAACCATCCAAGACAAGTATAAGAAATATGATAGATCTATCCAAAATTTGGAAGACACCATCAGAAGGTCTAGGGTGTAGAGGAGGGTGTAGGAGAGCACCTAGAAACAGAAGTTAATGGTCTAGGAATTTTGTTTAACAGGATCCTAGCAGAGAACTTCCCAAACATGCAAAAAGACAGGCCTATTAAAATACAAGAAGCTTTTAGAACTCCAAATAGACCAGACCAGAATAGGACATCCCACCGTCACATTATAATCCACACAGGATCAACTCAGACCAAGGAAAAGATCCTTAAAGCTGTCAAGGAGAAAAGATTAATCACCTATAAAGGGAAACCAATTAGAATCACCTCAGATTTCTCAGCAGAGACAATCAAAGCAAGAAGAGCCTGGAATGATGTATGCCATGCCCTAAAAACAAACAACTATCAACCAAGAATACTGTACCCAGCTAAACTCTCCTTCATAACTGAAGGCCAAATAAAAACCTTCCATAGCAAAGAATTGATACAATACATCTCCACCAAAACAGTCCTACAAATATTCTTAAAGACGTCCTACACATAGAAAACCAACAAGACCACAATAAAGGACAAGAAACTGCACCCAAACTGAGAATCCAAGAACCATAGGAAGAACACAGTTTTCACAGCCCCCAAGAAGGTGGATAACATGGCAGGAAGTCCCAAATACCTCTCAGTCCTATATATTTACATTAAAGGAATTAACTCTCCAATTAAGGGACATAGACTGTCTAGTTGGATTAAAAATCAAGATAATTCTATCTGCTGCCTGCAGGAGTCACATCTTGCCCGTAAAAACAAACACATTTTCAATGTTAAAGGCTGGAACAAAATCTACCAAGCAAACGGCCTTCATAAACAGGCGGGAGTTGCAATTTTAATATCAGATAAAATAGACTTCAAATTAAAATTCGTGAGAAGAGATAAAGAAGGTCGCTACATACTAATTAAAGGATATCTCCTTCAGGAGGATATTACAATTCTAAATATCTATTCGCCAAACAATGGAGCACCCAAATTTATCAAAGAAACACTACTTTCCCTCAAATCCCATATAGATCCAAAGACATTAATTATTGGGGATTTTAACACACCACTCTCCCCACTAGATAGATCAACTCGGCAAAAACTCAACAGAGAAACCGCAGATCTAAACAGCTGCATAGATCAACTAGACTTAACAGACATCTACCAAACATTTCATCCAGCAGCATCAGAATACACGTTTTTCTCAGCAGCACATGGAACGTTTTCTAAAATAGACCACATTTTAGGGCACAAAACAAACTTGTCTAAATTCAGAAACATTGAAGGTATACCTTGCATTCTCTCTGACCACAAGGGAATAAAATTAGAACTCAACACCAAAAGCCACCAAAGAAAGTCCGGTAACACATGGAGGCTGAACAACACACTGCTGAATCAAGAGTGGGTCATGGAAGAGATTAGAAAGGAAATTCAAATGTTCATGCTATTCAACAAAAATGAACACACAAATTACCAGCTCCTCTGGGACACAGCAAAGGCAGTACTCAGAGGCAAGTTTATAGCTCTGAGCTCCTACATCAACAAATTGGAGAGATCTGAAACTAGCAATTTAATGACACATCGAAACCTCCTTGAAAAAGAGCAGCAAGATAAACCCCAATCCAGTAGATGGAAAGAAATAATCAAAATTAAATCAGAATTAAATGATTTAGAATCCAAAAAATATATAGAAAGAATCAACAAAACAAAGAGTTGGTTCTTCGAAAAACTTAACAAAATTGACAGACCCTTAGCAAATCTTATCAGAAAAAGAAGAGAACACACCCAAATTAATAAACTCAGAGATGAGAATGGAAACATCACCACGGAAACAACCAAGATTCACAACATTATAAGGGAATACTTCTCAAAACGTTATGCTAATAAGTTTGAGAACTTGACAGAAATGGACCTTTTCCTAGCAATATTGACATGCCAAAAGTAAACCAAGATGAGTTAAACCAGCTTAACAGGCCCATATCAAGCATTGAAATAGAAACAGCAATAAGAGACTTCCCAGCTAAGAAAAGTCCAGGACCAGATGGTTTTACAGCGGAATTTTACAAGGCCTTCAAAGCAGAGCTCACACCAATACTCCTCCAAATCTTCAATGAAATTGAAAGAGAAAGCTCACTACCGAACACATTCTATGAAGCCATCATAACCCTCATCCCAAAACCAGGCAGGGACTCATCAAAGAAAGAGAACTATAGACGCATTTCTTTGATGAACATTGATGCAAAACTTCTCAACAAAATTTTGGCCAATCGACTTCAACAATTCATCCAAAAAATCATACACCACGATCAAACAGGATTCATTTCAGGGATGCAAAGCTGGTTCAATATACGCAAATCAATTAATATTATTCATCACATCAACAGGAGCAAGAATAAGAAGGACATGGTTATCTCAATAGACGCAGAAAAAGCATTCGACAAGATCCAACACCCCTTTATGATGAAGGTTTTGGAAAAGTTAGGAATCCATGGTACATTCCTCAATACAATAAAGGCTGTATATGACAAACCTACAGCCAGCATTAAACTCAATGGTGAAAAACTAAAGCCATTTCCTCTTAACTCAGGAACAAGACAAGGATGCCCACTCTCTCCACTTCTCTTCAATGTAGTATTAGAATGCCTAGCTACAGCAATAAGACAAGATGCAGACATAAAGGGGATCCAAATAGGGAAAGAAGAAATAAAACTCTCCCTCTTTGCAGATGACATGATCTTGTGTTTAAAGAATCCCATAGACTCCACTCCCAAATTACTCAAGCTGATTCAAAACTTTGGCAATGTAGCAGGTTATAAAATTAACCCCCCAAAATCAATGGCTTTTGTGTATGCCAACAATGAGAAAAGTGTGGCTAAAATTAGGAAAGCAACTCCATTTGTAATAGCCCCACAAAAAATAAAATACCTAGGAATTAACTTAACTAAAGAAGTGAAGGACCTCTATGAAGAAAACTTTAAAATCTAGAAAAAGGAAATCAACACAGAACTTAAAAAATGGCAAAACCTTCCATGCTCCTGGATTGGAAAGATTAACATCGTGAAAATGGCAATACTTCCCAAGGCTATCTACAAATTCAACGCAATGCCTATCCAAATTCCAACCTCATTCTTCAAGGAAATAGAAGAGGCAATCCAAAAATTCATATGGAACAATAAAAGACCCCGAATAGCAAAAACGCTCCTGAATGGAAAGAACACTGTTGGAGGAATATCAATACCAAACTTGAAACTCTACTATAAAGCCATAGTAATCAAAACAGCTTGGTATTGGCATAAGAACAGACCTCAGGACCAATGGAATAGAATTGAAAACCCAGAAATGAACCTACAGACCAATAGCCATCTAATCTTCGATAAGGGAGCTAAAACAATAGAATGGAAGAAAGACAACCTCTGCAGTAAATGGTGCTGGCAAAATTGGTTAACTACATGTAGAAAACTTAAGCTAGATCCTTATATATCACCCTGCACCAGAATCAACTCCAAATGGATCAAAGACCTTGAACTCAAAGAAGACACTCTGAAAACATTACAGGATGAAATATGAGAAACCCTAGGTCTCCTTGGCTCAGGCCGAAATTTTCTGAATAGAGACCCGGAAACACAACAAATCAAAGAAAGGTTGGACAAATGGGATTGCATAAAGTTGCAGAGCTTCTGCAGGGCAAATGACATAGCTAGCTAGATCAATAGAAAGCCCAGGGATTGGGAGAAGATCTTTACTAGCCATACAACGGACAAGGGTCTCATATCTAAAATATACTTGGAACCCAAAAAATTAAACCCCCAACAACAAATCCTCAAAGAAACAACTGCCCAATAAATAAGTGGGCGAAAGACTTAAAGAGAAACTTCTCTGAAGAAGAAAGAAGGATGGCCAATAGACACATGAAGAAATGTTCAACATCCCAAGCCATAAAAGAAATGCAAATCAAAACAACATTGAGATATCACCTCACTCCAGTTAGAACGGCAAAAATCAAGAACTCTAACAACAACAGATGCTGGAGGGGATGTGGACAGAAAGGAACCTTACTTCATTGTTGGTGGGAATGAAAACTTGTTCAACCACTTTGGAAAGCAGTATGGAGGTTCCTCAAAAGACTTCACATAGAGCTCCCCTATGACCCAGCAATCCCACTTTTGGGCATTTACCCAAATGTTTACAAACAAGACCACACTAAAGCTACCAGCACAACTATGTTTATTGCAGCATTATTTACCATAGCTAAGATATGGAACCAACCCAGATGCCCCTCAGTAGATGAATGGATCAAGAAAATGTGGTATATATACACAATGGAATTCTATGCCTCCATCAGAATGACATTGCCCCATTTGTTAGGAAATGGAAAAACTTGGAAAAAATTATATTAAGTGAAGTAAGCCAGGCCCAAAGAAACGTAGGTCCCATGGTTTCCCTTATTTGTAATATCTAGTATATGTATGAGTCAAGCGGAAAAGGTCAGATAATGTGATGTCAGGAAAATGAACCCTTAGATGTGTATTTTAATGTTTTTTTCTTTCATGCATGTGTTTCTAACACATTTATAAGATTCTCTCTTTGTTGCTTTGTATGTCCCTCCCCCACAGTATAACCCCCGCTTTCACTATATTTCATGTCAGTATAACTTGTGGAGGAGATGGGGAAAAACCAGTTGTTTAAGCATACAGGTGGACCTGTTGCAACAATAAGAAGGACAAGTTGTCATGTCCAAAACGAGCTTTACAACGTTGGTGCAGGGGGGGGGAAAGGGGGGAAGGAGAAGGATTGGGATTAGGGGGGGAAGGGGGAGGCTGGGAAGGGATGTGAAGGGTAAACAAAGGAGGAGGCTGCAATGCTTGGTAAGAAATGTATGCATTATCCTGCCCATGTAACTGTAACTCCTCTGCACAGTATGTTCACAAATAAAATTAAATTAAATTTAAAAAAAAAAGAAAATATGGGATATATACACAACAGAATTCTATGCCTCCATCAGAAAGAATGACATTGCCCCATTTGTTAGGAAATGGAAAGACTTAGAAAAAATTATATTAAGTGAAGTAAGCCAAACCCAAAGAAACATAGGTCCCATGATTTCCCTTATTTGCAATATATAGTATATGTATGAGTCAAGCAGAAAAGGTCAGATAAGGTGATGTTAGGAAAATGAACAATAAGAAATGTATTTAAATGTTTTTTCTCTTTCATGCATTTGTTTCTAACGTATACATAAGATTATTTCTTTGTTGCTTTGTGTGTCCCTCCCCCACAATATAACCCCTGCTTTAACTATATTTGATGTCTGTATAATTTGTGGAGGGGAAGGGGAAAAACAAGTCGTTTAAATAAGGATATAGGTGGACCTGTTCCAACAATGAGAAGTATTCGTTTTCATGTCAAAAACGAACTTTACAACTTGGAGGAGGAGGATTGGGGGGGGGGGGGGCAGGATGGATGGGAAGGGATCGGAAGGATAAAAAAAGGAGGAGGCTACAATGCTTGATATGAAATGTACTCACTATCTTGCCCATGTAATTGTAACCCCTCTGTACAGTATTTTCACAATAAAAAATATGAAAGTAGAAGAAAAAAATAAAATAAAATAAAATACCTAGGAATTAACTTAACCAAAGAAGTGAAGGACCTCTATGATAAAAACTTTAAAAACTTGAAAAAGGTAATTAAAACAGAACTTAGAAAGTGGCAAAAACTTGCATACACCTGGATTGGAAAGATCAAAAGCCTGAAAATGACAATAATTCCCAAGGCTATCTACAAATTCAATGCAATACCTATCAATGTTCCATCCTCATTCTTCAAGGAAATAGAAGAGGCAATCCAAAAATTCATATGGAACAATAAAAGACCTCGAATAGCTAAAACTGTCCTCAACAGAAAGAACGGTGCTGGAGGAATATCAATACCAATTTTCAAAGACTACGACAAAGCCATAGTAATCAAAACAGATTGGTACTAACACAAGAACAGACCTCAGGGCCAATGGAATAGAAATGAAAACCCAGAAATGAACCTACAGACCTATAGCCATCTAATGTTCAATAAGGGAGCTAAAAAAAATAGAATGGAAGAAAGACAGCCTCTTCAGTAAATGGTGCTGCCAAAATTGGTTAACTAATTGCAGAAAATTAAGCTAGATCCTTATGTATCACCCTGCACCAGAATCAACTCCAAATGGAGTGATGACCTCGGAGTCAAAGCAGACACTCTGAAAACATTACAGGATGGAATAGGAGAAACTGTAGGTCTCCTTTGGAGCAGGCCGAAATTTTCTTAAGTTGCAGAGCTTCTGCATGGCAAAGGACATAGCTAGCAAGATCAATTGAAAGCCCACAGATTGGGAGAAGATCTTCACTAGCCATACAACAGACAAGGGTCTCATATCTAAAATACACCTGGAACTCAAAAAATTAAATCCCCCAACAACAACTCCTCAAAGAAACAACTGCCCAATAAATAAGTGGGCTAAAGACTTAAAGAGAATCTTCTCAGAAGAAGAAAGAAGGATGGCCAAAAGACACATGAAGAAATGCTCAATCTCCCTCGCCATAAAAGAAATGCAAATCAAAACAACATTGAGATACCACCTCAACCCAGTTAGAATGGCTATAATCAAGAACTCTAATAGCAACAGATGCTGGAGGGGATGTGGCCAGAAGGGACCCTTACTACATTGTTGGTGGGAGTGATAATTTGTTCAACCACTTTGGAAAGTTGTATGGAGCTTCCTCAAAAGACTCCACATAGAGCTTCCCTATGTCCCAGCAATCCCACTTTTGGGCATTTACCCAAATGATCACAAACAAGGCCACACTAAAGCTCCCAGTACAAGTATGTTTATTGCAGCAGCATTTGCCATAGCTAAGATATGGAACCAACCCAGATGCCCCTCTGTAGATGAATGGATCAAGAAAATGTGGTAAATATACACAATGGAATTCTATGCCTCTATCAGAAAGAATGACATTGCCCCATTTGTTAGGAAATGAAAAGAATTGGAAAAATTATATTAAGTGAAGTAAGCCAGGCCTAAAGAAACTTAGGTTCCATGGTTTCCATTATTTGCAATATCTAGTGTATGTCTGAGTCAAGCAGAAAAAGTCAGGTAAGTTGATGTCAGAGAAATGAACCCTATGTTATGTATTCAAATGCTTTTTACTTTCAGGTGATTGTTTCTAACACATTTATAAGTTTTTTTTATTGCTTTTTATGTCCCTCCCCCATGGTATAACCCCTGTTTCACTGTATTTTAGGTTGGTATAATTTGTGGAGGAGAAGCGAAAAAACAAATAGTTTAAGTAGGGATACAGGTGGATCCATTGCAACAATGAGATATATAAGACGTTATGTGCAAAAACGAACTTCACCTCTTTGGTGGGGGGGAGGAGGATTGAGAGGGGGTAGGGGAAGGATGGGAAGGGATGGAAAGGGGAAACAAAGGAGAGGAACAATGCTTGATAAGAAATATATTCATTATCTTGCCCATGTAATTGTAACTCCTCTGTATGGTATTTTCACAGTAAGAAAAAATTAAAAAATAAAATAAAATAAATAAATGCTTGAAGACCTTAAAAAAAGAAATTGTAACTCCTCTGCAGGTATTTTCACAATAAAAAAATGAGTAATAATATTTTTTAAAAAAAGAAAAAGAAAATTATTCCAGGGCTGAGAAGGTGGCTCAGTGGTAGACTGCTTGTGTTGCATGCATGAGGCCCTGGGTTCAATTCCTCAGCACCATATAAGCAAAAAGAAAAAAGGCAGAAGTGGCACTGTGGCTGAAATTGTAGTGTGCTAGCCTTGAGCTGAAGAGCTGAGGGACAGAACCCAGGCCCAGATTTCAGGTCCCAAAACCGGACCCCCTCAAAAAAAGATTCCAAGGCTGGTTTGCTCTAAGACTATATTTCTTTTCTTGTCTAGTTTTAATGTTCGTAGAAATTAAAATTCCAAAAATTGAATGGATGTTGGCATTCAGAAACATCTTCATAGACACTAATATTGGAAGCCCTTAAGTGGAATTGCTTTATTTCATTTGTTATTTTCCCAAATAAATCACCATGATTGTGTATTTTGTTTCATTTCACTGTTACTGGCTCTTATGTGGAGAATACTTTTTTCCTAGCAAAGTAGAGAAAAGCAATTTGATTGAGCAAGTAGCATATGGCTTTCATAAAATGTAGATGCATATATTTGTGTCTTCAGTCATTTCAAAAATTTCTTCCAGAAAAAGTTATTAATTACTCATAAAAGATACCTAATTTCAAGGTATTCCAGTTATTGCATACACTTTTTGATTGAGTTATCTCTGTATGAACTCAAAATAAACAGAAATCACATTTTCGTTTTAAAAACTGTAGTTTACAAAGAGTTTTTAGCCAACACCAAAATATTTCTAAGTATTCTGCATTTTGTGTGAAGTATTTTTAACAATAGATTTTTTGTTGACATGTAATTCATATGCAATATATTATCTCCTTTTATTGTATACATTTTAGTGGTTTGGAAGCGAATTGTACAATCATGGGTTTTTCAAGCCTAATTTTCACAAACTTGCATTTCTTCAAATAGAAAATCTGTAAACTTTAGAACAGACATTAAAATAGATATAAAATTCAGTTACAGGTATTTGTCCAGCATACATCCTCTATAGCGTGTCTTTTCAAAATTTGTTTTTGCAGATTATTTCTAGGGTCTAACATATACTGTTCCAGTGTACTGTCAATGAACTACATTACTTGTGCAAACAAGTTTTTTACTTCTCTATACATCCATACAAGTGTAATGCATGGATCCTATACAATTCTCTTTGACCTTTTGAAGCCTTGAAAACTTTCTTGCTAAAATGATTGCAGTATTATATAAATCGATCTGCTATGTGGAGTATAGCAATTTCTCCACAAATGCATTAATATATTTTGTGTCATCTTCTTATATAATGGTCACGCTACTCACTTTTCTTTTTCTTTTTTCTTAGATACTAAAGAGGAGCTCATTTCATATGTTTCTCCTATTGATTGTTAATTTACATATGTTCTTTAAAGACATATCATATTCAGAAATAATTTATATAGAATTAGAAGATATAAAAATACTTAAGTCTCAGGATCATTGTAGCATTAAAATTGTAGCACTAACAAATATATGCCCTCTATCTGTTGCATATATTTACACTTCTGTTATACTGTCCTTTTTTGAAATATGAAAGGTTATCAGTTGATGTTATCTAGTTTATTCTTGCTTGTCTTTAGCAACTAATGAGCCTCCTGAGCATCTAGGATTACAGGCATGACCGATTGGTGCATGTTTGTCTTTCAATATTTTAAGTGTTTTCCTCTTTCTTTTGAATTCAAATATTGTCCTTTCAGGAATTCTGCAAATTCTCAGACTGTTGTTCTCCAACTGTCAAGATGATAAGCATCTGTTTGATGGGTAATTGTCCTTTTTATTGTGTTTGACATATTTTTAATGATATCTATTGTTTTATCCTTCCTAATTATTGCATATTGTGATTAGAATATTTAATATATAGACTATAGCTTTGCCTCAAAAGAGATGGTAGAAGTCATGTCAAAAGAATGGTTTAAGGAAGTGGTGCCGTATCTCAATTGGTAGAGCACTTACCTTGAGCTGAAGAGCTGAGGGACAGCACTCAAGCACAGAGATCAAGCCCCATGACTGACAAAAAAAAAAAAGAATGTTTGAAAATATTCTTTTTTTTTTTATTGTGAACATACTGTACAGACGGGTTACAATTACATGGGCAAGATAAGGAGTACATTTCCTATCAAGCATTGTAGCCTCCTCCTTTGTTTACCCTTCACATCCCTTCCCAGCCTCCCCCCGACCCCCACTCAATCCTCCACCCCCACCAAGGTTGTAAAGTTCATTTTCGACATGACAACTTGTACTTCTCATTGCTGCAACGGGTCCACCTGTATCCTCATTTAAACAACTTGTTTTTCCCCTTCCCCTCTACAAATTATACCGACATCAAATACAGTTAAAGCAGGGGGTATACTGTGGGGGAGGGACATACAAAGCAACAAAAAATAATCTTATAAATACGTTAGAAACAAATGCATGAAAGAAAAAACATTTAAATACACATCTTAGGGTTCATTTTCCTAACATCATCTTATCAGACCTTTTCTGCTTGACTCATACATATAATTGATATTGCAAATAAGGGAACCATGGGACCTATGTTTCTTTGGGCTTGGCTTACTTCACTTAATATAATTTTTTCCAAGTCTTTCCATTTTCTAACAAGTGGGGCAATGTCATTCTTCCTGATGGAGGCATAGAATTCCATTGTGTATATATACCACATTTTCTTGATCCATTCTTCTACTGAGAGGCACCTGGGCTGGTTCCATACCTTAACTATGGTAAATAATGCTGCAATAAACATAGTTTTGCTGGTAGCTTTAGTGTGGTCTTGTTTGTAAACATTTGGGTAAATGCCCAAAAGTGGGATTGCTGGGTCATAGGGGAGCTCTATGTGAAATATTTTCAGGAACCTACATACCACTTTCCAAAGTGGTTGAAAAACTTTACACTACCACAAACAATGCAGTAAGTTTCCCTATCCACATCTCCTCCTGCATCTGATGTTATTAGAGTTCTTGATTATAGCCATTCTAACTGGGGTGAGGTGGTATTTCAATGTTTGATTTGCATTTCTTTTATGGCTAGGGAGGTTGAGCATTTCTTCATGTGTCTATTGGTCATCCTTCTTTCTTCTTCAGAGAAGTTTCTCTTTAAGTCTTTAGCCTACTTATTTATTGGGCAGTTGTATCTTTGAGGATTTGTTGTTGGGGATTTTAATTTTTTGAGTTCCTTGTATATTTTAGTGCACAAACTACAGATTCAAGGATGAGATCGATAGCATACCATGACTCTTCCTAGGTCCAGAATTGAGTAGCTTATGATCTCCTGCCATTCCCTCCTCATAGCGGGGGCTGAATTCAAGATTCAGGCCTGGAAAAGATACACTTTATATACATTTTAAAAGTAGGATTTATACTTCCATACAGATGTTCAGTCCATATTGTGTTTGGTGTATTCATTTTATTTCTTGTTTTATTCATTTATTTACCATTTATTTTATTGACTCTGATGACACCTATACCATTTATTAAATTGTTTACATTCTATCATATAGCATCTAGATTTTAGATGGGTTCTCCATCATGCTTGGCAATGTTAGGATCTGAACTCAGGGCCTAGCAGGCCCAATTCATGAATGGGTGAGTTTGATCATGTCAGCCTCTTGCCAATGAAGCTGTGAGGGGGTTCCCACATGATGAGATTGACCCCCAAGTTTGGCCAAAACAACGATACATGGATAGGCAGACAGTGGTATACAAATAAATATATATTAGTAAAGAGTGCCATAGCCGTCTCTCTATGATAGAATGACACCTACTATGTTCCTACCAACTCTTAGGTATTTATTATACTGCCAGTGAAGGAACATTATTCGTTTCATGCTTAATAAACTATTAATTAAGATCAATCAGCATTCTAAGATTATTGCATCCAATTTTAGACTAGACCAAGGCATGAAGTAATCTTTCAACCAGTATTCCTATGCATAGGAATGAGTCTCTTGTGATCTTCTGCCATTGGTGTCAGGACTGAGATTTGAAACTAGGGTCTATGTTGACAGGTTGGCCTATGGCTTCCCTGAGAACCCACCAGCCAACAGCAATGGCAGGTCAGGTCGACTTTACAGCCGTGTCATTCAGACCCAGGATGGTCACTGTGTAAAGAAAAAAAATAATAAAAACCCAGGCCTCTGCAGCTCACCACTTTTTGTGTTTTCTAGCTTTTTCTTTTCTTCCTGACAGTCCCCTGGGCCTAGGATCTCAGGATCAGAGACTGCATCCCAGCTTAGGGAGATCCAAACAGAGGCAGTTTCCATGACCTGATTTCAAGCTCCATGGTTGGCCAATAAATAAATAAATAAATAATTTAACAAAATTAAAAACTAAAGCTCCCTGGTTTGGAATTTCTGCCAGTTTTATTTCCTGGCCTGGGATTTGAACTCGGGTTCTTGGTAAATCTGTAGCAATGTGAGGGAAGAGTTACCACTAGTTGAGTTCAAACCCCATGCCAACCAAAAATGAAAAATTAAGTCACTGATATTGGCAGGGGGAGCTAGTTTTCAAGATGGGAGGGAAGGGATGGTAATGGGAATGCAAAGGAGGAGGCAACAATGCTCAATAGGAAATGTCCTCATTTCCTTGCTCATGTAACTGTGACCCCTCTGTACAACATTTTTACAATAAAAAATACAAAAAAAAGAAACATATTAGTTTTCAGAGAAGCACTTTGGGGGATAAGGGAAGGAAATATGAATAGCTATACAAAATTCTATGCTACCTATTTTTAATTTTCAGTATGGAACTGAATAAACATAACTGCTTCCATTAAAAAAATTAAGTCACTGTCTTGGAACTTGGGCCAGTATTTCTGCCATTGCTAGGATTTGAGCTCACCATCCAGGTAACTCTTTTGCAAGGCAAAACTCACTATCCTTGAAGAAAAGGAATTCAGGCTAGAGTTCCCAGGGCCTGAATGAAGGCCCTGCAATGGAAAAACAACATTTCTATACATGTGTAATGAATGTATGATATATACTTACATATGTATGTTAATTTCATATTATGATTTTTATTATTGATTTTGTATTTTATTTTTATTTGATTCATTTATTTATTGATTATTGTATTTAGTATTATTATACACATAATATTTATTACATTTTGCACAGCACTTATAAAATTATACACAATAATTTAGGACATTGACTCACTTTTCACTAATATTTTATTAAGAGTTGAAATATAATACATAATTAAATGGAGCCATTTGTCACAGTCTTCACATGTTTAGAGTCTCTCTCAAATCTGAGCTTTTTCTTTTTCTTTTTTTTTTTGGTCTTCTTTCTTTTTCTTTTTATTGTGAAAATACTGTAGAGAGGGGTTACAATTACATGGGCAAGATAATGAGTACATTTCTTATCAAGCATTGTAGCCTCCTCCTTTATTTCCCCTACCCATCCCTTCCCATTCTCCCTGAGTTTTTTCTTAGCTTTGCACATCATCTAATAGAGATTTCTTTAGATGATTTATACTCAGAAGCCTTTTCCTGAGGATAGGCAAATTGAAGGATAAAATTTTAAGGGTGGGGCTAGAAATGTGGCTTAGTGGTAAAGAGCTCGCTCCCTCAGCATGCATGAATGCCAGGGTTTGAATCCTCACTGACACATACTCATGAAAAGCCAGAAGCTGTGGAGTGGTTCAAGTGGCTAACCCTAAGACAAAGAAACACAGAGATAGTACCAAGGTCCTAAGATCAAGCCCCAGGACTGACAAAAACAATAGCCCAGATGCCAGTGCTCACACCTGGAACACTAGCTTCTCAGCAGGCTGAGAGCTGAAGACTACAGTTCAAAGACAGCCTAGGCAAAGCCTGTTAGACTGTTATCTCCAGTGAACCACCAAAAGACCCCACCTGGCGCTGTGGCTCTAGTGGTAGAGTGTTCACTTTGAGTTGACGGGTCCAGGGACAGTGCCCAGGCTTCAGTACAAGACACATAACTGGAACAAAAGTGAGGATTAATCAAAGTACTTTCCTATTTGCTAATTAGGAGAACGTTCTCTGGAAAATGAACACTGATGTACACCAGAATTGGAGTTAGAGCTCCAGGTTCAAATGTAGCAGATTTATATTCCCAGCCTCTTAGACTCTAGCATTGTAACCTTGTGTCCTACATGGTTCTTAAAGGTCCATTGTTGAAAGGCTTAATATGCTTCCCGAACCCTATGTGATAAGCAGTTGACTTGTATTGTCAATGTCATTACATTTCTGAACCTAGCCCTAGCTCAAGAGGCTGAGGTCTCAGGATCACAGGGTGAAGCCAGCCAGGGCAGAAAGGTCTATGACACTCTGACTTCCACTTCTGAAAGGTCAGATGTTCAAGAGCTTCCTGTGTTTCCCTTGATGATGAGAAGCTACTTGCACTCTAAATGTTCTTAGTGGTCTCGAGCTATAGAAGCAGGAAAGAAACATTATTGAACCATCCTGGGTTTAAAAGAAGTTATCAGGATCCAAGCCCTTGAACTGTTTGCAGAAAAACTCCAGTGTAACACTGTAATTGAAGGACATAAAATGGTTGCAAAAGCCAGGCTAGGTGCAGAAACGTAGGCCTACAGGATTAGGAGGCAGAATGTACACACTCAACAGGGAAGTCAGCTGCAAAAGCCAGCAATGGGAGGAACCCTGAAACATTTGTTAGAGTTACACCAGGGACAGGCTTTTCTCATCCTCTTCAAAAAATGACTGATTAACCTTCTTCCCTCAGGTGAAGGGAGCCTAAGGCTATCTTTAGGGGAAAAATAGAGAGCCAGTTTAGTGGGGGAGAGGGGAGGAACAGAGAAGAAAAACCCTGCTCTTTGGTCTTAAGAAATGGGGTTTTGACTGTCCATCTGTCAGATTTAAAGACCATTCTTCTTCCTCTGCCAGTCCATTCTCCTTCCTTCATTATGCACATCATTAATGCAAATTCCCAGTCCAAGGAGAAGCAGGGCCCTTTCTCTTCTGTCTCCAAGCACCTGAGTTAGAACCTGGCTCTACCCTCTTGGCTTTGGGGCATTTGGCTGCCTGAGAAGTGGGAAAGAGACAGTCTTCCTGCTCTGTGGTTGTGTGAAGGCAAAGCTGGCAGCCGGAACATTGCAGAAGGCATCATGACTGGGAATTGTTCCTTTCATTCCTCCTGACATCCAAGACCAGGTTAATCTATCATGTTTCATTCTGTCTATAAGTTTATCTGTCTATTTTTCTTTCTATTTATCTATCTTTCTTTCTATCTATTATCTATCATCTATCTATCTATCTACCCACCTAGCTACCTGCCTACCTACCTACCTACCTACATAGGGTTCGTTTGCCAGGTCCAGCCACAGCACCAATTCTGGCTTTTTCTGTGTATGTGATACTGAGTAATCATACCCAGGGCTTCTTGCATGCTTGGCAAGCACTCGTTCACTAATCCAAGTCTGCAGCCACATCTTTTTCTTCATGGTAGTTTTTACATAAGTATGCTACCATTTTACATCCCCAAATTTAATTTTCTGAATACTAGTTATTTCTACAAAACCTTATCTTCTTTTCCCCTGCCTGATTTGTGGCTGTTCCTACATTGGCCTCATAATAAAATGTAAATAAAGACTGCTGAGAGCTTAAGTGTGCATCATATAAGGACATAGGCCTGAAACCCCAGAAGAGAAAAGCCATGGGCCTGAAATAAAGAGAATGGTGCAGTATGTGCAATGAGCATATCTGAAAAATGAACCAGTAATCCAAAGGAGAAGCATTGCATATGGTCTGTTTGTACTCAGGGAGGTCATATACATACATAAGTAGGTAGTGGACTGATACATAAACTTGGCCTTCTCTTTTTGAAAAGAGAAGCCATCCCAGTGCTGAAACACAGGGCCCAATGCATTGCTCAGATGTTTCCTACAAGGCTGAGGCTTTACCACCACCACAGCTCCACTTCCAGCCATCTGGTCATTAATTGGACATAAGTGCCTCCCAGGCTTTCCTGCTTGGTCTGGCCTGTGTCCCCTGCTCGGCTTTCTCTCTCAAAGCTGGAACTTTAGCCTCTGGGACACTGCTCCACTTCTGGGTTTCTGGTGGTTTATTGGCGATAAGAATCTCACAGACTTTCCTGCTCAGGCTGACTTTGAATTGCGATCTCTCCAGGAGACTGAAACCAGCTTTTTCAGGGATTCCCTGAGGAGCCCCTCCACACAAAATCTTAGTCTAAATCTCGGGAGGTACTAGAGAAAAACAGAAACATGTAGATGCTTCTAGTGTGTTCTAGATAATGAAGATTGGAGACACACAACACTCATAATTATTAGATCATTTTATAGGCAAAAGGAGCAATGCAGACAGTATGAGGATTGCTCCAGCTTTCGGTTCTCTCATCCTTAGAAAGTAAATTCACTGCAGCTCAATGCTAAGTGACAGAATTGGCATGTAATGTAAACATTAGCTGCCAAATCCTGTGACACTCATTTCTCACTTTTGGCTTCAAACCTGTGACTAGAGGAGAAGATGAGGAGAGAAAATCCTTCTCAGAGAAAGCAGCTATAAAGAACATTGGAAAGCTTTCTTATAAATTCAAACCACTGGAATGACCCTGTTAAGAAGTCAGATTGTACAGATTAAAAAATGAGGAAGAAAAGAAAGGCAAAAGCCAGTGGTGGCTGACTATAATCCCAGCTCCTCAGGATGCTGAGATGTACAGAATCTGATTTTGAATCCAGCCAGCATAGGAAAGTCCATGACACTGTTATTTCTAAGAGATCACAAAAAAAAACCCAGAAGTGGGGCTGTGATTCAAGGTTAATGCAATACCCTTGAGTAAAAGGAGCTCAGGGACAATGCCTAGGCTCATAGTTCAACCCCAGGACCTGCCCCCTCAATAAGAGCCTGTACCTCCATGTCTCCGTGTATATGGATGTATTCCTATAGGTGAATCTCCAGAGTAGCTATTATGAATTGCACCAGTCTAGAAAATTTGTTTTCAGTTCAATGATTTCATAACAGAGACTCCTTTCATGACAGTGCATGTTCCGGGGCTTCCTTCATTGTTCCCAGTGTAGCCTGAGGGTTTCTCTGCATCCCAGGCCTGCTGGGAAAAGTCTGTCTCATTGTTTCTCTGCATCCCAGGCCTGCTGGAAGAAGTCTCTCTCATTGTCTGGATATGTAGACAAATGGCCTCACTCCTGTTCAGCTGTTTAACAAACAACTCCATTTGTGTCAGTTAGTGATGATGAGTGTAGGCAGGCTTTGAAGGCCAGGAGAAAAAGGCCTCTTTGTATCCCAAGCGATCCCTCTCCCCAGTGCTCTGCTTTGACAGGAAGCCTTCATTTGTGCCACCTCCCATGGCAGGCCAAGTCCTGTGCACTTACCCTGCCTTTGTGAGACTCTATTCCGGTGTTCAGATACAGTGCTCAATATAACTAAGGAGACCTTCTGGCAGACAACTAGGGCACTGAACCTAATGAAATGTTTCATTGTTGGAGATGATGGGCCTATGATGCCTCTCCCAAGTTTCTGGAAGCTTGGGAAATCCAAAAACATGTCAGATATCTCAAAGCTTCCTGTCATCTAGGGCTGGTGAAGCTCATCAGATATTGAAACTTTTGACCTCTCCTAATTAGGCCCTGGGTGGCTAGGCTTGGGGGTTGAACAAAGGGCCTGGGTACTGACCATGACCTCAGGGCAGAAGCCCAGTGCTTTACCATTTTGTGTCACTTCACTTCTGGTCTGTGTGTGTGTGTTCGTGTGTGTGTGTGTGTGTGTGTGTGTGTGTGTGTGTGTGTGTGTGTGTGTGTGTGTGGCTGGGCAAGTGCGCATATACCAGTCTTGGAGCTGGAAATCAGCACTGTATCTAGTTTCTCTTGTACGAGTATAGCCCTCTCCCAATTGAAACACTGAGCCACTGCAGCCTTTTTCTAGTGTTGTGGTCCTGAGAAATAAAGTTCAGGGTTTCATAGATGCAAAGCACTCTACCCCTAAGGCACATTCCCAGCCCTCTACTTCAGGTTTGTTAGTTTGTTTCTGTCTTTTATGTTGTTGTTGGTTGTAGGAGTTGAAGTCTGGGCCTGGGTGCTCTCCCTGAACTCTTCAGCTCAAGTCTTGGACCCTACCACTTGAGTCAAAGCTCCACTTCATGTTTTCTGGTGGTCCATTGGAGCTAATTGTCTCAAAGAATTTCCTCCCCAGGTTAGCTTTAAACCATGATACTCAGATCTCATCCTCCTGAGTAGCTAGTATGACAGGCATGAGCAACAAGCACCCAGCTTCAATGTCAGGTTTCTTAGTGGTGAATTGGAGATAATAGTCTCATGGGACCTTTGTGTCTGGGACAGTTTGAAACCCAGATCCTCAGATCTCAGCTTCTTGAGAAGGCAGGATGACAGACCTCAGCTATCGACACCTAGGTGGCACTCTGCTGCAAGGGGGTCCTTGGCTCCACGTGGAGGAGTGCTAGCCATGTGCCCAAGAGGTAAGGGTCAGTGCCTAGGCCCCGAGTTCAAGGTTCATGACTGTGAAAAAACAGAAAGAAAAAAAAACACAATTGTCTACAGGAGCCAACTTACTAGCCTTCAGTAATACATAATTTTGTCCCTGCCATGGGGACATATCTGAGCCTCAATATTCTTGTCTGCATAATCATCTCAGTTGTGGAGCTCTTACAAGGACCCAATGAAAGAATGCACCTGTGAAGGACACAGCACATGGCACTCTTTGCATGACTCAACACACAGCATCTTGTGAAAGACCCAGAACACAGCACCCAATGCAGAACTCAGCACACTGCACCCTGTGAAGGACTCAGTACATAGCACCATGTGGAGAACTCAACACAGAGCACCTTATGAAGGACTCAGCATTTAGCTCTATTCCACAAGCTGTTATTAGAATTAGGGTGCTTTCATCAGTATCACCATTCTTTGAGGAACATTTCACAAACCACACAAGTTCACATCTAATGGTTTATTGTGGTGGTGTTTTTTTTTTTTGGGGGGGGGGGTGTTAGGCATATGGTTTGAACTCAAAACATGGAGATTATACTCTAATAACATTTGCTCAAGGCTAGAGCTCTACCACTTGAAGCCACATTTTAAAGAGTCTCACAGAATTCCTGCCAGGACTGGGTTTTAAAGCCCCTGAGCAGCTAGGATGATGGGGGTAAGCATGTTGTGTCTGGTTCCATGGAGCTGGTTGCAGCGTTTATATCTGGCTAAGTCAGGTTAGGTGGCAGCTGTCAGCACCAGACTCCTAGCTTGCTCTGTGATGTGGTATTTGAAGTTCTGTCCTAGTGTAGTTGCAGTTAGAACATTCTACCTTTTTGTGGCGGCAGTCCTGGGGCTTGAGTAAGGGCTTAGACACTGTCCCTAAGCATTTGTGTTCCAGGCTAGCACTCAATTGATTGAAAGACCTCAGAACTTCCCAGTATTCTGTTTATATGGCACTGAGGAATCAAACCAAGGGCTTGGTGCTTACTAGGTGAGCACTCAACCACTGAAACCAGGAGTGACCAGAGATTGCTGTATATAAATATGATATAAACAGAGAGATGTCTGTATATTATTAAATTATAGATAATATTACTAGCAATTATTAGGTATGAAATTATGTCTCCATTCAATGGTGTGTCCCAGTGGAACAATTAATAAATCATTAATTAATAATTACTCTATATCTTGTTATTATCCATACATATAATTACATATTTTATAGAATGAGACAGATGTCTATATATAGTTAAATTATGCACTATGTGTTACTATCAATTAGGTATTTAATAATATCTCCATGTCATTTTTATTCTGTTAATGCTTAAGAAAATATTAATTAAACTTAATCCACCTCCTATAATTACTGTGTCTAATTTTATCCCAGAATGATTCACTATTAATTCAATCTCTTTTTCATTTATTTTAGTGACAATTATTCCACTTATGACATTTTTTACCTTTATGACATCCTATTATATAGTATATAGATTTGCACCCGAATTATACATCCTACCTGACACTGAGCACTTTCAAAGAAAAGGAAAAATGGGTCCCGCTCAGCTTCTTACTCCAAGATTCTATTTTTGGCAGTGCTAGGATCTTGACTCAGAGCCTAGAAGGCTCAGTTTATGAATGGGTGGTTGTCAGCAAAGCAGCCTCTAGCCAATTCATCTGCCCGGCAGTTGCCAGGCCCTGAGTTTGAGCCTTGTATGTTGACTCCATATTGCGCTTAGTGTAGTTATTCATTTAATTTTTTGTTTTATTCATTTATTTACCATTTATTTTATTGATTTATTACACGTGGAATAATTACTACATTTATTACATAGCATATAGATTTGCCTATGTATGAAACTTCACACCTGACACCCAGGATGTTCACAGAAAAGGAAAACGTGTCACCATGGGCTTTTTACTCCACACTTCAATTTTTGTGAGTGCTGGCATCTGAACTCACAGCCTACAAGGCTCAATTTATGAATGGATGAATGTCAGCTTGGCCAGCCGGGGCAGATGGAGCTGACAAGCAGTTCCCAGCACTGAGATCAAGCCCCAGGGGTTGACAAAATAAGAACAGATTGGCATGCAGATGGTAGTACACAAAGCAGTATGGAGGTTCCTCAAAAGACTCCACATAGAGCTCTCCTATGACCCAGCAATCCCACTTTCGGGCATTTACCCAAATGATCACAAACAAGACCATACTGAAGCTACCAGCACAACTACGTTTATTGCAACATTATTTACCACAGCTAAGATATGGAACCAACCCAGATGCCCCTCAGTAGATGAATGGATCAAGAAAATGTGGTATATACACACAATGGAATTCTATGCCTCCATCAGAAAGAATGACATTGCCCCATTTGTTAAGAAATGGAAAGACTTGGAAAAAATTATATTAAGTGAAGTAAGCCACGCCCAAAGAAACATAGGTACCATGGTTTCCCGTATATGCAATAACTGGTATATGTCTGAGTCAAGCAGAAAAGGTCAGATAAGTTGATGTTAGGGGAATAAACCCCAAGATAAGTATTCAAATTTTTTTGTTTTTTTTTTCCTTTCATGCAATTGTTTCTAACATATTTACGAGATGATTTCTATGTTGCATTGTATGCCCCTCCCCCATGCTATAACCCCTGCTTTCACTGTATTTGATGTTGGTATAATTTGTGGAGGGGAAGGGATACAGGTGGACCCATTGCAACAATGAGATGTACAATTCATTATGTCGAAAAACGAACTTTACAAGTTTGGTGTGGAGAGCGGGGCAGGATCTGATGGGGGTGACGGGTAGTATGGGAAGGGATGGGAAGGAGAAATAAAGAGAAGGCAACAATGCTTGATACAAAATGTACTCTTTATCTTGACCATGTAATTTTAACTCCTCAGTAAGGTATTCTCACAGAAAAAGCCCTGAAAAAAAAAACAATTAATATAGATCTTTATAGAGTGCTAAAGGTATCTATACATTCTTCAGTTATATAGATTACATTCTTACCAACTCTTGGGTATTTATTATGCCTCTAAGCAATTAATATGACTGTTTCCATCCTTAATGAATTTTTAATTGAATCAACCACTGTTCTGAAACTATTCCATCCATGGAATTAAAAGTATTCTTTTAATGTGTCAAAAATATTCATTAAAATCCATCTGTCTCCTAAAATCACTCTGTTTAATTTTATAGTAGTATCTTTCAGGAACAACTAATTCAACCTTGACATTCGTAAAATTCCATCAGTATTCCTATGAATAGGAATGAGACCCTTAAGATTTCTCACCATTGGTAGGGGACAGGAACGGGCTTCTAACACAGGGCTTATATTGCCGAGATGGCCTATGGCTTCCCTG
The DNA here is from genome assembly GCF_019054845.1 of Dipodomys spectabilis. NCBI lineage: Eukaryota > Metazoa > Chordata > Mammalia > Rodentia > Heteromyidae > Dipodomys > Dipodomys spectabilis. The sequence goes on from NW_024870975.1 coordinate 2,020,363, forward strand.
GTAGTCCGCTAGCCTTCAGAAACACCAGTTTACAAACAATTTTCAGCCATGCCATTCAAATCCAGGATGGTTACCTTGCAAAGAAGGCAAATGTAAAACTGGAGCCATCTGCAAGTTGCCGGATTTTTACCTGTCTTTTCATTTTTTTTCCTGTCAGTTTTTGGGGCCCAGGAACTCAGGTTCAGCTGTGGGTACAGTGGCTGCACCCCAGCCTAGAGTGATCAAGGCTGAAGCAGAGTTGCCACTACCTGAGTTCAAGCCCTGTGCTTGGCAAAACAAAAATAAATAAATAAATTAATTAATTAATTGAAATATTTTAAAAATTGTGAGGCTCCTTGGCTTGGAATTCACACCATTTTTTCTCCAGGCCTGGGATTTGAACTCAGGGTCTGGGTAAATCTGCAGCATTGTGGGGGAACAGGAAGCTCACTGTGCTGGAGGACAAGAAAGTCAAGCCTGCTCTCAGGGCCTGAATTCAAGTCCTAGCACTCGAAAAAAAGTAATATTCATATACATTTTAAATACATGATTTATATTTACATGCACTTTTAATGCATATTGTGGTTATTGTAGTTATTCATTTTATTTTGTGTTTTATTTATTTTTATCTATTTAATGAGTATGATTGCACATATAAAATTTTTTACATCCTATTACATAGGACATAGATTTGCCTATGTATTATACATCATTCCTGAAACCCAGGACTTTCACTGATAAGGAAAACAAGTGAGACAATTGGCTTCTTCCAGCAGGATTAAGTTTTTGGCAGGTCTGTGATTTGAACTCCAGGCCTAGAAGGCCCACTTCATGAAGGGGTTAATTTTAGCACAACAGTCTGATGCAAGTGAAGTTGCTGAGCAAATTTGAGGACCTGAGGTCAAGGCCTAGGAGTGACCAATACATAAACAGATAGATGTGTAGCTTGCTGTGTGTGTGTGTGTTTACATATGTATATTCATCTATAAATAAATGTATATATAGAAAGACAGACATTTATGTAGGTTCTAGTGTATAACTCTATATAAAGTGATGTCTGTCTATATCTTATTTTTATATATTCTATTACTACCAATTATTTGTTCTAAAATTATGCCCCTATTAATTGCTCATGGTAGAAGACTTAATAAGGTACTAACTAAATTAATCAATGACTTATATTTATTGCATACAATCTTATACTAGAAAGACTAGCTAATTAGTAATTAAATTAGTAAATGTCAAACATTCTATTAGTGTTCCTATAGATAGGAACGAGTCTCCTAGGATCTTCAGCTGTGTGTAGGTGGCAGTCCCAGGATCATGGAACTCAGGGCTTAGGTATCTCTGTTGGGCTCAAGCTTCACTGACAGCCCAGAAGCCTTAGGCCATGCAAGGTGACATACAATTTCCAGCCGAGTCATTGAGACACAGGATGGTCACAGTGCCAAGGAAAAAGAGGTAAAATGGTTGTGTAAACATTCTGTTTTTTTCTCTTTGGTTTGATGTATTTTTGCCAGTGCTGGGAGTTGAACTCGGGTCCTAGGATCCCCGGATCATCTGTGAGTGTAAATGCTGTACCCCAGCCTATGGTAATCATGGTTTAAGACAATAAAGTGCTTCCTTCAGCAAAAGGAGCTCAGGGACAATGTCTAGGCTCACAGTTCAAACCTCAAAAAAAAGCCATTAAAAAAAGCCATGAAAAAGCCACAAAAAAAGCTGTTAACTCCATGTGTCTGTGTATGTATGCATGCATTTCTATCAGTGAACATCCAAGGTCGCTGTGAAGAAAGGCACCAAGCTAGGAAATTTGCTTTGGATAGAATGATTTCATAACACAGACAGTGTTTTCAAGACAGTGCATGTTCTGGGGCTCCCCTCACTGTTCCCAGGTTATCCTGAGGGTTTCTGTGCACCACAGGCTGCTGGAGGAAGTCTGCCTCACTGCTGGAATAGGCAGACAAAAAGCTTCACTCCTGTACAGCTGTGTAACACACAATATATCCGGGGCAATTAGTGAGGATGAGTGTGGATGGGCTCTGAAGGCCAGGAGAAAAAGGCCTCTTTGTACTCCAAACTAACTCTTTCCCCAGTGCTCTGTTTTGACAGGAAGCCTTCATTTGTGACACCTCCTGTGGCAGGCCAAGTTCCCTGCTCTTGTCCTGTCTTTTTGAGACTATGTTCCAATGTTGAAACAAACTGCTACCATTAATTCAAGAGTCCCTCTCGCAGACAACTACGGAGCTGAACCTAATGAAAAGATTCCTAATTGGCAATGGTGGTGCCTCCCTAAGATTCTGGAAGTTTGCTAAATCTGAGCACTTGTGCAAAATCACAATCCTTCCTGTCATCTAGGTCTGGTGAACCTTATCAGGTTTTGAAACCTTTGTCCTCTCCTAGTCAGGCTCCGGGTGGCTAGGTTTTGGGGTTGAACACAGGGCCAGGGTGATGACCATGAGCTCAGAGCAGAATCCAGGTGCTTTACCATTTTGTGTCACAACTTCACTTCTGCTCTATATGTATGTGTGTGTGTGCATACACTAGTCCTGGAGCTTGAACTCAGGACATGAGCATTGTACCTGTTTCACCTGTTCAAGGATAGCACTCTACCACTTGAGCCAGAGAGCCACTTCAGACTTTTTTTCTAGGGATGTAGTACTAAGGATTCAAACCCAGGGTTTCATACATGCAAAGCACTCTACCCCTAACACAAGTTCCCAGCATTCCACTTCAGATTTCCTTCTTTATTGTAAGTTGGAGGTGTTCAAGTCTGGGCCTCGGTGCTGTCTCTGAGCTCTTCAGCTCAAGTCTAGCACTCTACCACTTGAGCTACAGCGCCCCTTCAGGCTTTCTGGTGGTTCATTGGAGATAAGCATCTCAAGGAATCTCCTGCCCATGCTGGCTTTGAACCATGATCCTCATCTCTCAGCCTCCTAAGTAGCTAGGATGACAGGCATGAGTCACCGATGCCCAGCTTCCACTTCAAGTTTCTAAGTGGTGAATATAAGATAATAGTATCATGAGACATGTTGTCAGGTTAGATGGCAACTGTCAGCACCAGACTCCCAGCTTGCTCTGTGATGAGGTATTTGTAGTCCTATACTTGTGATGAGGTATTTGTAATTCTATACTTACATCATTGCAGTCAAAACATTCTATCTTTTTTTTTTTTTTGTGCCAGTCCTGGGTCTTGAGTAAGGGCCTGACACAGTCCCTAAGTTTTTATGCTCAAAGCTAGTGCTCGACTGCTTGGTTGACAGCACGACTTCTGGATTTTTTTGTGTACACAAAAATCGCAGGGTTTTGTAATTACTAGGCAAACAGTCTATCATTAAGCCCCAGGAGTGACAATTGTATGAACAGATAAATGTATAGATTGGTAGATAGACAAATAATTGCATATAGATAAAACAAGAGAGAGATGTCTATATATTATGAAATTGCATATACAATATTACTACCGATTATTGGCAAGTAAATTATTCCTTTTTAAGTATCATGATTGAATACATATTAAAGCACTAACTGAAAATTAGTCAATATAGTATAATTGCGTATAATTTTATAATTTCGTACACTAACTACTAATTTAATTGTTACATTTATAACAATCCATTTGTATGGATATATATGGGAATAGGTTTCTGAGTATCTCCATTCATTAGTGGCAGTCCTGGGTTTCGACCTCCAGGCCTAAGTTGCTGGTTTTGGCTATGGCTTCCCTAATACCCTGCCAAACATCAGCAATGCAAGATAATGTACGCTTTCTGGGCCTTGTCATTTAGACCTACGGAGGTCACAATACGAAGGAAAAAAAAAGTAAAACTACCTCCTTGAACTTCTCAGTTTTATGCTTCTCCTTTACAGTTTTTTTATTTTTATTTTTTGCCACTCCGAGATTTGAACTCAGGTCCTGGGATGCCACCACCAGCTGTGGCAGACATGCCAAGACCTGGGTTCAAGCCCTGTGCTTGGCCAAAATAATAACAATAATAATAATAATAACAACAACAATTATTATTATTATAATTATAATAAGGCCTTGGTTTGGAATTTGCACCATTTTTCTAGTAGGCCTGGGATTTGAACTCAAGGTCTGGGTGAAGAGGAAAGGCTCACCGTCCTTGAAGACAAGAAATTCAGACCAGTTCCCATTGCCTGAATTGAAGCCCCAGCATTGGAAAAAGTAATATTAATATATGAGATCTATTTACATACATGGATTACTGCATATGACATTTATTACCCTTATTTATTTAGTATTTAGTATATACACATGTAACATTTCTTTTATTACATCATATCACATAGGATATAGTTGCATATGGATTATACATCATATACTGAGACCAAGAACTTTCACAGAGAAGGAAAATAATGTGTCAAAAATTGGCTTCTTACTCCACGAATAAATTTTTGGCCATGCTGGGATTTCATCTCACAGCCTAAATTGCCCAATCCATAAATAGGGTCACAGTCTTAGTAGACCAGCCTCCTGCAAACTGAGCTGCCAGGAAGTTCTGAGTACCTGTGATCAAGCCACTGTTAGTGCCCCATATATATATACATATATATATGTATATATGTATGTATACATTGATAAATGTGTAGATTGAAGTAGATAGATAGATATAAACATATATACATATATATACATATACAGAGAGTGGGACTGTGAGGATATTAAATTATATACATTATTACCAATTATTAGTTATTAAATTTTGCCTCCATTTAATGAAGTATCTGGGTTGAATACTTATAAAAGCATTAATTAAGAATTAATCAATATCCTTAATTATACCATGGTGCTAGAATGGAAGACATAAACCCAATAATTTTTGTGTGTCATTCTAAAATAGGGTCATGAATCCAATGTACATTTTAATTGTTACTTTAATAACACTATATAAGCATTCCCATGAACAGGAATGAGTTTGTCAGGCTCTCCCTCCATTTGTGGGTGGCAGTACTAGCATTCAAACTCCAGGCCTGGGTCGTTTAATTTGAATGCAAACCATTGGAATGACACCGTGAAGATTTCAGATTGTGGGACTGGGAAGGTGGCTCAGTGGTAGAGCGCTTGCCTTGCATGAATGAGGCCCTGAGTTCGATTCCTCAGCACCACATAACCATAAAGAAAAAAGCCGGAAGTGGCGCTGTGGCTCAAGTGGTAGAGCGCTAGCCTTGAGCTGAAGAGCTGAGGGACAGTGCCCAGGCCCAGAGTTCAGGCCCCACGACCAGACTCAAAAAAAAAAAAAAAAAAAGATTTCAGATTGTTACGATTTAAAAAAAGAAAAAGAAGAAGAAAAGTAAGCAAGATGCCCGTGGCTCCTGCTTGTAATCCTAGCTCCTCAGGAGGCCAAGATGTAGAGAATGCCAATTTGAATTCAGCCAGGTTGGGAAAGTCCACGACACTCTTCTTTCCAAGAGATCACAGGAAAAAAAAAAACCCATGCATGGGGTTGTGGCTCAAGGGCAGAGCACTACTCTCGAGCAAAAGTTGCTCAGGAACAGAGCGTAGGATCATAGTACAACCCCAGACCTGCCAAAATTAAAAAAGGAGCCATTAACACCATGTATCTGTGTATGGATAATGGGCATTCAGCAGGTTGCCCATGCCCAGCCCCCCAACCTGGGCAAGCTTGGACAAGTCCTCAGAGAGTACAAAGTCTGAGCGGGCAACAGGAACAAAGCCTCCTTCTCTGCCATTTAAGAACTGAAGCCTTATATTCTGGCTGAGGTGTCTCACTGGGACACCATGAAGCCAGCCACTGCCTCCAGGGAAATCACAGTTCCTAGGGTGTAGGAGTTGTCAAACGTTCTGGCGCCATATTCTCTATCCTTCTGTAGGATGTGAGCCTAGACTTCTGGGGTCTGTGGTTATCACTCATTTATCATTCCTCATTGATGAGTCACAGGCTGGTCCCAAATCATGGCAAAGATATGAAATAGACATTTCTACACCAAAGGGGGTAAGGGAATAAACCCCACCCTCATAACTCCCGTTAGAAGGGAGCCTTGGGCTAAGATTGTGGTTTAGTAGTAGAGTGCTTACCTAGCCCGCATGCACAAACCCTGGGTGCGATTGCTCAATACCACAGAAACAGAAAAAGCCAAAAGTGGTATTTTGGCTTAAGTGATAGAGTGATAGCCTTGAGCAAATGAAGCTCAGGGATATGCTGAGACCCTGAGATGAATCCCCAAGACTATCAAAAAGAAAAAAAGCCATCCTGGTGTGATATTTTGTTCTGGGACTCAGAGGAGGGCTGAGGTTATAGATAAGAGGTAGAGTAGAGGACAGGTGCTGGTGGCTCACCCCTGTAATCTTAGCTACTCAGGAGGCTGAGATCTGAGGATCCCAATTGCAAGCAAGAAAGTCTATATGAGACACTTTTCTCCAATTAAACACCCAAAAAGCCAGAAGTAGAGCTGTGGTTCAAGTAGTAGAACACTAGCCTTGAGCACAAAAGCTCAGGGATTGGATAGCATCCAGGCCATGAATTCAAACCCAGGACTGGCACACACATGCACACACACACACACACACACACACACACACACACACACACACACACAAACACACACACACACACCAAGATAGAGCATTTGCCAGTCGGCCTGCACTAGTTTCATCTCTAGAAACTCAATATTTAAAAAAAAAAAAAGAGGGAGAAGGGAAGGAAAGACTTGCTCCATGAGGTTATATAACCAATGCCAAAATTCCACAGGTGTTCTAAGATGTGGATTTAGGACAGAGGGCCTCAGGCAGAAGGTACAGCATGGGCAAAGCTCCTGAGGTGTGGTATAGAGCAGATGGTGTGGTGGAATGATGGTGATGTGGCTTCAGACAAGTCTTGTAGGACATTCAAGGCTGGGTCAAGTTTTTATTTGAGTCACAAGTAGGGCAGAGGGTGGGGTCCCAGAATGAGGCCCAGGGGGAAGATTAGTTGGCTTTTTACCAGAGACCCCAGCCATTTCCGGTGGCTGGAAGCTTATTTTTCACAGCTCCTGACCCTCAGACCTCCTTTGCATGGAGGAGTCAAGACAAATGCAGGGAAGGATACTTGCTTAAGAAATGCTTCTAGCCCAATGCCAACAGTGGCTCAACCCCTGTAAATCCTAGCTACTCAGGAGACTGAGATAGAGATTGTGGGTCAAGCCAGCTCAGGGGAGGAAAGTTAGTGAGACTCTTCTTGCCGATGAACTACCAAAAGCCCAAAATGGAGCTGTGGCTCAAGTGGTAGAGTGCTAATCTTGAGGGAAAAAAATTAAGAGACAAGAGCCTAACCCCAGAGTTCAAGCCCCAGTACTGGCACCTAAAAAAATAAAGAAAAGCTTTCAGAAGCTCCTACTCTACTGTGGTGAAAGGCCAGATCAGCCAGGCACTGGTGTCTCACACCTGTCCTCCTAGCTCCTCAGGAGGCTGAGATGTGAGGATCACGGTTCAATGCCAGACCAGGCAGGAAAGTCCGGGAGACTCTGACCTTCAAGGAACATCCAGAAAACCAGAAGTGGTGCTGTGGCTCAAGTGGTAAGCCGAACAGCTCGGGGACAGCCCGCAGGCCCAGAGTTCAAGTCCCATGACCAACACCTGGCCTGCTTGGACCTACTTTCCAGTGGGCCACTGAGGGTCTCCCAATGTCTAAGTTTCCTACAAGTCTTGAGAGCAGCATCTTTGGAGGCCTTTGCCTACAGAGCAGGCCACATTATCAGAGAAGGTTCGAGCCTTGGAGCACGGAGGTCATTAATCTGTTCATTAGAATGGCATCTGTCATGGATGCACTGTGGATCTGAGCAGTAAATCGAAGTCTCAGACCACGGTTCTGGGCCAGGAGGGGAAGTAGCTGCAAGATGGCACAGCAGATAATGCCCACTCACTCGAGTATCACAAGAGTGTGAATCTGTCAGGAACATCTTGGGCTGGTGTTGAGTTGGGCTCATGAAGGACTTGTAGTCTCAGGTATCCACAGCCAGCAGGCTGCTGCTGGTAGCAGTCACTATCCCAGGAGTCACAGGGCTCAGAGCCTTACTTTCCTCACCAGTGCTCGGGGGAGATGAAGGTATGCAATCGTAGGCCGACTACAAACGAGCATCCATAGTGTCCTTCCCTTGGTCCTGTGGCCCCGTGCATGGATGGAGGGGCAGGTTCCATGGAACTTACTGCCATGACCCAGACCCCTCAGCCCAAGAATTACTTAGGGAAAAACTACTTGATATGCCTTGAGAGTTTACTATGACTATGCCTCAGGAGTGCCCCGAGTTTTCTAGCTGAGCTCAACATTAACACCTTCTTCTGTGTGTGTGCATGTGTGTGTGTGTGTGTGTGTGTGTGTGTGTGTGTGTATGTATGCATGCACACACGTGCACACATCTTGGTACTAGGGCTTGAACTCAGGGCCTGGATTCTGTCCCTCACCTTTTTCATTCAGGGCTAGCACTCTACCACTTGAGCCACAGCTTTTCTTCCAGCTTTTCAGTGGCTAGCTGCAGAAGAGAGTCTCACAGACTTTTGTAGCTGGGCAGCCTCTGAATGGCAATCCTCAGACCTCAGACTGCTGAGGATGCTTGGAATAGGAAGGCATGAGCTATTAGCAACTGGGCATACTTTCCTTCTTGGCTAAAAAAGACTACCTCTCCCCCAGCCGAGCACCTCCAGCTACCCTCCTACCCCAGGCTACAAAAGAAACATACCCTCCCTTGAGGACAAAAAAATGGAATCAGGTTTGAGCTTTATGTTCTCCACACAGTCAAGGGCTGGTGGGAGCTGATGTGGAGGTCAGAGATCTAGGCCAGGGCAAGTAGACGCTGTTAGAACAGAAGAGCATATGAAAAGACATCCTTGCAAATGGATGCTAGTGGCTCATGCCTAAAATCCTAGCTACTCAGGGCTGACACCTGAGGATCAATCAAGATTCAAAGCTACACTGGGCAGACTCTTATCTCCAATGAATCACCAAAAGCTGGAAAGCAGAGCTTCAAGTTCAAGTGGTACAGGTACAGCAACAACCTTGTGCAAACAAGCTAAAGGATACCACCTAGGCTTTGAGTTCAAGTCCTGGTAAACACACACACATATGCACACACGCATGCACGCAAACACGCACGCAAGCACATGCATCCACTATCATCCTTAACACTAGCCAATTGCTCATACCAGCAATCCCAGCGACTCAAGAGGCTGAGCTCTTAGAATGGCAGCTTGAAGACAGCCTAAGCAAGAAAGTCCGTGAGACTCTTCTCTCCACTAACTACTAAAAAAGGTGAAAAGTGATCTGTGATTCAAGTGGTAGAGTGTTAGCTCAGGGACAGTGCCTACGCTCTGAGTTCCAGCTCGGAGATGTTTTTTTATTTTTTAATAGGCACCCTTTGTCATCCCCACCCCTACAGACCATAAATCCAGATTCTGGACACCCTAGATCTCACTTTCGCTCCTGCCACTTCCATAGCACTGCCACAAATGGCCAGTGTGTGGCCAGCCATGACTTAAGAAGTGAACTTACGCAAGGAGGGCATAACCAGGTCAAGGCTAATGCCCCAGAACATTGAGGTACTGGCCATACCAGTCTCTCATCCCCCAGTTCCCTGGCCCTGGAATCTTAAGTCTGTGCCTCTGTATTCTGGGTATCCAGAATTGTCTAGAAGGACCTGAGAGGTCCAGCTGGGGCTGGAAGATAGACTTGGCTGTGATAATGTTCGTTGACATTTCCTAGACAACAACAGATACTTCCAAGCCACCTGGGTCTCACCTCCCATTCAGCCCAAGATCCTTCTTTCTTGGACAGCCTTCAGTCAGCTATCAAGTTCAAGTTGGTCTGAGTCACTGGCAACCACCCTTCTCCCACTCCACTGCCAGCCTGATGGGAGGGACATGCAGCCAGAGGCCCAGCTGAGAAAAAGGACAAGACATCACATGACTGAACCCCACCCTTCCAGAGGTAAGGGAGAACCTATACCAGCCGGCCCTGCTGACCCAGAATCCCCTGAAGGTGGCCAAATATATGGACAACCGGACATGGGCCCCAATGAAAAGCTGGAATATGCAGGTCTCTGACAATTTAGGACTCATTTTAGACCCTGACAGGGGGCTAAAGGCAAGGCTGTAATGGAAGAGGGGCAACATCCGAAGTCAGGAAGAGGAAGACAGACACCCAGGAAGGCGACAGAGAAAGATGAGGGAAACACACACACACACACACACACACACACACACACACACACACACACACAGGGGTAGCCCAAGGCCTTATCAGTCCCTGAGCACTGGAACATCCCAAACCCCAAGAAGATGGAACTACCATCTTCAAACCAACTGTAGACAAATCTCAGCCTCTCACACGTCTGGAATGGCTCATAACACAGTATGGCATTTCCTACTGTACACAATCCTATGTAGAAAACTCATCCACCTTATTTTTGGTTGTCGGTCATGGGGTTTGAACTATGGGCCTGCATGCAGTCCCTCAGCTCTTCAGCTGAAAGTGTGTGCTCTACCACTGGAGCCACAGCACCACCTCCGGTTTTCTGGTGGTTAATTGGAGATAAAATCTCACAGACTTTCCTGCCCAAGCTGGCTTTGAACTGCAAGTCTCAGATCTCAGCCTCTTGAGTAGCTAGGATGATAGTTGTGAGCCACTGGCAGCACCCGGCTTCAGTTACCTTCTTATAGCCAGGTGAAACCCAACTTGTCAGGCTACAAACAACATGCAACCCTTCACTTCAGGCTTTGACACCAGCATCCGAAACTATATGTCCATGGATGGAGAGAATATAATTGACAATACCCTCCCATCCTTGCTCCCATTAGCCCACTCCCTGCCTAAGACAGGCCACAACCTCTGGAATTGTTTGTAAGGCAACGCCGACCCTGCTGTGACTTCACACTGGGGCAAACCTGGAGAGTTCTTAGAAATTTCTGTATACTTATGCTAGCATCTGGTCTCCCAACCAGAGTACCCCCATTGCTTCACCATCATTTGCAGGCAAGGGGTGTCTTTCTGGGTTTGTTGTTGTTGTTGTTGTTGAGGGGCTTGAACTCAGGGCTTGGGAACTGTCCCTGATGATGATTTATGCTCAAGGCCAGTTCTGTACCTTTTGAGCCATAGTGCCATTTCTGTTTGGAGATTGGGGATGACACTCTCATGGGAATTTCCTGCTTGGGCTGGGAAATGAGATCCTCTGGATCTCAGCCTCCTGAGTAGCCAGGATGACAGGCGTAAGCCATCAGCACATGGCTTACGGTGTCTCATTCTTTAGAATTTCCATCTAGTCCTCCTCTATATACTACCACCTAGACACTCCTCTATCTCCCTCACAGAAAGCAAAGGGAGGCTTGGAATCTGGTTAGGGCCATGGGCATTAAAGTGCCCCCTCCACATCTCTACCCCTCTCTAAGCTCCCATCCGCCTCCTCTGGATGGACTGGTCCTCTGGGGCAGGTCAGACCCACTAGGACTTCTGGAGGCTGCCCCTATGTCCCCCTGCCCCAACCAACCTGTACATGAGGATTTCTGGGGCCAGCTATTCCATGTCCTGATGGAAGATGTTGGGAGGGTTGCTAATAACCACCTCCAGGGGTGTCCAGGGCAGAAGGAATGTCCAAGTCCCCTCTGTCAAAGAAGGAGACACTAAGCATGGATGGATCTACTAAGAGCTACAGGGCATAGCCAACCACCTGTCACCAAGGTCCATTGGAGTGCTATTTTATTTTCACAGTCCTGGGGCTTGACCTCAGGGCCTGGGTGCTGTCTATGAGCTTCTTCTGCCCGAGGCAAGCACTCTTCCACCTGAGCCATGGTGCTGCTGCCGGCTTTTTCTATGTATGTGGTACCTAAGAATCGAACCCAGGGTTTCCGGTGTGCTAGGCAAGCACACTACTGCTAAGACACATTCCCAACCCTGGATAGCTGTTCTTCTATGAACCCTCAGGCCTGTCTCGGGATAGTCTTGCCCATCAGTGTTGAGTTTCTTACCAGCAGCCCTGGCTGGAACTAAACATGCTCAACTATGTTGTAATTTATTTACAGCATCTTTGCTCTCTCTGCTTCCTGTCAGATCCTCCTTGTTAAGCAAGACCCCATTTCAAGTTCTGCCTCTAAAAAGCCCACTCCAATCGCCTTGGCAGAGCAAGATCTTCTCTGCTCTGCAGGCTGCCTGCCTTGTCATGCTCTGCCTTCCAGCTGCTGTGGGTTAAGAGCATACGAAGGAGTAGGCCTGGCTTCCACCACCCAATTTCTGAAGGCTCTGATACACTACCCAGGACCTGTGCTGTATCACATTCTGTGAGAGTACACTCAAGGCCCAGGTAGTCTGGGGGCAAGAAGATGGGGCCATTTTTGTGTGTGGGCTTGAACTCATGTTCTGAGAGCAGTCTCTCTGAGTTTTCATACTCAAGGCTGGTGCTCCACAACTTGAGCCACAGGTCCACTTCTAACTTTTTGGTGGTTCCATGGACAGTGGATTCTCACCAGCTTTCCAGCTTATGGCTGGCTTCGATCTTTGATCCTCAGATCTTTGCCTCTTAATTAGCCAGGGTGTCAGACGTGAACCTGAGCCAGAGGTGATGGGCACCAGACTCTTTCTTTGTTTATCTCGTGCCAACAAGCAAGCACTAGTTAAAATAGTCATTTACAAGGCATCAATTTCCTCTGCTAGGTCACTTAATCCAAGGAGATAAAGTGCCTTTGGAAAAGGTTAGTCTGAGTTGGCCTAGGTGAGTGTTTGTGTGTGTGTGTGTGTGTGTGTGTGTGTGTGTGTGTGTGTGTGTATGTGTGTAAGTTTCGAAGATACCTACCCCCATCCCTGCAGTGCCTCATCCTCCCAGTGCTGAGTATATCCAGGATCCCCACCCCAAGGAAGGTGGGGAGGGGAGGGTATATAAGGTCACATTGAGTGGAATGATCTGAATTCTATCCTGAAAATGAAGCCTGTAGAGCTAATGGAGAGAAGGGGAGGTTTAGAGGAGCATCAAAGGAAGCCCCTTACTTTTGGCTACAAGTACCAGAGAGAAGACTAAATCCATTCTTTTTGGTAGTAAAATAACAGGTGCCCACTATTCATTTATTTTATTATTTTTTTGTGAGTCCTAGGGCTTGGATTTAGGGCCTCGGTGTCATCCCTGAGCTTCTTTCATTCAAAGCTGAGGCACTACCACTTGAGCCACAGCACCACATCTGGCTTTTTCTGGTGGGGGGAGGTGGTTTTGGGGAGATAAGAATATCACAGTCTCGGGGCTGGGAAGGTGGCTCAGTGGTAGAGTGCTTGCCTTGCATGCATGAGGCCCTGGTTTCGATTCCTCAGCACCACATAAGCAGAAAAAAGCTAGAAGTGGCGCTGTGGCTCAAGTGGTAGAGCACTAGCCTTGAGCTGAAGAACTGAGGGACAGTGCCCAGGCCCAGAGTTCGGGCCCCACGACTGGCAAAAAAAAAAAAGAAAGAAAGGAATATCACAGTCTCTCCTGCCTGCACTGGCCCTTAGACATGACCATCAGACCTCAGCCTCCCGAATATCCAGGATGATGGGTGGGAGCCCCCAGTACCTGAATGTCACCATCCATTTATATTCCCCTAGGGCCAGTGCCGGCCACCTGCGCTGCACCCCGCCCCCTTATTGTGAGTGGGAAGTAATCATGGGTGGGTTTGATACTTCAACAGCCTGCCTACTTACCTTTGAGCATTGTTCCTGATCAGTTTGATGGTGCCTACTTCCTTATCCACAGCAATGACTTGGCTCTGTCACAAGAACAAATGTACCCCAAGAGCTGTCAGGTCCGGAGTCTTTCCTCTGCACACTGCCCCCCTCCCTGAAATGACACACCCCAGCAAAGCGAAGTAGACATACAGTGAATTCATTTTCTTATAACTGGGGTCTGACCAGATAGATGGCAGTGAGGATTAGAGGCCCAGGATCGTGCTGGGCAGTTGGACAACACAATGCCTCCTCATCCACTTTCCTTTAACTGTCTTAGCAGAGGGTAGTGGGGAAGTACTCAGAGGATGGATAGATAATGAATAACCATCATGTTCTAGCCCAGGCACAGAGGGGCTTACCTCAGGGAGCTATTTCAACAAGCTGAGCAAGACAGCTCCTGACCCACAGCCCACCTCCAGAATGAGAAGGTCACCGTATGTCCCAGCCACATGGAGACGCTGAGCCACCTCCTCCAGGACCCATTCAACCAGTTCCTGAAAGAGAGAGAGAGGGAGAGAGAGAGAGAGAGAGTGAGAGAGAGAGAGAGAAAAAGAAAGAAACAAAGAAAGAAAGAAACAAAGAAAGAAAGAAAGTCAGAATTGGACTTATGCTTGATGCCAGTGGCACAGGCATCATGCTATACAGGAAGCCGAGATATGAGGATCATGCTTTTTAGACAGGGCAGGCAGGAACGGTCTGTGAGACACTTATCTCCAAAGAACCACCAGAAATCCAGAAGTGGTGCTGAAGGCTCAAGTGGTAGAGTGCCTGCCTTGAACTGAGGAGCTTGGGGACAGCGCCCAGGCCCAGAGTTCAAGCCCCAGGACTGACAAGAAGTGGAATTTCCACCAAAACAAGTGGACTGAATAGCAGCCATTGTCATAGGGAGCATGGCAGAGAAGTCAGGCTGAGCTTCCTGTAAACTGGCGGTCATGAATAGGTCATCCAGCTTCTTCGTGCCTCATTTTCCCCAGCTGCAAAACTGAACAGTGAAGGATCCCCTTCCTCATGGGGATAGGGTAATGATGAAAGAGAGCCATGTTTTGTTTCATAACCCCATACCTGTTGCACGATAAATAACAGGCCCCATCTGAGCCCTTTCCAGCTATCTTCCTGTCATATGCTCACAGAATTTCCAAGAACCATATCTGGCGACCGCTCCTTCTATGCCTGGCACTGCCCCAGTGATCCCCCTATATTGATTCCTTGTTTCCTCACAACTGTCCCAGGAGGATACTGAGGTCTGATGGTCAAGACCCAGAGCTTCACCTGTGGTCAAGAATCAGCTGCTGTGTACTAAGAGTTTGGGACAATCCATCTAAACCGATGACTAAACGTGGCACTACCTGTCTAGCATCTCAATACAGAGAACCAGTCATGGTGGCCAACACCTGTCACAAGAGGATCGTGATCCAGCCCAGCCTGAGCATATATTGACTCTCTATCTCAGAAATGCCCAAGACAGAAAGGCTTGGCTGACTGGCAAGCCTAAGGCCTTGAGTTCAAACCCTAATATACCAAAATGAATCAGAGGCCCGGTGCCAGAGGCTCATGCCTATAATCCTAGCTATTCAGGAGGCTGAGATCTGAAGATCATAAGTCAAGGTTTAAAATAGGTTTGGCCTCACCCATCAGACCTCATGATGAAAAGACCCAGAGTCTAACCCATCCAATGCGCTCCATACTAACAGAGCTGGCATCCTGACTAAGTGCTGGCCATGCTCTCTGTCCCCCTGGGGAGCCACCCCCTGCGGGCCCCACCACCAGGTCCTCCCAAGCTCCCTCTTCCACCAACCAGGACCAAGGGAATACACAGCTCCAGGGAACACAGATCCCTTGGTATTATAATTTAAGCATTTCACCCATTCAGGCCCCAAAACCTAAGACACAACATCCATGCACCTCCCACCAAAGATAGCAGTTAGAAGTTACCCAAAGGGTCCAGCGCTCCTTGTTACAACCCACTTCTACACACACACACACACACACACACACACACACACACACACACACAAATCTGGCACAGGTGGTTCATGTCTGTCATCCTAGCTACTCAGGTGGCTGTGGTCTGAGGAATACACTTCAAAGCCAGCCCATGCAGGAAAGGCTCTGAGGCTATTATCTACATTGTACTACCAAATAGATAGAGATGGACCTGTGGCTCAAGTGTCAGAGCAGTAGCTTTGAGCTCAGAAGGTCAGGAACAACACGTATGCCCTGAGTTAAAGGCCCAGTTCTTATACCTACAAACACACACAGACACAGAAAGACACAGACACAAACACAGACACACAGACACAGACACAACACACACACACACACACACACACACAAATACACACACAGTGACAGCCCAAGGCTTCAGCAGTCCCTGAGAATAGAACCATGAACTCATTCCATTAGGATCATATACCATCCCCAAGAAGGTGGCACTACCGACCTCAGACCCACTGTAGACAAACCATTGAGCCTCTCACATATCTGGAATGTCTCATAGACCAGCATGGCATTTCACACTGTACACACTGCTATGCAGAAAACTTAGCCACCTATTTTTTTGTTGTTGATCATGGGGTTTGAACTCTGGGCCAGGTCACTGTCCCTCAGCTTTTCAGCTGAAGGTGAGCACTTTCCCACTTAAGCCACAGCACCACTTCCTGTTTTCTGGTGGTCCATTGGACATCAAGTCTCACAGACTTTCCTGCCCAAGCTGGCTCTGAACATGGTCTTCACATCTCAGCTTTCTGAGTAGCGAGGATGACAGTTGTGAGCCACTGGAGACTTCTGGATTCAACACCTTCACATACCCAGAGGAAAACCATCTCATAAGGCCACAAACTTCTTGCAACCCTTCACTTCAGACTTTGTCACCAAGCATCCAAATCCATCCTTTATTGGAGAGAATACACACACAGCAATCCCACCCCTGCACCCATTCGCTCACTCCCTGCCTGCCACAAGCTCCATCCTCTTGAAGCTGTGGCTTCAAGCTGGGGTAAACTTGGGGAGCTCTTAGAAATGTCTGTACAGTGGGAAGAGCACCTTGTCTCCCAACCACAGCACCCCCCCCTCTTCGTCCCTCCCACACCTGGACCATCCTTTGAAGGCAAATATGTTTTACTTTCTTTCTTTTTTCAATTTTGGGGCTTGAACCCTAAGCCTGGGTGCTGTCCCTGAGCATTTCAGCTCTAGGTGAGCACTCTACTACTTAAGTCACAACACACACCACTTCTGCTTTTCTGGTGGTTCGTTGGAGATAAGAGCTTCAGGGTTTTTCCTGACCCAGCTGGCTTTGACCCCTGATCCTCAGATCTCACCTCCGGAGTACCTAGGAAGACAGTCATGAGTTAGTGCCACCTGGTCAAAGATACTTTCCCATGCCTGTCATCCTATCCTCTCAGGAGACTGAAATCTGTGGACTGCAGTTGGATGCCACCCTTGGCAACAAAGTCAATGAGAACTTTTTATCTCCAATTATAAAAACCTAAACATGTTGGAAGTGGAGCTGTGGCTCAAATGGTAGAGTGCTAGCTTTGAGTATAAATGACAAGGGATAGGACCCAGTCCCTAGTTTCAACTTTTGCTAGTAAAGCCCCACCCAAGAAAGAGAAGCAGGTGGGCATACAGGAGCTGAAAGCTCACACATAATACTCAAGACTCCCAGAACAGACCCCATCCTTCTCTGATTCTTTAGATTCTATGTCCTATATCATGGTAATCTTAGATGGAACTTGCCATGCACCAAGTTAGGATGGTAAAGTACAATCGCATATTCAGGATCCCCTGACCTTATCAAAGACTCAAGATCTCTCACTGTCCTTCCTCTACACTGGGTAGGGAGGTGAGGTCTAGTTATCCAACCACAGGATGTGGGAATGAAAGGATTTCTTGGCCAAGGGAGGCAGACTCAAGGGCTCCAGATCCCTCTCACTCAGGAAGGAGAAAAGGGCTGATCTATCCCAGGAATGTTCCTGGGTTGTGAGTACTCTCAAAGGAACAACCTTGCTCAGAGACCAATGCCTCTGGTTTTCCCACCAGCCTCTATCCAAACCTGCCCCACCTTCAGTCTGCCATCTCTGAATCCCAGATCTGCCATCTAGACTAAAGGCTGAGCCTGCAAAGAGACCCATATCTCCCTCTGAGAATGGCAATCACGGGGTCCTCGCACCCCCTAGAGGAAGTTTGGGGCAACAAGGGTCCTTATTCCCACCTTCATTCCTTGGCTGTCCTGTGCTAGTGGCCAGCTTACTTCTGTCTCTGGTGGAGGAAAGAACAGGGTGTGAGGGGGTGTCATCTTCAGATTGAGCCCTGGAAAGTTCCAGTCCCCAAGGATGTACTGCACAGGCAACCTGCAGTGGATGATAGCCAGGTGGTCAATGGTGAACCCAATGTGCCAGGACTCTTAATAGCAGTGTGGCTGGGTCCAAGGGTCTATCACTTTTGGTCTAGGTTGTCAGGCGAAGTCATGTCTCCAATGTCATGACACTCCTTATCTGTGATCGTCCTCCCTCTTCATCTTCCTTCTTATCCCTTGTTGCCCCCTCCCCAACACTCCCTCACACCAATACCTCCCTAGCGCTTGGACAGCTTATTCTTATCTGACCAGAAAATAAACTCATTGGCGCCAAGGATGATTGAAGCCTGGTGACCTGTCCTGAGTCCTAGTGCCTACCCGAGGCTGCTTACCTCTGCAGTCAGGTACCACACAGCTCCTGGATGTCAGAAAGTTGCTGAGGTGTCAGTAGCATGGTCCTACATACTGGCTTTATGCTCTGAAATTGTCCCCACATAAATTGTGAATGGTTGGCTCCCTTGATCCAGGGACTCCAAACCATGGCTCACATGTTCTCCCTTCTTCCTTCCTTTCCTCCTTTTCTCCATCCGGCCTTCCCTCCTCTTTATCTCTTTCCTTCTTTTCTCTCACTCCTGGGCCTTGAACTCTGAGCCTAGGTGCTGTCCCTGAGCCTTTTTACTCAAGGCCAACAGACTACGACTTGAGCCACACATCCACTTCTGGTGTTTCCTTTTTGGTAGTTAGTTGGAGATAAGAGTCTTACAGGCTTTCCTGCCTGGGCCTCAAGCATCGATCCTCCATCACAGCCTCTTATGTAACTAGGATGACAAGCATGAAGCACCAGCATCCAGCTCAAACCAAGATTTCTTCATGTGCTGTGGAACCAGCAATGGAAACTCTCATTGTCTATGACCCCTCCAGAGCCTGGCACACACTGTGACTCTTTCTTGCATAAATAAATGAGCAACTGTTTACAAAAATACTACAGAAAAGTCCCATCCCATTCAGGTAAGCATCATGGTGGGCGGGCCAAAGCCTGATGTAGCTCTCCCACAATTCACCTCCTCCCTCTTCCCAGCCTCCTGGTGCCACTGAACTTAACTGTTTTGGCTCTGAAGACATGATCCATGGTGTACTCACTGGATTCCAGGACCTCTGGGATTCCTATCTTCTCAAAGATCTCTGGAGAGTGGCTGACCAGCTCTGTGGCACTCAATTCCCCACTCAAGAGTGAATGAGGTTGCCATCAGCTGAAGGCCAGGCTCAAGGGGCCTACTCTCCTACCCCTGGAGCCAGCCAGGATGGCCCACCACATCTGGCCCCCAAGTTTCATGTTGCAGAAAAAGGATCCTCCAGGCATCTTGGGTTTCTGAATCTCCCAGAGTCCAGTGCAGGTGCTGACAATCCTCTCTACTCACAGCTGGCAGGCTAGGGATGGTGAGATCACAATCTCTTCTCCTCATGACATCCTCAATGTTATGCCTAGGTCGCAGGACCCCCACCAAGAAGACCACCGAGAGTCAGGCTCTACAGCTGTTTTATTTAAATGGGCTGCAGCCCGGGCCTCGTACTACACTCTGACACAGCAGAGCCCAGGAGGAGAGCTCTGAGATAAGGATTTACAGGTCTTATAAAGGCACACAAGGAGGTGGTTTAGCACCACGTGTTGCTCTGCTCTGAAACGAGCAACAAATTGTCACTGCTTCAAGTACTTTAACCCTTCACTCAACTGTGGTGGTCACACTAGAGAGAGTCAGAGGAGAATCAACAGCTGCTGCATAAAAGCAATCAAGGCATGACGTTCATAGCAGGAGACCATCTGGCTTGGGAACTCTGCTTGTGATACTTTGAACGTCATTGATTGTTGGCTGAAATGGTCCATCTAATTTGACCTATAATCCCAGGCGTTAGTGGAAATTGCCAGCTTCCAAAAAAAAAGCCCCGAAAAAGGTGGCATTTCAGTTGTCCCAATCAAACTTAAAGGTTTCTAAAGTTAGTGGTCCCCTTTTCTTTCCAGACAGCCCACAGCAGGTTACAGAAACTGGCATTCAGCAAGCCCTAGCTAACTGCCACGGCCTGATACCGGGCAGGCTCCAGCACGAGGAATACACTTGCCAACCACTGCCCAGCTGGAATAAGCACAGGCAGGACACAGATTAGAGTCTGCAGGACGCCAGGGAGGACTTCAAACCAGTGCACTCTCCCGGGAGGGAATCCACACCACCAGTGGGGTCCCAGAGCCCCCTGCCCAGATGCCCATGGACACCGTCAATGCCCTGGGTAAGGTTACCCTCTCATCTTCGGTAGTGGTGAACCATCTGCAATGTCACACCGTTCACCACTTCCCAGACCCTCCTAGATTTACAGCCCCTGCTCTACATCCCCCTTGAATTAGCTCCACCCAACCCTTGCATTAGCTCCACCTATACAAATGAGAGCAGACTGTCTGGCTGGAAGAGTGCGGCTGTGGTCACACTCGTCTCACAAGCCTTCAGGCTTAAGACAGAAGGTGTCCACTTTGGTCTGTGGTTCACACAGGCCTCCTAGGGGAGACCCACGCAGGCCCAGCAGTTACTGTGGGTTATAGGAAAGGGGGAAGTGAGAGGTGGAAAGAACATCTACTGAAATCTTCCCCATAGGAGCTATGAAACAGTGAAGGTGAAAACAAAAATTATGGCTGGTCTCATACTTGGCATTGATGAAAAAAGAACAACAAATACACACATACAAATGCAGAACAGTGACTGTAGACTCATCCATGCAGCACCTGCAAATTGCCAACTGATCACTCACCTGAGATCAGTCAGGTTCTCTCTCTCTCTCTCTCTCTCTCTCTCTCTCTCTTTCATGCACACACACTCTCTCACACACACAAACACACACACACACGCACACACACACACACAAACACACATAACAATCCATAATATTTACTGTAGTCTTATCCATGCAGCACCTGCAATTTGTCAACTGATCACTCACCTGAGCACAGTCTCTCTCTCTCTCTCTCTCTCTCTCTCTCTCTCTCTCTCTCTCTCTCTCTCTCTCTCTCTCTCTCATGCACACACACACACACACACACACACACACACACACACACACAGACTCAGAGTAGTGCCCCTCCTGAGTTTGTTGGTTCCTCATCTGGGACAATGTACAAGCTGCAACACGGGAGTTCCCTTCTCAGAACCAGGGACTCGACCCAAGGAAGCACAGCTCCAATAATGCTGAACCACCCTGCCTCTCCCTTTCTCCAGGGCCAGACACTTTCCCTTGGGAATAACCAGCCTTGACTCCCCATTCACCAAAACCCTAGACCAGGACTCTGGGTGAAGGAGTCCTGAGACAGTTGGCTCTTCAGACTGGACTGAAAACAAGCAGGAGGTCATTGTGCCCCCAGAGAAGTGTCTGACCCGGGGTAGGGGCAGTGTTGGGTAAATGGATGGGGTCCTAAAGGCTATATACATGGATACACTTCCAACTTCCAGCCTAGAAGTCACTTCTGGGTGACTTGGGGAAGATGAGGAAATCAGTTGGACTTGGAGCACCAGCAGATGGTGGCAGAGCTGGGAAATGTGTTCACCCTATGAGTGCTGTTGACAGCTGGAGTGGGGGGTCAGGCAAGGTGTAAGTGTGTTAGAGGGGCGTGTTCTTCCCAGACATTCACCTTCTATCTGACCCCCAGTGCCCTCACCTCCCTAGTGGGCTCTTGTGGGACCCTCCTCAAGTAAAATTATGACCGAGCACAAAAGACAAGGGCTCACACAACAAGGAGGGTCTATCTTCTGAATCCAACACCACCCACCCTCAGAGAAAAGGAAATATCCCAAAAAGGCTGGTGTGGAAGTTCTGCTTCCCACCTCTGAGTAAAGCCACCAGGTTCCCCCCAGTGAGAGGAAGGGTGCAGATGCATGGCTCTGTGGCTCCCACTGCTCTAGGCCAGGGGCTAAGTGGTGCCCCCTCTTCACCCATACCTGCATCTGCCCTTTTCCTGGGACACTGTCCACTAGGGATGGGGGTGGGATCCCAGGATCAACATCCACTCCCCAACTCTCCACTCCTGGTGCACATTTGTGGCAGAGTCAGGGCTGGCCTGCCTGGTGCTGGGGAGGTGCTTTGGGACACAAGAGGGGAGGCAGGAGTCATGGGTCTGGGTCTGGGGAGGTGGAGGGTAAGGGGAGGTCGTGAGGTGCAGAGCCGCAGGGCTACCACTGGGGACCGGGACCGGGTCAGGGCAGCAAGGAGGACAGGGGTGCACCATCGCTGGATGACTCCAAAAGGCGCCATGGGTCCAAGCTGGCAGCAACCTGTTTCAAACGTGGTGTCATGGGGAGGGCAGGGGAAGGGCCCAGGGCAGGGGCTGGCAGGTGGCAGGGCTGAGCTCACCCCCTCCACAGATGAGCTCCTGGTGCAGGGGCCCTGGATTCAGGGCCTACTTGGCCTCTGAGCCTCCCTGGGGCTGTAAGAGGGATGTGCCTGCTGTGCTGGCTTTGTGTCCTCTGTGCTCCTGGCCCAGACCTGGGCTCCTAAAGCAGCAGAGGTCAGCCATTGATGCTGCCACCCCTGGTGCGTGTGCCTGCTCTTCTCTGCTCTTTCTCTGCCCCAACTTCTCACCCAGGCTGCCCAGCTCCTGCTGCGCATTTATGCCAGCTCCCATGTGCCCCTATCTGCAGCAACTATGTGCCCCTTCAGCCACGCCCTGTCCTCCCCTCATTCACATTCCGTCCCCACCTCGGGCATGCCCCCGCTCCTGGCTTTGTGCTGCCCTGACTCTCCATTAAGGCTATCAGGCTATGGCAGAATCAGCCTCACCTCAGCTCAGGGCTTCCCTCCAACCCCAGCAGCTGCCTGGGGGAATTGAAGATCCCCTCAGCCCAACCACTGGGGGAGACTCTACTCCATCCACCCCACACACAAATTAGGTGCAAGGTAATGCTCCATGTTTGTGTGTGTGTGTGTGTGTGTGTGTGTGTGTGTGTGTGTGTGTGTGTGTGTGTGTGTGTGAGTGTGTGTGTGTGTAAGTGTGTGATTGTCCTCTCAAGGATTCAGAACATTGAATCTTTTGGGATGACAGTACACAGCACACTTAAAAAACAATACAAAGAACCCTGTGTAATGAATTCGGCACAATGTGCCTTTCGAAGGACTCAACACATAGCAACTTTTGGGATCCTCATGGTAATTTAATTACCAATAAGATGAGACATGCCATTTTGACATTACTAAACTTAAATATCATAATATTATGACATTATATGTCGTAGTGACATTAAAGTCATATTGTGAACTCCTATTTTGTGATTTCATCCTATTACAAGCTATCATTATTGGTGAATATCAGAAATCCATTGTGACCTCAAAGCCATTGTGACATGAAAATCCCTTTGTGACATCAGAGTGCCATTGTAATATCATTAACCTGTTCTGACATCACAAACCTGTCCTGTCCATTGTGACCTTACCACCAATGTGACATCACAAAGCCATTGTGATATCACATTGCTATTGTGACATTTCAATCACCTTGATTACCACCCAAACCCATTATGACATCGTTAGAACTTTTGAAAAAACACATGGCCTTTGTGACATCACAGTCCCTTTGTGTATCCATATCCTCATTGTGAAATATCAATTGAGATCAGATATGCCATTATAATATCACAAAGCATTTACAATATAATCATTGGTGTGACATCACATTGTCATGATGACAACATCAGGTCATTGTGACATCACAAATAGGTAATGACATCATACCTCTATAACACCATATTGTCAATGTGACAACATATTATGAAGGCTTATTATGTGATTTCGTATTTCAAATGTGGGTTCATATCAAAAACATATTTTGACTTCATAACTATTGTGACATGACAATCCTTTTGTGATGTAACATTGCCATTGTGATATCTCTAAACAACTGTGACAACTCAAACATGTCCTGTCCTCATAAGTTTTGTGACATGTTGCCACTGTGTTAGGCCCATTGAGAACTCAATCTATTTTTGACCTCATATTATTTCAGGTATGACATTAAATATTAGAAATATACTGTGATATTATGAATATTGTGACATCACACTGCTAGATGTAATGACCATTTTGTCACATTGCCACATCACAAATCTGTTCTGACTTCATCACATATGTGCCAACAAATGACTTTGGAATCCTCACAATTCCATTCTAAACTCATATACTCATTATGAGTTAATGACAATTGAGGTCTGGAATGCCATTCTACTGTGACATCACAAAACTAATTTGAACTCATCACTCTTATGGCATTACCAATTAATTGTGACATAACAAGAATCTTATGACATTATAATTTGACATCATATTGCAATTGTGATATTACTGAACTATCATGCTTTCACAAATCTATTATGATCTCATCACATCTTAGACAATTATGGCCTTTGAGACATCAAGTTCCTTCCTTCATTGTGCACTTGTAGCAATTGAAAATTGAAATAAGACGTGATATTGCAAACTAGTTTTGACATCACTAACCCATTTTTATATCATTAACACTTTGACAACCAGAACCTGTTAGGAACCTTAGCACTTTTGACAAAAACATGGCCTTTGTTTCATCACAGTTCATTTGTATATGTCATTGTGACTTCATTCTCATATCCTCACTATAAACTAATGGCACTTAAGATCTGACATGCCATTGTGACATCATAAACCCTTTGTGACATCATCACTATTATGACATCAGACTGTTGTGATGACACAATCAGCTCACTGTGACATCACCAAGCTACAGTGACATCATAGCATTATGACATCGCATTGCCATTTTGCTGTCATAGACATATTGTGAATGAATATCTTGTGATTTCATTCTATTTCAAATGTGGCATATCAGTTGATATCAGAAACACATTGTGACCTCATAACCATTGTAAGATAATAAATCCTGTGTGACATCATAACCAGTGTGACATTATATTGACCCTGTGTGACATCATAACCAGTGTGACATTATATTGTTGTTATGATATGTTTAGCTTATGGTGACATCACAAAATGATAATGACAGCATAGCATTTGGCATTGTCATTGTGACATCATAGTCACATTATGAGTGCCAAATCTGTGATTTCATTGTATTTGAAATGTGGCACGTGGGTTGATATCAGAAACTCATTGTGATATCATAACCATTGTCACATCAAAATCCCTTTTTGACATCAATTTGGCAATGTGACATCACACTGGCAATGTGATGCTAGTAAGGCATCGTGATATCACAATGGTCATGAATTCACAATGGATTTCTGGTATCAACTGACATGCCACATTAGAAATAGAATCAAATAACATAATAGGCAAACACAACGTGTCTATGACATCAGAATGACAATGTGATGTTACAATGCTATGATGTCATTGTAGTTTTACATGTCAAAATGAGCAGATCGTGTCATAATGGCAACATGATGTCACAAATATTATTATGTCAGAAAGGATTTGTTATGTTTCTATGGTATATCTGATGTCAGTTTTCATTTGTTCCCCATGAGGCTAGGATACAAAAAGGTTCTGTGATGTCACAGAGGCCATGTGTGTTTTCAAAGGTGGTTATTAGTTATAATAGGTATGGGATGGCACAATGTGATCCATAATGTCACAATGGAAATGAGATATCCCATTGGGTTTTTGATGTCACAGTGGTGATGAGGTTACAATGGTTTTGTGATGTCACAGTTTGTTTGTAATATCAGAATGATATAATCAAATTTCAATGACTCATAATTCAATATGAGGATACCAGGTGATAGAAGCAGCTCCATAGTATGAGGTCATACTATGAAAACCCAATGGGACAGTGATTTCACAATGACAATGTGATATCTCACTATCATGTTATAAGAATGTTTTGATGTCACAATTGGTGATGCAATACTGATGAGGAGGTCGCAATGGATTTGAGATGTCCCAAGGGGTTGGTAATGGCACAATGGCATGTGGGATCTCAATTGTCATTAACACACCATGAGTATATGAGTTTGGGAAGGGATTCTGATGTCAGCAAAGCATATGTAGTGAAAAAGCTGAATAACTAACAGGTCTGAGATGTCACAAAGTGAAACAATGGTTATGATGTCCAGCGGTGTGAAATCATGATGTTACACTGGATTTTAGATATCTCATGTCATATCTGAAATACGAGATCGAACACAGATTTTCAACTCACAAAGGGCCTAAAATATCACAATGGCATGTGACAAAATTATGAGAACAAGAGAGGTATTTGAAGTCATAGTGGGTTAGTGATATAACAAAGGCAATGTACTGTGACAAAGAGATTTAGATCTCACAAAGGTTGTGAGTTCATAATGGTTTCCTGATATCAACACAGATGGCACATTTGAGATAGAATGAAATCAAAGAGTAGGCATTTGAAATGGGTCATGACATGAAAATGACAATGTGATATCAAGGCATCAATGTTTGATAGTATACGTACTCATTACCGTGCTCATGTAACTGTAATCCTTGTGTACACTGTATTTACTATAAAAAATAACTCACAGAAGAAAAAAAAGAAAAATATGGTATGGTGTCATTGGGGTTTGGTGATGCACAATGAATGGTGGTGTCATGATGACGATGTGATTTCACAGACATAATTACTACACAAAGTATTTGTGATGATATAATGCTATGTGTGATAACAATTTTCATTAGTTCACTATGAAGATATGAATACACAAAGGGTCTGTGACGCCACAGAGGTCATGTGTTGTTTTTTTTTCTTCTTTTTTTCATGTTTTTTTTTTGTGAAAATACTGTATACAGGGGTTAAAATTACATGGGCAAGATAATGAGTACATTTCTTATCAAGCATTGTAGCCTCCTCCTTTGTTTCCCCTTCCCATCCCTAACCATCCTTCCCCTGCCCCCACCCAATCCTCCCTGCTCCCCCTCCCCCCATCTGCATGAAAATTGTAAAGTTCGTTTTCGACATAACGACTTGTACATCTCAAGACTTCACAATAGTTATGTGATGTCACAATTTGATTTTGAAGGCACAACAGCAATGTGATGTCACAATGGTTTTGTGATGTCACAGTGGTGATAAGGTCACAATGAGTTTGTGATGTCACTATGAGTTTGTAATATCACAATGACATGTCCAATTTCAATTTCTACTAGTTCACAATGAGGATACAATTTCAAAGAAAGAATCTTAAGCTCCAATGGCCATGAGTTTTTAGTCATAACTTGTGTGATATGCTGCCATTAGGATATTTTAAGCCTTTAGTAAGCTTATAATCTGTTTTCAAACTCATAATAATTCAGGTATGATATATGATATCAGAAATTGACTCTGACGTGAACATTGTGACATCACATTGATAGACATCAAGAGCATGGTGTCACATTGTGAACTCACAAATTTGTTAGGGCTTAATCACATTTGGGCCAACACATGACTTTGGAGACAACACAGTCCCTTTGTGAACTCATATCTTCATTGCGAATTAATGACATTTGAGATCCGGCATGCCATTGTAACATTTCCAACCAATTGTGACAGCACAAACCTATTATAGCAGAAACACATTGTGATCTAATAGACATTGTGGTAGCACAATCCCTTCATGACCCCACATTTCCATAGTGATATCACTAACCCAATGTGAAATTCCAATCCTCTTATACCCAATCCAGGCATGAAATGTGATACCCGAGTCCAGTGTGACATCTTCATCATGGTGACATCACACTGATAGATGTTATAAGCATTTTGTTACATTCTGACACCTGTTAGAACTTCATCCCTTTTGTGACAACACATGCCTTTGGAGACATCACAGTCACTTTGTGAGCTCATATACTGATTGTGGGTTTATGACAATTGATATCACATGTGTCATTTTGATATCACCAACCAATTGTGACATCACACACCACTTGTAAACTCATCACCAGTGTGGCATCACCAATTGCGATATCAAAACATAATTAAGTCATCATATTGCAACATCACATTGCCATTGTGATGTCACTCTTCCACTGTGTTTTCAAAAACCTACTGCATTTTAGAAAATTCATAGCCTTTTATACTTCAGTCTTCTTCTGTGAACTCATATCCTCATTGTGAAATAGTAGCAACTGAAATTGGACATGTGATTATGAGATGTGACTTCACAAAACTATTTGATTTCATAACCAATGTGACATCACAAACCCATTGTGAGCTTTCATTACCATTTGACATCACTATCACATGGTGACATCCAAAACCTATTAGGACCTCAGCACCTTTGAAAAAACACATGGCCTTTGTGACATCACAGTCCCTTTGTGTAACTATACCCTCATTATGAACTGACACTTGATATCAAACATGCCATTGTAACATCACGAACCCTTTGTGACATCACCAGTGTGGTATAATATTGTCATTATGGTAGTATCAATTAGTTTTGACATCACAAATCTACAATGACAAGATAGCATTATGAGATCACACTGCCATTGTGATGTTATAAATAGATTATGAATGCCTGATTTTAATCTTTTTTTTTCCGGTCATGGGGCTGGACCTCTGGGCTTGGGTGCTGTCCCTGTTCTTCAGCTCAAGGTGAGCACTCTATCGCTTGAGCCACAGAGCCACTTCTGGATTTCTAGTGGTTTTCATTGGAGATAAAAGTCTTATAGACTTTCCTGCCTGAGCTGGCTTTAAACTGCGATCCTCAGACCTCAGCCTGCTGAGTAGCTAGGTTTAAAGGCATGAGCCACCGGTGCCCGGCTTTTTCATACTATTGCAAATGTGACATGTGTGTTGATATTAGAAACATAATGTGACCTCATAACTATTGTAACATCATAAATCAGCAGTGACAATAAATTGTCATTATGACACCATCAGCTCATTGTGACATCACCAAACAACAATGGCATCATAGCATTAAAAATCAGAGTGACATTGTTATGACTTAAGAGTGTGAAGGCCTATTCTGTGAATACACTCTGTTTCAGAAAGCCATTTTGACCATATAACCATTGCGATATCACAATCCTTTGTGACATCACATTGCCTTTGTGATGTCATTAACCTGCTGTGCCGTCACAACCAGTCCTGTCCTTGTAGTTTTGTGACATGCTGTCATGGTCATATAGTAGGGCCTTTGTGAGCTCATAATCTGTTTTCAATCTCATATTTCTGGTTTGACATGTGATATCAAAATACCTTATGACATCATACTGCCAGATGTCATGACCATTGTGTCACATTGTGACATCACAAAGCTGTTAGAAAGGCATCACATTTGTGACAACATATGCCTTTGGAGACATTACAGTCCCTTTTCGAACTCATATATTCATTGTCAATTAATGACAATTGAGATATCCCATGCCACTCTGAAATCATGGACCTATTGTGACATCACAAACTTATTGTGACCTCATCATGAGAATGGTATCAACAACTAATTGTGGTATCAAAGCATTATTTTGACAAGATATTGTGGTATTGGCATTGTTCTTTCACTGACCTATTGTGTTTTTTGCAAACCTATTATGGCCACATCACATGTTAGAAACTTCATGGCCTTTGAGACTTCAAGCTCTTTCTGTGAACTCACGTACTTATTACCTCTAAGGCAAGGAGACAAACCATTGAGTCACATTTAGTATAATAAACCAATTTACACTAGAAAGGAGACTGTGATCACTTTATCCTGTACTGGATAACCAGGTACAAGATCAGCCTTGACCACCAAACCTCAGATCTCCAATGGGCAGCCCCACCCTATCTTAATTTATCTGCAAGCCACCAGCCAAAAAATTATGATCTCCAAAGCTCCAAACCTCAATGGGCAAGGCTTTTAACTTTTCCATTACTCCCTCCTTCACTACAGACCTATCATTCCTTTCTGGTCTTTCTGTTTTTCCCTTCCATCACTTCCTTCTTCTCTTCAGGCCTCTCCAGTCTGCACAGACCTGCACTACTCTGCCCTAATGACCACTTTTCTGCTTCCTCTCTTCTCAGGTTTTTCCCTTCCTGCTGTATTACCACTTTCTTCCATCTGGGTAGCTCTCATTTTTATCTCCCCTTCCAATGCTCTAAAAATGCAACTTATATATAGGTTGTACCCCTCCTCACTCCAACGGGTCTTCTGCCTAACAGTTTTCAACCTTTATTTCCCAAACTGCCAAATGCTCAATCACTTCTTGACAGCTCACCATGTGAGGCTTGAAACCTCGACCTTTGGTGGCATTCCCCACACTCTCCGGTGGACCAGGCCAAGAATTTACAATGATTAACGGATCCCACAGATAATTCTGGCTCTACTGGTTATTATAGTATCATCATAGTGAATTAGAAGAAATTGAAATTGTTTATGTCTTTGTTATATTACAAACTTGATGAGACATCACTAACCCATTGTGACCTCATCACTGCGGTGACATCACAAACTCATTGTGATATCACATTACCATTGTGCCACCATGATCATATTGTGACATCCCAAACCTATTATGACCTCAGAATCTTTGAAAGAAAGCATGGCCTTTGTGACATCACAGGCCATTTGTGTACCCATATCCCCATTTTGAGCTAATGACAATTGAGATCATACATCCCACTTTAACATCGAAAACACTTTGTGATATCATTACCAGTGTAACATCACATTGTCATTATGACAACTTCAGCAAATTGTGACATCCTAAAACAATGACATCATAGCATTATGACATCACATGCTAATTGTGATGTCACAGATATATTGGAATGCCTATTCTGTGTTTCCATTCTATTTCAAATGTGGGAGGTGGGTTGATATCAGAGATTTATTGTGACCACATAATCATTATGACATCACAATACCTTGATGACACCACATTGCCATTATGATATCACTAGCCCACTGTTACATCACAAAACTGTCCTATTCTCACATATTTTTTGACATGCTGCCAGTAAGATCTCTTTGGGATCTCTGAGTTCATAAATTGTTCAACTCATACTTCAGGTATGACGTGATATCAGAAATCCACTGTGACAGAATCACCACTGTGACATCACACTGACAGTTGTCATGACCACTGAGTCACACTGTGACATCACAAACCTGTTAAGACCCATTACACTTGTGCCAACATATACCTTTGGATACATAATTATCCCTTATGAACTTATATATTCATTGTCAATTAGAGATCTGGCATGAGATTGAGACATCACCATCCTATTGTGAAATCACAAACCTATGTGACCTCATCACCTGTATGGATCACCAACTATTTGTGACTTCAAAACAATACTATCTCATGTAATGGTAACATCACATTGCCAATGGGATATCTCTGTCTCATTGCATTTTCACCAACCTATTATGTCCTCATAATATTTTACAAAATTTAGGGCCTTTCTGACTTCTAGCTCCTTATGTGAACTTGTATCTTCATTGTGATCTAGTAGAATGAAATTGGACATGTAGTGGTGATATTACAAATTCATTGTGACATCACTATCAAAGTGTGACCTTATCACCACTGTGACATCACAAACCCATTGTGACATCACATTGCCACAGTGATATCACGATCACCTTGTGATATCCCAAAACTGTTGTGACCTCTTAGCACCTTTGAAAAAGCACATGGTGTTTGTAACACCACAGTCCCTTTGAGTAACCATATCCTCACTGTGAACAAAGGACAACTGACATCAGACATGCCATTGTACCATTACAGATGCTTTGTGACATCATCGACAGAGTGAGATGATATTTTTGTTAGGATACCATCAGACCACTGTGAAATCCCAAAATGACAATGACAACATAGCATTATTACATCACATTTTCATTGTGAGGTCATAGAGACAATGTGATTGCCTATTCTGTGATTTCATTCTATCTCAAATGTGGCATATAGGTTGATTTCAGAAACCCATTGTGACCACATTACTATTGCGATATTGCAATCCCTTTGTGACCTCATAGTGATATTGTGATATCATTAATGCAATGTAAAATCACAAACCTGTCTTGCCTTCATAAATTTTGTAACAAGCGACTAGCTTGACCTGGGTTGGATGCCCAGAGCTAATTGCAGCCTCAACCATGAACCCTCAGACCTCCAAAGAGCAGCCCAGTCATTTGTTAACTGGCCTTGAAACAACCAAACCTCAAAATAATCATCTCCAAAGCTCCACACTTCAAAGGACAAGGCTTTTTCCTTTCTTTTCATCCTCCTTCTCTACAGACCTGTCCTACCTTTCAGGTCTTTTCATTTTTTCCTTCCATCATTCCTTTCTTCTCTTCAGGTTGCTGCACTCTTGACAGGCCTTCCCTGCCCTGTCTAAGTGGCCAGTTGCCGTCCTTCACCTCCTGCTCTCCCTCAATTCCCTCTCCTCCCAGGTCTTTACCCTCCTGCAGTCTCATCACTTCTTTCCTTCCAGGCCTTTCCCCTTTTCATTCCCCCTTCTGTTGCTCTGAACATGCAACCTAT
This sequence comes from Dipodomys spectabilis, assembly GCF_019054845.1. Classification (NCBI taxonomy): domain Eukaryota; kingdom Metazoa; phylum Chordata; class Mammalia; order Rodentia; family Heteromyidae; genus Dipodomys; species Dipodomys spectabilis. The sequence continues at coordinate 2,052,823 of NW_024870975.1, forward strand.
ATATAGGCTGTACCCTGCCCCCACTAAAATATGTTTCCTGCATAACAGTTTTTAATCATCACTCCCCAAATGTCCATGCCCAATAACTTCTTGGCAGCTCACCATGTGGGACTTAACATCCTATCTCTTCAGCAGCATGTCCTGCCCACTCCAGCGGCATGCACCCCCCCCTCTGGTGGTCCAGTCTAATAGGTCATGATGACTATCTGTTATAGGGGTACTGCTGGTTATTACAGAGTCCTCATAGTAAACTAGTAGTGATTGAAATTGGACAAATAATTGTGATATTACAAACTCATGACCTAACCAACCCATTATGACCTCAAAACCACTGTGACATCATGAACCCACTGTGATATCACATTGCTGTTTAGATACCAGGATCACATTGTGACATCCCAAATCTATTATGACCTCTTATAACCTTTGAAAAAATACATAGCTTTGTGACATAACAGTACTTTTGTTTACCCAAACCCCACTTTGAAATATTGACAATGGAGAATCACACATGACATTTTAACATTAAAATGTGACATCACATTGTCGTTGTGATACCATCTGCTCATTGTGAAATCACAAAACTAAAATATGATAAAATTATAATTTCACATTGTCATTGTGATATCATCAATACATTATGAATGCCTTTTCTGTGATTTCATTCTTCTTCAAATGTCTCATATAGGTGGATATCATAAACAAATCATGAACTCATAACCATTGTGACATCACAATCCCTTTGCACATCACATTTTCATTGTGATATCACTAACCCACCGTTACATCACAAACCTGTCCTGTCATCATAACTTTTGTGACATGATTTTTTTCCCTCATAATCTGTTGGCAACCTCATTAGATTTCACATATGACATTTGATATCACAAATTCCCAGTGACATCATGACCATGGTGACATCACACTGCCAGATGTCATAACCATTGTGTCAAATTCAGACATCACAAACCTTTTAGGATTTCAATATGTGACGACACATACTTTTGGAGAAACCACAGTCCCTTTGTGAACTCATGAACTCATTGTAAGTTAAATATAATTGAGAACTATCATTTCATTGTGACATGGCCAGCACATTGTGACATCATCTATCTTTTGTGACTTCATCACCAATGTGGCATCATCAAACATTTGTGACAACAAAACAATATTCTGACATGATGAAGTGTGTTGACATTGACATGGTGATATCATTGTCCCACTGTTTCAAAATATGACCTAATATGACCTCATAACATTAAAAAAAATTCATTTCCTTTAGGTCTTCATGCTCCTTCTGTGAACTTGTATGCAGATTGTGAAATAGTAGCGATTCAAATTGGACTTGTGTTTGAGATATTACAAAAACATTATAGCATCAAAAACCCATTGTGACCTCATCACAACTGTGAATCATAAAGCTATCATGTCCCCTAAGTACCTTAGAAAACACATATGACATTTGTGACCTCAGTCCCTTTGTGTACCCATATCATCAATTTGAACACATGACAATTGAATTCATATATACCATTGTAACATCACAAACCCTTTGTGACCCCATAACCAGTGTGACAACACATATTCATTATGACATCATCACCTCCTTGCAACATCACCAATTTACAATGACCTCATAGCATTATGACATTATATTGTCATTATGAGGGAATAGACACATTGTAAATGCCTATGCTCTTATTTCATTCTATTTTAAATGTGGCATATGGGTTGATATCAGAAAATCATTGTGATCCCATAAACATATGGCATCACAATCACTTTGTGACATCAGTGCAATGGTGATATCACTAACAAACTGTGACATCACAAATATGCCCTGTCCTCATAAGCATTGTGACGTGCTACAATTGTGATATCTTAGGACATTTTTGAGCTGGTAACCTGTTTTCAAACTTATAATAATTCAGTTCTGATATGTGATATTAGAAATCCACTTGACATCATGACCATTGTGACATCATACTGACAGACATCATGACCATTGTATCACACTATGACATCACAATCCTCCTAGGACTTCATCACATTTGTGACAACACATGCCTTTGGAGATACCACTGTCCTTTTGTGAACTCAAATTCTCTGTGATTTCATAATAACTGAGAACCTTTATGCCATTTGGATATCACCAACCAATTGTGACATTATAGACCTACTGTGACCCCTTACCTGTATGGCATCATCAACTAATTGGGACATCAAAACTTTTTGTAATTTCACAATGTGGCACCATGTTCATGACATCTGTCAGTGTGATGTCACAATGGTTATGATGTCACAGTGGATTTCCGGTATCTCATGTCATACATGAAATATGAAGTTGGAAACAAATTATGAGGGCAATATGTTCTAAGATATCACAATGTCAGCATGTCACAGAAGTTATGAGGATAGGAGAGTTTTGTGATGTCACATGGTATTAGATATATCACAATGGCACTGTGATGTCACAACGTGATTATGATGTCAAAATGGTTACGTAGGCACAAAAGTGTGTTTCTGATATCAACTCTCATGCCACATTTGAAATACAATGAAATCACAGAATAGGCATTCACAATGTGTCTACGATGTCACAATGACAATTGTTGTCATACTGCGATTATATCATTGAGTATGGTGATGTCACAATGAGTTGATATTCTCATAATGAAAAGGTGATATCACAATGATGTTATAATGCCATATCTGATCTCAATTGTCATTAGTTAACAACAAGGATATGGGTACACAAAGAGACTGTAATGTTGAAAAGTGTATGTGATTTTTCAAAGGAGCTAAGATGTCATAATAGATTTGAGATGTCACAATGGAATCATGATGTTACAATGACAATATTGTCACAATGGCTTTGTGATGTCGTGCTGATGATTATGTCAAAATGGGTTTGTGATATCACAACGAGTTTGCAATATTACAATCAAATTTCCAATTTCAATTACAACTAGTTCACAAGGAGGATACTGTAATAATCAGCAGGGCCCCGATAATTTATAGGGTCCGATAATCAGTGTGGCCACAACTCCTGGCCAGCTGGAGAGGACAGGGCATTTTGTGGGAGGGGATGGTACATTAATCACCAAGAGTTGAGCTGTTAAGAAGTGATTGGGCTGTGGGGAGCTTGGGATGTGATAGTTGAAAACTGTTAGCATTTGGAGTGGAGAAGGGGTACAGACTTTACATATGCTGTTTGTTCAGAGCAATGGAAGGGGAGATACAAATTGAAAAGTCCTGGAAAGAAGGAAGTGGTGTGATAACAGAAGGGGAAAGACCTGGGAGGAGAAGAAGTTGAGGGAGAGCAGGAGGTGAAGGATGGCAACTGACGACCCAGGCAAAGCAGTTCAGGCCTGTGGAGAGTAGAGAGGCCTGAAGAGAAGAAGGAACTGGTAGAAGGGATAAAGGGAAAGACTTCAAAGGAAGTATAGGTCTGTAGTGAAGGAGAGACAAAGGGAAGGGGAACAAAAGGCTTGCCCTTTGATATTTGGAGCTTTGGATATCATAATTTTGGGATTCAGTGGTTTGGAGAATATTTATTACATTAAATATGTCTCGATGGATTCCCTTGAACATTAGAGTTCCGAATGTTTGGAGTCCCCATGAAGATTAATCCGTTTAGATGGCATCAGGCCTTGGCCCCAGGGCAAAATCCCTATAGGTGAGTGTGTCAGCCTTCAAGGCCTCGAGTGTTTGTCTCCAGAGGACCAACATGGACAAAAGTCCTATAGGTACCTCTAGGGGTGCGTTTGGGCAAGCTTGCCAACCTGTTTTGGGACCCCCTCTAGAGGTAATTTGTGGCTTTCTTGGGAAGCCATCTGAGAAATTTTGAGAGGTCATTTGGGGCTTCCTTGTGAAGCCATCTGGAACCTCCTTAAGAGGTCATGTAGTGCTTCCTTTGGAAGCTATATGGAACTTCATCAAGAGTGCATCTGCAACTTCCTTGAGAAGCTATCTGAGACCTACCCTGGAGGTCATCTTGGGCCTTCTCCAGTGGCCATCTTGGACTTTCTCCAGAGGTCATCTGGGGCTTCCTCTGAAGGCCACCCGAGACCTATTCAAAAGTAGTCATTGGGGATTCCTTAAGAGGCAAGTTAAGACGACCACCTGAGGTCATGTGGAGCTTCTTTGGGAGGTCATCTCGGGTTACCTTGATGAAAAATCTGACTGTCTTCAGACATCATCTGGGAATTACTTGAGAAGCTATATAGGACCTTCTCTGGAGGTCATCTGTCTCTTTCTCAAGAGGGTTATCTAGAACCTCCTTTGGGGTTCATATGTGGCCTCCTTGAGTGGCCATCTGGGAGCTACTCAAGAGTTAATCTCATCCTCATTGAGAGGATATCTGGGGCCTCCTTTTGAGGTCATCTGACACTTCCTTGGGGAACCGTTTGGATCCTCCATGAGAGGTCATCTAGGGCCTCCTAGGGAGGATATATGTGACATCCTCCAGAGGTCATCTGCAACATCCTCAAGAGGCAATCTGGGATGTTCTGTCATCTCAGATCTCTGTAGAGGTCAAAATTGAGTGGTGTGGACATGTGGGTTTAGTGTCTGTGGCTATTGGTCTGTGTGTGTATGCTGATAGTTCTATCTGTGTCCTGTATGCACCTCTGTTTACTCCCTTTCTCAGGATGGGAGAACAGGCCTAAAGTTGTCATATCCAAAAAAATATTCTCCCCCAGTGTTACAGAATCCTTCAGAGGAAGATGCACTGATGTAGTCTCTCTCCTATTCTTTGCCATCAACACCTCTAATCTAAAGTCCTCCCATACCAAAAGTGGTTACTTGTACCAGCCTGAGGTGGTACAATGTGGTATGTTATCCTTATTACCCTTGAGACAAGAACATGGAGGAGATGGTGAGCAGGCCCCCTTTCTAATGTATTTTCCCTTTACAACTAGTGACCTGTGTAACTGGATACAGAAAATCTATCCTTTTCAGAAAAAAATAAAACCAGGGGCTCATTCCCTCATTAGAGACAGTAATTTTCACACACAAGCACATCTGGGATGAGTGTCGGCAAATTTTACAAGTGTGTTTCACCTGGTAGAAAAGGGAGTGAATTCTGCTCAGTGACTTAAAGGTGGTCCTTGGACCACACAGTAGCCCCACTATTGAACCAGACCATTTGGAACAAGTCTTTCCCAAGACTTACTCAAGCTGAGGCTGGGAAGGTGGCTCAGCGGTAGAGCGCTTGCCTTGCATGCTCGAGGCCCTGGGTTCGATTTCTCAGCACCACATAAGCAAAAAGAAAAAAGCCGGAAGTGGCGCTGTAGCTCAAGTGGTAGAGCTCTAGCCTTGAGCTGAAGAGCTGAAGGACAGTGCCCAGGCCCAGAGTTCAGGCCCCATGACCGGACCCCCCCCCCAAAAAAAAACTTTCTGGAAGTGGCGCTGTAGCTCAAGTGGTAGAGCGCTCGCCTTGAGCTGAAGAGCTGAGGGACAGCGTCCAAGCCCAGAGTTCAAGCCCTACGACCGACCAAAAAAAAAAAATCTAAACTCAAGCTGAGACTAACAGCTATCGAGGTATGGAGGTGCTTACCAATTATTGCCAGGTTCGGTTAGCAGGGATACCACAGTATCTAGAAAGCCAAGTCATCAATCTAAGGTGAGTGAAATGGGACAGTTCCCCAGTTAGTACTCTAACGTTTTCTGGAACTTCTCCCAGAAGCCTATAGGACCTATAGGCCTGGCCTATAGATCTTGAAGACCTGGAGAATCAAAGATCCCTAAATATGGCCTTTGTTACTCAGTCGGCCACAGATATTAGAAGAAACCTTCAAAAGTTAGAAGGTTTTGAGGGAAAAGTGTATTCTAAGTTGGAAGTGGTTGCCCAGTGGGTGTTTGATACCAGAGATACCCTGGAAAAAAAGAGTCTAAGAAGTGAGTTTGAATTTTTTGTAGGAGCACCAGAATATGGATCAAGAAACCTTTAGCAAAGACAGTACAATTCATTTGAAAATGTCAGTAGGGATCCTCTAGGACTAAACCAGTGTGCTTATTGCAAGCAAAATGGACATTGTGGAAAAGAATGTCCAAGGAGGAGAAAGATAGAAAATGACAGGGTAAGTAATCACATTAACCACCTGTAAAATGTATTCATTTCTCTGGAGAAACATGCAAAGGAGCTTTGGGCTCCGAATTCTAACTGTGTTCAATTTAAAAAGCAGCCCTCTGAACTTAAGAAGAAATATGTTAAAGAAAAAAATTTACCCACTTCTAACTCAAAACACAGACTTATAAAAGAATGAATCTCCTATAGGTGCCAGTAAAAACCCACCAAGAGATTAAAAGCACATAGAGCACACAGGAGATAATAGAGAGAATTATTTTACATGAAGAAAAGATTTGAAGATATAAATTAGGAACTTGTGAGAGTCAAAAATGAGAAGAAAATCCTCAAAAGGAACCTAGAAAACACTCAGAATCAAATGAAATTCAAGTACATTAGCCTGGGTGAGCATGAGGCAAATTAGGGGACTACAAGTCAGAGGCCAACAGAAGCACAGGACAGCAATGCTGCCATCCTTGCTAACCACAAGTGAGGCCAAGAAAAGATCTGGATGCTGCATTAAGAAATCATAGCCATGAAAAAGGAGTTGGACCTGATATAAGAATGTATTAGGGTGAAGTACATGTTGATTATAAGCTTTGAAGAGTGTCACCAGAAATTCAAGGCAACAGAGAAAGAAGGAAAGAGTAGTTGGCAGAGAAGACGGGGAAGTGCTGTGTCATAGAAGATCAGGCCAAGAAAAGTGAACAGGAAAATATCAGGCTGAAGATTGTTACTCTTCAGAAAGATTTAAAGGACCACATGCTCTGATAGAGAATGCTGGGGAAAGGGAAAGAGCATTGGGAAGAAAAGCAGAAAAGCTAAACAAACAGTTGCAAGATCTGTCACAAAATTACACTTAAGTGGAAAACCAGAAAGATAAATTACTAGAGTAAAAGGCCAAAACGACTGCTGAGACCTTCACCATAAATGTAATGCAGAAGCACCGAGTCCCACGGAACAGATGGAGGTGGGAAAAAATACCTCTCAGTAGCACCTTTTTGAACTTAAGGGAGGAGTTGAAGAGCAAGCAAAGGTGATGTGAGAAGGAGAAGCAGATGACCAGTCAAAGAAACTCTCCTGTGACCCTGTCAAAATATTTGCAGATTAAGGAGCACATTGAGAAGGAGAGTAAGATCATGAAAGCAAGTTTGAGAGAAAAGGAAGAGAATAAAATGGAAGAAGTCTCCAAGGTTCAGCGTACTATACAGGAGTTAAACTAGAGACCCTAAGATACAGGGAAACATCTGAGCTGATCAGGTAGCTTGGGAGACCACTCTAAAACCAATGGGGTCTCTAGAGCTACTAGTCGTTAAGATTAAAGTAAGAAGCAAAAAGAGTAGTAATAAATGTGCAAATGTTGACACTGAACTTGTGAATAATTCATACAGTCTCAAGCTTTCTGTGAGTTTACATGTAGATATTTGCACTCTGGTAAATTGCCCCGGGCCACTGGCTATAACTGTTCGAAAACCAGTGGGGCCTCAGCCTGACAATCCTTTGTAAAGTGTGTAGATAATTTCCAGCAGGTAAATACTGAAAAGCTGGAACGTATGGAAACAATTCATATGTGAGGAACCTCAGATGGTGAATTTGGGAAAGTGAGCTTCACCGAGGTAAAGCCTGGAAAGTATGGTTATTTGTACCTGTTACTAATTGTGGACACTTTTTCATGCTGAGCTGAGGCATGTGATAATTTGTTGATTTGGCTTACCTTTAGCTATGGGGTCCAAAGATGCCCCTTCATTCAGGGCCAAAGTTCTCAATTATTAACTAACTCCCTAGGAATAAATTAGAAGTTACAATCCATTTATAAATCTCAGAGTTCAAGGGACTAGAAAGAATGAATATGACCTTAAAGGAAACATTAACTAAATTAAATACAGGGACTGGCCATGGCTACGTAAGCCTCCTGAACTTTGTTCTCCTTCGAGCAATATGTAGCCCTTATGTTAAACGATTTAATCCCTTTGAAATACTTTAGGGTAGAACACCCCCTTTGGTTGCTAAACTTGGGAAGGCTATAATAACATAAATGTCTAACTACAATCTGTAGGCTTTACAACATATTCTTTTATGTACCTATCCTTTGGTAACCAAGGCCCACAGGCCACCTAAGAAAAACTCCACCTGAAGGAGAGGGGTCAAGATGGCGATGGAACAGCAGGGAAACACCATAGCTCTCTCCAACCAAAAACAGATTTCAATGCTCTGTTTCTCCAAGTGACCCACCAGAAAAAGGGTGATTACTAAGAGAGGAAGTGAAAAAAGAAAAGGGAAAAACTTACACAGACATTAAAGGGGGAAGACCCTTCCCAAATCCCTTGTTGTTGATGGGGCTCCATGCTGAGTAGCTTAAATTGCAGGGCTTCTTACCAGGCTGCTTAAGCGGCCCCAGCTCTGGACCTTCAGAGGACCACACACTCGCAAGCATCCCAAGGCCTCCAGAAGACTCCAAAGAGCCACTGCCAACCAAGAGAATACAAATAGAAATCTCAGAAGGCAGAGCCAGCCGAAAGACTTCCCTCACCCTCCCTGGCACAGCGCCTCTGCCTGGCTGGTGCAATCAGCTCAACCGAGTCAGAAGCAACAGTAACTGTTAGCAGTGGCGAACGACCCTAGACTCGCAGCATGGCACCTCTGTCCTGCTGATGTAAACAGCCTAGCCTAACCTGGAGCAGCAGTGGCAGCTGGCAGTGGCAGCAAACCACCCAGACTCTGTGCACAATGCCTCTTGGCACTAGCCACAGGAACATCCCAGAGCAGCCCAGGGAGGCAGCGGTGGCTGGGGCGGGGACAATTGCAGTGAACAACTCCAGAACCGTGGCAGTTTGTGCCTCTCCATACTGGCCCGCATCAGCAGCCCAGCCTAGCCCGAGACAGCAGCAGTGGTTAACACCTGACTTGTGCTGTGGTACCTTCCTTGAATAAGTGGCCCAGTTGATCCTGCAGTGGCAGCACCTGGGGCAGTGTCAGCAGCTGCGGTAGCAGCTTTGGCGGCAGCAGCAGCATCGACAGCAACAGCAGACGACTCTGGACCCTTAGTGGGGTGCAGCACCTCTCCAAACAGGCTAGCACAAGAAGCCCAGTCCAGCCCATGGTGGCAAAGGTGGTGAACAACCCCATACTTGAGGCAGGGTGTGGTGCTGAAGAACCCCAGAAAAGCCTCATGAACTTTGATGCCTGGGCTGGCTTTGAACCTGAATACACAGATCTGAGCCTCCTGAGTAGCTATAATTACAGGCATTCACACCAGCAGGGTCTTATTTTTTCCAACCCCCTAACTTTTTCTAAAATAAATAATTTCTTAGTTCATACAAGGAATTTAAGCAAATACAAGAGGATCGATATAATATCCTGTATTCTATCTGACCATAGTGGAATCAAACTAGTTCTCAGTAACAAGGCATAAAGTAGAAAAAACTTAAACACATGGACATTAAACAGCACTCTGTTGAACAATACATGGGTCACAGAAGAAAATAAAGAAGAAATTAAAAAGTTCCTACAATTCAATGACAATGAAGATATATCACAAAGAAACCTATGGGACACAGCGAAAGCAGTCCTGAGGGGCAAATTTATTGTTCTCTCTGTGCACATCAAGAAAACATAGACCAATTAAACAATCTTATGATTTAAATGAAACTGTTAGAGAAACAAGAAAAATTGAACCTAAAGTTGCTAGACAGAAAGAGATAAGCGAAATAAGAGCTGAAATTAATGAGATACTAAGAAAATTATAAGTAAAATTAATAAAACAAAGACCTGTTTTTGTTTTTTAAAAAGTCAGTAAAACTGACGGACCACTGGCAAGAGCAACAAAATAGGAGAGGAGACCCAAATCAATAATATCAGAGATGCCACAGGGAAAATTGCAACAAACATACAAGATATCCAAACATTCATAAAGAAATAATTCCAGACTCTACTCACAAAGGAAGGAAAACCTAGCAGAGATGGATGAATTTTTACAAATATACATATCGCTATTTCTCCCTTTCCTTTTCAGGCATGCTTCTCCAACATGTATGATGGGGGCAGAAGTTGATTAAATAAACTTCTTTTCCTGCCTAAATAGCATGTGGTGTTCTCTTCATCAGCTACCTAATGAAACTTACCTATTTAATATACCTTATATATGATGCTCTGTCTCGGATGGGGTTTTAGAGTTGGAAATGTTAGACTTTCCTAACCACCCTCTTTCTGCGAACCAAACTGCCTTGAGATACCACATGAGACTTTTTACCAATACCATTGTTGGCCTTGACATCCACGTCCACACCACTTCTCTACTCTGGTGAGTGAAAATAGTCTCTATGGCTCTCTGTTTCTCAATCTCTTTTCAGATGTGCCACCACGCCAAAGAGCTCCTATGGCCTTTAGCCGAAAGGCTGGTCGCTCTGAAGCCAAGGATGCTTGGTTTGGGGGGTTGGACATTTCTCTCTAGAGGGCTCCGGGGGAAGTTGGGACGCCACTTCTGCCTGGTCAGCTCTCCTTCATTCAACAGACTGACTGTCCTACACATTTAATAGGGTGCTGCGAGCCATGCCTAAGCAGAGAAACCCCTCTGAAATGCTTCCTGCACTCCCTGGATAGACGGCACACCTAATATTTTTATGCTGTTGTCAGATTTAGACAATTTTTGCCTCTGCAATGGTACATGGTCGAAGTCTGTTTACTTTCAGGCTCCATTTGCCCTCTGCTATTCACGTCCAACTTTCCATATCTCTCCCTTTTCTACAACTTTTTGGATTGTGCCCTGGGTCCTGGGGACCCCTCTAGTTCCCTATCAAAGGCTGGTCAAACAAGGCTTTTTGTTAAGGCTTTCTTTGCATTTTTTCAGAAATTTGCCAACTTGAGTTTGCCATCTTGGCCACATGGTGGGTTAAGGGATTGGCCCAATCCAACCCGTACCCTTCCACCAAGCTTACTACTCCTCCATTCATCTATTTCTAATGTGCCTTGCTAAGAAGTTGCTCTTTTCATAGACACTGGTAACTGATACCCAACCATCTGATGTGATTTGTTGGCAGAGATGTCTAAATTTTGTTGTCAGAAATTTTAAGTTTTGAGTTTTGCCTTTTTTGTTTTGTGTTGTGTAGTTTGATACTGACTATGTGATTCTAAAATATTGGGTATACTGTGCTAAGATTCTCACGTCTAACTAGTTTTGTCATTGTAGAATATTTGTTCAATTCTTGATAAGGACCAGGTAAGCCCTACTTATTCTATTTGATGTCCTTGTTGCTTTAATTAGAAATAACAAAGGGCTTTTGTGGCAATGATTGCAGTTCAAAGCCAGCCCAGGCCAAAACATCCCTTAGACTCCATCACCCAACTAACCTGCAAAGACAGGTTGGAAGCATTGCTAGAGCCTCTTATCTCTAACCAGCAAACACTGCAAGTGGTACTATAACTCAAAGTGGTAGTGTGCTAGCCTTGAGCAGAAGTGCTCAGGGACAGTGCCCAGGCCTTAAGTACAAACCTCCTTGAATACCAACTGGGACAAACCATTCCAGCAATGAGCAGCTAGACTCGGCTGGTATGGGGATCAAGGGAACATGGAGAGGAGTAAGAGGAGATGATATCACATCAGCCACTTTGTGCCTGCCCTTTCAAAATAAACCAGAGTCATAAGATCAATAGAAGTAAGAAGTCTGACCATCTAATGTCATTCCTGTCTAACTTTCAATTGGACAGGAATTTATATTCTTGCCTTTATCACTTGTCTTCTTCTCTACCTAGTTGCCAGATGTCAGAAATACCTAGAACATTTCTACCAACATTTTCAGCCCCAAGTCCTTCCTCTTGCCATTTATTTGCTCTCTAGTACATTTTTCAGTCCCTCAATGCCTCATGAGACTTCTCCAGACATTATCCAAGACTCCAAACTTCATCTAAGGACTCAATGCCCAAGTGACAGCTGTTGCCTGCTTCCTTCGCCCAGAGGGGACCACATCTCAGCCTTTTACCCCTTCTGTTGACTGCCCTTGCAAACAAGAAGTAGCCAGAGAGAATGTTCGTCCTTTTTCATAATAATCAAAAGTCTGGAATATCAGGTCTGAACAGGGACACCTCCTTCCCTCTTGGCTAAGTTTCTGCCCTCCCATCTGACCTTAGGAGGGTCCAAGACCCTGAGGTCACATCCAGTGTGGCCACACCTTTCCCCCACCTAGCCACACCTCTTCCTGTCCCTGGCCTAGATAAGTCCTGGCCCAGAGGTGGGTTGCCCTCCTTCCTTTTCAGCCATGCTTCTCCACCATGCATGGTGGGGGCAGCAATTCAATAAATAAACATCTTTTCCTGCCTGAAAAACAAAAGAAATACAAATTGCCCAAACAGAACCAAGAAGAAATAAATCAATTAAACATGTCAATAACCTGCAATGAGATAGAAGAAGTAATAAGAAATCTTCCAACAGGAAAATGCCAGGACCTAATGGATTCACTACAGAATTCTATATGGCCTTTAAAGAGGAACTAATAACCATACTCCTCAAGATCTTCAGAGAAATAGAAACAGAGAGAGTAATCCTAGACTCATTCTGGGAAGCCAATATCACATTCTTCCCCAAACAAGGCAAAGACCCCCCAAAAAAGAACTACACACCAACCTCTTTGATTAAGACAGATGCAAAGCTCCTCGATAAAATTGTAGCCAACAGAATCAAGAAACATATATAAAAATAACTACATTATGACCAAGTAAGCTTCATCCCAGAGATGCAGAGGTGGATTAACATGTAAGTCAATAAATGTAATCCATCACATAAACAGATCCAAGGTCAAGAACCACATGATTTTCCCCATTGATGCGGAAAGGCTTTTTGATTAAATTCAGCACCCATTCATGCTAAAACCTCTGGAAAAAATAGGAATAGAAGGAATATTTCATAAGACAATAGAAGCTTTACAAGGCAGATCAAAGGCCAATATTATACGTAATGGGGAAAAACTATAAGCAATTCCCTTAAAAAAAGGAACAAAGCAAGGATGCCCACTCTCTCCACACCTCTTCAATATAGTTCTGGAATTCTTAGCCAGAGCAATAAGGCAAGAAAAATACATTAAAAAGATCCACATAAGAGAGGAAGAAGATCAATCCATATAGGAGAGGAAGAAGATCAACTACCTCTTTTTGCAGATGGCATTATTTTATAAATCCACGATCCCTAAAGCTCCATCCCCAAACTCTTAGAGCTTATAAACCAATTTGGCAAAGTAGTAGGATGCAACAAAAATCAGTCACCTTTCTAAACAGCAACAATGTACAAGCAGAAATGGAAATCAAGGAAACAACCCCATTCACATTAACCTCAAAAAAATTATCTAGGAATTAACCTAACCAAAGATGCAAAGGGTCTATTCCATGAAAACTATAAAAGCCTAAAGAAAGGAATCTTAGAGGATACCAGGAAATGGAAAGACTTCCCATGTTCCTAGATAGGCAGAATTAATATTGTAAAAATAGCTATACTGCCAAAATTAATAAACACATTCAATGCAATTCCCATTAAAATTCCAATATCCTAGTTTACTGAAATAGAGAAAATAGTCCAGAAAATCATGGAACATCAAAAGACCTAGCATAGCCAAATCAATTTTAGGCAAAAGAAAGAATACAAGAGGGATCATGAAACAAGACTTCAAGCTCTAATATAGAGCCATAATAACAAAGGACAGCCACTCATTTTGTTGTACCACCATTAATGACTCCCTGTTATTGACCATGTAGATGATAGAAATATGCACGCAATGGAAGAAGCCAGGAGGAGGAACGGAATAAGTGGGAAATAGAACAACATACAACAAAGGGGCCCATCAGTTGCATGGGACATAGAAGAAAAATAACTAAGCAACCCAAACACAGTGATGGGAAGGGTGGAATGAGGGAGGAAAGATGGAATAGCCCACACTAAACAAGATGAAAAAATTTAAACATCACCTGAGGTGGGAAAAATAATTTGTATTGTTGAAGCTCATAGAATTAACAAACTTTAGACCATAATAACGATAATTTGCCTTGTCAAGGTTAAAAATTGTTTGTGACTTTAAGCATCACAATTCCACAATGCTGTGAAATATGTGAAAGATATGTAATCACCTATCTCAAATTTTAAGGGAAAGGTTACGAGGGATGGGTGACAATGTTGTCAGACACCTTGCATTCATGTACTGTTTTGTAGAATGGGAACTTCTCTGTACAACTACTTAAAGATTATAATAATAAAAATTGTTTAAAAATTAATAAACATAAGGATGACAATAAAAATATTCAAATATAAAATAAGAAATTAAATCCAGTTGGAAGGAAAATTTCTTTGGGGGGAGTAATGTAGTTTATTCTATAGCAAGTCTCACTTCAGAAATAAATTCAAAAGCTAGACCTCAAGTAAGTGAAATAAACTAAGAAATAGAGTTTAAAAAAGAAACTCCACCCATTCTTTCTTGCTTGGACAGCTGGTGTAGGTAAAAATGCATCATGCTCCTGAATTGGAACTGAAGTGGCAAGGACCTTACTTGGTGGTGCTAATTTCACTGTCTTCTATTAAATTAGTAGGAAAACAATATTAGATCCATCAGTCTCAAGTGAAACAGGCAATGAACCAATATACAGAGAAGGCTGCAAGATTGACTGTTGAGAGACACTCAGAGGATCCCTTAAGGATAAGGCTTACTAAGTGTTAATTAGTGCTAACTAGTATGTTTCTATAATTTACTTGCTTTCTATTAAGTTTACATTTTAAGCCTGTTTGTTTGGAGGAGAGAAGGGATTTTTTAGGATTTGGTAAGAAGGAATCACGATTTGAATGGACATGAAAACCAGTGGGGGATGTATAAAGCAGTGGGGCCCTAATAATAAGCAGGGGCCACTAATCAATGTGGCCACATGTCATGGCCCACTCGAGTGCATGGGGCATGCTACTGGAGGGGGTAGTATGTTGTCATCACATGAGGAGCTGTGAAGAAGTGATTGGGTAATGGGCAGTTTGTGAAGTGATGGTTGAAAACTGTTAGGCAGGAGACACACTGGAGTGATGGAGAGGTTCAACTTATATATAGGCTGCATGGTCAGAGCAATGGAATTGGAGAAAATCAAGGGAAGACCTGGAAGGAAGGAAGTCGTGTTACAGCAGGAAGGGAAAGACCTGGGAGAAGAGGAATTTGTGGGAGAGCAGGAGGGGAAGGATATCAATTGGCCATCAGG
The DNA here is from genome assembly GCF_019054845.1 of Dipodomys spectabilis. Taxonomy (NCBI): domain Eukaryota; kingdom Metazoa; phylum Chordata; class Mammalia; order Rodentia; family Heteromyidae; genus Dipodomys; species Dipodomys spectabilis. The sequence continues at coordinate 2,068,103 of NW_024870975.1, forward strand.
CCAGAGAAGTGTAGGCCTGTGGATAGTGGAGAGTCCTAAAGAGAAGAAGGAAGTGATGAAAGGGAAAAAGGAAAATGAAGGAAAGGTCTATAAAGAAGGAGAGAGTAAGGGAAAAGGGAAAAGCCTTACCTTTTGAAGTTTGGAGCTTTAGAGATGATAATTTGGGGGGTTGGCGGTTTGCAGACCAATTAACTCTGTGTGGGACTGCCCATTGGAGGTCTGAGATTTGGTGGTTGGGGCTGGCTTGTCACTGACTGCGCAGCCCAGGACAAGGTAAACGCATGCCCATTTCTAGTGTAAATAAAGTTATTTTCAATATGCCTCATTGGATTTTCTTGTGCTTTATGCATCATAAGTGAATGAGTTAAAAAAGTTAATCATCTCAAAGGCCATAAATTTTGTAAATGGTTATGTCATAATAGGTTTACAAAACCCAAGGAACACTGATATCACAAGAGCAATATGGTGTCACAATATCAAGTCATAATAATATTTTGATGTCATAATTAGTTGGTGATGCCATAACAGTCATGAGGTCACAGTAGGTTTATGATGTCACAATGACATACTGGACTTCAATTTTCATTAACTCCCAATTAGAATATGAATTCAGAATGGGATTGTGAGATGTACAAAGTCATGCATTGGCCGAAACATGATGAACTCCCACCAGGTATGTGATGTCAAAATGTGACACAATGCTCATGATATCTGACAGAGTGATGTCAAAATTTTCATATCAGAGTGCATTTCTAATATCACATGTCACACCTGAAATATGAAGTCAAAAACATTATGAGATCACAAAGGGCCTATGTATCACAAGGACATCATGTCAAAGTTATGAGGAGAGGACTAGTCAATGATGCCACACTGATGATCCTTTCTCCAATGTTTTGTAATATTACAATGGTATAACTGATTTCAATTTTTAGACCACAATGATTATATGGGTAAACAACTGAACTTTGATATCACAAAGGCCATATGCTTTTTCAAAGGTGCTAAGAAGTCATAACGGATTGAAATGTCACAATGGAAATGTGATGATGCAATAGGTTTGTGTTATGGTGGTAATGAGGTCACCCATGGAATAGTGATGTCACTATGAGTTTGTAATATTACAATCATGTCAGATTTAAATTGCTACTAGTTTACAATGAGGATAAGACTTCAAGGAAGGAGCTAGAAGTCCTAAAACCCATGACTTTTCTAACATGTGATGTCATAATAGGTTTGTGAAAACAGAATGGCACAGTGATATCACAATGTCAGTGTGATGTCACAACATTATGTCATACTAATGTGTAAGGGAGTTCAGAGGAAGATGGCAGAGGAGAAACTGGAAGCTAAACAAGCTCTCACATAGAAAGCAGTTTTAGTGTTCCAGTGAACAAGCATAGGCTAGAGAATCACACCAAGTGTTCCATCACAGTACAGAGAGTTTGGCCAGAAAGGGAAAATCCAGGCATGGAGACAGATCTGAGCACTTGCCAGTTGCTGCGGCTACAGCAGATGTGGTGGCAGCGACAGAAGCTGTAGCCACCAAACCTACAATGGAGAGATTCCAGGACAAAGGTGCCAGACACAGCAGACAAATGGATTTTACTCAACACCAAAGAACTGACAAGGAGCAGATATCTTCATCCTGCAGATTGCAGACTAAAGATGACCCATGAACCAACACTCTGGCGTGAGTAGAACCCTGACATCCACACTACTTCTCAGGGAGCAGAGGAGCAAAGGCCGCCCCTCCCCGCCACAACCACGGGAAATCGCTATCTTTGATACTTACAAAGGCCCAACTGAGCAGCTAGCTTAAACTCAGGCCATGGAAGAAAACAAAAGAGTTATTTTGCAGGTCAGAGGAAATAGAAGTGACCTTCCAGGCTCAGTTCCACCCAGGGGAACGTCACCCTGCACAGGGAGAAAAGATCCGCCCCCGGAAGAGTGACTTTCTTCACTTGGTAAACAGAGCCAGAGCCTGCCCCTCCTTACAGAAGCCTAGACAATCAATTGAAATTCAGTAAACATAAACCCTGAGAATGGCTTTAAGCTGGGCTCTGTGAGTGTTTCAGGGAAAAGCTACTGCTTGCTGAAAAGCCTCAACACTACCCAGAACCTAGCCTCATCACAGCATCTCCAAACTAGAGGAAATAGCTATCTCCCTCTTTTGTGATACTCCAAGCAGTTCTCCCTCTCACTGAACTAGTCTGAGAGGAGGATCACAAAATCTTGGGTAACACATAGAATTTTCTGCCTGCCCAAACAAACTGACTTAAGAAACCAATCAAGCCATAGGAAAACCAAACACCACAAGCAGACTAGAGATTCCACCAAGAGACTGGTTATGGACACAAGGGATACACAAGGGATTCCCACCCCCCCCCAAAAAAAACCAAAAAAATCAAAGAACTCTTTTGAAACTTTTTTATAATTTGAATTTTTTAAAGTGTTTTCTGTAAATCTTCCTTTTCTCATAACTTTTATTTGTGGTACGTGTGTGTGTGTGTGTGTGTGTGTGTGTGTGTGTGTGTGTGTGTGTTTAAACTCTTTTGATCTTTTGGTTCTTTTTATTGTTTTCATATTTTTACTTTCTTATTTTTGCATGACTTAAATGGTGTTCTGCTCATCCCCAGATATATACCTGTTGTCAATTATTAGACCTTTTTCCCCATTGCGTACATACTTAATACAGTAATTTATCACTCAATTCACAACCTCTTAGACTTAACTTTTTAATAGCACTATTTTCTCTTTATATCTATATAATTTTCAAGTAACTAATTTTAAAAATTTTTATTTTTTAATTTTCATGTTTCCTTTCTAACCCTCCCCTCCTTCCATCCTATCCTTTTCTTATATCAATATCATTTCTTTACACTTACATATTTTAAGTGTTTCACGTCTTAAATTTAATTTTTTGGTATTCCATTTGTTCTTTTTTTTAATCTCTCTCCTAATATTATGTCCAATCCATTTCCCTCTCAGAGATTAGGACTTGGTTAAATTTACTCTCCCTTTACCTCTCCACATCCCTTTAGTCCTATTTTTCCCCACATTTCTCCCTAAAGCCTATAATTTCTGATTTTCCATATCCATCTTTGCTGTTCTTAACTCATTAACACATGGTTGTTTGATGTTGAATAGATTGTATCTGTTGAACTAGATTGTATCTGCATCCATTTTGATTGTGTAACTACCGGACTATGGTTGATACTTGCCTCAAAATAGTTTTCTAGCACAAAATTGGTGTTAGGCTCTGAGTTCAAGGCCCAGGAGTGAGAGAAAGGAAGGAAAGAGAGAAAGGGGAGGGAAGGCTGGATGGAGAAAAAGAGGAAAGGAAGGAAGAAGGGAGAACATGTGAGCCTTGGATTGGAGTCCCTGGATCAAGGGAGCCAACCATTCACAATCTAGGTGGGGACAATTTCATAGCCTAAAGCCAGTATGTAGGCCCAAGACACTGACACCTCAGCAACTTTCTGACATCCAGGAGCTGTGTGGTAGCCGACTACAGAGGTAAGCATCCTCGGATAGACACTAGGACTCAGGGCGGTTCACCAGGTTTCAATCATCCCTGGCGCCAAAGAGTTTATTTTCTGGTCAGATAAGAACAAGCTATTCAAGGGCTAGGGAGGTATTGGTGTGAGGGAGTGTCGGGGGGGGGGGGGGGCAAGGGATAAGCAGGAAGATGAAGAGGGAGGACAATCACAGGGCAGGAGAGTCAGGATATTGGAGCCATGACTTCACCTGACATCCTAGACCAAATGTGATAGAGCCTTTGACCCAACCACACTGCTATTAAGAGTCCTGGCACATTAGGTTCACCATTGACCACTTGGCTATTGTCCACTGCAGGATGTCTGTGCAGTACATCCTTGGGGACTGGGACTTTCCAGGGCTCAATCTGAATTTGACACCCCCCCGCACTTTTCTTTCCTCCACCAGAGACAGAAATAACCTGGCCACTAACACAGGGCGGCCAGGGAATGAGGGTGGGAGTAAGGACCCTTGTTTCCCTAGACTTCCTCTAGGGGGCGCGAGGACCCCGTGATTGCCATTCTCAGAGGCAGAGATGGGTCTCTTTGCTGGCTCAGCCTTTAGTCTAAATGGCAGATCTGGGATTCTCAGAGAGCAGACTGAAGGTGGAGCAGGTTTGTATAGAGGCTGGTGGGAAAACCAGAGGCACTGTTCTCTGAGCAGGGTTGTTTCTTTGAGGATACTCACAACCCAGGAACATTCCTGGGAGAGTTCAGCCCTTTTCTCCTTCCTGAGAGAGAGGGACTTGAGTCTGTGTCCTTTGGCTGAGAAATCCTTTCATTCCCACATCCTGTGGTTGGATAACTACACCTCACCTCCCTACTAGTGTAGAGGCAGGACAGTGAGAGATCTTGAGTCTTTGATAAGGTCAGGGGATCCTGAATATGCGATTGTACTTGAACATCCTAACTTGTTTCATGGTAAGTTCCATCTAAGATTACCATGATGTAGGACATAGAATCTAGAGAATCAGAGCAGGATGGGGTCTGTTCTGGGAGTCTTGTGTGAGCTTTCAGCTCCTGTATGCCCACCTGCTTCCCTTTCTTGGGTGGGTTTTTGCTAGAAAAACTTGAAACTAGGGACTGAGTCCTATCCCTTGTCATTTATACTCAAAGCTAGCACTCTACCATTTGAGCCACAGCTCCACTTCCAACATGTTTGGGTGTTTATAATTGGAGATAATGAGTTCTCATGGACTTTGTTGCCAAGGGTGGCATCCAACTGCAGTCCTCAGATCTCAGGCTCCTGAGGGGATAGGATTACAGGCATGGAAAAGTATGTTTGGCTGGGTGGCACTAGCTCATGACTGTCTTCCTAGGTACTCAGGAGGTGAGATCTGAGCATCAGGTGTCAAAGCCAGCCTGGGCAGGAAAAACCCTGAAGCTCTTATCTCCAACCAACCGCCAGAAAAACAGAAGTGGTGTTGTGTTGTGGCTTAAGTAGTAGAGTTCTCGCCTTGAGCTGGAATGCTCAGGAACAGCAACCAGTCCTAGGGTTCAAGCCCCACAACTGAAAAAAGAAAGAAAATAAAACATATTTGCCTGCAAAGGATGGTCCAGGTGTGCAAGAGATGAAAAGAGTGGTGCTGTGGTTTGGAGACCAGGTGCTCACCCCAGTGTACAGATATTTCTAAGAACTCCCAAGTTTACCCCAGCTTGAAGCCACAGCTTCAAGAGGACATGGCTTGTGGCAGGCAGTGAGGGGGTGAATGGGTGCAGTGCTGGGATTGCTATGTCTGTTTTTTCTCCAATAAAGGATGAATTTGGATGCTTGTTGACAAAGTCTGAAGTGAAGGGTTGCAAGAAGTTTGTGGCCTTATGAGATGATTTTCCTGTGGGTATGTAAAGGTGGCTGAAACTGGAAGTCGCCAGTGGCTCACAACTGTCATCCTAGCTACTCAGAAGGCTAAGATGTGAAGACAATGGTTCAGAGCCAGCTTGGGCAGAAAAGTCTGTGACACTTGATGTCCAATGGACCACCAGAGAACAAGAAGTGGTGCTGTGGCTGAAGTGGGAGAGTGCTCATCTTCAGCTGAAAAGCTGAGGGACAGTGACCTGGCCCAGAGTTCAAACCCCATGAGCAACAACAAAAAAAGAGGTAGCTAAGTTTTCTGCATAGCAGTGTGTACTATATGAAATGCCATGCTGGTCTCTGAGACATTCCAGATATGTGAGAGGCTCAATGTTTTGTCTACAGTAGGTCTGAGGTCGGTAGTGCCAGGTTCTTGTGGGTGGGATGTGATCCTAATGGAATGAGTTCATGGTTCTGTTCTCAGGGACTGCTGAAGCCTTGATCTGTCCCTGTGTTAGAAGAACTGAGCCTTGCAGTGAGGGCATAGGTATTGTTCCTGACCTTCTGAGCTCAAAGCTAGTGCTGTGACACTTGAGCCACAGGTCCATCTCTATCTATTTGGTAGTTCACTGAGGATAAGAGCCTCATAGCCTTTCCTGCATGGGCTGGGTTTGAACTGTGATCCTCAGACCACAGCCTTCTGAGTAGGTAGGATGACAGACATGAACCACCTGTGCCAGATTTGTGTGTTTGTGTGTGTGTGTGTGTGTGTGTGTGTAGAAGTGGGTTGTAACAAGGAGCGCTGGACCCTTTGGGTAACTTTTAACTGCTATCTTTGGGGGGTGCATGGAAGTTATGTCTTAGGTTTGGGGGCCTGGAAGGGTGAAAAGCTTAAATTATAAGGCCAAGGGATCTGTGTTCCCTGGAGCTGTCTACTCCCTTGTCCTTGGTTGGTGGCAGAAGGATCTTGGGAGGACCTGAGGGTGGGGCCCACAAGGGGTGGCTCCCCAGAGGGACAGAGAGCATGGCCAGCACTTAGTCAGGATGCCAGCTCTGTTAGTATGGAGCGTACTGAGTGGGTAAAACTCTGGGTCATCTCATCATGAGGTCTGATGGGTGAGGCCAACCCTATTTTAAATCTTTACCTATGACCTTCAGATCTCAGCCTCCTGAGTAGCTAGGATTATAGGCATGGGCCTCTGGCACCGGGCCTCTGATTCTTTTTGGTATATTAGGGTTTGAACTCAAGGCCTTAGGCTTGCCAGTCAGGTATTCTACCATGAATGTCAAGCCTTTCTGTCTTGGGAATTCCCGAGATAGAGACTCAATATATGCTCAGGCTGGACTGGATCACGATCCTCCTGTGACAGGTCTTGGCCACCATGACTGGTTCTCTGTATCGGGATGCTAGACAGGTAGCACCACGTTTAGTCATCAGTTTAGATGGATTGTCACAAACTCTTAGTCCACAGCAGCTGATTCTTGACCACAGTTGAAGCTCTGGGCCTTACCATCAGACCTCAGTATCCTCCTGGGACAGTTGTGAGGAAACAAGGGATCAATATAGGGGGATCTCTGGGGCAGGGCCAGGCATAGAAGGAACGGTTGCCAGATAGGGTTCTTGGAAATTCTGTTAGCATATGACAGGAAGATGCCCTGCAAGGGCTCAGATGGGGCCTGTCATTTATCATGCAACAGGTATGGGATTATGAAACAAAACATGGCTCTCTTTCATCCTTACCCTATCCCCATGTGGAAGGGGATCCTTCACTGTGTTCAGTTTTGCAGCTGGGGAAAATGAGGCACGAAGAAGCTGGGTGACCTATTCATGTCCCCCAGTCTACAAGAAGCTCAGCCTGACTTCTCTGCCATGCTCCCTATGATAATGGCTGCTATTCAGTCTACTTATTGTGGTGGAAAGACCACTTCTTGTCAGTCCTGGGGTTTGAACTCTGGGCCTGGGCACTGTCCCCAAGCTCCTCAGTTCAAGGCAGGTGCTCTACCACTTAAGCCCTCAGCACCACTTCTGAATTTCTGGTGGTTCTTTGGAGATAAGAGTCTCACAGACCGTTCCTGCCTGCACTGGATAAAAACCATGATCCTCATATGTCAGCTTCCTGTAAAGCATTAGGCCTGTGCCACTTGCATCAGACATAAGTCCAATTCTTTCTTTCTTTTCTTTTCCTTTCTTTCTGCCTTTCTTTCTTTCTTTCTTTCTTTCTTTCTTTCTTTCTTTCTTTCTTTCTTTCTTTCTTTCTTTCTTTCTTTCTTTCTTTCTTTCTTTCTTTCTTTTTCTCTCTCTCTTTCTTTCCTTCTTTTTCTCTTTCTCTCTCCCTATGCCTCTGTCTCTGTCTCTGTCTCTCTCTCTCTCTTTCAAAAACTGGTTGAATGTGTCCTGAATGAGGAGGTTTAGCGTCTCCATGTGGCTGGGACCCACGGTAACCCTCTCATTCTGGAGGTGGGCTGTGGGTCAGGAGCTGTCTTGCTCAGCCTGTTCAAATAGCTCCCTGAGGTCAGCCCTTCTGTGCCCAGGCTAGAACGTGACGGTTATTCATTGTCCATCCATCCTCTGAGTACTTCCCCACTACCCTCTGCTAAGACAGTTAAAAGAATGTGGATGAGGAGGCATCGTGTTGTTCAACTGCCCAGCATGATTCTGGGCCTCTGATCCTCACTGCCATCTATCTGGCCAGATCCCGGTTATAAGAAAATGAATTCACTCTATGTCTACTTCGCTTTGCTGGGGTGTGTCATTTCAGGTAGGGGAGCGGGGTGCAGAGGAAAGACTCCAGACCTGACAGCTCTTGGGGTACCTTTGCTCTTGTGACACAGCCAAGTCATTGCTGTGGATAACGAAGTAGCTGCCATCAAACTGATCAAGAACAATGCTCAAAGGTATGTAGGCGGGCAATTGAAGTATCAAACCCACGCATGATTACTTGCCACTCACAATAAGGGGGGGGGGTGCAGTGCAGGTGGCCGGCACTGGCCCTAGAGGAATATAAATGGATGGTGGCGTTCAGGTGTTGGTGGCTCCCACCCATTATCCTGGCTATTTGGGAGGCTGAGGTCTGATGGTCATGACTAAGGGCCAGCGCAGGCAGCAATGTCTGTGATATTCTGATCTCCCAAAAACCACCTCCCCCACCAGAAAAAAAGCCAGATGTGGTGTTGTGGCTCAAGTGGTAGTGCCTCAGCCTTGAATGAAAGAAGCTCATGGATGACACCAAGGCCCTGAATCCAAGCCCTAGGGCTCAGAAAAAAATACTAAAATAAATGAATAGTGGGCATCTGTTATCTTACTACTAAAAAGAATGGATTCAGTCGTCTCTCTGGTACTTGTAGCCAAAAGTAAGGGGCTTCTTTGATGCTCCTCTAAACCTCCCCTTCTCTGCATTAGCTCTCCAGGCTTCAGTTTCAGGATAGAATTCAGATCATCCCACTAAAAGTTACCTTATGTACCCTCCTCTACCCAACTTCCTTGGGGTGGGGATCCTGGATGTTCTCACCACTGGGAGGATGAGGCACTGCAGAGATCAGGGTACGTATCCCCGAAACTCACACACACACGCACACACACACACACACACACACACACACACACACACACACACACATTCACCTAGGCCAACTCAGACTAACCTTTTCCAAAGGCACCTTATCTCCTTGTATTAACTGACCTAGCAGAGGTACTTGATCCCTTGTAAATGACTATTTTAACTAGGGCTTACTTGTTGGCACGAGATAATCAAAGAAAGGGTCTGGTGCCTATCACCTCTTGCTCAGGTTCACGTCTGATACCCTGGCTACTTAGGAGGCAAAGATCTGAGGATCAAAGATCAAAGCCAGCCATAAGCTGGAAAGCTCGTGAGAATCTACTCTCCATGGAACCACCAAAAAGTTAGAAGTCGAGCTTTGGCTCAAGTTGTGGAGCATGAAAATTCAGAGAGAAAGCTCCAAGAACATGAGTTCAAGCCCACACACAAAAATGGCCCCATCTTTTCGCCTCCAGACTGCCTAGGCCTTGAGTACATTCTCACATAGTGTGATACAACACCGGTCCTAGGTAGTATATCAGAGCCTTCAGAAATTGCATGGTGGAAGCCAGGCCTACTCCTTCGTGTGCTCTTAACCCACACCAGGCAGAAGGCAGAGCATGACAAGGCATGCAGCCTGCAGAGCGGAGAAGACCTTGCCCTGTCAGGGAGATTGGAGTGGGCTTTTTAGAGGCAACAATTGAAAGAGGGTCTTTCTTAACAAAGAGGATCTGACAGGAAGCACAGAGAGCAAAGATGCTGTAGATAAATTACCACATAGTTGAGCACATTTATTTCCAGCCAGGGCTGCTGGTGAGAAACTCAATACTGATGTGCAAGACTATCCCGAGACAGACCTGAGGGTTTATAGAAGAACAGCTATCCAGGGTTGGGATTGTGTCTTAGCAGTAGTGGGCTTGCCTAGCACACAGGAAACCCTGGGTTCAATTCCTAGGTCCCGCATACACAGAAAAAGCCAGACTCGGCACCAGGGCTCAGGTGGAAGAGTGATTTGCCTCGGGCAGAAGAAGCTCCTAGACAGTGCCCAGGCCCTGAGGTCAAGCTCTAGGACTGTGAAAATAAAATAGCACTCCGATGGTCCTTGGTGACAGGTGGTTGGCTATGCCCTGTTGATCTTAGGAGATCCATCTATGCTTAGTGTCTCCTTCTTTGACAGAAGGGAGCTAGACATTCCTTCTGCCCTGAACACCCCTGGAGGTGGTTATCAGCAACCCTCCCAACATCTTCCACCAGGACATGGAGTAGCTGGCCCCAGAAATCCTCAGGTACAGGTTGGATGGGGTGGGGGCATACAAGGCAGCCCCCAGAATCCTAGTGGGTCCGACCTGCCACAGAGGACCAGTTCATCCAGAGGAGGTGGATGGAAGCTTAGAGAGGGATAGAGATGTGGAGGGGGCTCTTTAATGCCCATGGCCCCAAGCAGATTCCAAGCTTCCCTTTGCTTTCTGTGAGGGAGATAGAGGAGTGTCTAGGTGGTAGTGTATAGAGGAGGACTAAATGGAAATTATAAAGAATGAGACACTGTAAGCCATGTGCTGGTGGCTCATGCCTGTCATCCTGGCTACTCGGGTGGCTAAGATCCAGAGGATCTCATTTCCCAGCCCAGGCAGGAAATTCCCATGAGAGTGTCATCCACAATCTCCAAACCGAAATGGCGCCATGGCTTAAAAGGAACAGAACTGGCCTTGAATAAAAATCATCATCAGGGACAGTTCTCAAACCCTGAGTTCAAGCCCCTCAGCAAAAACAACAATAACAACAAAAAAAACCCAGAAAGACACCCCTTGCCTGCAAGTGATGGTGAAGCAATGGGGATCCTGTGGTTGGGAGACCAGATGCTAGCCTAAGTGTACAGAAATTTCTAAAAACTCTCCAGTTTGGCCCCAGTGTGAAGTCACAGAAGGGTGGGCGTTGCCTTACCAACAACTCCAGAGGTCGTGGCCTGTCTTAGGCAGGGAGTGGGCTAATGGGAGCAGGGATGGGAGGGTAGTGTCAATTATATTCCCTCCATTCATGGAAATATAGTTTTGGATGCTGGTGTCAAAGTCTGAAGTGAAGGGTTGCATGTGGTTTGTAGCCTGACAAGTTGGATTTCACCTGGCTATAAGAATGTAACTGAAGCCGGGTGCTGCCAGTGTCTCACAACTGTCATCCTAGCTACTCAGGAAGCTGAGACCTGAGGCTTGCAGTACAAAGCCAGCTTGGGCAGGAAAGTCTGTGAGATTTTTATCTCCAATGAACCACCAGAAAACCGGAAGTGGTGCTGTGGCTCCAGTGGTAGAGCGCGCACTTTCAGCTGAAGAAGTGAGGGACTGGGTGCAGGCACATAGTTCAAACCCCATGACTGACAACCAAAAATAAGGTGGATGAGTTTTCTGCATAGAGTTGTGTACAGTAGGAAATGCCATGCTGTGTTATGAGCCATTCCAGACTTGTGAGAGGCTGAGATTTTTCTACAGTTTGTGTGAGGATGGTAGTGCCATCTTCTCGGGGTTTGGCATGTTCCGGTGCTCAAGGACTGATGAGGCCTTGGGTTACCCCTATGTGTGTGTGGTGTGTGTGTGTGTGTGTGTGTGTGTGTGTGTGTGTGTGTATTTCCCTCATCTTTCTCTGTGCCCTTCCTGAGTGCCTGTCTTCCTCTACCTGATCTCGGATGTTGCCCCTCTTCCATTACAACCTTGCATTTAGCCCCCTGTCAGGGTCTACAATGAGTCCTAAATTGCCATAGAACTGCATAGTCCAGCTTTTCATTGGAGCCCAAGTCCGGCTATCCATATCTTTGGCGACCTCCAGGGGATTCTGGGTCAGCAGGGCCAGCTGGCATAGGTTCTCCCTTACCTCTGGAGGGGTGGGGTTCAGTCATGGGATGTCTTGTCCTTTTCCTCAGCTGGGCCTCTGGCTGCATGTCCCTCCCATCAGGCTGGCAGGAGTGGGGGAAGAGTGTTTGCCAGTGGCTCTGACCAACTTGAGCTTGATAGCTGACTGACGGTTGCCCAATCACGAAGGATCTTGGGCTGCATAGGAGGTGAGACCCAGGTGGCTTGGAAGTATCTGTTGTTATCTAGGAAATGTCAACGAACATTATGACAGCCAAGTCTATCTCCCAGCCCCAGCTAGACCTCTCAGGTCCTTCTAGATAATTCCGGATACCCAGAATACAGAGGCAGAGACTTAAGATTCCAGGTCCAGGGAACAGGGGGATGAGAGACTGGTATGCCCAGTAACTCATTTTTCTGGGGCATTAGCCTTGACCTGTTTATGCCTTCCTTGTGTAAGTTCACTTCTTAACCCGTAGCTGGCCACACACCGGCCATTTATGGAAGTGCTATGGAAGTGGCAGGAGTAAAAGTGAGATCTATGATGACCAAAATCTGGATTTATGGTCTGTGGGGGTGGGGAAGGCAAAGGGTGTCTATTAAAAAAAAAATCTCAGAGCTGGAACTCAGGGCCTAGGCACTGTCCCTGAGCTAACACTCTACCACTTGAATCACAGATCACTTTTCACCTTTTTTAGTAGTTAGTGGAGAGAAGAGTCTCACAGACTTTCCTGCTTGGGCTGGCTTCAAGCTACCATTCTGAGAGCTCAGCCTCTTGAGTCGCTGGGATTGCTGGTATGAGCAATTGGCTCCAGTTGAGGATGACAGTGGATGCATGTGCTTGTGTGCGTGTTTGCGTGCATGTGTGCATGCCTGTGTGCATATGTGTGTGTGTGTGTGTGTGTGTGTGTGTGTGTATTTACCAGGACTTGAACTCAGAGCCTAGGTGGTATCCTTTAGATTGTTTGCACAAGGTTGGTACTCTACCACTTGAACTAGAGTATCTCTGCTTCCCAGCTTTTGGTGATTCATTGGAGAGAAACGTCTGCCCAGGCTAGCTTTGAATCTTGATTGATCCTCAGGTGTCAGCCTTGAGTAGCTAGGATTATAGGCATGAGCCACTGGCACCCAGTTGCAAGGTTGTCTTTTCATGTGCTCTTCTGTTCTTACAGCTGTCTACTTGCCCTGGCCTAGATCTCTGACCTCCACTTCAGCTCCCAGTATCCTGTGACAGTGTGGAGAACATAAACCTCTAACATGATCCCATTTCTTTGTACTCATGGTAGGGTATGTTTCTTCTGTAGCCTGGGGAAGGAGGGTAGCTGTAGATGGGTGCTCGGCTGGGGGAGAGGTAATCTGTTTCAGCCAAGAAGGAAAGTGTGGCCAGATGCTAATAGCTCATACCCTCCTAGTCCAAGCTCCTCAGGAGTCTGAGATCTGAGGATTGCCATTCAGAGGCAGCCCAACTAGAAATGTCTGTGAGAATCTCCTCTGCAACTAGCCACCGAAAAGCTGGAAGAAAAGCTGTGGCTCAAGTGGTAGAGTGCTAGCCCTGAATGAAAAAGGTGAGGGACAGAGTCCAGGCCCTGGGTTCAAGCCCTAGTACCAAGATGTGTGCACGTGTGTGCATGCATACATACATACACAGACACACACTCACACACACACACACACACACACACACACACACACACACACACACACACACAAAAGAACGTGGTAATGATGAGCTCAGCTAGAAAACTGGGGGCACTCCTGAGGCATAGTCATAGTAAACTCTCAAGGCAGATCAAGTACTATTTCCCTAATTCATTCTTGGGCTGAGGGGTCTGGGTCATGGCAGTAAGTTCCATGGAACCTGCCCCTCTATCCATGCATGGGGCCACAGGACCAAGGAAAGCCACTATGGATGCTCGTTTGTAGTCAGCTCACGATTGCTCCGAGCACTGGTGAGAAAAGTAAGGCTCTGAGCCCTGTGACTCCTGGGATAGAGACTGCTACCAGCAGCAGCCTGCTAGCTGTGGATACCTGAGACTACAAGTCTTTCATGAGCCCAACTCAACACCCGCTCAAGGTGTGCCTGAAAGATTCACACTCTTGTGATATTCGAGTGAGTGGGCATTACCTGCTGTGCCATCTTGCAGCTCCTGCCCCTTCTGGCCCAGAACTTTGGTTTGAGAGGTCGATTTTTTGCTCAGATCTACAGTGCAGCCATGAGAGATGCCATTCTGATGAACAGATTAATGCCCTCCGTGCTCACGGCTCAAAACTTCTCTGATACTGTGGCCTGCTGTGTAGGCAAAGGCCTCCAAAGAGGCTGCTCTCAGGACTTGTAGGACACCTAGAAATTGGGAGACCCTCAGTGGCCCACTGTAAAGTACTCTCCCTAGAGCCACAGAGTAAGGTCCAAGCAGGCCAGGTGTTGGTCATGGGACTTGAACTCTGGGCTTTGGGCTGTCCCCCAGCTGTTCGGATTACCACTAGAGCCACAGCACCACTTCTGGTTTCCTGGAGGTTCCTTGAAGATCAGAGTCTCCTGGACTTTCCTGCCTGGGCTGGCTTTGAACCGTGATCCTCACATCTCAGCCTCCTGGGGAGCTAGGAGGACAAGTGTGAGCCACCGGTGCCTGGCTGATCTGGCCTTTCACCACAGTAGACTAGGAGCTTCTGAAAGCTTTTCTTTATTTTTTTTGATGCCAGTACTGGAGCTTGAACTCATGGGTTAGGCTCTGGTCTCTTAATTTTTTTCCCTCAAGGTTAGCACTCTGCCACTTCATCCACAGCTCCATTTCGGGCTTTTGGTAGTTCGTCGGCAAGAAGAGTCTCACTAACTTTCCTCCCCTGGGCTGGCTTGACCCACGATCTCTAGCTCAGTCACCTGAGTAACTAGGATTTACAGGGGTTGAGCCACTGGTGGCATTGAGCTAGAAGCTTTTCTTAAGCAAGTGTTCTTCCCTGCGTTTGCCCTGACTCCTCCATGCAAAGGAGGTCTAAAGGTCAGTGGCTGTGAAAAATAAGCTTCCAACCACATGAAATGGCTGCGGTCTCTGGTAAAAAGTCAACCAATCTTCCTCCCGGGCCCCATTCAGGGACCCCACCCTTTGCCCTACCTGTGACTCAAGTACAAATATTGACCCAGCTTTGAATGTCCTACCAGACTTGTCTTAAGCCACAGAACCTTCATTCCACCCACACCATCTGCTATACACCACGCCTCAGGACCTTTGCCCATGCTGTACCTTCTGCCTGAGGCCCTCTGTCCTGAATCCACATCTTAGAACTCCTGTGGAATTTTGGCATTGGTTATGTCACCTCGGGAGCAAGTCTTTCCTTCCCTTCTCCCTCTTTTTTTTTAACATTGAGTTTCTAGAGATGGAACTTGTGCAGGCTGACTGGCAAATGCTCTATCTTGGGCTGTGTGTGTGTGTGTGTGTGTGTGTGTGTGTGTCTGAGTGTGTGTGTGTGTGTGTGTGTGTGTGTGTGTGTGTGTGTGTGTGTGTGTGCCAGTCCTGGTGTTTGAATTCATGGCCTGGATGCTATCCAATCCCTGAGCTTTTGTGCTCAAGGCTAGCGCTCTACTACTTGAACCAAAACTTTACATCTGGCTTTTTGGGTGTTTAATTAGAGAAAAGTCTCTCATATAGACTTTCTTGCTTGCAATTGGGATCATCAGATCTCACCCTCCTGAGTAGCTAAGATTACAGGGGTGAGCCACCAGCACCTGTCCTCTACCTCTTATCTATAACCTCAGCCCTCCTCTGAGTCCCAGAGCAAAATATCACACCAGGATGAATTTTTTTCTTTTTGACAGTCTTGGGGATTGACCTCAGGGTCTTGGCATACCCTTGAGCTTCATTTGCTCAAGGCTATCACTCTATCACTTAAGCCACAGTACCACTTTCTGCTTTTTCTGTTTCTGTGGTACTGAGCAGCTTAGTTTTCAGGAGGCTGGTCTGCTAAGTCTGTGACCCTATTTATGGATTTAGCATTGTAGACTGTGAGATGAAATCCCAGCATGACCAAAAATTTATTCGTGGAGTAAGAAGTCAATTTTGACACATTATTTACCTTCTCTGTGAAAGTCCTTTGTCAGTATGATGTAAAATCCATATGCAACTATACCCTATATGATATGATGTAATAAAAGAAATGTTACATGTGTATATATTAAATACTAAATAAATAAGGGTAATAAATGTCATATGTAGTAACCCATGTATGTAAATAGATCTCATATATTAATATTACTTTTTCCAGTGCTGGGGCTTTAATTCAGGCCCTGGGAACTGGTCTGAATTTCCTGTCTTCAAGGACGGTGAGCCTTTCTTCTTCACCCAGACCCTGAGTGCAAATCCAAAGCCTACTAGAAAATCCAAAAAAATACAAAGCCTACCAGGGCCTTTTTACTATTATTATTATTATTATTTTGGCTAAGCACGGGGCTTGAACTCAGATCTTGGCATCTCTGCCACAGTTGGTGGTGGCATCCTAAGACCCGACTTCAAATCTCAGGGTGGAAAAAAAATAAAAAACTGTAAAGGAGAAGCCTAAAACTGAGAAGTTCAAGTAGGTAGTTGTCCTTTTTTTTCCCTTTGTATTGTGACCATCCTGGGTCTAATGGACAAGGCCCAGAAAGCATACATTATCTTGCATTGCTGATGTTTGGCGGGGTATTAGGGAAGCCATAGCCAAAACCAGCAACTTAGGTCTGGAGGTCGAATCCCAGGACTGCCACTAACGAATGGAGATTCTCAGAAACCTATTCCAATATATACCCATATGAATGGAATTTTATAAAAGTAATAATTAAATTAGTAGTTAGTATACGATATTATGAAATTATACACAATTATACAATATTGACTAATTTTCAACTAATACTTTAGTATGTATTCAATCATGAAACTTAAAAAAGGAAGGAATATTTTAATTGCCAATAATCAGTATTAATATTGTACATGCAATTTCATAATATACAGACATCTCTCTCTCTTATTTTATACATATAGATCTATTTGTCTATCTACCAATCTATACATTTATATGTTCATACAATTTTCACTCCTGGGGCTTAATGATAGAATGTTCGCCTAGTAAGTACAAAGCCCTGCATTTGATTCCTCACTACTGTGTACACAAAAAAAATCCAGAAGTGATGCTGTCACCCAAGCAGTCAAGCACTAACTTTGAGCTTAAAAACTTAGGGCCTGTGTCTAGACCCTTACTCAAGAGCCAGGACTGGCACCAAAAAAAAAAGTTAGAATGTTCTGACTGCAACAATGTAAGTATAGTACTACAAATACCTCATCACAAGTATAGGACTACAAATACCTCATCACAGAACAAACTGAGAGTCTGGTGCTGAGAGCTGCCATCTACCCTGACAAAATGTCCTGTGATACTATTATCTTATATTCACCACTTAGAAACTTGAAGTAGAAGCTGGGCATCGGTGACTCATGCCTGTCATCCTAGCTAATCAGGAGGCTGAGAGATGAGGATTATGGTGCAAAGCCAACCTGGGCAGGAGATTCCTTGAGATGCTTATCTTCAATGAACCACCAGAAAGGCTAAAGTGGCACTGTAGTTCAACTGGTAGAGCGCTAGACTTGTGCTAAAGAGCTCAGAGACAGCACCAAGGCCCAGACTTGAACTCCTTCAACTTACAAGAAAGAAGGAAACCTGAAGTGGAGTGCTGGGAACTTGTGTTAGGAGGAGAGTGTTTTGCATTTATGAAACCCTGGGTTTGAATCCTAAGTACCACATCCCTAGAAAAAAAGTCTGAAGTGGCTCTGTGGCTCAAGTGGTATACTTGAACAGGAGAAACAGGTACAATGCTCATGTCCTGAGTTCAAGCTCCAGGACTAGTGTATACACACATACACACACACACACACACACACACAAACAAACACAAACACAGAGCAGAAGTGAAGTTGTGACACAAAATGGTAAAGCACCTGGATTCTGCTCTGAACTCATGGTCATCACCCTGGCCCTGTGTTCAACCGCAAAACCTAGCCACCCAAGGCCTGACTAGGAGAGGACAAAGGTTTCAAAACCTGATAAGCTTCACCAGACCTAGATGACAGGAAGCATTGTGATTTTGCACAAGTGCTTAGATTTACCTAACTTCCAGAATCTTAGGGAGGCATCACCATTGCCAATTAGGAATCTTTTCATTAGGTTCAGCTCCCTAGTTGTTTGCCAGAAGGACTCGAATTATTGAAGCAGTTTGTTTCAACATTGGAACATAGCCTCACAAAAACAGGACAAGTGCAGGGAACTTGGCCTGCCACAGGAGGTAGCACAAATGAAGGCTTCCTGTCAAAACAGAGCACTGCTGAGAGAGTTGCTTGGGGTACAAAGAGGCCTTTTTCTCCTGGCCTTCAGAGCCCATCCACACTCATCCTCACTAATTGCCTCTGATAAATTGTTTGTTACACAGCTGTATAGCAGTGAAACTTTTTGTCTGCCTCTTCCAACAGTGAGGCAGACATCCTCCAGCAACCTGTGGTGCGCAGAAACCCTCAGGATAACCTGGGAACAGTGAGGGGAGCCCCGGACCATGCACTGTCTTGAAAACACTGTCTGTGCTATGAAATCATTGTATTCAAAGCAAATTTCCTAGCTGTGTGCCTTTCTTCATAGCAACCTTGGATGTTCACCAATAGAAATACATGCATACACACACAGACACATGGAGTTAATGGCTCTTTTTTGTGACGTTTTAATGGCTTTTTGTAATGGCTTTTTTTTTTGAAGATTGAACTGTGAGCCTAGACATTGTCCCTGAGCTCCTTTTGCTGAAGGAAGCACTTTATTGTCTTAAACCATGATTACCATAGGCTGGGATACAGCATTTACACCCACAGGTGACCCGGGGATACTAGAACCCGAGTCCAACTCCCAGCACTGGCAAAAATACATCAAACCAAAAAAAAAAAAAAAAAACTGGAGGAAGAAAAAAACCAAGAAGTTTTACATAACCATTTTACCTCTTTTTCCTTGGCACTGTGACCATCCTGGGTCTCAATGACTGGGCTGGAAAATTGTATGTCACCTTGCATGGCCTAAGGCTCGTGGGCTGTTAGTGAAGCCTGAGCCCAACAGAGACACCTTGGCCCTGAGTTCCATGATCCTGGGACTGCCACCTACACACAGCTGAAGATCCTAGGAGACTCGTTCCTATTTATAGGAACACTAATAGAATGTTTGACATATACTAATTTAATTAATAATTAGCTAGTCTTTCTATTATAAGATTGTATCCAATAAATATGTCATTGATTAATTTAATTAGTACATTATTAAGTCTTCTACCATGAGTAATTAATGGAGGCATAGTTTTAGAACAAATAATTGGTAGTAATAGAATATATAAAAATAAGATATAGACAGACATCACTTTATGTAGAGTTATACACTAGAATCTACATAAATGTCTGTCTCTCTCTCTATATACATTTATTTATAGCTGAATATACATATGTAAATACATACACAGCAATCTACACATCTATCTGTTTATGTATTGGCCACTCCTAGGCCTTGATCTCAGGTCCTCAAATTTGCTCACCAACTTCACTTGCATCAGACTGTTGTGCTAAAATTAACCCATTCATGAAGTGGGCCTTCTAGGCCTGGAGTTCAAATCACAGAACTGCCAAAAACTTAATCCTGGTGGAAGAAGCCAATTGTCTCACTTGTTTTCCTTATCGGCGAAAGTCCTGGGTTTCAGGAATGATGTATAATACATAGGCAAATCTATGTCCTATGTAATAGGATGTAAAAAATGTTATGTGAAATCATACTCATTAAATAGATAAAAATAAATAAAACACAAAATAAAATGAATAACTAAACTAATCACAATATGCAATTAACTTGTATGTAAATATAAATCATGTATTTAAAATATATACGAATATTATTTTTTGTCGAGTCCTAGGACTTGAATTCATGCCCTGAGAACAGGCTTGACTTTCTTGTCCTCCAGCACGGTGAGCTTCCCGTTCCCCCACAATGCTGCAGATTTACCCAGACCATGAATTCAAATCTCAGGCCTGACAGAAAAAATGGTGTGAATTCCAAGCCAAGGATCCTCATAATTTTTAAAATATTTTTAATGTATGTATGTATGTATGTATGTATGTATTTTTGTTTTGTCAAGCACAGGGCTTGAACTCAGGTAGTGGCAACTCTGCCTCAGCTTTGATCAGTCTAGGCTGGGGTGCAGCCACTGTACCCACAACTGAACCTGAGTTCCTGGGCCACAAAGACTGATAGGAAAAAAAATGAAAAGACAGATAAAAATCCGGCAACTTGCAGATGGCTCCGGTTTTACATTTGCTTTCTTTGCAAGGTAACCTTCTTGGATTTCAATGACATGTCTGAAAATTGTTTGTAACCTGGCATTTCTGAAGGTTGGCGGGCTACTAGGGAAGCCATAGGCCAACTCGGCAACATATGCCCTGTGTTAGAAGCCCATTCCTGTCCCCTAACAATGGAGGGAAATCCTAAGAGTCTCATTCCTATTGCTAGTAATACTGATGGAAGGTTATGAATGTCAAGGTTGAATTAGTTGTTCCTGAAAGATAGTACTATAAAATTAAACAGAGTGATTTTAGGAGGCCGATGGATTTTAGTGAATATTTTCTGACACATTAAAAGAATACTTTTAGTTCCATGATGGAATAGTTTCAGGACAGTGGTTGATTCAATTAAAAATTTATTGAGGATGGAAACAGTCATATTAATTACATGGAGGCATAATAAATACCCAAGAGTTGGTAAGAATGTAGTCTATATAACTGAAGAATATATAGAAACCTCTGGCACTCTATAAAGATCTATATTTAATTGGTTTTCTTTTGAGGGTTTTTTGTGAGAATACTGTACAGAGGAGTTACAATTAGATGGTCAAGATAAGGAGTACATTTCGTATCAAGCATTGTTGCCTCCTCTTTGTTTCCCTTCCCATCCCTTCCCATACTACTCCCCTCCCCCCACCATCTCATTGTTGCATTGGGTCCACCTGTACCCTTCCCCACCACAAATTATACCAACATCAAATACAGTGAAAGCAGGGGTTATACCGTGGGGGAGGGACATACACTGCAACATAGAAATCATCTTATAAATATGTTAGAAACAATTGCATGAAAGGCAAAAACAAAAACAAAAAAAATTGAATACTTATCATGGGGTTTATTCCCCTAACATCAACTTATGTGACCTTTTCTGCTTGACACAGACATATGCCAGTTATTGCATATACGGGAAACCATGGTACCTATGTTTATTTGGGCATGGCTTACTTCACTTAATATAATTTTTTTCCAAGTCTTTCCATTTCCTAACAAATGGGGCAATGTCATTCTTTCTGATGGAGGCATAGAATTCCATTGTGTATATATACCACATTTTCTTGATCCATTCATCTACTGAAGAGCATCTGGGTTGGTTCCATATCTTAGGTATGGTAAACCAGCAATAAACATAGTTGTGCTGGTAGCTTCAGTATGGTCTTGTTTGTGATAATTTGGGTAAATGCCCAAAAGTGGGATTGCTGGGTCATTGGGGAGCTCTATGTGGAGTCTTTTGAGGAACCTCCATACTGCTTTGTGTACTACCATCTGTATGTCAATCTGTTCTTATTTTGTCAACCCCTAGGTCTCGATCTCAGTGCTGGGAACTGCTTGTCAGCTCCATCTGCCCCATGCTGGCCGAGCTGACACTCAGGAATTCATAAATTTTGCCTTGTAGGCTGTGAGTTAAGATGCCAGCACTCACAAAAATTGAAGCGGGGAGTAAGAAGCCCAGGGTAACACATGCTTTCCTTTTCTGTGAACGTCCTGGGTGTCAAGTGTGAAGTTTCATACATAGGCAAATCTATATCCTATGTAATAAATGTAGTAAATATTCCATGTGCAATAAGTCAATAAAATAAACGGTAAATAAATTAATAAAACAGAAAATTAAATGAATGACTACAATAAGCACAATATTGAGTCAACATACAGGGCTCGATCTCAGGGCCTGGCAACTGCCTGGCAGATGAATTGGCTAGAGGCTGCTGCGCTGACAGCCACCCATTCATGAACTGAGCCTTCTAGGCTCTGAGTCAAGATCCTAGCAATTGCAAAAGTATAATCTTGGAGTAAGAAGCTGAGAGCTACCCATGTTTTCCTTTTCTTTGAAAGTGCTCAGGTAGGATGTATAATTCGGGTGCAAATCTATATACTATGTAATAGGATGTCATAAAGGTAAGAAATGTCATAGGTGGAATAATTGTCACTAAAATAAATGAAAAACACATTGAATTAGTAGTGAATCCTACTGGGATAAAATTAGATTCAATAATTATAGGAGGTGGATTAAGTTTAATTAATATTTTATTAAGCATTAACAGAATAAAAATTAAATAGAGATATAATTAAATACCTAATTATTGAAAGTAACAAATGATGTATAATTTAACTATATATAGACATCTATCTCATTCTATAAAATATGTAATTTTATGTATGGATGTATGTACCTATATGATAAACAACAACAGGATATTGAGTAATTATTAATTAATGATTTATTAATTGTTCAACTGAAACATATCATTAAATGGAGACATGATTTAATACCTAAAAATTGTTAGTAATATTATCTATAATTAAACAATATACAGACATCTCTCTGTGTATATAATATTTATATACAGGAATCTCTAAGTATAACTTGTTCAGTCCTGGTTTCAGTTGTTGAGTGCTCACCTCGCAAGCACCAAGCCCTTGTTTCGATTCCTCAGTGCCACATAAACAGAGTACCGGGAAGTTCTGAGGTCTTTCAATGAATTGAGTGCTAGCCTGGAGTACAAATGCTTAGGGACAGTGTCTAAGCCCTTACTCAAGCCATAGGACTGCTGCCACAAAAAGATAGATTGTTCTAACTGCAACTATACAAAGATAGAACTTCAAATACCTCATCACAGAGCAAGCTAGGAGTCAGGTTAGGTGACAGCTGTCAGCACCAATTAGTCAAATGTAAATGCTGCAACCAAGCTCCATGGAACCAGACACAACTGGCTTACCCAGATCATCCTAGCTGCTCAGGGGCTTTAAAACCCAGTCCTGGCAGGAATTCTGTGAGACTCTTTAAAATGTGGCTCCAAGTGGTAGAGCTCTAGCCTTGAGCAAATGTTATTAGAGTACTATCTCCGTGTTTTGAGTTCAAGCCATATGCCTAACTCCCCACCCCCCAAAAAAACCCCACCACAATAAACCATTAGATGTGAACTTGTGTGGTTTGTGAAATGTTCCTCAAAGAATGGTGATACTGATGAAAGCAACCTAATTCTAATAACAGCTTGTGGAACAGAGCTATGTGCTAAGTCCTTCATAAGGTTCTCTGTGCTAAGTCCTGCACATGGTGCTATGTACTGAGTCCTTCACAGGGTGCAGTGTGCTGAGTCCTGCATTGGGTGCTGTGTGCTGGGTCTTTCACAGGATGCTGTGTGTTGAGTCATGCAAAGAGTGTCATGTGAAAAGAGTGTCCTTCACAGGTGCATTCTTTCATCAGGTCCTTGTAAGAGCTCCACAACTGAGATGAATATGTAGACAAGAATATTGAGGCTCAGATATGTCCCCATGGCAGGGACAAAAATTATGTATTACTGAAGACTAGTGAGTTGTCTCCTGCAGACAATTGGGTTTTTTTTCTTTCTTTTTTTTCACAGTCATGAACCTTGAACTTGGGGCCTAGCCACTGACCCTTACCTCTTGGGCACATGGCTAGCATTCCACCACGTGTAGCCAAGGACCCCCTTGCAGGAAAGTGCCACCTAGGGGTCGATAGCTGAGGACTGTCATCCAGGCTTCTCAAGAAGCTGAGATCTGAGGATCTGGGTTTCAAACTATCCCAGACACAAAAGGCCCCTTGAGACTGTTGTCTCCAATTCACCACTAAAAAACCTGAAGTTGAAGCTGGGTGCTTGTCGCTCATGCCTGTCATACTAGCTTCTCAGGAGGATGACATCTGAGTATCATGGTTTAAATCTAGCCTGGGGAGGAAAGTCTTTGAGGCACTTAGCTCCAATGGACCACCAGAAAACATGAAGTGGTGCTTTGGCTCAAGTGGTAGGGCACAAGACTTGAGCTGAAGAGCTCAGGCACAGCATCCAGCCCCAGACTTCAACTCCTACAACCAACAACAACAAAAAAGACAGAAACAAACTAACAAACCTGAAGTAGAGGGCTGGGAATGTGCCTTAGGGGTGGAGTGCTTTGCAACTATGAAACCCTGGACTTTATTTCTCAAGACCACAACACTAGAAAAAGGCTGCAGTGGCTCTGTGGCTCCATCAGGAGAGAGCTATCCTTGTACAAGAGAAACTAGGTACAGTGCTGAGTTCCAGCTCTAGGACTGGTGTATGCGCACTCACACAGACACACAGACACACACACACACAGACACACACACACACACGAAAACACACACACACACAGACCAGAGTTGAAGTCATGACACAAAATGGTAAAGCCTTGGGCTTCTGCACTGAGCTCATGGTCAGCACTCAGGCCTTGTGTTCAACCCCAAAACCTAGCCACCAAGGCCCTAACTAGGAGAAGTCAAAAGTTTCAATATCTGATGAGCTTGACCAGCCCTAGATGACAGGAAGCTTTGAGATATCCGACATGTGCTTGGATTTCCCAAGCTTCCAGAAACATAGGAGAGGCATCATAGGCCCATCATCTCCAACAATGAAATATTCCATTAGGTTCAGTGCCCTAGTTGTCTGCCAGAAGGACCCCTGGATTATATTGAGCACTGTATCTGAACACTGGAATATAGTCTCACAAAGGCAGCATAAGTACAAAGGACTTGGCCTGCTATGGGAAGTGGTACAAATGAAATCTTCCTGTCAAAACAGGGCACTGGGGAGAGAGATCATGTGGGATACAAAGAGGTCTTTTTCTCCTGGCCTTCAAAGCCTGCCCACACTCATCATTACTAACTGACGTAGATGGAATTGTTTGTTAAACAGCTGAACAGGAGTGAGGCCATTTGTCTGCATATCCAGTCAATGAGAGAGACTTCTTCCAGCAGGCCTAGGATGCAGAGAAACAATGAGAGAGACTTCTTCCAGCAGGCCTGGGATGCAGAGAAACCCTCAGGTTACACTGGGAACAGTGAGGTGAGCCCCAGAACATGCACTGTCATGAAAGCACTCTCTGTGTTATGAAATCATTGGATAGAAAACAAATTTTCTAGACTGGTGCAATTCATAATAGCAACTCTGGAGATTCACCTATAGGAATATGTCCATATACACAGAGACATGGAGGTACAGGTTCTTTTCGAGGGGGCAGGAACTGGGGTTGAACTATGAGCCTAGGCATTGTCCCTGAGCTCCTTTTGCTCAATGGTATTGCTTTCACCTTGAATCACCTCCTCACTTCTAGGTTTTTCTGTGATCTCTTAGAAATAACCGTGTCATGGATTTTCCTATGCTGGCTGGATTCAAACTCTGATTCTGTACATCTCAGCTACCTGAGGAGCAGCAATTATAGTCAGCCTCCACTGGCTCTTGCCTTTCTTTTCTTCTTCATTTTTTAATCTGTACAATCTGATTTCTTGACAGAGTCATTCTAGTGGTTTGATTTTATAAGTAAGCTATTCCAATGTTCTTTATAGCTTCTTTCTCTGAGAAGGATTTTCTCCCCTCATCTTCTCTTCTGATCACAGGTTTGAATGCAAAAGTGAGAAATGAGTATCACAGGATTTGGCAGCTAATGTCCACCTTACATGCCAGTTCTGTCACTTAGCATTGAGCTGCAATGAATTTACTGTCTAAGGATGAGAGAACCGAAAGCTGGAGCAATCCTCATACTGTCTACATTGCTCCTTTTGCCTATAAAATGATCTAATAATTATGAATGTTGTGTGTCTCCAAACTTAATTATCTAGAACACAGTGGAAGCGTCTGCATGTTTCTGTTTTTCTCTAGTACATCCCGAGATTTAGACTAAGGTTTTGGGTGGAGGGGCTCCTCAGTGTATGCCTGAGAAAGCTGCTTGCAGTCTCCTGGGGAGATCACAATTCAAAGTCAGCCCGAGCAAGAAAGTCTGTGAAATTCTTATTGCCAAAAAAACACCAGAAAACCAGAAGTGGAACAGAGTCCGAGAGGGTAAAGCTCCAGCTTTGAGAGAGAAAGCCGAGCAGGAGACAAAGGCCAGACCAGGCAAGAAAGCTTGGGATGCACTTATGTCCAATTAACGACCAGATGGCTGGAAGTAGAGCTATGGTGGTGGTAAAGCTTCAGCCTTGTACGAAACAGCTGAGGTACGCATTGGGCCCTGTGTTTAAGCACTGGGATGGCTTCTCTTTTCAAAAAGAGAAGGACAAGATTATGTATCAGTACACTAACTACTTATGTGTGTATAGTACCTCCCTGAGTGCAAACAGATCGTATGCAATGGTTCTCCTATTATTTACTGGTTCACTTTTCAGATATGCTCGTGGCATATACTCCACCATACTCTTCATTTCAGGCCCATGGCTTTTCTCTTCCAGGGTTCCAGGCCTGTGTCCTTATATGATGCACACTTAAGCTCTCAGCAGTTTTATTTACATTTTATTATGAGGTCCATGCAGGAACAGACACAAATCAGACAGGGGAACAGAAGATAATTTTTTTTGAAATAACTAGTATTCACAACTCCAAATGGATCAAAGACCTCGAAGTCAAAGCAGACACTCTGAAAACATTACAGGATGGAATAGGAGAAACCCTAGGTCCCCTTGGCACAGGCCGAAATTTTCTGAATATAGACCCAGAAACAACAAATCAAAGAAATGTTGGATAAATGGGATTGCATGAAGTTGCAGAGCTTCTGCATGGCAAAGGACATAGCTAGCAATATCAATAGAAAGCCCACGGATTGGGAGAAGATCTTTACTAGCCATACAACGGACAAGGGTCTCATATCTAAAATATACTTGGAACTCAAAAAATTAAATCCCCCAACAACAAATCCTCAAAGAAACAACTGCCCAATAAATAAGTGGGCTAAAGACTTAAAGAGAAACTTTTCTGAAGAAGAAAGAAGGATGGCCAATAGAAATGCTCAACATCCCTAGCCATAAAGAAATGCAAATCAAAACAACATTGAAATTCCACCTCACTCCAGTTAGAATGGCAAAAATCAAGAACTCTAATAACAACAGATGCTGGAGGGGATGTGGACAGAAGGGAACCTTACTTAATTGTTAGTAGGAATGTAAACTTGTTCAACCACTTTGGAAAGCAGTATGGAGGTTCTTCAAAAGCCTTCACATAGAGCTCCCCTATGACCCAGCAATCCCACGTTTGGGCATTTACCCAAATGTTTACAAACAAGACCACACTAAAGCTACCAGTACAACTATGTTTATTGCAGCATTATTTACCATAGCTAAGATATGGAACCAACCCAGATGCCCCTCAGTAGATGAATGGATCAAGAAAATGTGGTATATATACACAATGGAATTCTATGTCTCCATCAGAAAGAATGACATTGCTCCATTTGTCAGGAAATGGAAAAACTTGGAAAAAATTATATTAAGAGAAGTAAGCCAAGCCCAAAGAAACATAGGTCCCATGGTTTCCCTTATTTGCAATATCTAGTGTATGTATGAGTCAACCAGAAAAGGTCAGATAATGTGATGTTAGGAAAATGAACCCTAAGATATGTATTTTAATGTTTTTTTCTTTCATGCATTTTTTTCTAACGCATTTATAAGATTATCTCTTTGTTGCTTTGTATGTCCCTCCCCCACAGTATAACCCCTGTCTTCACCATATTGGATGTCAATATAACTTGTGGAGGAGATGGGGAAAAACAAGTCGTTTAAGGAAACAGGTGGACCTGCTGCAACAATGAGAAGTACAAGTTGTCATGTCGAAAATGAGCTTTACAACGTTGGTGTGGGGGGGGGGGGGTAGGGTTGGGTGGAGGGGTGGGAGGGGGAGGCTGGGAAGGAATGTGAAGGGTAAACAAACAAGGAGGCTGCAATGCTTGATAGGAAATGTGCCCATTATCCTGCCCATGTAATTGTAACCCGTCTGTACAGTATGTTCACAAAAAAATATAAAAAGCATGGTAATATATATATATATATATATATATATATATATATATATATATATAAAGAAATAACTAATATTCAGAAAATTAAATTTGGGGATGTAAAATGATGGTATGCTTATGTAAAAAATACCATGAAGTAAGAGATGGGGTTGCAGACTTGGATTACTGAAAGAATGTTGGCCAAGCATGCAAGAAAACCTGGGTATGATTACTCAGTATCACATACACAGAAAAAGCCAGAATTGATGCTGTGGCTAGACCTGGCAAACAGAAACCTACGTAGGTAGGTAGGTAGCTAACTAGGTAGGTAGGTAGGTAGGTAGATAGATAGATAGATAGATAGATAGATAGATAGATAGATAGATAGATAGACAGACAGACAGACAGATACATACATACGTACATACATACATACATACATACTACATAGATACATAAACAATAGATAGATAGAAAAAAGATAGATAAATAGAAAGAAAAATAGATAGATAGAAAGAAACATGATAGATTAACCTGGTCTTGGATGTCAGGAGGCATGAAGGGAACAATTCCCAGTCATGATGCCTTTTTCAGTGTTCCGGCCACCAACTTCACCTTCACACAACCACAGAGCAGGAAGACTGTCTCATTAACACTTCTCAGGCAGCCAAATGCCCCAGAGCCACGAGGGCAGAGCCAGTTTTTAACTCAGGTGCTTGGAGACAGTAGAGAAAGGACCCTGCTTCTCCTTGGACTGGGAATTTGCATTAATGATGTGCAGAATGAAGGAAGGAGAATGGACTGGCAGAGTTAGAAGAATGGTCTTTAAATCTGACATATGGAGAGTCAAAACCCCAATGCTTAAGACCAGAGAGCAGGGTTTTTCTTTTCTGTTCCTCTCCTCTCCCCCACTAAACTGGCTCTCTATTGTTAACCTAAAGATAGCCTGAGGCTCCCTTCACCAGAGAGAGGAAGGTTAATTAGTCATTGTTTGAAGAGGCTGAGAAAAGCCTGACCCTGTTTTAACTCTAACAAATGTTTCAGGGTTCTCCCTATTGCTGGCTTTTGCAGCTGACTTCCCTGTTGAGTGTGTACATTCTACCTCCTAATCCTGCAGGCCTAGGTCTCTGCACTTAGCCTGGCTTTTGCAACCATTTTCTGTCCTTCAATTACAGTGTTACACTGTAGTTTTTCTGCAAACAGTGCTAGGGCTTGGATCCTGAGGACTTTATTTGAACCCAGGATGGTTCAATAATGTTTCTTTCCTGCTTCTATAGCTCGAGAACTCTAAGAACATTTAGAGTGCAAGTAACTTCTCATCACCAAGGGAAACACAGGAAGCTCTTGAACATCTGACCTTTCAGAAGTGGAAGTCAGAGTGTCATAGACCTTTCTAGCCCTGGTTGGCTTCACCCTGTGATCCTGAGACCTCAGCCTCATGAGCTAGGGTGTTGGGCATGAGCTACTGGTGCTCTGCTAGGTTCAGAAATGTAAGGACATTAACAATACAAGTCAACTGCTTATCACATAGGGCTTGGGAAGCATATTAAGCCTTTCAACAATGGACCTTTAAGAACCATGTAGGACACAAGGTTACAATGCTAGAGTCTAAGAGGCTGGGAATATAAATCTGCTACATTTGAATCTGGAGCTCTGACTCCAATTCTGGTGTATATCAGTGTTCATTTTCAAGAGAATGTTCTCCTAATTAGCAAATAGGAAAGTACTTTGATTAACCCTCATTTTTTTCCAGTTGTGTGTCTTGAACTCAAGCCTGGGCACTGTCCCTGAGCCCTTCAACTAAAGGCAAACAATCTACCACTAGAGCGACAGCGCCAGGTGGGGTCTTTTGGTTGTTCACTGGAGATAACAGTCTAAAAGGCTTTCCTTGCCTAGGCTGTCTTTGAACTGTAGTCTTCAACTCTCAGCCTCCTGAGAAGTTAGCATTCCAGGTTTGAGCACTGGCATCTGGGCTATTGTTTTTGTCAGTCCTGGGGCTTGATCTTAGGGCCTTGGTACTATCTCTGTGCTTCTTTTCCTCAAGGTTAGCCACTTGAACCACTCCATAGCTTCTGGCTTTTCCTGAGTATCTGTCACTGAGGATTCAAACCCTGGCATTCATGCATGCTGAGGAGGGAACTCTTTACTATTAAAACACATTTCTAGCCCCTCCCGTAAAAAAATTTTTTTTTCAATTTTTTTTTCAATTTTATTTTATTTTATTTGAGAACATACTGTACAGAGGGGTTACAATTACATGGGCAGGATAATGCATACATTTCTTACCAAGCATTGCAGCCTCCTCCTTTGTTTACCCTTCACCTCCCTTCCAATCCTCCCCCCTCCCCCCCACCCAATCAAACCCCCCCTCCCCCCCCACTCCGACATTGTAAAGCTGGTTTTGACATGACATTTTGTACTTCTCATTGTTGCAACAGGTCCACCTGAATCCTTAAACGACTTGTTTGTCCCCGTCTCCTCCACATGTTATACTGACATCAAATATAGTGAAAGCGGGGGTTACACTGTGGGGGAGGGACATACAAAGCAACAAAGAAATAATCTTATAAATTCGTTAGAAACACATGCATGAAAGAAACAAAAACCTTTAAAATACATATTTGAGGGTTCGTTTTCCTAACATCACATTATCTGACTTTTTCCGCTTGACTCATACCTATACTAGATATTGCAAATAAGGGAAATCATGGGACCTGTGTTTCTTTGGGTCTGGCTTACTTCACTTAATATAATTTTTTCCAAACCTTTCCATTTCCTAACAAATGGGGCAATGTCATTCTTTCTGATGGAGGCATAGAATTCCATTGTGTATATATACCACATTTTCTTGATCCATTCATCTACTGAGGAGCATCTGGCTTGGTTCCATATCTTAGCTATGGTAAATAATGCTGCAATAAACATAGTTGTGCTGGTAGCTTTAGTGTGGTCTTTTTTGTAAACATTAGGGTAAATGCCCAAAAGTGGGATTGCTGGGTCATAGGGGAGTTCTATGTGAAGTCTTTTGAGGAACCTCCATACTGCTTTCCAAAGTGGTTGAACAAGTTTACATTCCCACCAACAATGAAGTAAGGTTCCTTTCTGTCCACATCCCCTCCAGCATCTGTTGTTGTTAGAGTTCTTGATTTTTGCTGTTCTAACTGGAGTGAGGTGATATCTCAATGTTGTTTTGATTTGCATTTCTTTTATGGCTAGGGATGTTGAACATTTCTTCATGTGTCTATTGGCCATCCTTCTTTCTTCTTCAGAGAAGCTTCTCTTTAAGTCTTTCGCCCACTTACTTATTGGGCAGTTGTTTCTTTGAGGATTTGTTGTTGGGTGGTTTAATTTTTTGAGTTCCAAGTATATTTTAGATATGAGACCCTTGTCCGTTGTATGGCTAGTAAAGATCTTCTCCCAATCCGTGGGCTTTCTATTGATCTTGCTAGCTATGTCATTTGCCCTGCAGAAGATCTGCAACCTTATGCAATCCCATTTGTCCAACCTTTCTTTGATTTGTTGTGTTTCCGAGTCTCTATTCAGAAAATTTCGGCCTGAGCCAAGGAGACCCAGGGTTTCTCCTATTCCATCCTGTAATGTTTTCAGAGTGTCTGCTTTGTGTTCAAGGTCTTTGATCCATTTGGAGTTGATTCTGGTGCAGGGTGATATATAAGGATCTAGCTTTAGTTTTCTACATGTAGTTAACCAGTTTTGCCAGCACCATTTACTGAAGAGGCTGTCTGTCTTCCATTCTATTATTTTAGTTCCCTTATCGAAGATTAGATGGCTATAGGTCTGTAGGTTCATTTCTGGGTTTTCAATTCTATTCCATTGGTCCTGAGGTCTGTTCTTATGCCAATACCAAGCTGTTTTGATTACTATGGCTTTATAGTAGTGTTTAAAATTTGGTATTGATATTCCTCCAGCAGTGTTCTTTCCGTTGAGGAGCGTTTTTGCTATTCGCCCTCCCGTAAAATTTTATCCCTCAATTTGCCTATCCTCAGGAAAAGGCTTCTGAGTATAAATCATCTAAAAAATCTCTATAGGAAGATATCCAAAGAAAAGAAAAAACTCAGGGAAGATGGGAAGGGATAGGAAGGGGAAACAAAGGAGGAGGCTATAATGCTTGATAAGAAATGTACTCATTATCTTGCCCATGTAATTGTAACCCTTCTCTACAGTATTTTCACAATAAAAAGAAAAAGAAAAACAGGAAAAAGAAAAGAAAAAGCTCATACTTGGGAGAGACTCTAAACATGTGAATACTGTGACAAATGGCTCCATTTAATGATGTATTATGTTTCAAAACTTAATAAAATATTAATGAAAAATGAGTCAATGTCCTAAATTATTGTGCATAATTTTATAATAGATGTGCAAAATGGAATAAATATTATGTGTATAATAATACTAAACACAATAATCAATAAATAAATGAATCAAATAAAAACCAATAATAAAAATCATAATATGAAATTAACATACATATGTAAGTATATATCATGCATTCATTACACATGTATAGAAATATTTTTTTCCATTGCAGGGCCTTCATTCGGGCCCTGGGAACTCTAGCCTGAATTTCTTTTCCTCAAGGCTGTGAGCTTCGCCTTCACCGATGTTGCAAAAGAGTTACCTGG
The DNA here is from genome assembly GCF_019054845.1 of Dipodomys spectabilis. Taxonomy (NCBI): domain Eukaryota; kingdom Metazoa; phylum Chordata; class Mammalia; order Rodentia; family Heteromyidae; genus Dipodomys; species Dipodomys spectabilis. The sequence goes on from NW_024870975.1 coordinate 2,100,556, forward strand.
ATGGTGAGCTCAAATGCTAGCAATGGCAGAAATACTGGCCCCAGTTCCAAGGCAGTGACTTAATTTTTTTTAATGGAAGCAGTTATGTTTATTCAATTCCATACTGAACATTAAAAATAGGCAGCGTAGAATTTTGTACAGCTATTGAGATTTCCTTCCTTTACCTCCAAAGTGCTTCTCTGAAAACTAATATGTTTCTTTTTTGTATGTTTTTCATTGTAAAATGTTGTACAGAGGGGTCACAGTTACATGAACATGGTAATGAGTACATTTCCTATTGAGCACTGTTGCCATCCCTTCCCTCCCATCTTGACAACTAGCTCCCCCTACCGAGGTCAGTGACTTAATTTTTCATTTTTGGTGGGCATGGGGTTTGAACTCAAGTAGTAGCAACTCTTCCCTCACATTGCTACAGATTTACCAAGACCCTGAGTTCAAATCCCTTTCTAGGAAATAAAACTCGCAGAAATTCCAAACCAGGGAGCTTCATTTTTTAAATTTTGTTTATTTATTTATTCATTCATTCATTTATTGGCCAACCATGGGGCTTGAAATCAGGTCGTGGAAACTGCCTCTGCTTGGATCTCCCTAGGCTGGGATGCAGTCTCTGGACCCATAGCCGATCCTGAGATCCTAGGCCCAGTGGGCTGTCAGGAAGAAAAGAAAACCCTGGAAAACACAAAAACTGGTGAGCTGGAGAGGGCTCGGTTTTTACGATTTTTTTTTTCTTTACACAGTGACCATCCTGGGTCTGAATGACACGGCTGTAAAGTGGACCTGAACTGCCATTGCTATTGGCTGATGGGCTCTCAGGGAAGCCATGGGACAACCTGTCAACATAGACCCTAGCTTCAAATCTCAGTCCTGATACCAATGGCAGAAGATCACAAGAGACTCGTTCCTATGCATAGGAATACTGGTTGAAAGAGTACTTCGTGCCTTGGTCTAGTCTAAAATTGGATGCAATAATCCTAGAATGCTGATTGATCTTAATAGTTTATTAAGCATTAAACGAATAATTTTCCTTCACTGGCAGTATAATAAATACCTAAGAGTTGGTAGGAACGTAGTAGGTGTCATTCAATCATAGATAGACGGCTCTGGCACTCTTTACTAATATGTATTTATTTGTATACCACAGTTTGCCTATCCATGTATCGCTGTTTTGTCTAAACCTGGGGGTCAATCTCATCATGTGGGAACCCCCTCACAGCTTCATTGGCAAGAGGCTGCCATGCTCAAACTAACCCATTCATGAATTGGGCCTGCTAGGCCTTGAGTTCAGATCCTAGCATTGCCAGGCATGATGGAGAACACATCCAAAATCTAGATGCTATACGATAGGATATACACAATTTAATAAATGGTATAGGTGTCATCAGAGTCAATAAAATAAATGGTAAATAAATGAATAAAACAAGAAATAAAATGAATAACCACACCAAACACAATATGGACTGAAAATCTGTATGGAAGTATAAATCCTACTTTTAAAATGTATATAAGGTTTATCTTTTGCAGGCCTGAATCTTGAATTAAGCCCCCGCTATGAGGAGGGAATGGCGGGAGATCATGAGCTACTCAGTTCTGGACCTACGAAGAGTTATGGTATGCTATCGATCTCATCCTTGAATGAGTAGTTCGTGCATGATGAGAGTAGGAAATGATAGGCAAGACTTATGGGGTATAGATTAATGGGGTAAAGAAGAGTTGATGAAGCTGACAATAATCATCACAGTCATGAAATGGAGGCATCAGGAAAGATCCAAGAATCAGTATTCCCATGGTAGATTGGATTCCATCACAGGACACCATCTCTCCTACCCTATACAAATATGTACTTATTTGCATACTACTTCAGCTTATGAATGGATGACTATTGTGCTTCTCACTCTTCCCCCCATGGTGGGGGGCTCAATCTCAGGTCCTGGGAATGGCCTAGCTCCTTCGTGTCTCACAGGCTGGTGTGCTCATGTGGACCAAATTTCCAATTGGGACTGCTAGGCCCCGAGTTCAGATCCCAGCCCTGCCAAAAGATTCATCTTTCTGTCAGAAGCTAATCATTGCACTTGTTTTCCTTTCCAGTGCAAGTTGTGGGTCTCAGCTAGGATGGAGAATGCATGGGCCACCCTGTGGCCATGGGAATAGGTTGTTATCAATGTCAACCCAGTTATATCTCTCATCATATACTCAAGAAAATACACCATACATCCATGAATAACATACAAAAGAAAGAATAACTACACTCAATGCACGATGCAGTCCACACACGCATGTGAATATATATTTCATGTTTCAATGATGCATTGAGGACTATTTTGGCCTCCTTGGGGCTCAATCTTAGTTCCTGGGAATGACCCAGCTCCTTAGTGGCTCACAGTTTGGTGTGCTCACGTGGACCCATTGTGCAGTTGGGCCTCCTAGGCCCTGAGTTCAAATCCCAGCTTTACCAAAAATTCACCTTGATGAGAGAAGCCAGTTGTTGCACCTGTTTTCCTGTGTTGTGCAAGTTCTGGGTCTCAGCTAGGATGGAGAATGCATAGGCAAATCTATACTCATTGGAATAGGTTGTAATCCAGTTCACCACAGTTATATCTGTCTCCCTATACTCAAGAAAATGCAAAATACATCAATGAATGAGACACAAAATAAAGAGAGTGACTATACCGAATGCAAGATGATGCCCAGCCATGTTTGGAAATATAGATCCTCTGTTTAATTATGAATTTATGACTATATTGCCCCCGACCAGGGCATGATCTCAGGTCCCTGGGATGACCTAGCTCCTTAGTGGCTCATAGGCTTCTGTGTTCATCATGACCCATTCATCAATTGAGTCTGCTAGGCATTGAGTTCAAATTCCAGGACTGCCAAAAGATTCATTCTAATGTGAGAAGCCAGTGGTTGCCCATGTTTTCCTGTCCTGTGAATGTCCTGGGTCTCATCAAGGATGGAGAATGCTATATAGGCAACTCTATAGCCATGACAATAGGTTGTCATCCATATCAGCAGTTATATCTGTCACCATACTCAACAAAATATAAAATACATCCTTGAATAAGACACAAAATAAAAAGAATAACTACACTGAATGCAAGATGCATACCACACCTGTAGGTAAAAAGAGATATTATGTTTAAAAAAGGAGGGCTTGTTGTGCTGGGGCTTCAAATCAGGCCTTGGACCAGGCCTGAAATTCTATCCCTCAAGGATGGTGAGCTTCCCCTTCTCCCCTAGTACAACAGAGCTGCCCAGACCTGAGTTCAAGTCCCAGAACTGACAAAACATTCATGCTGATGTCAGAAGCCAGCTGTTGCACAGGCTTTCCTCTCACGTGAATGTCCAGTGTCTAACTAGAATGGAGAATGCATAGGCAACCTTATAACCATGGGAACAGGTTGTCATCCATGTTAGAACAGTTATACCTGTCACCATACTTAGTAAAATAAGCAATACCTCCTAGAATTTGAGACAAAATAAGAAGTACACCGAACAGAAATCGTGTCCACACATGTATGTCAATATAGATCCTAGGTTTAAGTAATGCATTTATGACTATAGTGGAACACCCTGGGGGTCATTGTCAGATCCTGGGATAGTTGCTCACACCTTGACTTATTCTCCAATTGGTCCTGCTAGTCCCTGAGTTCAGATTCCAGCACTACCAACAAGTGGATCATGGAATAAGAACCCGAGTGTGAAATAGGTTTACCTTTTCTCTGAGAATCCTTGGTGTCAGGCATGATGGAGAACATTTCTACAGATCCAGATGCTCTGTGATAAGATGTCATCAATGTAATAAAGGGAATGGGTTTCATCATAGTACAATTGATGTTAAATAAATGAATAAAACAAAAAATACAAGGAACAATCACATCAGACATGAATGTACTGAACATCTATAGGTAAGTATAAATCTTATCTTTACAATGATTATAAATAGTATGTTTTCCAGGATTGGGGCTTGAATTCAGGCCTAGTGAACAGGCCTGACTTTCTTATCTTCAAGTATGGTAATCTTCCCCTTCATCCACATTGCTGCAGATTTACCCAGATCCTGAATTCAAATTCAAAGCCTGGAAGAATGAATTGCGGGAATTGCAAGCCAAGTAGTTAATTCTTTTATTTTTTAATTTTGTTTTTATTTTTATTTTTTTTCTCAGCACAGGGCTTGAACTCAGTTCGTGGTAACTCTGCCTCAGCTCTGATCACCCTAAGCTGCGGTGCACGCCTGGTCCCATAGCTGCTCCAGGCCTTGCCTGGAAAAAAATGCACAGAAAAAATGTGGCCTTTTTATGTTTTCTTCCTTTGCATGGTGACCCTCCTGGGTCTGAATGACACTGTTGCAAAGGTACTTCACCTTGCATTGCTGAAGGCTGCCAGACTATCGGGGAAGCCATAGAGCTACGTGGCAACATAGGCCCTGATTTTGAATCCCCATTCTGACACCAACTAATGGCAGGAGATATTAAGATACTGGTTCTCATCCATAGGAATAACAATGGAATGGTGTCAATGTCATGGTTGAATGAATTGATCGTGAATGATGCTCCTATAAAATTAGACAGCATCATTTCAGGAGGCTGATTAATGTTATTTAATATTTATGAAGCATTGAAAGAATATAATTACTTACAGGAATGCAATAATTTCAGGACAGTAATTGATTTCATTAATATTTTAAGGATGAAAACAACAACATTAATTATGTGGATCCATATAAATACCTAGGAATTGGTAGGAATGTAATCTGTATAACTGAGAAATGTATAGACGACTCTGGCACTCTATAAAGATATATATTTATTAGCATAATGCCATCTGCATGTTAATCTGTTCTTATTTTGTTAACACCTGGGGCTCTATCTCAGATCCTGAAAACAACCTGTCAGCTCAATTTGCCCCAGGATGTCATGATGACACTCACCCATTCATGAATTTGGCCTTGTAGGCCATAAGTTCAGATGCCATCACTCCCAAACAATGAATCGTGGAGTAAGAAGCTGATGGCGACACATGTTTTCCTTTTCTGTGAATGTCCTCGGTGTCAGGTATGAAGTACAATACATATGTAGACCTATATCCTATTTAATCAATGTAATCAATGTTCTATGTGCCATAATAGTCAATGACATAAATGGTCAATACATGAATAAAACAAAAAATAAAATAACTATACTTAACACCTATGGAGTCAACATATGGATATAAATATAAATCATATATTTAAGTTGTACATGGATAGGATGTTTTCTAGTGGTGGGGATCTATTTCAGGCCTAAGGATCAGACTGGAATTTCTTGAATTCAAGGAAGCCAGCTTCCCTTTCCCACACAGTGCAACAGAGTTACCCAGATCATGAGTTCAAATCCCAGTCCTGGCAGAAAAATGGAACCTTTATAGTATGTACGACCCAATTCTTAGGTATTTCATTATGCCTCCATTATATGTATGTGATTGTTTAAATGCTTAATAAAGTATTAACTAAAATTGACCAGTGTCCTATAATTGTGAATAATTTTATGCTAGAATCATTCAAGATCTGCTCATGAAATCAAGACATATATCACCTTCCATTAGTAATCATATGGATAGGAACAAGTTTCTTAGTATCTCCTGCCATTTGGAGATGGCAGGGCCAGGATTCGAATTGTGGGCTCCAGCTCCCATGACTTCAACCCGTGGATAGGGAACTCACTTGTCTGTACAAGAACATCAGCAAGACCAATGATGAGGCAGGCACCAGTGGTTCTCAGCAGTCCTCCTAGATACTTACCAGGCTGTGACAGGAGAATCAGGGTCACCCTAGGCAGGAAAGTCCTTGAGACCCCTGTCCAACTTCATTGCCAACAAAGCCAGAAGCCTTGTGGCTCCAGTGTACAGGGCCAGCCTTGAGAAAAAGGAGCTCACAGACTGCCCAGATCCTGAGTTAAAGTCTGGGACTGGAAACAAAGAGACATACACAACAATCTGTGCAGCTATCTGGCTAAAGCAGGTCACCTTCTTGTACCCAACTGAATTGGACAGAGTTCTCTGGGAAAAGGGCTAGGGGAGATGCTGTCATCTATACTCCAGCCATGCTGCTTGCATCTCAGAATTCCGGCTACACTCCCATTCTTTCATGTTTCTTTCTGAACAATGGGATACAAGAATGGTGGCCACGCCCACATTCTATGCTTCCAGGTAGCACAGGGATTCATTCTGTTAGTTGACACCACTACCAGCAGTTGAGGAAGGCAGAGGTGGCTGAGTGGTGCACAAGAGAATTTGAGTATAGTAGGATATTCATACTCCTGGTGGCGCCCTGGCCCCCTCCTCTGCTTCCCCACAGTGCTGGGTACCATACCTCAGGCAATGGCTTGCTGCCAGCTAGCCTAAGGCCCCCACCTGGTCCTCTGCCCCCGGTGCTCTGCTCTGGGCCCATGTACCCGCAATGCTGCTTCCATTGCTGCTCACCCCACCCAGAGCAGCCACCAACAGCTTCTCCCAGCAGCACAGGTGTATGGCCCCCTCAACACCATCCCTACCCTAGTACAGACATGCATCTAGAGGCACCATGATCCCCTGCTTGTTTCATCTCCCCAGCTCTGAGGAGCCACCTTTCTGTCTTGGGAATTTCTGAGATAGAGAATCAATATATGCTCAGGCTGGGCTGAATCATGGTCCTCCTATCTGTGAAAGGTATGCTCCACCAGGCTTGGTCCTCTATAGTTGGGATGGTAGGCATGTAGCGCCATGCTCAGTCATCAGTTTAGATGGATTAACTCAAACTCTTACTCCACAGCAGCCAATTTTTGACCACAGGTGAATCTCTGTGTAGGGCTTCAAACATAGGACCTTAGTCTCCTCACAGAACAGTTGTGAAGAAACAAGGGATTTATACAGAGGGATCTTGAATATGGCTAAGCTCAGAGGGAGTGGCCTTCATACAAGCTTCTTGACAATTCTGGGAGCATATGACAAGAAGATACCAGGAAAGGGCACAGGTGGGACCTGTTATTATTCATGCAACACCTCTGGGATTATGAAACAAAACATGGCTTTCTTTCATCCTTATCCTATCTTCATGAGGAAGGAGATCCTTCACTGTGTTAAGATTTGCAGCTGGGAAAATCAAGGCATAGAGAAGCCAGGTGACCTACTTATGACCTCAAGTTCAGAGGAAGCTCAGCCTGACTTCTCTGCCATGCTCTCTAGGACAATGTGTGCTATTCAGTCCACTTCTTGTGGTCAAATGTCCACTTCTTGTCAGTCGTGGCGCTTGAACTCTAGGCCTAGGAGCTGTTCCCAAGCTCCCCAGCTCAAGGCTAGCACTCTACCACTTGAGCCCACAGCATCACTTCCGGTTTTCTCATGGTTCTTTGGAGATAAGAGTCTCACAGTCGTTCCTGCTCGGGATGGCTATGAACCATGATTCTCAAATCTCAGGCTCCTGTCTAGTTAGGATGAGAGTTCTGAGCCATCAGCACTGACTTAAGTGTAATTCTGACTTTCTTTCTCTCCCTCACACACAGGAACTGGTTGAATGGGTGCTGGAGGAGGTGGCCCAGCGTCCCCAGGTGGCTGGAACCCAAGGTGGCCCTCTCATTCCGGGGGTGGGCTTTGGGTCAGGAGCTGTCTAGCTCAGCCTGTTGAAACAGTTCCATGAGGTAAGCCTCTCTGTGCCCTGGCTAGACCATGATGGTTATTCATTGTCTATCCACCCTTACCGGATTAGTATTGTTTTCAACATCATTTTGTAGCACCTGGCCAAAATTATGATACATAGTTATGGAATGAAAATATAATGCCATATTAAAAAAAAGTTATTTAGGGCACTAGGAATGTGGTTTCATGGTACGGTGATTGCCTAGCATTCATCAAACCCTGGGTTCAATTTCTCAGTACCGCATAAACAGAAAAACACTGGAAGTGGTGCTGTGCCTCAAGTGGTAGAGTACTTACCTTGAGTAAAAAAAGAAGCTGGGGAATAATTCCCTATCCCCGAGTTTAATCCCCTGGACTGGCAAAAACAAAACAAAACAAAACAAAAAACATTTAGTTAGTTAATGCAAAATAAAGAACCCATACTTGGAATATATATAATTGCTCCTTCCATACTGACACCTGAAAATAGTCTCTAATTCATGTACTTTAATCATATTAGGATACTGTGTTGAAATAAAAAGTTTTGTTTATTAGGTCACAGGAATTAATGCCAGGAATGTGCTTAGATGTCAGGTGAAGATTAATTCTGGAAATTAAATGATTCCAGGCTTTTGTGTGGTCATTGCTAATCACAAAGAGAAGGGTAGTCAAAGTGTGATTTGGAAATCTTTTTGGTCAGTCATGGCACCAAAAAGGCAGTGGCTAATTAACAGTTGTGACATAAGAGAAGGAAAAACTCCAGATGGAAAGAATAAAATGGTAGGTAAGGTATATCAGAAGCTGTTCTAGGGAACCATTTCTGATTATTGAAGCACTAGTTATCAACTAGGATTGTTCCTCATTGCCTATGCCATTCTAAATCTCTTAGGATAGTTTTTAAGCTCTGTGTGATAAAAAAAAAATGTATCTCCTATGCTGTTCTTTCATACCAGATCTCCTTTGCTTTCTAAAAATCTGTCTTTCTGTATTTCTCTATGAACATTTCCTGATACTACACATATACAGATGGCATGAGATACTAATGTAAGGGTCCCATAGCTCATTAGTCCTTAATGTAACAACTTGGAAAAGGAGGACATAATTATTGCTAACTCAAATTTTCTGAAAAGCTTCAATGTCATCATTTGGTTCAAGTTTCCATACTTTGTCTGCATATTTGCACATAAATGCAAATGTGAGATGAGTGCTGGTTGCTCACACCTGTAATCCTAGCTATTCAGGAGGTTGAGACCAGAGGATTGTGGTTCAAAGGCAGATCAGGAAAATCTATGAGACTCTTATCTTCAATTAACCACCAAAAACCCGTAAGTGGTGCTGTAGCTAAAGTGCTAGAGCGTTCAACTTGAACTGAACTTCTTAGGGACAGTGCCTAGAATCAGAGTTTAAGCCCCAAGACCAATAAAAAAGTGAAATATAACTTTTAGTTTCCCCCAAAAGAAGGGCAAGGTCAATAATCTTCCCAAGCAGAAGAAATAATTCTAAAATGATTCAGTGCACCTACTTTTGCTGAGTTAAAATTTAAGTTATGGCTTCTTTGCTGGACATATTCTCTTCTTTTAAAAATTGCCAAATATTAGTTTGACAATCATTTACAAATAATAATTCTTTCTTTTCTTTTTTTTGGGGGGGATCTGGATGTGGGGCCTGTACTCTGGGCTTGGGCGCTGTCCCTCAGCTCTTCAGCTCAAGGCTAGCACTCTACCACTTAAGCCACAGCGCCACTTCCTACTTTTTTTTCTTTTTGATTATGTGGTGCTGAGGAATCAAACCCAGTGCCTCATGCATGCAAGGCAAGCACTCTGCCACTGAGCCACTTTCCCAGCCCTCAACTAATATTTCTTGTTTCAAAAGATAAGTCCATACAGTTGATGTCACTTAGCTTTCTTACTATCTTAGTTCAGCGCCCACCCAGACAGGGGAGTCTGTCCAACTTTTATCTGTAATTAAAAAAAAATAAAAAAATGCAGTAGGTGCAGTTTGGCTCAAGCAGTAGAGTACTAGCTTTGTAGGCAGGTGGGCAGGAAAGACAACTGTTCAGAGACAGGGTATAGCCTCTGGATTCAAGCCCTAGAACCAACACAAACTAAACAAACAAACAAGGAAACAAAAATAACCCCACATATTTATTTGGGACCATCCTTAAAGGAGTACTGGTCTGAGAAGAGGCTCCTTTTGCTGATCATACTCACTGGATCCTGCTTTTTTGGAATCCTTATTGCTCTGGAGAACTCAGAGCCAGACTAAAGGAATTGATAACTGTCTCCTGCAACAAGAGAATCATCTCAGGAGTGAAATATCCATCCATAAGACACTTTAAAACTTCCATGTCTTTGTTTCTTTGCTGTAGAACACTTTTCAAACAACGTTATTTCCTTTTGTTCTATGCTGGCCTTCAAATAGCACATTATTTCTTTTTGTAATATTCTCAACTAGAAGTTTACAGAAAAGTTTTATATGAGTATAGAACACACTCGAAAATGTCAGGGACAGAGTTTCCTTCAAGCCTTGGGATTCTTTTTTGTACAGTAAAAAGGAAAGCAGAAGTTAACATGAACTTTGTCATTCCTCTATGTTCATTTCATCTCCTGGGAGTTTCCACATTCAGCAGCAGTTATTTCCAGTAATCATCTATGGTGCTGCCTGAGGTATGATGAAAGTTTTCTGGGTTCACTGAAATAACACAAGGACATCTTTGGGCCTGAGGTAACACGTGTTTCAGAGACAACTTAGTAAAGAGAAAATATGAAATTTATGTTGCTTATAAATATATTATCAATGAGTACCTTGAGTTCAAACTTTGTAAGTTCTCTGTAAATTAAGGCGAATTTTTAATGGGAAGAAGGTTCTCAGGTCCTTCTTTTTGTGAGTATATGTGCTGCGCATTATTTCCCAAGTGTACGTGAGTTAACAGTAAGAGAACAATAGCAATAATAGGAGAAAGTGAAGTTCTGTTTTTAAGTCTAAGGGTTCAATACACTATAGAAGACTCTACAAATAAGACAACAATGAAACAATAAAGCCATTTCCAGTATGTAGATTTATGGGAGTGATATACAGAAAGCATTATTCCTAATTGGAACACGAAGTATGAGGCCACTCCCTTTCTAAATCACACGTGCTAATCATGCAAATTTGTTAAAAGTAGAATGGAAGAATAATTCTTTTTCCAATGCAAGTCAGATATAAGAGCATGGACTTAACTGGGGAAAAAATGCATCTTGAGAGAACAGGGATTATACTAGCAATGAATGGTTGGCTAAGATTACATTCCTTTTTTTTACTTATATATATTTTTTTGTTGGTGGTTGTGGTCTTGAACTCTGGGCCTGGGCACTTTTCCTCTGCTATTCAGCTCAAGGCTAACACTCTACCACTTGAGCCACAGTGCCACTTCCCTTTTTCTTGTAGTTAACTGGAGAAAAGAGTCTCCGGGACTTTCCTACCTGGGCTGGCTTTGAAACCCAATCCTCAGATCCCACTGCCTCCTGGTTTAAGATCACATTTCTAACAGTGTACACTCAGTCCACGCAATGTGTATGTTCATCTATCTTTATATGAATTCCTGTGTGAAAAATCTGGTACACAGCTTAGACTTTACACTCACAAAAATGTTTGTAGTTTAAAAGTTGATACTCCTGGAGAAATAAAACCTTAGAATGTAAAGGAGTCTGGGAAGTTCAGTTTGTATCCAGTTTGGGCAGAACACTCTTTGTGACACTACCTATAATTAACCAGCCAAAAGCTGGATTGGAAGAATGGCTCAGGTGATGGAATACCAGTCATGAGCAAGACTGATGGATAAGAGCTTGGGGCTTTTGCATACATACATACAAAGATACACACACACAGAGGCACTTACATATGCAGACACGAATACACAAATGAAACAACTCTCAGAATATGTAGAAAAATTAGAAAACAATAGAAAATATGTCCTGAGTAACACTAGAATCAAGTAATAATTTTTAAAATTAGAAAGTACTCAAGTGAATTACCTTCAAAAAAGTTTGAGACTATTACATAGGTAGGTACCAGAGATAATAAGAGAATCAAGTAATCATTATTAAAGGGATCGGATCCATGGAGAAATGAATCAGAGACCCCTGCAGGTGCATCTGAAAATTTTCATATCTTGTGTGAAATGTTAAAATATCTTTGAAAATAGTAGATAAACAGTCTGAACAGTCATTCTAGTGGACAATATCACTGGAGTAGTTCAGAATTGCAAGTCTGTATCTAGATTAAATAAACCAAGAAACTATGACAGGGCAATGTGATACAAGGCTAGAATTCTAGCACTCAGACTAAGACAGGAGATTAAAGAGTGCAATTACATAGCGATAGCTTCCCTAGATCAGGTAGTATAATTTTGTATTAATAAAACAAACCATTCAAGAAAGGAATACACAGTTGGAAGATTGGGCTAATTTTGTTATTATGTTTTGAAAAGTCAAGTTTCCTATTGCAATGCAACTCACGTATAATCCCCAGTTGAGTTTTAAATGCTCTCTTCATTACCGAACATTCCTAGATGCAAAATCCTCATGATTCCCATCAAAAATTTGAAAAAGTATGTAATCATCATTCTGTTGGATTCCAAAGAAATGATGAAGTAATACAAAAAGTTAAGCCTGGAGAAATAGCAAATTTCATCTGTAAGACTTTGAAGATATTGCTAAATTAGAATTTAGATTTAAAATAAATATTTTGGTTTTGTTTGTAATTGCATATTCTATAGGATAGTACAAAATTCTTTTTATGTAGATGGTTTAATTGATAAATTCACAAATGTTTCTGGCATTCTATTTGCCAAGAATATTCTTTCAAGAGAGTTATAATTAGAAATTAGTTAATAGATAATTCCAATAGTTTGTGTATAAAATGATAATGTGAATAATGTAGACAGAGTTACCAACAAATGGATGGTATTAATTTAAAAATTTAGAAAAAGAGCAATTTTTTGAGGCTTTGGTATAGCATGGAATGAAGAGAATGATTCTGTGAGGTCGTCTTTCTTCTACCTATATGTAACACAGGAAGCAATTTCCTTAATTACATGCCTCTGTACGCAATGAGAAAAATGCTAGGTTTGGGGTTTGTTTTTATTTTTGTTTTGTTTTATTGGTTTGTCTTAGGGCTTGAACTCTGAGCCTGGAAACTGTCTCTGAGCCTGTTTTTGCTCAAGGATCATGCCCTACCACCTCAACCTCAGTGCCACTTGTGTCTGTCTGGCTTTTTCTGAGAAATTTATTCGAGATAAGACTCTAAGGAACCTTCCTGCCTGGGTGGGTTTTGAACTGTAATCTTTCAATCTTAGCATCCTGCATATCTATGATAGTTAAAAAAGTATAAATATAAATAATATTTACAAGTGTTCTGATTTCAAGAATACCAGTGGGGGAACAATTCATGCAATCCAGTTTATTGTGGGGTTCGTTCCAGAACAAGGAGGGCATCACATTAGCAGAGGCTTAGTACTTTTTTCAGAATAGAGATAAGCTATATTTTATGCAATTTATTTTTTTAATTTAATTTTATTGTCAAAGTAATGTACAGTGGGCTCACAGTAATTGTAATTTAGTGAATAAATAACTATTCAAACTGGTTACCCCTCCCTCGTTTTTCTCAGTTTTTCTTCACTCTAATAACCTCACAAGTTGTAATGTACATTTCCAACATATTGTCTTGTGAGAATTGCTGTTGCATTGGTTTGCTCTTTGTCTTTTGTCTCGCCATTTTGTTGTTCCCCTTCCCTTCCCTAATTTAGGTAAATGTATACACAATAAACATGGTACCAAAATCAAATACAGCAGGGAATGAACCATAGGGGAAAAGCCCAAAGAAAATAGAAATCACATAGTACATTAAAAAACAACAATCACAAATAAAAATCTGTTTCCATATCTTGGAGTTCATTTTGTTCAGCATCAGCTTATATGGTCATATATACGCATAACAAAGTCACTGGAAAATAATAGTTTCATGGACACAATATCATCAAAAAAACATGTTAACTGTTTTTGATGGTAAAGGTGGAATTAGGATTGGTGAATTCGAGATTCTGATAAAGGAATTTCAAAAGAGTTTAAAAATTACGACAGGTTGTAAACTTGTTCAACCACTTTGGAAAGTAGTATGGAATTTTCTCAAAAGACTCCACATAGAGCTCCCTTATGACCCAGCAATCCCACTTTTGGGCATTTACCCAAATGTTTACAAACAAGACCACACTAAAGCTTCCAGCACGACTATGTTTATTGCAGCACTATTTACTATAGCTAAGATATGGAACCAACCCAGATGCTCCTCAGTAGATGAATGGATCAAGAAAATGTGGTATATATACACAATGGAATTCTATGCCTCCATCAGAAAGAATGACATTGCCCCATTTGTTAGGAAATGGAAAGACTTGAAAAATTATATTAAGTGAAGTAAGCCAGGCCCAAAGAAACATAGGTTCTATGTTTCCCTTATTTGCAATATCTAGTATATGTCTGAGTCAAGCATAAATGTCAAATAAGGAAATGTTAAGGAAATGAACCCTAAGATATATATTCAAATGTTTTTTTTTCTTTCATGTGATGGTTTCTACCACATTTATAAGATTATTTCTTCATTGCTTTGTATGTCCCTCCCCCACAGTATAACCCCTGCTTTCACTGTATTGATGTCAGTATAATTTGTGGAGGGGAAGGGGAAAAACAAATCATTTAAATAGGGATACAGGTGGACCCATTGCAACAATGAGATGTACAAGTCGTTATGTCCAAAATGAACTTTACAACTTTGGTGCAGGGGGGAGGGAGGGGGAGCGGGGAGGATTTTGTGGGGGGGCAAGGGGAGGATGGGAAGGGATGGGAAGGGGAAACAGAGGAGGAGGCTACAATGCTTGATAAGAAATGTACTCATTATCTTGCCCATGTAATTGTAACCCCTTTGTACAGTATTTTCAAAAGAAAAGAAAATGACAGGTAAAGTTTAATTGTTCAAAACTTTTAACAACTTAGCCTATTAATAAAATTTAAAATTGCCTGGGAAAATAGGCTTTCATGCAAAGAAATCCATGGAGAATTAGCTGAGAGGGAGCAATGTGGGTGAAGATGGCTCCTTTTCACTCTAAACAAACAAATCTCAAAAACCTTTCTATAAATAGTATAGGTTCTCTTGAGAATTGTCCTTATCCAGGAAATATACTCTCACTGTGTGAAACAAGGTTCTAATGGAATTTAAATTCAAAGTTCTTAAAAAAAGTAAGACATCAAAATTTGTGAATTAACCTTTGATTACCAAACAGTAATTCTCTGAAAAAGATAATTTGGGTCAAAATATTTAGGGAGAAAGTGCCCTTCACAATGAAAGAATGTATTGGCTTTACACTTTTCTGTTTGCAATACTTTCCACAATGTCTTTGCACGTGAAGCAGTGAAACACAGAAAAACATCACATTGGACACTTCAAACCAATGATTTCAGATTTCTAAGTAGCTCACAAAATATAATATCCTTATTAACATGAGATAGTGAAGACTTCCCTTATTACATAAGCAAAAAGTTTTGGGATCAGAAAAGAATTGAGCAAGGCTGGGAAGATGGCTCAATGGAAGAGTGCTTGCCTTGCATGCATGAGGCCCTCGGTTCGATTCCTCAGCACCACATAAGTAAAAGAAAAAAAAAAACCATAAGTGGTTCTGTGGCTAGAATGCTAACTTTGAGCTGAAGAGCTGAGGGACAGTGCCCAGGCCCAGAGTACAAGCCCCATGAACAGAACACCCCCCCACAAAAAAAAGAAAAGAATTGAGCAAATTGAAAAGGTAAGAAAAGGTGTTCTTAGAAGGCCTAGCTAAGCATATTAGCTTCAGCAGTGGAGGGAGGCCAAATTTTTTTATATAGATTGTGTTAATATTTTTGGTACCTAAAGTGATTTTATAGAGCCTACTTGGCTCACTATAATTCAGAACAGACTGAATGAAGACATGAAAATAAATTCCACATCCAAATAAAAGAGTTTAAAAACAGAAACCATGAAGATGTAGTAGTGGGGTCGGCATTATAGTTCTTCAGCTTCACTAGACTTGAAGTCAACAAGCTGTGATTAATTGCAAATCAGGCAAGAGCTAAGAGGAGGACATCGAAGTAGGACAAAAGTATTGTCCATTGTAAGAGACACTGTCATACAAGGTATGGGTGATTTAAGTCTGGTCTTCTTCATGCAACTTGTTGAGCAAATGCAAGACCAAGAGAAAAATAATCTATTGAAATAATTTTACAAAGAATAACTTCACTGTTTCTGATATGTTATCTAAGGAGAGTATTAAGAGAGAAGATAAAAGTGGAGTATACTTCGGTTTCCTTTAAGCATCTTGCTAGCAAAATATATCTTTCAGTTTAGAAGTGTTTGAACCAAAAATTGGTGGAGTACATTTTTGTGGGCACTTTAGACACAGGAAGACTTTAAAGGTAAAAGAAAAAATAAAAATGAATAGGTAAATATTTGTGATGTCAGCTTCTTGGACTGGTTTTTTGGAGACAAAGTTTTACATTAAAGTTTGTCCTCATTAACATAGATGTTGGGTTTCCATGGCAACCAAATAGAAGGGTGAAGTTTAATGGACTTGCTTGGACAAGTAAACAGCATGATAGAAAAAAATGGCAAATAATATTTAGTTAATTATTTTGACCAATTACTTGCCAGAGCAAAGAAGGAAAGATATAATTCAAAATGACTTGACTTAAAAATATGAAAAAAGAGTAGTGAAGAGAGATGAGAGAAAACATAGAGGACTGTTTTGTCTCCAGTGGAGTAATGGGTTCTTAATCTTGTTTAGTCCATTCTATCGTCACAAGCTATCATGTGTGTCTCAGGACTGGAGTACCCAGTTCAGACAAAGAAAACTCACAGAAGAAAATATTTGCAGCAAATATAGGTGGTTTATAACCTTACAAAATCTATTTTAATCTGTTGAAAATACTCCCATACCCCAAAGTGCCCTTTTGAACAGCTTTGTTTGCTTTTCCCAAGACTGCCCTTCATTAACTATTTAAAATTTTGAGAGGTCATATTCATACTCTCTAGGGATTGCTGTTTGGTTGTGATTTTTGTGTGTTTTTGTTTGTTGTTGTGTTTTTTAACTGAATTTCAGAAGTTTGTGCAAGTGTGTTACAATTAAATATGTCCATCTAATTGTCCAATGCTCCTGGATCAGAATCACTCCTTCTATCATTCTCAACCAACTCCTTCTCCAAGATTTATTTCAGATTTACTACTTCCTTTATCACATGTGTACATTGAATATTCTAGCTTGACTTGCCCCTTGTTCCATTTTTCATTCATTCTATGCCTTTACAATTATTCCTCTCTGGTTTCAACTTCCTGATAGTCATTCTGTTAAACTGTCTGTTAATACTTTGAAAGGTTTATATACATTCCATGGAGTTTCAATCCTGCATATAATTGAACTGATGTCAGCTTATATTGCCATAATTCATTCATCTGCAATAACAATTTGCAAGACTGGAGACGTGAAGCACCTAGACATGATTTTATTCTCATCCATTTGGAAGATTAATCTTTAGTTAACAAGAAAATTTAAAAATGGCTTAGAATGTATTCCTACCAGTTTTTATAAATGGCTTTGTTCAATGGTGTTCGATTATTTTATTTTACGTGGGATAATATTTTCTACTACCTACAAGATTTTCAAAAAGAAGAAAACTAGAATTTACTACTATAGAGGAATATGATGGAAATAGAAGACAGATTTTATGTTCGTCACATCTCTGATGAGTACCCATATTCAAGACAAAATCATTTTTCTTACTATGTTAGACAGATAGGGAAAAACATAAAACAACATATGATAAGACAACTATTCATGACTTTTTAAAATGTACCTTATGTGATGAAATTTACTTTATTAACTACTGTTTGGGTTTGAAATATGGGTGGCTGATCTATTTAACACATTTCTGGAAGGCACCTACTGAACAAGACATATGGTGAGGGGTATTATTTCTACACTTTAATGAATGGTTGAGCCTGTTTGGCATTAGTGCTGGGTAAATAAATCCACTCTATTGTAATTTGCTCCCTACACATGAAAAACTTGTAATGTCACTAAGTATCATCTACTTGTCAAATGTTATTTTGGTGAATGAGTTTAAAAATTTTATTTGAAAAGTAATATACTTTCAGGAGATTAAATGTAGGTTATCATTGGTTTGAGAATGACAACATTTTTATACTACAGAACCAAGTTTTACTGTACCAATGTTTTGAAGCACTAATGATCTTCTCAATTATTGTTTTACTGAATTATATTTGACTTCTAAGTCGTTTACCTAGCCTTGGCAGACCAATTATGGATCTATCGTTCCAGAAAATATTTTTTGGCCTACTTATTCTGGACTGAAATTTTTCAGTAATCATTAGGGGAGGGGTATTAAAAATAATCTTGTGATATTTGTGATCTTGTTCACTCATATGGGCTGATCATTTGTAAATTGAAATTTTGAATTACTGTACTTTTTCTCAGATTTTGTGATATCTTTCATTTTAAGTTGTCTTGCACTTCACAATTGCTTACCGCTACTTTCTGTGTCTTAAGGAATTGGGGCCCTGA
Source organism: Dipodomys spectabilis (assembly GCF_019054845.1). Classification (NCBI taxonomy): domain Eukaryota; kingdom Metazoa; phylum Chordata; class Mammalia; order Rodentia; family Heteromyidae; genus Dipodomys; species Dipodomys spectabilis. The sequence continues at coordinate 2,118,824 of NW_024870975.1, forward strand.
AATATTATAGGAAAGGAGAAATTGAGATGGGTTTTCAAATACTTTTTGTGGGCATGTTGCATGGGCTTAGGTGAGAAGTCTTGCCCTTGTTATCTGATGATGCAGATAACTGGGACCTGGGATCCTAGGACCTGTGGTTCCTGCAGAAGAACAATACCTTTTAGACATCATATCAGCAAAATTTGGGTATAATCAGTAGGAATGCTTCAGAAATATGGAGAAAAACAGTTTGGGACCAGAGAGTTACAACAATAAAGAGAGCAGCAGAGTAAAATCCCTTATAGCTTAGAGGAAAACAACAAATTTTTACCATGTGAATTCAAAAGACCAAGAACACTTAGAATATACCACACGTTTATACCAAAGACACTGCATTCATACTTTTTACATCCTAATATATATTCTAAACCTATTTATTTATATTCCAATCTATTTATTTGCCGGGAACCGAGTGCTGTTTGCTAGAAAATACAGCTACTATCTTCAACTAAGTGCTGTTTGCTAAGAAAACACAGCTACTACCTTCGATAAGGGCTGTTAAGCCTTGGAGCGTATTGATACCCTGTTTGACAACATTGCTTGGCACCTTCTGAAGATTCCTCACCTATACCTTTTGCAAGATATAATTTGCAGTTTTGGTGCTTAGAAACCCTATTGACCTGCTGATGCTAATTACCCTGCTCAGCGTGCTATATATACTGCTGTGTAAAAAATAAAGTTTGAGACCTTGATCAGAACCCTGTCTTGGTCTCCTTCCTCATGTCTGGTTTGTCTCTCATTCAGGTCAGTTCCTCTTCGAGCCCTTGTTGATCAACCCTGCGGGCCGGGGCATTTATTGGCTTAAATACCAATTTATTTGTCAAATTATCAATTAATTTTAGTAATATTCACTGTGTGAAATATAAAATCAGCACGTATAAATATAAAATATATAACTATATATAATATAAGAAAATGTTTTGCATTGTTCTGTTATGGTTAGGGTATCAAAAGCAACTCTGTTTTAAAGTATTTTTCATTATCTCTACCTCAGTGTTTGGTAGAGTTAGACCTAATGCTTTACCATTTGTTGATGTACAACCTAGAGGCAAGAGGAAATACTGTGATTAAACATTACCAATTTAAGGCCTAATATCAAGGAGAAACATATGGACTTCTCCTGGAACTATGGAAATATTTGGTGATAGAAAGTCAGTAGTGTGAGTTTCTGCCTGGTTGGATGGTAGCCAGGCCAGGACACTAGGTAATTATGCATTTGAACAATTATTTCATCTTCTTGACTTTAGCTACTTTTGAAATGGTAGGTATAATAAATAATTACATTTTGATAAAATACCTTCTAGTCTGAACAGTTCTGTCTGAACTGTTCATCTCTCTATGATCCCTTGTAACATTTTAGTTTTGTTCCATTAAGACAATCTATGCTGTCAAGGTAATATATTCTGGTTGGTGTGTTCCTACATGGAAGAAGGGTCAAGGGTCAGGTAGACATTTGTGCCAGTAAGAACTCATTTGGGAAATTTTAAGCTGTAGAAATTTAGAAGTAGCTCTTAAGCGAGGCTTATATTGAATCCATTAGCTCCACAAAGGTAACTCAGTTGATATATAAGTACTTGAAAAGTCATCACCTTTTTTGGGGGGAGGGTGGTCCGGTCGTGGGGCTTGAACTCTGCGTCTGGGCTCTGTCCCTCAGCTCTTCAGCTCAAGGCTAGCACTCTACCACTTGAGCCACAGTGCCACATGCCCCCAGCCCTAAATTATCCTGATTAATTTTCAGATAGAATCTGGCTTCCTACATGTGTATGATAATGGGCGATGTCCATTTGATGTTATTCTTCCTGGAAATTAGAATAACAGGTGCCTGGCATAGTGTATAGATCTTTCTGTTCAATCTGGGCTTTATCCACTAGCCTCACAACAGTAGCCTCCAATATAGTCAGGATTTTCATAAACTTATCATACCTGATTTTTTAAAAATCGTTGCATTTCCTGCAGGTTCTTGAATACTGAATTAATTTGTGTTTTCTTGGGTTGTTTTGTTTCATTTGATTGTATGTGTTGACTTATTCCTCACTTTTCCTTTTCTTTCACGTTCTTACCTAAAGTGCTGAGAAACCAATTCTTCATTCTCAAGATTGTCAAGGTGAACATTATTTAGTCCAAAGCAATTTAAGTAATATTTAAACACCTTCATATCTATGAATGGTATATGCATGCTAAGCACTGAGAAGGGTCTTTTTATTTTCACAGCCGTCTTTGGCATACACAGACAGATCATGAATTATATGAAGATAATAAAACTACAGATGCTTGCCAGGAGGAGAAAAACCTATTGCTAATTGTTTGATAGAGGCTTCTCTTCTCGTGAAAGAAATATGCTGCTTGCTGCAGGATTTCACAAAATCATATTGCTAGGAAGAGCCAAAACAATCTCCTAACACTATAGAGTTGAGGGAGATGAACTGACCCCTCTATGGTTCATTGGTCTTTTATTCGTTCCTGAGGTAATCACAAGCCTAAGTCATAATATGTCTAATTGCTTTAAAAATACTATTACTGCTTGGCAGCAGGGGCTCCAATCTGTACTCTTAACTACTTAGGAAGCTTGAGAATAGAAAACAGGCCAAATTTTAGTGGATTTCCTTCTCAATCTATAGCTGGGTGCATTGGATCTTTTCCACCATCCTGCACTATCTAGAGACTAAGATTGGAAGGATTGCAGGATCAAGGCCAGCCAAGGTAGGAATCTAGAAAGTTGGTGTGGCAACTCTGATGCCATTGATGATGGGAAGGCTAAAAGGACAGATCAGGTGCATATTCTTGTGGAAAGGGAACCCCTATCCTAAAATTAACCACTGATAGGACGCCAGCCTAGCAAGAACAATAACTCAATTTGAAATCCCCATAATTGCCCACAACCAAAATAGGTATATACATTAACATCCATCAACGTATTATTGTCTGTTCTTTGCTCTAATATAATCTTTATCTGATTATCATATGATGTGAAGCAATAGTTTCTTCATTAACTTATGATATATTTTAAAATACCTAGAAAATTCTTTCTCACGTATTAAGTGAAAACAAATGGCAAATTTCCACATTCCTTACATATTTGACTACCACTAAAAATTCATCTAATGATTATTATAGTAATAGATTCTGATTTATTACTTTACTTTGTAACAGTTTTTAAACTTTTGGCTTCTCTGCTGAAGTTTAAGTATTCGAATAGTATCATCAAAGTATATTCCTCGGGTACTTGGGGCAGTTTTGTACAAGGTTTTTAACAGATGGCTTCTAAGAATTCTTAATTGGTATATTATTTGGTTTATTTTTAATTTCAATTTAATTTCATTGTAAAGGTAATGTACAGAGGGGTTACAGTTACATAAGTAAGGTAATGAGTACATTTTTTATGGAAAGAACATTGTTATTCACTCTATCGATTTTTTTTTTGTACACTCAAAAAACTACTGATGCTTTTGCTGTTGCTATTGATCAATGGGTACTTTTGCTTTCGTTGTTCATGCATTTTTTATTATAAAATTGGTATACGGTGGGTTTACAATTACTTAAGTCAATTAAAGAGTACATTTCATTTTATTTTCTAAATTTCAAATTTTGAACTTAATCATTTTCTTTTTTGTGGGGGGTAATTCTTTTTTCAGAGTTGTAGAATTAGTTAATTTAATTTTTCATAATTTTTACACATTTAAATTATTCATATACATATATTTTGCTTTAAAAATATTTAACATGTGAATTTTTAAGATTATTTTAATTTTTATATGGTTGGTGAATTTAAATAAATTTATTTTCTTAAAGTTCTAAACATTTTTCCAGTTAACAAATACTTACTGTATTTTCAAGAAGCACAAACTTCATTAAGAAAGGCTTCATTACCTGTTCACTTTTTTTGTAAATATTTGTACTTGAATTTTAAAAAAAAGTTTAATCTGGGCATGGTGATATGTGGCTTCCATTTTCTAGCTATGGTAGGAACTGCAAGTAGGGTTTGTAAATAGGGAGAGCCTGAGAAACTATGAGACCTTAGTACAAAAATATCCAGAGTGGGGCTGGGAAGGTGGCTCAGTGGTAGAGTGCTTGCCTTGCATGCATGAAACCCTGGGATCGATTCCTCAGCACCACATAAGCAAAAAGAAAGAAGCTGGAAGTGGCGCTGTGGCTCTAGTGGTAGAACACTAGCCTTGAACTGAAGAGCTGAGGGACAGCGCAAAAGCCGTAAGTTCAGGCCCCAGGACAGGAACCCAAAAAACAATATTCAGAGTGAAATAAATAGAGATATAGCCATCCCTAGCGCGATATAGAGCACCTGGTTATCATATTCTAAATCTTGAGTTAAAACTCCAATAACATCAATCTTTGGTAAAAATAAAAGGATACATGTTTCAAAATGTTTATTGTATAAAACTCTTTGCAAAGGTTCTCATGTCTTCTATTTCTTAATTTTCAATATACTTAATCTATAAGAATCCAAGCATATCGTGACTATTTTATTTCTACTTAATTTTAAATAGTACAAGCAATATTATGATTCAACATATTAAACTAGTTTTACTATTTGTGATAATTTACTCTGTTAATATGATAATATCAATATTCCAAATGTATGTATGTGTTGTGTGTCTGTGTTTATGTCGTTTTTGTGTGTGTGTGTGTGCTTTGTGTGTACTTTGTAATGCTTGGGTGATCACTCTACTGTTTCACATATGCTGGGCCAAGTTTTTACCACTGAACTATACTGTCTAGTTATAATGTAAATATTGTTTTAAATTATGACTTTTAAATTTTCATTCCTAATATGTTTTTATCAAAATTATATATGATAAAATGTGATCCATATTCTATCCATGATAGCAATTTTTATTATTATTTTATTGTTTTTTAGAATATTTCCACTGCTTTTCTACTTCTAAACTCTTGTGTTTGTGATTGATAAAGGTTTTATTTTGCTTCTTTTCTCTCTTCATTCTTTTTGCCTTTAGAGTTTATCTATTCTTTCTTTTTTTTTCTTCGGAAATTAGTCATCATATTCCTATTACAATTTCTTTACATTGTAACAGGTCTATACAATGCTTTATTTTCTATTTTATTTTTTCCCATCTTCTCTGACTCTTAGTCCACACTATTAGGTAGAATAAAAAGAAACTTGATTCAGAATACTTTGATTATTTTTCTCCTCTTCTCTGAAGTCTTTCTGTTCTTTGAAACACAATAGCAATTACATATATCTCCTATGTGGTCCATCATTTTATTCTATCCCCTCTCACTCTCCTCTGTAGTACAGCTCAAGTCGTTATTATTCAAATTTATTATGCTATTGTGTTAACTAAATCTTAACTCATTCCTAAATTAATTTTAGATGATTCAAGCATTCTCTAAAGACATTTTTCTATATATAATATCTGGGGTCTTGTGTTTTCACAAGGTGCAAAATATGAGTGACTATCAAACATCTAGATATCTCTGTAGAATATTGGTCCACCTGTTCAATAAACTCGTATGTAAATTTAAGGAATACAGGTCAGTCAGAACAAATGTGTAAAATGGTGTAGCTTGAGCCCTCATATTAGATTTGAACCTTATTACCATGTTTAGTAGTGAAAGAACAGACACATAGAAGAATGTAACAGATTTATCAAAAATAAATTCTTAGTTCTATTGTTAATAGATATTGACCAGGATGCCATGACTTAATGAAATAAAAATAGAATCTTAAATGGATGTATTGGCACTATTGCCTCTCTAGATTTAAAATGATCGTAGGCTAGTACCTCAAACGTTATGCAAAAATTTAAAATAAAAATGATTATCAAACTAAATGTGAGATATAAAATCCTATATAACCTAAATGTACAGATTCATGACATTGGATCAGTAATGGTTTCTAAAAATTTGACATATAAAGCAATAGAGACTAAAGATAATCAATAATTAACTGGTTAACATCAACTGATAACCTTTCATAATTCTATGAAAGTAATGAAAACATATCCAACAGATAGATATTTGTTAATGCTACAATGTTAATGCTACAACGATCCTGAGTCTTAAGTACATTCAAATCTTCTAATTCTATATAAAAATTTTCCCGAACAGGATATTTCTTAAAGAACGTATGTAAATTAGTAGTTAATAGGAGGAGCATATGAAATAGGCTCCTCTTTATTATCTAAGAAAAAAGAAAAAGAAAACTCACTAGTATGACCATAAATATAAAAAGATGACACAAAATACAGTAATGCATTTGTGGAGAAATTCATATACTCTACATAGCACAATGATTTGTATAATACTGCAATCATTTTAGCAAGCAAGTTTTCAAGTCTTAATAAGGTTAAAGAGAATTGTATATTATTCAGACATCACACTTATATGTATATATTAAAGAGAAGTAAAAAAAAAATGTTTGGACAGGGAATGTAGTTCATTGACAGTGCACTTGTATATTGTGTGTGAGACCCTGGAAATAATCCCCCAAATCAAATTTGAAAAGAGACACTAGAGAGGATATATGCTGGACAAATTCCTGTAACTGAATTTTATATCTATTTTAATATCTGTTCTAAAATTTACAGCATTTCTATTTGAAGAAATGCAAGTTCGTGAAACTTAGGTTTGGAAAACCTATGAGTGTAAAATTCACTTCCAAAGCACTAAAATGTCTACAATAAAAGGAGATAGTATATTGCATGTGAATTTCATGTCAGCAAAAAAATTGCTTAAAATACTTCACACAAATTGCAGAATACCTGAAAATATGTTTTCGGTGTTGGCTAAAAATTCTTTGTAAACTACACCTTTTAAAATGAAGATGTGATTTCTGTTTATTTTCAGTTTTTTGATCCGTTTTTTTGAGTTTATGCAGAGATAACCGAATCAAAAAGTGTATGTGATAATTAGAATATCTAGGAATTACGCATCACTTATAAGTAATTGATAACCTTTTCTGGAAGAAACTTTTAGCAAATGACAAAAGACCCAAATCTATGCATCTGCATTTTATGAAACCTATATGGTATTTGCTCAATCCAAATGCTTTTCTCTCCTTTGCTAGGAAAAAGTTTTCTCAAGATGAGAGCCAACAGCAGTGAAAAGAAACAAAATACACATTCATGTTGATTTATTTGTGAAAATAACAAATGAAATAAAATAATTGTACTTAAGAAACTCCAATGTTAGTATCTATGAAGATGTTCCTGAATGCCAACATGCATTGATTTTTTTTTAGTTTTAATTTCTACGAATATATGAAAAGTAGAACACGAAAACAAATATAATCTTAGAGCAAACCAGCCTTGAAATAATTTTCTTAATTGTTTTGAAATTACAAAAGAATTGATACCATTGAGGAAATGATCCTTTCCTATGGAAATCATTTAAAAATGTTTATCACTTATTATAATTCAAATACAAAACAAGAGTAATTTTATATAATCATTACAAGTATCATTTTATTACTATCATAAAGTAGAATAAAAGACCAATCCAAATATATTATCATATTCTTAATTTCTAATCATTACCTAGATAACTCAATCAAAATAGTCATGTCTTTAACATAGACATAATTATTCTATAATTTTTACTTAACATTTTTCAGAGGCATGTATTAATGTTTCTAAGAAATGTTCACAGCAGTTAAAAAATGCTTTTGTGAAATTAATGTGAAATTAATTTGACATATTTTGTTGTGGTTGTTTGCAAGGCATGAGCATTGTCTCTAAACCTTTTTATGCACAAAGCCAGCACTATACAACTTGAGGCACAGAGCTAATTAATGTTTTTAGTGGTTAATTGGAGATAAGAATCTAACAAATACTTTTCTGTCTGGGCTAGTTTCAAACACAATTCTAAGATCTAATTACACAGAATAGCTCGAATTATAGGCTTGAGTCACTGGCACTTGGTTTGATGTATTTATTTAATTTTAATTATGTCTTAAGATATTTGTTTCACTATAATGAACATCGTTCTACACAAATATTTAGATATATGTATATATTTCTGATGACAATCTCCAAAAATGTATGTCTTTCTACATATTATATATATATATATATATATATATATTTATATATATAAATATATATATATAAATATATATATATATAAATATATATATATATAAATATATATATATATAAATATATATATATAAATATATATATATATTTCTGAAGACAAACTCCCTATAAAACTTTATGCTACTATTTTTGACCTTTTTTAATTTCAAAGATATGCAGTCTATTTTCCCTAATGTTTCCTAGAATAAAATAACTAATATTTAAATAGAATGTAGAGTTTATTATTTTCAAGGGAATTTTCGAAATACTCATGATATTGTAGTAACATTTACAGTATATTACTTGAAATAATTTTGTTCAAACTCTTAAATATTTGTGTGTAGTGGTGGGGAGAGCGGAAGTTAATCCATACTGGTGAGGAATTTCCAATACTTCAAAAATCTATTCTACAATTTGTTATAAGCATATAGTCAAGCTACCTGTTATGGTTAAGTTTTTTTATTTCTTTATTTGTTTTAAATTTTAAATTGGATGCATGCACAATGGTAACATTAAAACTATTAATCGACAGACAAATGATTGCAAAATCATAGATACATATCACACTTTCAATATTTAGCATTTATGATGTTAGTAATAATTTTGGTGGAAATGATAGTGACCACAGTGTACCCTAAAAATTACAATGTTGTGATTGAAAAGGAAAAAAAAACTTTACACATTTTTGAAGCTAGATTTCCCACATTGAATACATGGTAATTAACAGCATTGGATTACGTACAGTAAGAATAACAAGAGGAGAGTTTCAATATCAAGAAATAGAACCACATTAAACAGGTAGAAACAGTAAAAACCCTAAAGTTATTCCTACAGACTCTCTAATGTATACTCACTTTTCTTGGTGGTTTTTTTTCTTATAATTAAAATCGTTAATTTCCACATTTTGATGGATTAAGATGTAGTTTTCAACTTAGTGTGATTAGTTCAAATAACATTCTCATATAGATACTATTCAATAACTCTGTTTTCCAATGATATATTAAGAGTATGTTCTTCAATACAGCTGTAAACACATGACACAATTTACATAATACCACTTACTTATCTGTAGTTACCTTAAAAAGACATAGACCTTAGAGCCAGGAGGTGAAATTTATTTTTCTCTCTGCAGGAAACAATTAGTGGCTTTATACCATATACTTTATAAGATAAGGTGGAAAATGTAAGGACTCTGGGGTTCAAGCCTAATGACCAAGAAAAGTAAAAAGGGAAAAAAAGGCAGTAAAGCAATATTTTAAAGCTAATGTGCACAAAAATGGTCTAGAAATAAAATTATAACAGCCCCTGGACTGGCAAAAAAAAGATTAAAATGAAATTGCCTTCAATCATTCATTTAGACAATCTATACTGAGGGCAGGCTATTGGAGATCATATCACTAACTAGAATTTGAGAAAATCACAGTTCAGAACCAGTGTGCAAGGAACGTAGTAAGATCCTCATATCATCCTAAGCCTGGCATGCTGCAATGCATTTGTGATCGAGTTACTTGGCAGACAGAGGTGAGGAACTTAGCCTCTGTTCAGCCCTCAGCACAATTGATAACCTATGAGCAAATAACTAAATTGAAAAAAGATTGTTCTAATGGTAGAATACTTGTTCAAACAACAAAGTATCTAAATTCATATTCACTTCCTAAAAGAGAAAAAAAGGAAGAAAAAAGAGGAAAGAAAAGAGAGTAGAGAAGGAGGAGGAGAGAAGGGAAGGAAGGAAGCAAGCAAGCAAGGAAGGTAGGAAGGAAAGAAAGAAGGAAAGAAGGAAGGAAGGAAGGAAGGAAGGAAGGAAGGAAGGAAGGAAGGAAGGAAAGAAGGAACAAAGGAAGGGAGGGAGAGAGGAAGGGAGGGGGGGAGGAAGGAAGAAGGAAAAGAAAAGAAAAGAAAGAAATGGTGGAAGAAAGAATGGGAGGGAGAAAGAGAGATATAAATAAAAACATCAGCATGTGTTCGATGTTAATAATGACCCTAAGTCATTTTAGCTATTATTGGCATCATTTAATTCCCTGGGAAGAGACATTTTGAATCCAGCCCTATTGTGTGGACTTGGAATTCCCGAAAGTCCACCAGAGACCATGACCAATGCAAACAGCAAAAGAGTCGTATATTTGCAAGCTCAAGCTTGGTCCTTTGCACATCGGGTAACCGGTGAGGCTAAGAGTCCCTAAGCACAAAATCAGCACAGCTTTAATAGTATTGAACAAACAAGTTTAGGGAACTTCCACACAAGCAGTTACATGATTGGTTTGAGTCCACCCTAACCACATTGCCCTTTTTCTGAACTATTGGTATGTTCTGTTCCTGGAACACTTGGGCAACTGTTCTGCTTTCTTAAGGTTGGGCAGGGTTGTTAGCAAACTGCGTTTTTTTTCTCTCTCTTTGAGTTACTCTGAGGGCAGCCTAGCACAAGATGGTGGGGGTAATCTCAAATTGGAGTTACTGTGGCTCTTCATTCTCTCCTCTTCTAGAGCATCAGGGACCAATCATGGTCCCCTAATTGGTACAGTCTTCTATATTTACAGTTTGGTATTGGGATCTCAGAACTAATAGATGGACTGTGCTGATCTACAAGGTCTACAAGGTCCAATTGTGAGTAACAAAAATTAACAGTACCAAAGGTCCTTATATTTTCTTCCAGCAATCCTGACTCCATATACCACAGCTAACTTACCATTATACCAGCTGTACTCGTAAGCTCCAATTTTAAGACATACTAATACCATTTACTACATACTTAAACTTTCTGAGGTTTTTCTTCTTTACAAACATTTTAAGACAATCCTTACTTTTTAAATCCTTTCTTATCTAGTGGATACCAATTTTCCCCCAATTCCTTCCTAAGGCTTTCTTTACTACATTCCTATTCTTTACAATTTCTTGAGCTCCTTTGTGGCTAGAGTTTAAAACTGCACATTTTTCTTTTGATTTGTGGAACCAAGTTATCTCAGAAAGCCTCAAGGCACCCGTGGGATGAAAAACTTGCAAGATTTTAAGGCTAAGATTAGGGCTGGGTGTCATTCCTCCTCTTACCTCCATTAATTAAAATAATTCTCTCCTTTATCTTTAAAATACACCCAGGAGGAAGCAGATAATGACCATACCAGAGCCAAACTAGGTTGTGACCCTGAAGTGCCTAAGGCAAGGCAGTAATATCCTTGCCCCAAATATCCACTGTGGGAGTAGAGTGGTTACTTGATATCACCAAAAGAATGTCCCACAAGATCTTAGTTTTAGCAGCTTTCAACCAGGAAGCATTCTCAGGTAATGGAATCAGGCAGGAGTTCAGTCTACTTTTACCAGGGTGGAGATGGTCTGGGTGATGATATAGATTTCTTCCAGGTGACTGTCAAGTTGTCGTTGAACTTTACTCATTAGGGTGTGCAGCAGCAGCAGCAGCAGGGACTCTCTGTGGATTCAAGGGACTGTCACACCTCGTTCTGGGCTGCAAATTCCTACAAAGACTGGTTAGGGATTCATTGCATAGGCTTGGCAGGCTATGACTCACCTAGTTTTTTAGACTATTTAAATAGTAGCCCAGGACAATTAACCAAAATGACAATTTTTTAAACTAGATTGTACTTTTAATAAGATTAGGATTTTCTAAGCAGATATAGAGGGCTCAGGCCTGTACTATTATTTCCCATGCCTTTTCCTTCTATCTATTCTATTTTGTCACATTTTTAAAAAAGATACTCTGGTCCCTTGTTCTTAAATGGAGATAATGGGCGAAGATTCTGTCACTTCTTCAAACTGACTCAGGGGTGTTGATCCTACCTAACCAGGAACATATAATCTTAGCCTATTTTACAAAGAGGTTACCAAGGTTAGATGTCATTAAGAACAACATTTTAACTTTTGAAAAATGCACAGACATTTTTTCTGGCTACAGCAGTGATGCTTATTTAGCCATCTGCTTTGCAAAAAGATCTTCCAGGATGGCTTACGAATGTGATCTCTTGTAATCCTAACAATGTCTGAGTTTTCTCTGCAGGCCTTCAGACAGATATTAATAGAAAAAAAAAACTCAAGTTATAAAACTTTCCTGAGCAGATGAATTTCTTGTAGCTGGTGTCAGCCCAAAAGTTAATGCCAATAAGAGCTTTTGGCACATACAGGCGTTGGGATCTAAACTATCCTCCACATTTTACAACCTTAGACTTTTAGTACTATCACAGATGACTGACAAGTTCCTGTCCCTTACAAGGTAGATAGTCATAGACATTAGACATGCTTACAAACTATCTTGCCATGACCTCCTGGCTCTGACCAATATTTGAAGGGCCACACACAAATGACTCTAGGATCTTACATTATTTCTGCCATCCAAGCATTGGCTTACGGTATCTGGATGCTCCTACATTGCTTTCATACAAGGAATGGTCTCTCCATATGGGGAAAAATGCCTTATTGACATTTCCCTTAGTTGGTTGCTGGACTTGAACTCAGGGCCTGACTGCTGTCCCTTAACTCTACAGCTCAAGGCTAGCACTCTGTCACATTGAATCCTAAAGCAGGTCTGCTTGCTTTTTCAGCCTTCTGGTGACTGAGTAGAGGTGACAGTCTCACACGGACTTTTTCTGCCCGGGCTGGATTCAAACCAGTTACAGATCAATGAATCTCATAAAAGGCCACTTTACTCCAATTAAAAGCAACAAGGTGATCAACATAGAAGTAGTTTTAAGCATATTCTTACATGAAACATATTAAGAGCAAAAGTTACATCTGACAAGAATCCTCACTCCTTTTTGTGGGCCTGATGAGAACTGTTACAAAAAAAAAACATGACAACAAACTGAAATAGGAATTAATTATTTTGGTAATCCTAATTTTTCCTTTTTGTATTTTGAGGCAAATGTTTAGAACAATTATACTTTTAAACTTTATATACAGAAACCCATTCTAATTTTAAGCCTCCTATTAATCTCTGTTTTAATATTCTATACTTTAGTTTTTAGTTGCATTTTGAAAAATCCCTTGAACTTTCATGGCTAAGTGTGTCACCAATTTCCTCTTGGTTGCTTGTTTTAAAACAGATACACATGAAAACTTTTAAACTCAAATAACATTTTTTCTTAATGCAAAAATTACAATTACCATCACTGTACCAAGAAACTAGACTTAACACCTTTATGCCTTAAAAAAAAACATACACAATGGCAGAATATCTTTGAAAGCAAATAACATTATACAAATAAAATTTTAACCCTCTTTTTAAGGCCTTCTTAATTTTAATTTTAACACATCCAAGGGGCAGTTTTAGCAATGCTAATCAGATCTTTATATCACTCATTTTTACCATCATGTTTCCAGTGTCTATGTGAAGGGAAAAGTGACAGAATAAAGATGGGCCACTTGGCCCTTCCTGTGGAATAGGTACGCACACAATCCGACACTTTAGGGTTAGATGAACTGCTATTGAGCCAGTTTGCCCACTTTCACCATGGGAGGACTCCTCCCATGGCCTGTTCCACCATGCATGACGAGCTGAACTGCACTTCTGCCTGTTCACTGTTCACTCCTAAAATAGGTTTTTTGTTAGCTTCTAAGTTTCTCCTTTTTGTTAAGCCCGATATCTTGATTACAGTATAAACAGCCTTATGCATTCTAAAATACCAGATTTTCTAATCTTCAAGTTAAAGTATCCTTAAAAAGCTATTTAAAACCATTTGAAAATGCCTTAAAATGTTTTGGTAATGTCCAAACCTCATAACCTTTTGAATTTTAAACTCAATTTCACCCAATTGTTACATCACCCTGGAAATTTCTATCATGAATATGATCACAAACACATACAAAACACACTCACATCTTTAAGCACCCAAAAATCAAATCAGTTGTACATACATTTTCTAAAGTCTTCAAACAAAACGTTAAGACAATATTTCTTTTAAACTAGGTAATTTTCTACAGCTTCATTTTCTCAGGGATTGATTTTTTAGCAAGTCATTTCACCAATTGATCTTTTCACTCACTTCTGTTGGAGTAAGGCTCATGGGGGGAGGTGGTCACCTGAAAATAAACTGTCCTGAATTTTATCCAATTTTTATTTTTATTTTTTTCTTCTTAATGTTTTTTTAAATTGTGAAAGTACTCTACAGAGGGGTTAAAATTGCATGGGCAAGATAATGAGTACATTACTTATGAAGAATTGTAGCCTCCTCCTTTGATTCCAGTTCCCATCCCTTCCCATCCTCTCCCCGCCCCCCACCTAATCCTCCTCCCCTTCTAACCCTCACCACCCAAGGTGTAAAGGTCGTTTTTGACATAACCAATTGTATATCTCATTGTTGAAATAGGTCCGCCTGTATCCTTATTTAAACGATTTGTTTTTTCCCTTCCTCTCCACAAATTATACCGACATCGAATACAGTGAAAGCAGGGGTTATACTATGGGGGAAGGACATACAAAGCACCAAAGAAATAATCTTATATGTGTTAGAAACAATCACATGAAAGAAAAATACATTTGAATATGTATTCAAATTATCTGACGTTTCTGCTTGACACAGACAAATATTAGTTAGTGCAAATAAGGGAAACCATGGGACCTATGTTCCTTTGGGCCTGGCTTACTTCACTTAACAAAATTTTTTCCAAGTCTCTCCTTTTCCTAACAAATGGGGCAATGTCATTCTTTCTGATGGAGGCTTAAAAATCCATTGTGTGTATATACCACATTTTCTTGATCCATTCATCTACTGAGGGGCATCTGGGTTGGTTCCATATCTTAGCTGTGGTAAATAAACCTGTAGTAAACATAGTTATGCTGGTAGCTTTAGTGTGATCTTGTTTGTGAACATTTGAGTAAATGCCCAAAAGTGGGATTGCTGGGTCATAGGGGAACTCAAGTTGATTCAAAACTTTGGCAAGTAGCAGGGTATAAAATTAATCCCGAAAAATCAATGGCTTTTTTGTATTCCAACAATGAGAAAAGTGTGGCTGAAATTAGGAAACCAACTCCGTTTGGAATACCTCCACAAAAAAATAAAATACCTCGGAATTAACTAAACCAAAGAAGTGAATGACCTCTATGATGAAAACTTTAAAAACCTGAAAAAGGAATTCAAAACAGAACTAAGAATGTGGTAAAAAAAAAAAAAAAAAAAAAAAAACTCCCATGTTCCTGGATTGGACAGATCAACATAGTGAAAATGGCAATACTTCCCAAGGATATCTACAAATTCAATGCGATACCTATCAAAATTCCAACTTCAGTCTTCAAGGAAATAGAAGAGGCAATCAAAAAATTCATAGGGAACAATAAAGGACCCCGAATATCTAAAATAATTCTCAACAGAAAGAACAGTGCTGGAGGAATATCAATACCAAGTTCCTAACTCTACTACAAAGCCATAGTAATCAAAACAGATTGGTACTGACACAAGAATAGACCTCAGGATCAATGGAATTGAACCAAAAACCCAGAAATGAACCCACAGACCTATAGCCATCTAATTTACTATAAGGAAGCTAAAAAAATAAAATGGAAAAAAGACACCCTCTTCAGTAAATGGTGATGCCAAAATTGGTTAACAACTTGTAGAAAACTAAAGCTAGATCCTTATATATCACTCTGCACCAGAATCAATTCCAAATGGATCAAAGACCTCGGAGTCAAAGCAGACACTCTTAAAACATAACAGAATGGAATAGGATAAACCCTAGGTCTCCTTGGCACAGGCCGAAATTTTCTTAATAGAGACCCAGAAACACAACAAGTCAAAGAAAGGTTGGACAAATAGGATTGCATGAAATTGCAGAGCTTCTGTATGGCAAAGGACATAGCTAGCAAGATCAATAGAAAGCCCACGGATTGGGAGAAGATCTTCACTAGCCTTACAACAGACAAGGGTCTCATATCTAAAATATACCTCAAACTCAAAAAATTAAATTCCTCAACAACAAATCTTCAAAGAAACAACTGCCCAATAAACAATTGTGCTAAAGACTTAAAAAGAACTTCTCTGAAGAGGAAAGAAGGATTGCCAAAAGACACATGAAGAAATGCTCAACCTCCCTAGCCATAAAAGAAATGCAAATCAAAACAACATTGAGATACCGCCTCACCCCAGTAAGAATGGGTATAATCAAGAACTCTAATAACAACAGATGCTGGAGGGGATAAGGACAGAAGGGAACCTTACTGCATTGTTGGTTGGTGTGTAAACTTATTCATCCACTTTTATCCAATTTTAGACAAGAGCAATTTCCATTGTCTGGACTAGCTGAAAAGTCAAAACTGGCACATATCCTTCTATATGACTGAACTCAGCTGGAGTCTGGAACTTTTATTTCACCAGAGATTTTCAAATAAATAACAAAAACACTAAAACCAAAAACCCACATTTAAAACTAGTACAAATTCTAAAACAGAACTAGAGAAGACAATAACCAAAGGCTGAGTTTATCCCTACCAGAACTCTGTGCCGTTCTCACTCAGCAAGCTGAATCCAGAGTCTGCTGAGTGAGCCTACCACACTCAACCAGAACTTCCCTATCTCTGGAAACATACAACATAGGACAATCAGGTCTCAGTGAATGGGCTGACATCTCATCAATATTTGTAGACCCAAGGGCCTTCCAAGGGGGAAGAGAAGTCCAAGTCATTTTGGGGCTAGGGAAATCAGTCCGTAGAGGCTATCCCCTCAGACTGGCAGAATCTCCCCCATACTCCGACCTCCCTGGGCCATGGCCTAAGGCTAAAATAAACCCCAAATGACAAACAGAACAGTCAACAAAAAAAAACAACTTACAAAGGCACACTGCAGCTTTGTAAATTGCCAACCAAAAAGTGCCAGTCTACAGACTTAGAGTTTCCCAAAAATGTCCGTCCTAAACAGCAATCTACCCAGAGGAGTCTGAGGACGTCTTACTCACAGACCCCATTGGCAGTCTTATAGCATGTCTACCAAGACACCTTGCCAACCAGAGAATAGACCCCTTGGGAATCCAGAATTACAGGTACAGAACCTGCTGGCAAACAAATATACAGAAAGGCAATGACTTGACTCAAGAGCTGGGTTTTTTGGGATTCTGTGGAGGAGCGTCTAGAGGGTCCTATGAGGCAGGTACCAGATGAGCCCCCAGAAATGTTGTTTGAACTTGGGACCCCCAAAGATCACCGGAGACCATGACCAATGCGAATAGCCAAAGAGTCGTATATTTGCAAGCTTAAGCTTGGTCCTCTACACACTGGGCAACCAGTGATTCTAAGAGTCCCCGAGCACAAAATCTGCACAGCTTTAAACAAACAAGTTTAGGGAATTTTCGCACAAATAGTTACATGATTATTTTGAGTCCACAATAACCGCTCTGCCCTTTTTCTGAACTACTACTATGTTCTGTTCCTGGAACACTTGGGCAACTGCTCTGCTTTCTTAAGGGTGGGCAGGGCTGGTGGCAGCCTGTGTTTTTTTATTGTCTCTTGGCGTTATTCTGAGGGCAGTCTAGCAAAAGATAGTGGGGTTAATCTCAAATTGGAGTTATTTTAGCTCTTCAGCCTGAATAAACAATACTATACCACATACAAAGCTCTGTAAAACACAGGTCTGGTTTACACTTTTGGACCAATAGGAGGGTATGTCTAGTACTGTTGCAGGTGTGTCTTAAGGTGTGTGGAGTTTTTCATCTTGATAATCTTGAAATGATGAAATAGACTAACTACAGAATTAACTGGGCCAATACATGCTGAGACCTATTTTAAGTCACAGCTTAACAAAGAGCAATATTTACAATTAATATATAGAAGAACAAGACACCGCAACCGAAATTATTCACATATTTTCACACAATATGTATCTGCCGGGCAACAGAACCCCAAACTAGACTAAGGCATCTAAGAGCTATCTAATTATTGTTGCCTTTTTGCAATACTGCTTTCCTATCATATTGATTAGTATGAATTCTATGGCCAGTATAAAAACACATTTGTAATAAAAGTTACTAGATGGGACCTTCATGAATGAAGGTGGTGTGGGGTTTCTGGTGGAGGCCTGGCAGGTGAACTGGTTTTCAGTGAAGGAGGGACTGGTCACTGTGGAGGAGGCTGTTTGCGGCAGAGCTTTGAGAAGAAAGAACAAGGCTACAATGGAGGAGGTTAGCTAGAGAAGGGGTAGAGCACTGTGAGCCCTTGTGGGATATGTAGGGTGAGGTTTCCCATAAGTCAGGGAAGGAAATGGAGGCAAGAGGCTGACAGAAGGTGGGGATTCTGGTGCAGGAATGCGGAGATATGAGGTTGAGGCTTTTCAGGGTCTGGCTTTGAGAGGGCAGGGTAACACTAGGAAGACTTGAGCTAGTAAGGGGTGGGGTTTCTGGTGGAGAATGGCAGGCCTCCCACCCCTTGGTTTTTTCCATGATGATGTTTCCATTCTCATCTCTGAGTGTATTTATTTGGATGTCTTCTCTTCTTTTTCTGATAAGATTTGCTAAGGGTCTGTCAATTTTGTTAATTTTATCAAAGAACCAACTCTTTGATTTGTTGATTCTTTCTATAGTTTTTTTGGATTCTAATTCATTTATTTCTGATTTAATTTTAATTATTTCTTTCCGTCTACTGGATTATGGTTTATCTTGTTGCTCTTTTTCAAGGAGGTTCAGATGTGTCATTAAATTGTTGGTTTCAGATCTCTCCAATTTGTTGATGTAGGAGCTCAGAGCTATAAACTTGCCTCTGAATACTGCCTTTGCTGTCTCCCAGAGGAGCTGGTAATTTGTGTGCTCATTTTTGTTGAATAGTATGAACATTTGAATTTCCTTTCTAATCTCTTCCATGACCCACTCGAGATTCAGCAGTGTGTTGTTCAGCCTCCATGTGTTGCTGGACTTTCTTTGGTGGCTTTTGGTTTTGAATTCTAATTTTATTCCTTTGTGGTCAGAGAGAATGCAAGGTATAAATTCAATGTTTCTGAATTTGGACAAGTTTGCTTTGTGGCCTAAAATGTGGTCTATTTTAGAAAATGTTCCATGTTCTGCTGAGAAAAACGTGTATTCTGATGCTGTTGGGTGAAATATTCGGTAGATGTCTGTTAAATCTAGTTGATCTATGCAGCTGTTTAGATCTGCGGTTTCTCTGTTGAGTTTTTGCCGTTGATCTATCTAGTGGGGAGAGTGGTGTGTTAAAATACCCAAAAATTAATGTGTTTGGATCTATGTGGGATTTGAGGGAAAGTAGTGTTTCTTGGATAAATTTAGGTGCTCCGGTGTTTTGCGGATAGATATTTAGAATTGTAATATCCTCCTGAAGGAGAGATCCCTTAATTAGTATGTTGCAATCTTCTTTAATCTCTTCTCATGAATTTTAATTTGAAGTCTATTTTATCTGATATTAGGATTGCAACTCCCGCCTGTTTATGGGGGCCGTTTGCTTGGTAGATTTTGCTCCAGCCTTTAACATTGAAAATGTGTTTGTTTTTAAGGGCAAGATGTGACTACTGATCCAACTAGACAGTCTATGTCGCTTAATTGGAGAGTGAAGTCTGTTAATGTTAAGAGATAGGACTGAGAGGTATTTGGGAGTTCCTTCCATGTTATCCACCTTCTTTGAGGTTGCAAAAATTGGGTTCTTCCTATAGTTCTTGGATTGTCAGTTTGGGTGCAGTTTCTTGGCCTTTATTCTGGTCTTGTTGGTTTTCTATGTGTAGGACATCTTTAAGAATCATTTGTAGGGCTGGTTTGGTGGAGATGTATTGTTTCAATTTTTCTTTGTTATGGAAGGTTTTTATTTGGCCTTCAGTTATGAAGCAGAGTTTAGCTGGGTACAGTTTTCTTGGTTGATAGTTGTTTCTTTTTAGGGCTTTGCATACATCATTCCAGGCTCTTCTTGCTTTGATTGTCTCTGCTGAGAAATCTGAGGTGATTCTAATTGGTTTCCCTTTATAGGTGATTAATCTTTCTTCTTCACAGCTTTAATGATCTTTTCCTTGGTCTGAGTTGACCCTGTGTGGATTATAATGTGATGGTGGGATGTCCTATTCTGATCTGTTCTATTTGGAGTTCTAAAAGCTTCTTGTATCCGAATAGGCCTATCTTTTTGCATGTTTGGAAAGTTCTCTGCAAGGATCCTGTTAAACAAATTTCCTAGACCATTAACTTCGGTTTCTAGGTGCTCCTCTACTTCCATTATCCTTAGATTAGGTCTTCTGGTGGTGTCTTCTAAGTGTTGGATAGATCTATCATATTTCTTTGACTTGTCTTGGATGGTTGTGTGTTCTTTCTCTATATCTAGGCTGACTTCAATCCCTTACAGTTCTCCTGTCCTGAAAAACTATTTACTGAACAAAATGGAACAATGATTGTACAGTCATATAAACCAGAGTGAGCAGTATCACACTAGTCAAAACACCAGAGAAAAATAAGTAGAGGAATCATTATCTGCATTTCACCAGTGTCAAACGACCTACTACTGCTCCATATGTTTAAGTGGGACAACTAATAGATATTTTGCTAGGTGCCAGTGGCTCACACCAGCAATCCTAGCTACTCAGGAGACTGAGATCTGAAGTTTGTGTTTCAAAGCGAGCCCAGGATAGAAAGTCCATGAGATTCTTACCTCCAATTACCTACCAAAAAGCTGGAAGTGTTACTGTGGCTCAAGTGGTAGCGAAGCAGCTCAGGGACAGCACACAGGCCCCAGAACTAGCGCACACACAAATACAGATGCTTTTAGTTTTCCTGGCCATGTTCATTTTTATAATGCTTCTTTTGGTGAAGATTTTGTAAGTCAAATAATCTTGATGCCAATTAATAGCTATGCTGTCTTGGGCTTGTAGTCCTCATCTTCATCTTCCTTGCCTGTACAATGAAGAAAATTCTTTACAAAACTGGTGCAGTAGGCTAATACAGTCATAATGTAAATGTGTGAAAGTGTAATCAGGTAAATTGAGGGGTGGGTTGGGAGAGACAGAGAATGATAAAATTGGTGACATCAATCAAGATGTACTCACAAAATGACATTAAATTAAAACTCCTCAAAATTAAAAATTAAAACACCTTTTTACACTACTTATGTATAATTTCTTAATTAGAAAAAAGTGTAACCAATACATCAGTGCAATCCACACCTCTTAGGTACATATTGCACATAGCTGTTTTTTTAAAAGCATACAGAACAGAGAAGAGTGGAACAAATCATTTCCTGAATAAAACTGATCAACTCTACCCCAAAGTTATCATCAATATTTATGTTGACATACACCCTTGATTTCATGCACTGAGAGCATATTTCCCCTCCATCCCTCAATCCTGGGTTTGTACTCAGGGCCAAGATTCTGTCCCAGAGCTTCCCCTCACCCACATTCTTTCAAAGCTAGTGCTCTAACATTTGAGCCACAGCTCCAATTCTGGCTCTATTTAGTTAATTGGAGATGAGTCTCATTGATTTTCCTGCCCAGGCTGACTTCGAATCATAATCCTCAGATCTCAGGCTCAGAATATAGGTATGAGCCACCAGTTCCCAGTTTGACAACATACTTTTGCACTGTAATACTCCTCCCTGAAACCTCATAACCACAATCTTAGGAGAAAAGATTCAGAGAGCCCCCAATTGAAGAACATTCTACAGAATGTCCTGTCCCATACTCCTGAAAAAGGAGAAATGCCATCCCTTTCCCTTTGGTGAAAACAAGAGATGTTAGATTATTATGACAATAATAATAGATATTACTATAATGCTGACAATATGTATTCCCATCCCGATTGATACCAGGCTTTGGTTGCATAGCTTACTTTGACAAATGACATGTGAGAAATGATGACATTTGTCTTTTCTGAGCTTTAGTCCTGTGGTTTCCACTCTTTTCTTTCCCCGGGAACCTCCAGCAGTCAATGAATCCCAGAATGGACACCATGCTGAGTGGAAGTGGACCTGGGAAAGGCTTGGTAGCATGAGAGAGGGTAATCAAAGTTGTAAACTCTTGTGTCATTGTGTTTGGTTTCCCACAGTAAAATTAAGCTCACACTCAGGTCCCAGTTCTAGGTAATTTAGGCCTCTTTTTCTCCACTTCCTCACACCCCTTCTCATTCTTCTGACTATTTTCTCTTCTACCAGCTTCTCCTCAGGTGACACCAGTTCCTGAGTCTCCTTATCCAAGAAACTGTTTTTAGGGTTAAACATTGCAGCTTCCTATATTACATTATCTCTTAGGTGTTACCTCACTTTTGTCTTTCTGGGGTTTTCAACCAGAAGCTCTCAAATGTGATGGATCCTGAGATAAAATCATTCTGCTGGGGTTGAGAAGGTGGCTCAGCGGTGAAGTGATTTTTTTGCACGCATGAGGCCCTAGATTCAATTCCTCAGCACCATATAAGCAGAAAAAGACAGAAGTGGCGCTGCAGCTCAAGTGGTAACGTGTTAGCCTTGAGTTGAAGAGCTGAGGGACAGTGGACAGGCCCAGAGTGCAGGCCCCACAACCGAACCCGAAAAAAATCCCTTTGACACATCTCCCTTGCTTGATTTCACTCCCCTCATGTTGGAATACTAAGAGGCCAGAATAAGATGAAGCTCCAGAAACTTTTTGGACAGAAAAAGATAGCAACGCATGGGAAGCGAAGGGCGTTTTAGAAGAGATTGGGAACTGAACACAGGCAGGAGCGCTCATGGCTTCAGCCTCAGCTGTCTTCTGAATCATTGCCCAGTTACCAGCTGTGAGTTTTTGCTCCAAAATCAATGTGGCGAATTCTGCGTTTCTTATGGACCCATCCACATACACAGACCTAATTAGGCATACAGAATGACTTAAAATATAGATTTCCTAAATCAGAAAAATCTGTACCAGAGAAAATGCGCAGAAAGGACTTCATTTAATCAGGTTCAATTCATTTTTACATGCTTACAATTTAACTGAAAGAACATCAAATTCACCCAGCCTTCACAAAATCAAAATATCCAAGCAACTACATTTAACAGGAAGTAAATATTCAGAGCACAAATCAGAGTTTCTGAAGGAGTGGTACTCTCAGAAAATAAGGAATTTGGGTTCAGGACACATGGCAGACATTTCACTTCAGCATCAAGATTAAATTCATTAGCACAGGCGGCAAAAGTTGCTTACTTGGGCTGGGAAGGTGGCTCAGTGGTAGAGCGCTTGCCTTGCATGCCTGAGGCCCTGGGTTCGATTCCTCAGCACCACATAAGTAAAAAAGAAAAAAAGCCGGAAGTGGCATTGTGGTTCAAGTGGTAGAGCGCTAGCCTTGAGGTGAAGACCTAAGAGACAGCGCCCAGGCCCAGTGTTCAGGCCCCACGACCGTACCCCCCCCCCCAAAAAAATGTTGCTTACTCTCAGCATGAAAGCACATATCATTTTTTTCTGATCCTTAATAAACAAAAGATGGAAGAGTTTGATTTCCCTTCTCAATTTCAATCTTCAAATTCACATTTTCTTCTTCGGAAGTCATTTATCTTACTCACCTGAAAATAACGAATATGTGTTCAAAGGAGTGTCTTCTGGGCATCAGGAAGCAAAATAGGTGTGAAACAGTCTACAGGAAGATTGATTGTTCAAGAATAAAAGATGTTTGTATTTCCATGGAAAGCCTTGATGGCACAGCTAAGCTAGTTTGAAAGGGCTGGTCCTTTCCACAACCTGGGTGGGAATGTGGTTAGGTGGGAGGGGAGCAATGTCTTAGTTTCAGAAAAAGGCAAAAGAATGGTGCATGGGTTTTCTTCTCAGAAGAGAACTTTTTAATAGGATACATTTTTCTCATCACAAAACAATTAATTATACAGTAGTCCCCTTCACGGTAATTTCCCCTTCTGTAGTTAGTTAACTGTGCTCAATTGTGCTCTGAAAAGATTAAAAGGAAAAAAAATGTCATTTTGAAAGAGTTCACATTCGCATAATACCTTTTTTGCTTTTTGTGGATGTAAGGTCTCACTGTAAATCTCTCACATTATTTTCCTGCCTTGACTTTGTATTCTGGGATTACAGGTGTGCACTTCCATACCTATTTCACATTACTTTTTTACAGTATATTGTTACAATTCTTCTATTTTATTAGTTACTGTTATTATTGTTTTACTGTACCTAATTTATAACTTAAGCTTTATTGTAGCTACATTTGTCTGGGTAAAAGCACAAAATGGTCACCTTGGTATTTATAGGGTGGCTTCCAGAACTGATTGAATGTACTAAAATCAGCATAGGCTCCAGGCCCATATAGAAAATAGCATAATATGTTATACAAAGTAAGTTACACTTTACATCACGTCAAGGTTATATCTATTACCAACATATATGTAACAGTATATAAATAGTTGTTATATTGAATGTGAGGGGAAGAATTTTTTTCCTTGAATATTTTAAGTCTCTGGTTGGGTGAACACCTAATGTGGAAATTCTGAATACAGAGGGTACTTCATTGATTTCAGGTATCCACTTGGAATGTATATCCGGAGGCTAAGCAGGAACTACTATAAAGATCAAAAAGAAACTTGAACCTCTTATTTTACATAATTATTCACTAAATAAAATGTCGATAAATGTTATTCTGTACCTCTTCCTCCTCTTCCCCCTCCTCCTCCTCCTCCTCTTTGCTCTTTTTCTTCCTCCTCCTCCTCCTCCTCTGCCTCCTCCTCTTTGCTTTTTTTCTTCCTCCTCCTCCTCCTCCTCCTCCTTCTTCCTCTTCTTCTTCTTCTTCTTCTTCTTCTTCTTCTTCTTCTTCTTCTTCTTCTTCTTCTTCTTCTTCTTCTTCTTCTTCTTCTTCTTCTTCTTCTTCTTCTTCTTCTTCTTCTTCTTCTTCTTCTTCTTCCTCTTCTTCCTCTTCTTCTTCTTATTCCTCTTCTTCCTCTTCTTCTTCTTCGTCATCATCGTCGTCCTCGTCTTCTTCTTTTCTCAGTGCTGAAGATCCAGTGCAGGGCCTTGCACACGCTAGGCTTGGTCTCTACCACAGTTCTACATCTAAGCCTGTAGAGCTTCTGAAAAACTAGTTTGAGAATTTTACAATGTTTAATAATCAACACCAATTTTCCTTTTCCTTTCTAGGCTCTAAAACAGGAAAAAGAGTGTGTGTGGGGGAATAAATGGGACAGTCATCTAGGGATAACTTTGCTGATTATAATATTTTAATTTTTTGTTTAGTTGGCATTTAAAATATATTTCTATATAATTGAAAGCCTATTTTTAAAATTTCTTCATAGAAACAAAGACCAACTAAATTTTTTTGTCATTTTTATGTATAAAGTTCAAAATGCTATCTCTATAAGAATCTTTTCAAACATTCTTTTTTTTGTCAGTCATGGGGCTTGATCTCTGTGCTCGAGCGTTGTCCCTCAGGTCTTCAGCTATAGGTAAGTGCTCTACGACTTGAGCTACAGCGCCACTTCTTTCAACCATTCTTTTGACATGACGTTTACCATCTCCTTACAGGTAAAGCTGAAATCTATATATTAAATATTTTAATCATCATATGCAATAATTAGGAAGGATAAAACAATAGAAATCATGAAAAATATGTCAAACATAATAAAAAGGATAATTACCCATCAAACAGATGCTTACCATCTTGACAGTTGAGAACAACAGTCTGAGAATTTGCAGAATTCCTGAAAGGAAAATATTTGAATTCAAAAGAAGAAGGAAAATACTTAAAATATTGAAAGACAAACATGCACCAATTGGTAATCCTTGATGCTCAGGAGGCTCATTAGTGGCTAAAGACAAGCAAGAATAAACTAGATAACATCAACTGGTAACCTTTCATATTTCAAAAAAGGAAAGTATAACAGAAGTGAAAATATATGCAACAGATAGAGGGCATATATTTGTTAGTGCTACAATATTAATGCTACAATGATCCTGAGTCTTAAGTATTTTTATATCTTCTAATTCTATATAATTATTTCTGAATAGGATATTTCTTTAAAGAACATATGTAAGTTAATAGTCAATAGGAGAAACATAAGAAATAAGATCCTCTTTAGCATCTAAGAAAAAAGAAAAAGAAAAGTGACTAGCGTGACCATTATATAAGAAGATGACACAAAATATATTAATGCATTTGTGGAGAAATTGCTCTAATCCACATAGCAGTTCGATTTGTATAATACTGCAATCATTTTAGCAAGAAAGTTTTCAAGTCTTCAAAAGGTCAAAGAGAATTGTATAGGATCCATGCATTACACTTCTATGAATGTATAGAGAAGTAAAAAACTTGTTTGCACATGTAATGTGTTTCATTGACAGTACAACGGAACGGTCTATGTTAGACCCTAGAAATAATCTACAAAAACAAATTTTGAAAAGACACACTATAGAGGATGTATGCTGGACAAATACCTGTAACTGAATTTTATATCTATTTTAATGTCTGTTCTAAAGTTTACAGATTTTCTATTTGAAGAAATGCAAGTTTGTGAAAATTTGGCTTGAAAAACCCATGATTGTACAATTCGCTTCTGAACCACTAAAATGTATACAATAAAAAGAGATAATATATTGTACGTGATTTACATGAAATCAAAAAAAACTATTGTTAAAAATACTTCACACAAAATGCAGAATACCTAGAAATATTTTCAGTGTTGGCTAAAGACTGCAAACTACAGTTTTTAAAACGAAGATGTGATTTCTGTTTATTTTGAGTTTATACAGAGATAACTTAATCAAAATGTGTATGTAATAATTGGAATACCTTGAAATTAGGTATCTCTTATGAGTAATTAATAACTTTTTCTGGTAGAAATTTTAGAAATGACAGAAGACACAAATATATGCATCTGCATTTTATGAAAGCCATATGTTATTTGCTCAATCAAATTGCTTTTCTCTACTTTGCTAGGAAAAAAAAGTATTCTCAACATAAGAGCCAGTAACAGTGAAAAGAAACAAAATACACAATCATGGTGATTTATTTGGGAAAATAACAAATGAAATAAAACAATTCCTCTTAAGGGCCTCCAATATTAGTGTCTATGAAGATGTTTCTGAATGTCAACATCTATTGGATTTTTGGAATTTTAATTTCGACAAACATATGAAAACTAGAACAAGAAAAGAAATATAGTCTTAGAGCAAACCAGCCTTGAAATATTTTTTTGAGGGGGTCTGGTGGTGGGCCTGAACTCTGGGCCGATTGGGAGGAGGTATGGTACCCTCCTCTACCCTCAAGAGGTAGCTGCAAGACCTGGATCCTTACCAACCTTCTGTGGAGGGGCCAAGGCCTTGGGAAGTAGCCTACTCAGAGGCCTACCCTGGAAGGGAAGGGCCAGTTGAGAGCCTGGACCCTAGGCTACAGGATTCACTTCCCCAAGCGTATCTGGTCAATCTGGCACCAGGATCTACCAGGACCTGGGAATGATATCCATGGGAAGCGAAAGATCTTAAAGAGCTCCACAAGGCGGTGGTGGAGTATGGCCCAAACTCTCCTTGGGCCCAGAACTTTTTGCAGGATATTGCTTATCACACATGTGTCCCTAAGGAGTGGCTGGATGTGACCAAAGCTTTCCTTACCAGTTCTCAGTTTATTAAGTGATGTGCTTTCTTTAAGGAGGAATACGGAGTGCAGCAAACAATATATGGCAGGCTCAACCCGAGATACCTATTACTTATGCCATGTTAACAGGGACGGGGGAAGGGTACTCCACTGGAGTCAAACAGGCCCCAATACCTGGCCCGTACGGTGACCAGGTGAGGCAGGCAGGACTTGCTGCATGGTACAAACTGGATGATGGGCCTACTGAGTCCCCCGTAGCAGAGTGAAACAAAAACCTGGTGACCCTCTAGCTGAGTTTGTAGACTAAGTCCAACAGAGCGTTCACTGCAAGCTGCCAGCAGGGAACTTCTGAGATCAGTTGGTAAAGCTGCTGGTCTGGGAAGGAATGAATGAAGACCATCGCATGGCCTGCACGAGATTGAGAAAGAGTTCCTTGAGCAGATGGTTGGTAGTCTCGCAGGATGTGGGAACACAATAGCAACTGTCTCAATCATTAGCTTTAGCTTTACAGGCTCAGACATCTGCAATGACTGAGGCTATTACCAGATGCTGGCACCCCAAAGCCAAGGAACCCCAAGACCATCCGGAAGAGGGACTTTTTTTTAAAAATGTGGTCAGGAGGGGCACTTTAAGAGGGACTGTTTACAACAATCAGTGCCAACTGGGCGGGGGGGGGGGGGTGTAAACCGCCCCCTACACCCTGCCCCAAGGGCAGGGAGGGATACCTTTGGAAAAAGGATTGTCGATCCATGTTTGATTTATACTAGAAACATTATTTGTGTGGAGCATCAGCCATTAACCATATCTAAACTTGTAGCCCTCAACCTTCTGGTGGAGGAACACATAAACCTTGAGCACATATGCCCTACTGTGAGTCCTTGGAACACACCCATATTTGTTATTCAAAAAGCCTCTGAGGCTTGGCATATGCTCCAAGATCTACATTAAGTAAATGAAAGGATGGAGCTAGTAGAAACTCTCCTAAGAGACATGCCCTGGATTCCCATTATACCTTCAGAATATACCTTGGTTTTGATTGATATTAATTTTTTTTATATCCCCCTGCATCTAGATGACTACGAGAAGTTTTCTTTCTCCATCCCTTCGCTTAATTTTCCCAGCCTGATCGGAAGTTTGAAAGGATGGTGTTGCCACAGGGAATGGCCAATAGCCAGGCCTTTTGCCAATAATACTTGGGCACACTTTTAGGGCCTGTGCTGGGTTTAGATAACTCCATTGCTTATGCCTACATGGATAATATAATTCTGGGGCAAAAAGACCCCGGACACCTGGAGGGCCTTCTGGCCCAGGATCTCGCCATATTAAAAAAAGGGAGGTTTTACCATAGCCCTCAATAAAATTGAAAAGATACCTCCTTTTAAAATGCTCGGGTCCCACCTTACCTTGACTCAGGCCAGCTCCCTTAAGCCTTTGCTGGATATTCCAGCCTCTCTAAACTTAATCCAACTTCAGAGTCTTTTAGGGGAAATCAATTGGATGTTGCCATGGGTTTCTGTCCCTAAAGATAGTCTTGTGTCCTTATTTGCCCTACTAAAAGACAGGATGCCCCAAGAAGTTATTACAATTACAGAAAGCCATCAGGCAATATTTTTGCAGTTCCATAGCTTTGTTTACCATTAATATTTTAAATTTTTCAAAAAGAGCAACTGAATCCAGATTTCAGAAACACTGGGGACAACTAAACTCTAAGCCCCAAGTAAAAGTCAAGTGAAAGGATCCCCTGACACAATAATGGAGAGGACCTGACCCCCTAGTTACTATGGGCAGGGAATTTGGATGCGTTTTTTCCAATAAGGGAGACAATGCCCATTTGGATACCTGCCAGGAAACTTAAGTTTTTACCCATTTCCTCTATACAGAAGGATGTCCAAGAATAAACTAGCCAACAAGAAAAGAAAAATGGCTATGTTGGGCGAGGCTTGTGTTTAAAAGAGGACAGCCAGAAAGATAACCATTAACCATCCCCAAGGGAAACCTGCCCTTGAGAAGCTCTTGTGCTCTCTAATTGCAGATGGTGATACTCCAGCTGTTGGCTGTCCTGACCCTCCCAGTCCTGGCAATGGCCCTACGGAATCTACATCAACCTCAATGGGTGACCTGGTCAGTGATCAGTGCTGGCAATGCAGAAATCATCAGTAGCACCTCAAGAGAAGCTGTCCCTTAGACATGGTGGCCTGACCTTCATTTTGATCACCACCCTATGTCATTATGTACGGACGACGTTTAATATTTCTGTAAGAGCTAATTATTTTAATGTTACCTGCTTTAATTGTCCTTTTACTAATTGCTTGTATAACGGCATTATTGAATCCATACTTATTGTTAAACAATCACCTTTTGTTATACTTCCAGTTTAGATCTTTTACAACCCCACAGGCAAATAGCTGGATTAGAACAAGCCCTACCTCTGGACTCTGAAGTGGCAAAGACTGCTATCCCATTCTTGACTAATGTTAAAGTAATGCTAATGACATTTCTTGGCCTGGTAATGCTTTTGCTGATGGTTTTCCTATGCCTTCCTTGCATTACACATGCACTGCAAAACTCTTATGAGCTTAGCCAGCCAGTTACATAAGATCAAGCTCCAAGGGAATGAATTTCCCTCGAGAGGAATCGTAGCCAGAGACAGGTAAGAGGGGGTGTCAGTCTGACCAACCAAAGACAGGGCCTTCAGCTTCGCTCTGAAGAAGTTCCTGATGATGGGTAAGGCAGACAAGGCGATCCACCCAACCTAAGACAGGTGGGTTTGCTTCTTTAAACAAAGAAGGGGGAGAAGTCAGGAGCCGTTGGGAGCTGAGAGTAAAGCTCAAAAGTCTTCTTGACCCCTGTGCTTGCTTAAAGGCACATACAAGGAACTGGCTTACTTAAAAGACACCAGGTGCCCAGGATTACTTTGCTACGGCTGCAGTTTGTTTTATATTTTCCATGTTTTTCTGGACTATAGTAGAATGGCCTGAGTGTGGGGGCCCATGAGGATGCACCATGCCGCATGTGTAGAACTCCCAATACCCAGCCTGCTCCCATGTTCTGAAGAGAATGACCTTACAAGATACTGACTTTTATATATGCCCAGGAACTACTTGAACTGCTTTGGACATTTCTAACTGTGGTGGGACTGATGTTTATTACTGTGCTAGGTGGGGATGGGAGGT
Source organism: Dipodomys spectabilis (assembly GCF_019054845.1). Lineage (NCBI taxonomy): Eukaryota > Metazoa > Chordata > Mammalia > Rodentia > Heteromyidae > Dipodomys > Dipodomys spectabilis. The sequence continues at coordinate 2,149,524 of NW_024870975.1, forward strand.
AACTGGGACAGGCTCTTGGATCATGCACGAGGGCCCTCCATATCCTTGTCTGGCGAATCAGGCCCCCCAGACTTGCCTCGAACTCCCAACGTGGCCAATGCTATTCTTACCAATGTAATCCTGTTAAAATAACGTTTAAAGAGGAGGGGAAAGGATAACTAATTGGGAGGTGGGTCTGCCATTTAAAAAAAAAGGAGAATCTGTAGAGCACATGGGCACCAAAGATGGCACTGAGAGGGAGTTGATTAGGCAGAGCCCAATTTGGTTTACTTTCAGTGTGTAACCAGCCCGTGGAAGCTTAGGTGCATGATAGGGTGTGACCTTGGCAGTGATTGTTTCCTTCTCCTCCACTGCCATGCCACCCTCTGCTTTTTTTGGCTTCAAAAGCGTCCTGTTCTGTGTTAATAAATGAGCTTTCCTGCTTGACTTGACTACCTGCTGGGTTTGATTATCTCAAGGGCTAAGGTAGGCTGGGTAACTTTCTAGTGGCCGCACTTAGCTTTCCTTGGCCCCCATCCATCATTTGTGGGATGGACAAAGACCCGACAGGTTATGATGGCTTCATAGAATGAGTTCAGTAGTGAACTTTCTTTTTCAATTTCATTGAAGAGTTGGAGGAGTATTTGTGTGAGCTCTGCTTTGAATGCCTTGTAGAATTCTGCTGTAAAACCATCTGGTCCTGGACTTTTTTTAGATGGGAGGACTCTATTTGCTGTTTCTACTTCAATACTTAATATGTGCCTGTTACAATGATTTAACTCATCTTGGTTTAGTTTCGGCATGTCAATATTTGCTAGGAAAAGGTCCATTTCTACCAAGTTCTCAAATTTATTAGTATAAAGTTTTGAGAAGTTTTCCCTTATAGTGTTCTGAATCTTGGTTGTTTCTCTGGTGATGTTTCTGTTCTAATCTCTGAGTTTATTTATTTGGGTTGTTCTCTTCTTTTTCAGATAAGGTTTGCTAACGGTCGGTCAATTTTGTTATTTTTTTAGAGAACCAACTCTTTCTTTTGTTAATTTTTTCTATGGTTTTTTGTGGATTCTAATTCATTTAATTCTGATTTTATTTTAATTATTTCTTTCCATATATTGCATTGGGGTTTATATTGCTGCTGTTATTTAAGGAGGCTCAGATGCCTTATTAAACTGTTGGTTTCAGATCTTTCCAATTTGTTGATGTAGGCACTAAGAGCTACAAACTTGCCCCTGAGTACTGCCTTTGCTGTGTCCCAGAGGAGCTGGTAATTTGTGTGTTCATTTTTGTTGAATATTATGAACATTTGAATTTCCTTTCTAATCTCTTTCATGACCCACTCGTTTTTCAGCAGTGTGTTGTTGTTCAGCCCCCGTGTGTTACAGGACTTTTTTTGGTGGCTTTTGGTGGTGAGTTCTAATTTTATTCCCTTGTGGTCTGAGAGAATGCAAGGTATAAGATCAATGTTTTTGAATTTGGACAAGTTTGCTTTGTGGCCTATAATGTATACTATTTTGGAAAATGTTCCTTGTGTTGCTTAGAAAAACATGTATTCTTATGCTGCTAGGTGAAATATTCGGTAGATATCTGTTAAAACTAGTTGATCTATACAATTTCTTGATTTGATCTATCCAGTGGGGAAAGTGGTGTGTTAATATCCCCAACAATTAATGTCTTTGGATCTATGTGGGATATGAGGAAAAGTAGTGTTTCTTGGATAAATTTGGGTGCTCCATAGTTTGGTGAATAGGTATTTACAGTTGTAATATACTCATGGAGGAGAAATCCCTTAATTATTAGTATGTAGCAACCTTCTTCATCACTTCTTTTTTTTTTTTTTTTGGGTCCGGTCGTGGGGCCTGAACTCTGGGCCTGGGCGCTGTCCCTCAGCTCTTCAGCTCAAGGCTAGCACTCTACCACTTGAGCCACAGCACCCTTCCGGCTTTTTTCTTTTTGCTTATGTGGTGCTGAGGAATCAAACCCAGGGCCTGATGCATGCAAGGCAAGCGCTCTACCACTGAGCCACCTTCCCAGCCCCTTCTTCATCACTTCTTACTAATTTTAATTTGAAGTTTATTTTATCTGATATTAGGATTGCAACCCACCTGTATATGGGGGCCGTTTGCTTGGTAGATTTGGTTACAGCCTTTCATGTTGAAAATGTGCTTGTTTTTATGGGCAAGATGTGACTCCTGAAAGGAACAGATAGAAGGATCTTGCTTTTTAATCCAACTGAGTGGTCTATGTTGCTTAATTGCTTAAGTCCGTTAATATTGACAGATAGGACTAAGAGATATTTGGGAGTTTCTGCCATTTTATGCAGCTTCTTCGGGGCTGCAGCAACTGGGTTCTTGCTATGGTTCTTGGATTCTCAGTTTGGGTGTGGTTTCTTGGCTTTTATTGTGGTCTTGTTGGTTTTCTCTGTGTAGGAAATCATTAAGAATCTTTTGTAGGGCTGGTTTGGTGGAGATATATTGTTTCAGTTGTTCTTTGGTATGGAAAGTTTTTAGTTTACCTTCGCTTATGAAGGAGAGTAAGGCTGGGTACAGTATTCTTGGTTGATAGTTGTTTGTAGTGCATGGCATACATCATTCCAGGCTCTTCTTGCTTTGATTGTCTTTGCTGAGAAATCTGAGGTGATTCTAATTGGTTTACCTTTATAGGTGATTCATCTTTTCTCCTTGACAGCTTTAAGGATCTTTTCCTTGGTCTGAATTGATCCAGTGTAGATTATAATGTGACAGTGGGATGTCCTATTCCAGTATGGTCAATTTGGAGTCCTAAAACTTATTGTATCTGGATAGGCCTATCTTTTTTCATGTTTGGGAAGTTCTCTGCTAGGATCCTGTTAAACAAATTTCCTAGACGATTAACTTCTGTTTTTAAGTGCTCCTCTACATCCATTATCCTCAGATTATGCCTTCTGATGGTGTCTTCCAAATGTTGAATAGATCTATCATATTTCTTGGATTTGTCTTGGATGGTTATATGTTTTTTCTCTATAATATTGATGTTGTCTTCAATCCCTGAGATTCAATCTTCTACATGTTCTAACCTACTATCAAGACTTTTACTTTGTTTTTCTTTTCTTTTCTTTCTAGTTGGTCGACTTTGATGGCTTCAAATTCTTTGTTGGAGATTTGTTTTAGATCTTGTATGGACTTCTTTACTTCCTTAATTTGGTGTTCACTGTTTATTCTCAAATCACTTAGTTGATTGGTTATAGTTTCCTTGGACTCCCATTCCTTTTGCTGGGCTCCATTCAGCATTCCCTTTGTGGATTCCCTGAGTTCTTTCAGTTCTCCATTTATGGATTCCATGGATGCCTTTAATGATCTTTGCGCATTCTCATCCTGCTCTCTCAATTCCTGTATTACTCTTTGATTATCTTCCTCTGGTTCATGCGATTCCTGTACCTCTCTTTGACTGATCTCAGCCTGCTCACACCATTCCTTTATTTCTGTAGAGTGCTCTCAACCTGCTCACGCAATTCCTGTATCAATCTTTGAGTAGCTTCCTCATGCTCATGATATTCTTGTATTGGCCTTTCTTTTGCCTGCTTTCTCTCCCTATCACGCTCATACAGAGTCCGTTGCAGGTTTTCAATCTTTTCATTTACCATGTTTGCCTGTAGTATTTGTAGAGCCTTTTGGGAACTCTCCTCTGGATTATTAATTATCTGATCTGTCCACTGATTATCATGAGTGGCATTTGAGATACCCGGAATTGCCATTTTTCTTGTGTTTTTCCTGCTTGCCCTGCCCATTTGGGATGAAAGTAACACCAGTTTTGTGCTAGATCACTATCTTAAGGTAAGCATCAACCAACGTCTGTAGTTGCTCAGTCAAAGTCTGCAGATACACTCTAGTTCAACAGATATATCTATTCAACATCAAACAACTATGTATTAATGGGTTACGAACTGCAAAGAAGAATATGGCAAACTACTAATTATTAGGTTTAGGGAGAGATGTAGGTAAAAATAGGGATAGAGGGATATGGAAAGGCAGAGGGTGAGTTAACTTAACTAAGTCCTAATCTCAAAGCAGGAAATAGGTTGGATAGAATAAATAGAATGATAGTAGAAAGAGAGAAAAGAAAAGAAGAGAAAGATATAAAAAGAGACTAGAAAAAATAGAAAAACAACCATTAAAAATTAAAATGAGGAACACTTAAAAACTTAAAAATCATGCAAAATAAAAACATAATATTCAGAGTAGGATGTAGATAGGATAAGATAAGGGTAGGGATAAAAAGGAGATGTGGAAAACTTTAAAAATGCTTAAAATATTATATATATAAAGATGTAGTACTACTATTAAGGAATTTAAGTCTAAAAGGTTTTGACTTGAGTAAGACATTTCTGGATTAAGTGTGTACACAATGGGGGATAAGATCTAATAATCTACTACGGGTATACCTGAGGATGAGCAGAAGAGCAATTAAGTCATGCAAAGAAGAACAAAAGAGAAGAAAAAGTGAAAAGAATGAGAAGGAAAGAAAAAAAGGATCAAGAGGTCAGTAGCGCTAAACAAAAAAGAAAAGAAAAGAAAGAAAAAAAAGAAAAAAGAGAAAAAAGCACACAGTTATACCATTAAAATATAAATTATAAGAGGAAGAAAAAAAGTTAATAGAAAACAGTTTTTTTTTCAAAAAAATGTTCAATATTAAAAATTTTTAAAAAGTTTTAGAAAACTTTTTTTAAATAAAAGATACAGGGGCTGGCAAGGTGGCTCAGTGGTAGAGTGCTTGCCTTGCATGCTCAAGGCCCTGGGTTCAATTCCTCAGCACCACATAAGCAAAAAGAAAAAAGCCGGAAATGGCGCTGTGGCTCAAGTGGTAGAGCACTAGCCTTGAGCTGAAGAGCTGAAGGACAGTGCCCAGGCCCAGAGTTCAGGCCCCACGACCGGAACAACAACAACAAAAAAACGTACAAAAAAGTTCTTTGATTTTTTTTGGGGGGGGGGATGGGAAGATCCTGTATCTCCCTTGTGTCCTTAACCTGTCTCTATTTGGAGTCTCTGGTCTGCTTGTGGTGTTTTACTTTACTGTAGCTTGGTTGGTTTCTTAAGTCGGTTAATATAAGCAGGCAGAAAAATGCTCTGCTTACCCAGGATTTTTTTATCCTCTTCCCAGGCTAGTACAATGGGAGGGAGATCTGCTTTGAGTATCACGAAAGAGGGAGATGGCTGTTTGCTCTAGTTTAGAGATGCTGTGATAAGGCTAGGTTCTGGGTAGAGTTGAGCCCTTTCAGCAAACAGTAGCTTTACCCTGAGGAGCTAGCTTCTGAGTCACTCACAGAGCCCAGCCTGGAGGCTTTTAAAGGGTTTATGTTTACTGTATTTCAATTGATTTTCCAGGCTGCTGCAGGGAGGGGCAGCCTCTGTCTCTGTGTACCCAGTGAAGAAATCCACTCCTGGGGCTTGCGGCCTGTGCTGGGTGACTTTTCCCTGGGTGGAGCTGAGCCAAGCAGGTCAGGTTAGGTTCCTGTGACCTACTAAAGTACTCTTGTTTTCTTCCAATGCCTGAGTTGGAGGTAGCAGCTCATCCAGGCCTTTGTCAGTATCAAAGATGGAGATCTGCGGTAGTGGGAAGGGGAGGGGTGGCCTTCCCTCCTCTGATCCCTGAGAAGGAGTGAGGATATCAGGCTTCTACTCATGCCGGAATCTTGGTTCCTGTGTTGTCTCTGGTCTGGGAACTGCAGGATAAAGATATCTGCTCCTTGTCAGTTCTTGCTGTTGTTGAGTAGAATCTGCTCACCTGCCACCTCTGCCTCTGGTACCTTCATCCTGGACTCTCTGTGGTGCAGGTATGGCGGCTAGAGCCACCACAGCTGCTGCCCAGCTGCTGCAACAGATCTGTCTCCTTGCCTGGATTTTCCCTCTCTGGCCTAACTCTCTGTCCTGTGATGGCACACTTGGTGTGATTCTCTGGCTTAGAACTGTTCACTGGAACAAAAAAACAAAAACAAAAACAAAAAAAATGCTTTCTATGTGACAGCTTGTTTAGCCTCCAGCTTCTCCTCCGCCATCATCCCGGAACTCCCTCTGAAACTTTTATTCAACTATTTTTCATTTCAAAGATAGGTAGTCTATTTTTCCAAAAGTTTCCTAGTGTAAAATAATTAATCTTTCAATAGAAAGTAGAGTTTATTTATTTCAAGGGAATTTTAGATATACACATGATATTGTAGTAAGGGTTATAGTATATTACTTGAAAAAATTCTGTTCAAACTCTTAAATATTTGTGTGTAATGACAGGGAGAGAGGAAGAAAATTCATACTGGTTAAGAATTTGCAATGGCTCAAAAATCTACTCAATAATTTTTTATAAGCACATAATCAAGTTACCTGATATGGCTTAGCTTTTTTGTTTATTTATTCAATATTTTGACATGGATGCATGCACAGTGGTAACATTAAAATTATTAAGCAAAATACAAATATTGCAAAATCATAGACAGGTATCATATGTTCAATAGTTAGCACTTATGATTCTAATAATAATTTCGATGAAGATGATGATGACCACAGTGTAACCTGATAATGTCAAGGTTGTGATTGGAAAGGAAAAATTTTTAGACATCTTTTAAGCCAGATTTCCAACATTGAATACATAGTACTAAACAGCATTGGGTTAATACAATAAGAATAACAAGAGGAGAGTTTCAATATCAAGAAATACAATCACATAAACAGGTGAGACATTAAAAACGCTAATGTTATTCTTTCAGTCTCTCTAAATATACTCACTTTTCTTGGTACTATTGTTTTCTTATAAATAAAATCATTTATTTTCACATGTTGATTATCTCACATAGATAAAATCTAATAAGCTGAGTGTTTTCTGTTACAAATGATCTTGTTTGTTCTAGCCTTGAGAATTTAGAAGAAAGCCTTTCACTACCCACATAGCCATTGGCTTAGTTATATATCCCTAGAAGTTAACAACACATGCCTCAAGCATGCTTCACTCATTAGGCAGAAATCCATGATCAGTTTTAGTTTCCATCCAGTTAACTAGAGAAAATCTATGTATAAATTTATTAAGAACACTTGGCAACAAATAAAACAATAAGAAATATTTTGATGGACTAAGATGTAGTTTTCAACTTAGTGTGATTATTTCAAATACAATTCTCATAAAGACACTATTCAATAACCAATGTTTTCCAATGACATATTCTTCAATATAGCTGTAAACACATGACACAATTTATATAATACCACATACATATCTGGAGTTAACTTAAAAGAACCCGTCCTTAGAGCCAGGAGGAAAATTTAGTTTTATTTCTGCATGAAACAATTTGTGACTTTATACCAACAAACTGAATTTGACTCTTTCCTTATTTGTAAGCTAAGGGGAAAAACGTAAGGACTCTTCACTTTTCTTGTTTTTGCTCTAGAAGTCAACAAATATATTCTTCAATATTTCTGGTAGATTAGCTCTATTTACAGATGAGAAATGTAAGGCCAGTAGTCAATGTAATGAGTAAATAATGATACTAGAATTTGTGTCTGAGCTCTTCACTCTGTGTGCTTACAAGCAGAAGTAATTTGGTGATGGAAAGGACCAATATGAAAAGACTATGGGGAAAAACATACTTTGTAAAAGGTTGTTTAAATCTAGGTGACCAGTGATGATTACATGAACAGGCTGGTGTCAGAGGCATAAAAAGTAGTACATAGAAATCATATTAGTGACAGAAACTCAGAAAATCTTGATCATTCATTTTATCTAATGGGTGGTAGCAGAAGGGTAAGAAGAAATCTAAAGTGTTCAATATCTCTGGCCAGGCAACTGTGTTAGTGATATTCTTGGTGATAGAGATTGCTGGTGGAAATGATGGATTTAGGGGAAAAAAACTCTGATAGTTCCAAAGTTTATATTAAGCAGATGCAAAGATAGGTTTGTTTAGACATTAATAAAATATCCGTGACCATGAATATGAAAAAGAATAATAAAATCGGGGCATTATTAAAGGGAAGAGGAAAAGGAAAGTTCTGACACAATTCTGAACAATGTGAGTACCAGTGTGGACAAGATTGGAAGAATGAGATAAATAAAGAAACAAGAAAGTAATAAATGCAGATTTACAGAAGTAAAGAAAAGAAAGAATGTGCAGGAAGAAAAGGTCAAAACTGTTGCAGAGATATTGAAGGAAATATGCTATTTGGATTTGAAAACTAAAAAGATATAGACAATTTCAATAAGAAAAGTGTTTTGGTGATATCTCCATGATGAAATAACCCTGTCAATCAACCTGCCACAATTTCTTATATGCAGGAAGAGCTCTTATAAACTTCAAGCTTTTATTGAATGGAAGAGTTCAGACTTTACCCTCACCACTAGGGTTAAATTCCTAAAAAGATAAGACATTTTGCTTTAATGCCTTTCTTTCATTTTCTCTTACATATTGGCAAGTAGGGAAGGATTCTGATGTAACAATAATACAATGTTGACTTGTAATAACACAACTTCTAGGATCTAGTGTTAATTTGGATATTTACTCATTAGCTCCAAAATTTATGGATATTTACATTTCTCCTGTGTAAACTAATGAGCTCCAAGAAAATGTCCCAAAGGAGCATTTCAATTCTAGTATCACTGTTTGTCTCAAAATACTTTAAATTATGCACCCGCTATTGTGGGCATAGGGTTATACTGTAGAATGTTCCCCTTCAGATAGTGAGTACGACCCTATTGCTTAACATGGAGAAAGTACCCTCACACATAGACTGGGTGTGTGCAAACAAGAAGTGGTACTTGAATAAGGGAAAATATGGGACCTATGTTTCTTTGGGGCTGGGTTACTTCACTTAATATAATTTTTTCTAAGTCCTTCCATTTCCTAACAAATGAAGTATTGTTATTCTTTCTGATGGAGGCAAAGAATTCCTTTGTGTATATATACCACATTTTCTTGATCCATTCATCTACTCAAGGTCATCTGGGTTGGTTCCATATCTTAGTTATGGTAAATAATGCTGCAATAAACATAGTTGTGCTGGAAGATTTAGTATGGTCTTGTTTGTGATCATTTGGGTAAATGCCCAAAAGTGGGATTGCTGGGTCATAGTAGAGCTCTAGGAGTTTTTTGAGGAACCTCCATACAACTTTCCAAAGTGGTTGAACAAGTTTACAATCCCAATAACAATGAAGTAATGTTCCCTTCTGGCCACATCCACTCCAGAATCTGTTGTTATTGTTCTTGTCTATGGCCATTCTAACTGGGGTGAGGTGGTATCTCCATTGTTGTTTTGATTTGCATTTCTCTTATGGCTGGGGAGGTCGGTCATTTTTTCATGTGTCTATTGGCAATCCTTCTTTCCTCTTCACAGAATTTTCTCTGTAAGTCTTTAGCCCACTTATTTTTTATTTTGAAAATATTTTACTGAGGTGTTACAATTACATGGGCAAGATAATGAGTACATGTCTTATCAAGCATTTTAGCCTCCTCCTTTGTTTCCCCTTCCCATCCTTTCCCATCCTCCCCCCGACTCCCCCAATCCTCCCTGCATACCCCCAGTCCTCCCCATCTCTCCCCACGAAAGTTGTAATTTTCGTTTTCGACATGACAACTTGTACATCTCATTGTTGCAATGTAGCCCACTTATTTATTGGGCAGTTATTTCGTTGAGGATTTGTTGTTGGGGCATGTAATGTTTTGAGTTCCAGGTATAGTTTACATATGAGAACCTTGTCCATTGTATGGCTAGTGAATACCTTCTTTCAATAAGTAGGTTTTCTGTTGATCTTGCTAGCTATAACCTTTGCCATGCAGAAGCTCTGTAATTTCATGTAATCCTATTTTTCCAAATTTTCTTTGATTTGTTGTGTTTCTGTCTCTCTTTTAAGAAACTTTTAGCCTATGCCAAGGAGACCTAGTAATGATTTCAGACCTGCAATTATTTCATAGTGTCTGCTTTGACTCCGAGGTCCTTGATCCATTTGGATTTGAGTCTGGTGCAGAATGACATGTATGGATCTATTTTTGATTTTCTACAAGTGATTAACAAATTTTGCCAACACCATTTACTGAAGAGGCTGTCTTTCTTCCATTCTATTTTTTTAGCTCCCTTATCTAATATTAGATGACTATAAGTTTGTGGGTTTATTTCTGGGTTTTCAATTCTATTCCATTGGTTCTGAGGTCTGTTCTTGTTCCAGTACAAAGCTGTTTTGATTACAATGGTTTTGTAGTAGTGTTTGAAATTTGTTATTGATATTCCTCCAGCACTGTTCTTTCTGTGAAGGATAGTATTTTCTATTCGGGGTCTTTTATTGTTCCATATGAATTTTTGGATTGCCTTTTCTATTTCCTTGAAGAATGAGGTTGGAATATTGATAGGTATTACATTGAATTTGTAGATAGCTTTGGGAAGTGGTGCAAGTTTCACGATGTTGATCCTTCCAATACAGGAGCATGGAAGTTTTTGCCACTTTCTAAGTTCTGTTTTGATTTCCTTTTTCAAGTTTTTAAAGTTTTCATCATAGAGATCTTCCACTTCTTTGGGCATTTTAATTTCTAGGTATTTTATTTTTTGTGGGGCTATTAAAAATAGAGTTGTTTTCTGGATTTCAGCACGCTTTTCTCATTGTTGGCATACAGAAAAGCCATTGATTTTTGAAGGTTAATTTTACACCCTACTATTTTACCAATATTTTGAATCAGCTTGAATAATTGGAGAGTGGAGTCCGTGGGATTCTTTAAATATAAGATTATGTCATCTGCAAAGAGGAACAGTTTTACTTCTTCTTTCCTTACTTGGATCCCTCTAATGTTTGCATCTTGTTTTATGGTTTAACTAGGCATTTTATTTCTAAATTGAAGAGAAGTAGAGAGAGTGGACATCCTTGTCTCGTTCCTGAGTTAAGAAGAAATGGCTTTAGTTTTTCACCATTAAGTATAATGCTGGCTGTAGGTTTGTGATATATAGCCTTTGTTGTACTGAGGAATGTTCCATGGATTCCTAATTTTTGCAGAATCTGCAACGTAAAGGGGTGTTGGATCTTGTCAAATCATTTTTCTGAATCTATTGAGATAACCATGTGGTACTTGTCCTTGCTCTTGTTGTGTGATGAATTATATTAATTGATTTGCATATATTGAGACAATTTTTTATGAAATGAAACCTGAAATGAATCCTGTTTGATCGTGGTGTATGATTTTTTGGATGAATTGTTGAAGTCGATTGGCCAAAAGTGTGTTGAGAATTCTTGCATTAATGATCATCCAAGAAATGGGTTTATAGTTCTCTTTCTTTGATGACTCCCTGCCTGGTTTTGGAATGAGGGTTATGATGGCTTCATAGAATGAGTTAGGTAGTGAACTTTCTCTTTCAATTTCATTGAAGATTTAGAGGAGTGTTGGTGTGAGCTCTTCTTTGAAGGCCTTGTAGAATTTCACTGTAAATCCATCGGGATCTGGGCTTTTGTTAGATGGGAGGACTCTGACTGTTGTTTCTATTTCAGTGTTGTATATGGGCCTGTTAAGATGGTTTAACTCGTCTTGGTTTAGTTTCAGCATGTCAATATTTGATAAGAAAAGGTTCATTTCTTCCAAGGTCTCAAACTTATTAGCATAAAGTTTTGAGAAATATTCCCTTATAATGTTCTGAATCTTGGTTGTTTTTCTGGTGATGTTTCCATTCTCATCCGTGAGTTTATTTATTTGGGTGTGTTCGCTTCATTTTCTGATAAGATTTGCTAAAGTTCTGTCAATTTTGTTGATTTTATCGATGATTCGACTCTTTCTTTTGTTGATTCTTTCTACTTTTTTTATTCTATTTCTTTAATTCTTATTCAATATTAATTATTTCTTTCCATCTACTGCATTGCGGATTCTCTTGCTGCTCTTATTCAAGGAGACTCAGATGTCTCATTAAATTGTTGGTTTCAGATCTCTACAAGTTGTTTGTGTTGGAATTCAGGGCTATAAACTTGTCTCTGTGTACTGCCTTTGCTGTGTCCCAGAGTAGGTGGTAATTTGTGTGTTCATCTTTGCTGAATACATGAATATTTGATTTTTTTTTTCTAATATCTTTCATGACAAACTGGTCATTCCACAGTTTGTTTATCAGCCTCCATGTGGTACAGGACTTTCTTTGGTGGCTTTTGGTGGTGAGTTCTAATTTTATTCTCTTGTTGTGTGAGAGAATGCAAGGTATAGCTTCAATGTTTTTGAATTCGGAAAAGTTTGTTTTGTGACCTAAAATGTGGTTTATTTTGGAAAATGTTCCATGTGCTGCTGAGAAAAACGTGTATTCTGATGCTGCTGGATGAAATATTCAGTAGATGTTAAATTTAGGTGATCTATGCAGTTGTTTAGAACTCTCTGTTTCTCTGTTTCTCTGTTGAGTTTTTGCTGAGTTGATCTATCTAGTGGGGAAAGTGGTGTGTTAAAGTCCCAAACAATTAATGTCTTTGGATCTATGTCAGATTTGAGGGAAAGTGTGTTCCTTGAATAAATTTGGGTGCTTGGTTTTTTGGCGAATAGATATTTCGAATTGTAATATTCTCGTGAAGGAAAGATCTCTTAATTAGTATGTAGCAACCTTCCTTATCTCTTCTCACTAATTTTAATTGGAAGACTATTTTACCTGTTATTAGGAGTGCAACTTCTACCTGTTTATGGGGGCTGTTTGCTTGGTAGATTTTGTTCCAGCCTTTCACATTGAAAATGTGTTTGTATGGGCAATATGTTACTCCTGAACCCAGCAGATAGAACGATCTTGCTTCTTAATCCAACTTGACAGTCTATGTCGCTTAATTGGAGAGTCAATCTGTTAATTTTGAGAATTAGGATTGAGAGCTATTTGTGAGTTCCTACCATTTTATGCCCCTTCTTGGTGGCTGCATCACCTGGGTTCTTCCTATTGTTCTTGGATTCTCAGTTTGGGTGTGGTATCTTGGCCTTTATTGTAGTCTTGTTGGTTTTCTATGTGTATGATATCATTAAGTTTCATTTATAGGGCTCGTTTGGTATATATATATTGTTTCAGTTGTTCTTTGTATGGAAGGTTTTTTATTTGGCCTTCGGTTATGAAGGAGAGTATAGCTGGATACAGTATTCTTGGTTGACAGTTCTTTGTCTTTAGGGCATGGAATATATCATTCCAGGCTCTTCTTGCTGTAATTTTCTCTGCTGAGATATCTGAGGTTATTCTATTTGGTTTCCCTTTGTAAGTGGTTGATCTTTCCTCCTTGACAGCTTTAAGGATTTTTTCCTTGGAATTGATCCCTTGGGGATTAAAATGTCACAGTGGGATATCCTGTCTTAGTCTGGTCTATTTGGGGTTCTAAAAGCTTCTTGAATCTGAATAGGCCTATGTTTTTGCATGTTAGAGAAGTTCTCTGCTTGGAAAATGTTAACCAAATTTCCTAGATCATTAACTTCTGACGCTAGGTGCTCCTCTACACCCATTATGCTCAGATTAGGCCTTCTGAGGGTGTCTTCCAAATGTTGAATAGAGCTATCATATTTCTTGAATTTGTCTTGGATAGTTGTATGTTCTTTCTCTATAATAACCTAGCTGTCTTCAATACATCAGATTTGATCTTCTGCCTGGTCTACCCTGCTCTCAAGACTTTCCACTTTGTTTTAATTTCTTTTCCTTCTATTTGGTCAGCTTTGATGACTTCAAATTCTTTGTTGGAGCTTTGTTTTAGATCTTATATGAACTTCATTACTTCCTTAATTTGGTGATGTGTTTATTCTCAAATCACTTAGTTTATCGGTTATGGTTTCCTTGGACTCCAATTCTTTCTGTTGGGCTCTATTCAACATTCCCTTTCCGGTCTCCCTGACTTCTTTCAGCTGTCTCTTATTGGATTCCATGAATGCCTCTATTTGGTAGGAAAGTAACACCATTTTTGTGCTAGAACTCTATTTTAAGGCAAGCATCAACCAAAGTCCTGTAGTTGCACAGTCAAAAGTCTGGGCTTTTGTCAGTATCAAATATGGAGCTCTCTGGTGGTGGGAGAGGGTCCGCCTTCCTTCCTCTGCTTTCTGAGAAGGAGTGAGGATGTCAGGGTTCTACTCATGCCAGAGCCTTGGTTACTGGGCTCTCTGGTCTGCAATCTGCAGCGTGAATATATCTGTTCCTTGTCAGTTCTTCTTGGTGTTCAGTAGAATACGCACACTGTGTCTGGCATCTTTTTGACTGGACACTCTCTGTAGGCATGGTGGCTCCAGCCTCTGATGCTCAGATCTGTTTCCTTGCCTGGATACTCCATCTCTGGCCAAACTCACTGTACTCTGATGGCACACTGGGTGTGATTCTCTAGCCTAGGACTGTTGACTGGAACACTAAAACTGTTGTCTATGCGAAACTTTTTTTAGCCTAGACCTTCTACCATCTTCCTCCAAACTCTAGATTATGACTTTTTATACTCTAACTTGAGACAATGATCTGATGTCAGTTATTTTCTTCTCTTCTCCTTCTTTTGCCCTTCCACTTACATAATTTTTATTTAAAGAAACATATTTGAGCTTGTATTTCTAAATTCTTCAAAATTATCTGAATTTCTTGATACTTCTGGCAGCCTCCTATATCTTTTTCAAGGGAATATTTTGTCACTACCATTTTTATCCCATATGATATCAGATATCTTCCTGCCTAATTCAGTGCAAGATATCAATTACACTCATCCAGATATTTCAACATTTGTACCACCATAAAATCTTTTTTTACATAGAAATCATGATTTTAGTATTTCTGGGGAGGTGTCATCTGTCATTTTTGAATGACCCTAAGTGATACTTACATGCAAACCTGTTTTAAACCAATATGCCATTCAGTAAATGAATGGATTAACAAAATGTGGTTGAATTCTATGCTTCCAAATCAAAAGGGAATGGAAAGATTTTTAAAAATCCTGCTAAATAAAATAAGCAAGACTCAAAGAAACAGATTCCATAGTTTCCCTCATTTGTAATAATAGGAAATGTATAGAATTACACTAGCAGATGAGCAGAATGGTTCAAAAGCTTTGTATATACGATCATACAAGATCATGTTTAACAAAATGAGCACCTAGATATGGAAATAGAGGTTTTTCTTAGTGGTTTTTTTTTTTTATTGTACTATGTGATTTCTATTTTCTTTTGTGTTTTCCCCTACAGTTCATCCCCTTCTGTATTTGATTTCAGTACTGTGTGTATTGCACATGCATTTATCTCAATTTGACAAGGCAAGATGAACAACAAATTGGGGAGACAAAGGACAAAGGGCAAACCAATGCAATAGCAATACTCACAAGACAACATGTTGGAAATTTACATTAAAACTTGTGAGGGGTTTGGGGGGAAAGGAAAAGTGTGAGAAAAATGAGGTAGTGGGTAAAATTTCGACATGTCATGTATTCACTACATTACAATTAATGCAACCTCTGTATGTATCACCTTAAAAATAAAATTAAACTAAAAATAAGTTACATAAAGTATAATTTCACTGTTTTGCTATAGTAAATATTATTCTATGTGCATTACCTTTTTAAAAATGAACACTATTTGCATCTAATTTGAATTAATTACACCTTTCTTTATCAGAGGTTTATCAACTTGATTTGTTATCCAAATATACAATATTTTCACAATATACCTGCCATAATTTTCAAAAAAAATATAATTTTAGTATTGTCTCATAGTAAGACAGAAAACAGTTTAATTCTCTGGAAAGTCCTAAGTTTTAAAACTGAATAATTGTTAAAAGGACAGAATATATGTGTTCTTCAAAGTTCTTACATATACTAACCACTCATTTTCAAATTGTGAACATTCCATATCAGAGATATTCAAAACAGTACCTGTTTGCATGTTATTTAATTCTGCAATAGCTGCAGTTTCTAAAGGGGTGTTAGATATTGAGAAATCAACAGAAAAAAATAGCCACATTCTGGTGGAGTTTATAACTACGAAGTATGTGTAATAATTAATTCCTCAAGAGTAAACATTTGTTCATCAGAGTAAGCTATTATTTCTGTGACCATCAAGCCCAAGCTTTTATGCCATAAAGTCTTCCTAGCCCAACAGTTTCCAATATGTAAGGTGCACCTTAAAATTCCCTTAATTCGCATCATTAATAACTTATCACTGTTGTGAAAAAATACTACACTTGTGCTAATATGATGCCCTTCGTATTGTGGAAAGTACACTACACTAAACATTGCTGCAATATTTTTCTGATTTCTAGAAATCAGAACACTTGCAAATATTAGTTATATTTTTTATCTATCATAGATTTTCAGGAGGCTAAGATGAGAAGATTATGGTTCAAAGCCCACCTAGTCAGGAAGATTCCTTAGATTCTTATCTCCAATAAACTTCTCAGGAAAAGCCAAACTCAAGTGGCACTGAGGTTGAAGTGGTAGGGCATGAGCCTTGAGCTCAAACCAGCTCAAAGAGAGTGGCCAGGCACAGAGTTCAAACCTGAGGACAAATCAAAAAATAAAAACCAACTCCAATCCTAGCATTTTTCTCATTGTATACAGAGGCATGTAATTAAGAAAGTTTCTTCCTGTATTACGAATAGATAGAATAACCCAGACCTCACACAATTACTCTCTTCATGCCATGTTACACCAAAGCCTCAAAATTTGTTTGGTCTAAGTTTATAAATTAATATCATCCATTTGTTGATAACTCTGTCTACATTATTCACACTATCATTTTATACATGAAGTGTTGGAATTATCAATTATCTAAGTTCTAATTATACCTCGCTTGAAAGAATATTTTAGGCAAATAAAATGCCAGATTCATTTGTGAATTTGTAAATTAAAACCTTTACTTAAAAAGAATTTTGTAGTATCCTATATAATATGAATATAGAATATAGAATCCTATAGAATATAGAATATTACAAACAAAACCAAAATATTTATTTTAAATATAAATTCTAATTTAGCAAGGTCTACAAAGTCCTTCATTAGATGAACTTTGTATTTTTCCAGGCTTAAACTTTTGTAATCCTTCATTATTTCTTTGAAATCCAACAGAATGATGCTTACTTTTTCAAATTTTTGATTGGGAATCATGAGCCATTTTGCATCTAGGAATGTTGTGTAATGAAGAGAGCATTTAAAACACAACTGAGGATTATATATGAGTTGCATTTCAATAGGAAACTTGCCTTCTCAAAACATAATGACAAAATTAGCCCAAACTTCCAACTATGTATTCCTGTTTGGCATGTTTCATTGAGATAAAATTATCCTACCTGGTCCAGGGAAGGTATCACTATGTAATCCCACTCTCTAATCTCCGGTCTTAGTCTGAGTGCTAGAATTCCAGGCTTGTATCAAATTTCCCTGCCACAGTTTGGTGGTTTATTTAATCTAGATACCGACTAGCAATCTGAACTTCTATGATCTTATACATTAGATTGACTGCTCAAACTGTTTATGTACTATTTTCAAAGATGTTCTATCATTTGACCCAGGATATGAACATTTTCAGATGCTCCTGAAGGGGTCTCCGATTCATTCTTCCATGGATCCAATCCCTTTAATAATGATTACTTGAAATCTTATTATCTCTGGTCCCTAGGTATGTAATATTCTCAATCTTCTTTGAAGAAATTTCACTTGAGGACTTTATCACTTGATCTAGTCCTACTCAGGATATATTTTCTATTGTTTTCTAACATTTCTCCATATTCTGAGTTGTTTTATTTGTGTAGGTGTGTTTGCACATATATGTGCCTCCGTGTGTATGTGTATGTTTGTAAGTGTGTATGCAAAAGCCTGAGCAACCTTATTCAGCAATCTTGCTCATGACTAGTATTCCATCACTTGAGCTCACGTCTATAATTCTAGCTACTCAGGAGGCTGAGATCTGAGGATTGCAGTTCAAATCCAGTAAGAGTATAAAAGAAAGGTTCTGAGGTACTTATCTCCAATTAACCACCAGAAAACTGGAAGTGGCTCTGTGGCTCAAGCGGTAGAGCACTAACCTTGAGCTGAAGAGTGGAGAGATATTTCCCAGGCCGAGTTCAAACCCTGCCACAATCATCAAAAAAAAAAAAAAAAAGAAAAAAGATAAAAGAAAGAAAAAGAAATGAGATTTTGGCCACCAGTTCATTGCTAGTATAATTCCCGCTTTCTCACCATGGACTATTTTTCCAGTTAAGTCCATGCTCTTATATCTAACTTGCTTTGGAACCAGAATTATTCTTCCATTGTACATTTTACAAATTTGTGTGATTAGCAACCATGATTTGGAGATAGAAGTTGAAAGAGAGTGGCCTAATCGTTCATGTTCCTCTTAGTATTAATTATTTCTCAGTGTCACTCTACATAATGGCCTTGGCTTTATTGGTTCAATGTTTTCTTATTTGCAAAGTCTTCTATAGTATATTGAACCATTATACTTAAACACAGAACTTTTCTTTCTCTTATTATTCCTATTGTTTCTTCTACTGTTAGCTTGTGTACACTTGGGAAATAATGCACAACACACACACACGCAAAAATAAACTTTTCTGAGAATCTTCTCCCAGTTAAATTTAATTTAAGAGCACTTATGAATTTTGAACTTAATCTACTCCTGGATAATGGTTTCCTTTATGTTTTTATAGTAAAAATAGTGTACAGATGGCTTAGAGTTACATAAATAAGGTAATGAGTACATTTCCTATTGTTACATCCTCTTTTGTTTTTCCTGTGGTATCTGTTCCCTCCCCATCTACCCAATTCTCCCCCCCTTCCCAAGTTGTAAAGTTCGTTTTCTACATAGTGTCTTATTCATATCATTGTTACAATAGGTCATCCTGAATTTTTGTTTCAGCATTTTGTTGTTTCCCTTCTCCTCCCTACACTAGAAAAATGTATATGCAAGTTGCAGGGCACCAACATCACATCCAATGAAAACAAGAGTTATATCATGGGGGAAGAACATGGAGGAGAAATGAAAAAAAATCACATAGTACGTTTTAGATACATTTAAAACAATTGCAATAAAGAAAAAAAACAAGTTGTATCCCTATCTTGGGGCTTATTTTACTTAACATTATCTTATATGGCCATATGTACATGAATAATGTTTTTTTAACCCATTTAAATTTTATATTTTGTATTTACTAAGTTGTGTCTGAAAGGCGTGTTACCTCATGTCCAAAGATGTCTTTGTGCTAGTACAATGAAGGGTAAAAACATTCATTTTTACCTCGAGCAGTGCCATGGATTATTACTGGACGTAGAAGGAACTTTTATTGCAGGTGGAAACTGATACTAAAAGAGAAATTGAACGTGGAGAAATAACAAAGTGCAAGTTAGTTTGTGTGTTCCTTTTTGCTGTACAAGAAAAGAACCCATTGTCCAAATTCAGAAACACTGAAGTCATACCTTGCATTCTCTCAGACCACAAAGGAATAAAATTAGAATTCAACAACAAAAGCCACCAAAGAAATTCCTGTACCACATGGAGGTTGAAGAATACACTGCTGAATCATGAGTGGGTCATGGAAGAGATTAGAAACAAAAATCAATTATTCATGATATTCCTCAAAAATGAACACATTGCCCCATTTGTTAGGAAATGGAAAAACTTGGAAAAAATTATATTAAATGAAGTAAGCCAGGCACAAAGAAACATAGGTCCCATCGTTTCCCTTATTTGCAATATCTACTATATGTATGAGTCAAGCGGAAAAGGTCAGATAATGTGATGTTAGGAAAATGAATCCTTAGATATGTATTTTAATGTTTTTTTCCTTTCACGCGTTTGTACCTAACGCATTTATAAGATTATCTCTTTGTAGCTTTGTATGTCCCTCCCCCACAATATAACCCCTGCTTTCACTATATTTGATGTCAGTATAACTTGTAGAGAAGATGGGGAAAAACAAGTCATTTAAGGATACAGGTGGACTTGTTGCAACAATGAGAAGTACAAGTTGTCATGTCGAAAATAAGCTTAACAATGTTGGTGGGGGGGGAAAGCGGGGAGGATTGGGTGGGGGGTGGGAGGGAGGCTGGGAAGGGATGCGAAGGGTAAACAAAGGAGGAGGCTGCAATGCTTGATAAGAAATGTACACATTAACCAGCCCATGTAATTGTAACCCCTCTGTACAGCGTGTACACAAAAAATAAAAATTAAAAAAAAAATGAACACACAAATTATCAGCTCCCCTGGGACACAGCAATGTCAGTACTCAGAGGCAAGTTTATAGCTCTGAGTCCCTACATCAACAAATTTGAGAGATCTGAAACCAACAATTTAATTAGACATCTGAGCCTCCTAGAAAAAGAGCAGCAAGATAAACCTCAATACAGTAGATGGAAAGAAATAATTAAAATTAAATCAGAATTAAATGAAATAGAATCCAAAAAACCATAGAAAGGATCAACAAAACAAAGAGTTGGTTCTTCAAAAAATCAACAAAATTGACAGACTGTTAGCAAATCTTAACAGAAAAAGAAGAGAACACACCCAAATAAATGAGCTCAGAGATGAGATTGGACACATCACCACAGAAACAACCAAGATTCAGAGCATTCAAAAATTCATCCAAAAATCATACACCACGCTCAAACAGGATTCATTTCAAGGATGCAAAACTGGTTTAATATATGCAAATTAATTAATATAATTCATCACATCAACAGGAGCAAGGATAAGAACCACAAGGTTATCTCAATAGACATAGAAAAAGCATTTGACATGATCCAACACCCCTTTATGTGAAGGTTCTAGAAAAAAGTAGGAATCCATGGAACATTCCTCAATACAATAAAGGTTGTATAAGACAAACCTACAGCCAGCATTATACTTAATGGTGAAAAACTAAAGAAATTTCTCTTAAATCAGGAATGAGACAAGAATGTCCACTGTCTACACTTCTCTTCAATATAGTGTTGGAATGCCTAGATACAGCAATAAGACAAGATGCAAGCATTAGAGACATCCAAATGGGGAAAGAAGAAGTAAAACCCTCGCTCTTTGCAGATGACATGATCTTGTATTTAAAGAATCCCACAGAATCCACTCTAAAATTCCTCAAGCTGATTCAAAATTTTGGCAAAGTAGCAGGGTATAAATTTAACCCTCAAAAATAAATGGCTTTTCTGTATGCCAACAATGAGAAAAGGTTGGCTGAATTTAGGAAAGCAACTCCATTCAGAATAGCCCCACAAAAAATAAAATACCTAGGAATTAACTTAACCAAAGAAGTGAAGGACCTCTATGATGAAAACTTTAAAAAACTGAAAAAGGTAATCAAAACTGAACTTAGAAAGTGGCAAAAACTCCCATGCTCCTGTATTGGAAAGATCAACATCGTGAAATGGCAATACTTCCCAAGGCATTCTACAAATTCAATGCGATACCTATCAGTATTCCAACCTCATTCTTCAAGGAAATACAAAAGGCAATTCAAAAATTCATCTGGAGCAATAAAAGACCCTGAATAGCTAAAACGATCCTTAACAGAAAGAAACGTGCAGGAGGAATATGAATACCGAATTTGAATTCAACTACAAATCCACAGTAATCAAAACAGCTTGGTACTGGCACAAGAAAAGACTTCAGGACCAATGGAATAGAATTGAAAACCCAGAAATGAACCTTCAGACCTATAGCCATCTAATCTTCGATAAGGGTGTTAAAAAACAGAATAGAAGAAAGACACCCTCTTCAGTAAATGGTGCTGGCAAAATGGGTAATATACTTGTAGAAAACTAAAGCTAGATCCTTATATATCACCTTGTATTAGAATCAACTCCAAATGGATCAAAGCCCTCGGAGTCAAAGCAGACACCCTGAAAACATTACGTGATGGAATAGGAGAAACACTAGGTCTCCTTGGCACAGGCCGAAATTTTCTTAATAGAGACCCAGAAACACAACAAATCAAAGAAAGGTTGGACAAATGGGATTGCATGAAATTGCAGAGCGTCTGCATGGCAAAGGACATAACTAGCAAGATCAATTGAAAGCAGACAGATTGGGAGAAGATCTTCACTAGCCCTACAACAGACAATGGTCTCACATATAAAATATACATGGAACTCAAAAAATTAAATCCTCCAAAAACAAATCTTCAAAGAAACAACTGCCCAATAAATAAGTGGGCTAAAGACTTAAAAAGAAACTTCTCTGAAGAGGAAAGAAGGATTGCCAAAAGACATTTGAAGAAATGCTCAACCTCCCTAGACATAAAAGAAGTGCAAATCAAAACAACATTGAGATATCACTTCACTCCAGTTAGAATGGCTAGAATCAAGAATTCTAATAACAACAGATGCTGGAGAGGATGTGGACAGCGGAAACCTTACTGAAGTGTTGGTGGGAGTGTAAACTTGTTCAACCACTTTGGGATGCAGTATGGAGGTTCCTCAAGAGACTCCACATAGAGCTCCCCTAAGACTCAGCAATCCCACTTTTGGGCATATACCCAAATGTTCACCAAGAAGGCCACACTAGAGGTACCAGCATGACTGTATTTATTGCAGCATTATTTACCATAGCTAAGGTATGGAACCAACTCATATGCTCCTCAGTAGATGAATGGATCAAGAAAATGTGGTATATATACACAATGGAATGCTATGCCTCCATCAGAAAGAATGACATTGCCCCATTTGTTAGGAAATGGAAAGAGTTGGAAAAAATTATATTAAATGAAGTAAGCCACGCCCAAAGAAACATAGGTTCCATGGTTTTCCTCATTTTCAATAACTAGTATATGTCTGAGTGAAACAGAAAAAGTCAGATAAGTTGATGTTAGGGAAATGAACCCTAAGATATGTATTCCAATGTTTTTTTTTCTTTCATGTGATTGTTTCTAACACATTTATAAGGTGATTTCCTTGTTCCTTTGTATTTCCCTTCCCCACGGCATAACAATAACCCTTGTTTTCACAGCATTTGATGTCGGTATAATTTGTGGAGGGGATCGGAAAAAAACAAATCATTTAAATAGGGATACAGGTGGACCCATTGCAACAATGAGATGTACAGGTCATTATGTCGAAAATGAACATTACAACTTTGTTGGTGGGGGGAGGAGGATTGGATGGGGGGCAGAGGGGAGGATGGGAAGGGGTGGGAAGGGGAAACCAAGAAGTAGGCTACAATGCTTGATAAAAAATGTACTCATTACCTTGCCCATGTTATTGTAACCCCTCTGTACAGTATTTTCACTATAAAAATATATATTCATTGTTAGAAAAAAAAAAGAATCCAAGGTTTGAAAGAAACTCTTTCCCTGACTTTTTTCGAGTGTGTTCTTTATTCATATAAACATTGTCTGTAAACTTCTTCTTGAAAGTATTACAAAAGGAAACAATGTGCCATTTGAAGGCCAGCATAGAACAAACGGAAATAACGTTGTTTTAAAAGTGTTCTATTGCAAGGCAACAAAGACTTGGTGGTTATAAATTGTCTTATGCATGGATATTTCACTACTGAGATGATTCTGTTGTTGCAGGAGTCACTTATTAATTCCTTTATTGTTGTCCTGAATTCTCCAGCGCAGTTAGCATTCCAAAAAAGCATGACCCAGCGAGTATGATCAGCAAAAGGAGCCTGTTCCCAAACCAGTGCTTTAAGGATGGTCCCAAAGAAATATGTGCGTTTTTTCGCTTGTTTGTTTGTTTAGTTTGTCCTGGTTCTGGAGCTTGAACTCAGAGGCTGTACCATGTCCCTGAACAAATGTCTTCCCTGGCCAACTTCCCCCAAAACTGGTACTCTACTGCTTTAGCCAAAACTCCACTTCTGGCGTTTTTGGTGTTTAGTTCCAGATAAGAATGTGACAGACTTTCCTGCCTGGGTTGACTTTGAACTGAGAAAGTAAGAAAGCCAAGTGACATCAACTGTACCAAGATTTCTGTTTTGAACCAAGAAATACTAGACGAAGTTTATGATAAAGCTAATATTTGACAATTCTTAAAAGAAAAGAATATGTCTAACAAAGAAGCCATAACTTAAATAACTCCCCAAATGTAGGTGGACTGAATCATTTTGGAAGCATTTTTTCATCTGCTTGGGAAGATAACTATTGACTTCATAGATCCTTTTGGGGAAATAGTCATATTTGCCTGTTGTCACTGGCTTTGTACACATGTATGCTGTACATACTTCTAAGGGCCTTACATAAAGGAAGTCTTGAAATTCTCAACAATATTTAAATAAGATGCTCCCTATATTTATTTTCACATTTGGGGATCACTAAGTACCAAAGTTGTGTAGAAGGCTAGGGTTAGAATATGGACATGAAATCTGTCTCCTAATATTATGAAGATAGTTCATGTCATTTTGAGTTACAGTTTCTCAAGAAATATAAAATAAAGTAAAACAGTAACAGAAACATAATTTTCTATCTTTCCTAACTTTCCAACAGAAATTAGAGAATCCAGTAAAGTTACACCAATCCCAGGATGGTATAGGATTTTATAGGATCACTAGATGGTGAAAAAGAATATAAAAAAATGCTTCCCCTGGAACAATGGGAAACAAAATCTATACCTACAGATTTTGACATACCTGGAAAATAGTTTCAACTATGCTATGTCTTTGATATTTTAGGTTTGTTTACACAGCAACTTTCCTCTCTCAGGAAATGACTCTATTCCTACTTAAGGTTTTTCAGCTTATAACCCAGCAACAAATAATGCTTCTAAATATAAACAAGCATGAAACTAACAGTAACAAAGGCTACTTCCGTTGCCATAGGTGATAAATAAGAATGCTCTTGGGGAATACTCAAAAAATTTTGAACTTTTTCATACCTTTCCTCTTCTCCAACACGAAAAGTTCTAGCAATTATATGTAAAACATTAATAAAGGATTTTTATATTTTTTATTGTTCACACTAAAGCAAATACACTTTTCCTCCTTGCAAGCCTGACTTCGAAAGAGTCAGACACTCACAATTATATTATAGACAAAAGTTTACTGCTTTGGCTTAGGTGTTTTCCTGCCTTTGGGTGTTGCTCTCTATTATTTTGGCAACTATATAGAAAAACAAGAAAAATCCATTATGTTTTGTTGAATTTTTCAAAGTCAAGCTGTCTTCAAACACAGTTTTCTGTTCCCTTCTTCACTATTAATTAAAATTTAATTATTGCTCTTT
Source organism: Dipodomys spectabilis (assembly GCF_019054845.1). Lineage (NCBI taxonomy): Eukaryota > Metazoa > Chordata > Mammalia > Rodentia > Heteromyidae > Dipodomys > Dipodomys spectabilis. Next base: position 2,174,576 of record NW_024870975.1, read on the forward strand.
AAATAACAAAAACATACTTTAATATATATTCTCATTAAAACAGATGAAAACAGGAGTGTCTGCCATTGCTTTTTAAATTTTTTCCGAGTATTTTCCTTGGCTATTTTCATTATTGCCTTTGTTCCAGTCTTCTGATCATGAACACAGTGTTACACAAAAAGATCTTTCCAAAATATAGGATGTTAGGCAGAAAAAAATAGATGTATAATTAAAAATTTTCATCTCTTAAGAGATTGAAAAGCTCAGAAGACATTTTGCTATTTCTGGCATGGTGCTTAAACTAAGTGAAATGCATGTAAATGTGACAGTTATTACAAACAATAATTATGGCTTATACTTTTCTGCTCCAATGAGATGAGTAACTTTACTGTCAATGAAATCTCTGACAAGGTTGGAGAGCATATTGATTTTAAGGTAGGAAGGTTAATGTTAGAAAGCCAAGGGAAGCCAAGGGAGATTCCTAAAACAGCACTGCCTATCACTTATCAGTTAATTATACTTATAAGTATATATAAATTTGTAAGTATATAAATACATAAATATGAATTGATTGAGAAATGTGTGACTTACACAATTGATTCAATGGTTACCCAAACCAGAAAACACTTCTCATTTACATATACTATTATATCTAGTGAGGATTTAAAAATTTTTAGAATTATATTTTAACATTTATGCCAAAATATTTGTTTATTTTTAACAGTTTATTTTTAAATTTTTTGGTTGTGGGGCTTGAAATCTGGGCCTGGACGTTGTCCCTCAGCTCTTGACCTCAAAGCTAGTGTTCTACCACTTGAGTCACTGCCAGTTTCCTGGTGGCTCATTGAAAATATTGTCAAGGAGCCGGCTCCAGTGGCTCATGGCTGTGATCCTAGCTAATCAAGAGGCTGAGATCTGAGGATTGCGGTTCAAAGCCAGCTGGGGCAGGAAAGTCTGTGAGGCTCTTGTCTCCAATAAAACCACTAGAAAATAGGAAATGGTGCTGTGCCTCAAGTGGGAGAATGCTCAGCTTGAGCTGTAGAGCGTAGGGACAGTTCCCAGGCCCAGAGTTCAAGCCCAACGATTGACCAAATTAAACAAACAAAAAGTCTCGAGGACTTTCCTGCCTATGCTGGCTTTGAACCATGATTCTCAGCCATCAGACTCCTTAGTAAGTAGGATTACAAGCAAGAACCGCTGGCACCTAGCTACATAATTATTTTTTACACATTTATGAAGTATGGAGTGGTAATCCCATTCATTTATATGTTGTGTAATGATCAAGCTATATCATATCCATTAGTTTCTGTATGTAACACTTTTTTTTAGTGAGACTGCTCGAAAAGTTATCTTTTGGCTGGGATGAAATATCTATTCTTAACTATAATCACTTTGCTCCTTATGGTATACGATGAAATATCTATTCTTAACTATAATCACTTTGCTCCTTATGGTATACAATTAATATATTTACTTTTAGTATTGGACGTCTGTTAATTAAACTCATAGAAAACATGAATTGTATGGTGAGAGAAGTTTATGGTTCCATTACTTGTTTTAGGAAAACAATTATGCCTTTTGTTTTCAATTATATTTCTGTGGGAATGTGAATTATTCATTGATTTAACTGTTAAAGTTGATAACTGTTACATTATATCAAGTTGATTCCAAGTTGCATTTGAAAATTGCACATTTAACACAAATATGCTTCCACTTTCTTCTACCACATAAGTAAAGTAACTGTAAAGCAAATCTTGGTGTTAGTGGCTCACGTGTAGAATCCTAGAAACTCAGGAGGCTAAAACCTGAAAATTTTATTTCAATGTCAGTCTAAACAGAAAAAAAGTGAAAACTTATTTCCAATTGTCCAGCAAGAAGGAGAAGATGAGAATGTGGCTCAAAGGATAGAGTGTGATGAGCCATGAGCAAAAAGTACAAGGAAGAAAATTAAACATTGAGTTCAAGCTCTTAAAATGGCATAGACACATAAGACAACAATAAAAAGTACTATAAACATCAATAATGAAGACAAAATAGTAGAAAAGATCATGAGAGATGTTGCATAAATAGCTGGAAGACAGAAATCATTTGATAGAGTTTTCATTCAGGAGAGGGAAAAATCACAGTCTCATTGGTACAATCTCATTGTACTCATTTGTGTTGAAACCTGGCTACTGGGTAACACGTGAAAGAGTAGATTGGATTACCTGACAGAGCAGACATTGCCTATGACTGACTATGCACCATCCCATTCTGCAAAAATCTAAAATTGTGCTTCCTAATTTAAATAAAACCCCATATTAGATACTATCTGGTCCACACAGACTGGGGTCCTTATTTTGAGGCTTCAGACATATGTGAGGCTTTTGTTAATAACCAGTCCTGTTGTACCCCCTTTCCTTTGTGCACCTATACCTTACAAAGCTGGCACCAAGCCAAGGCGTTGAACTAGACACCATGGCCTTAATCTCTCCCTTTCTCCAGCTACAACTCTTTTCACATGCTATCTCTGTCTTAGTATTAGTTGTTTTCTTACTAATCCCCACCAAAAAACTCTTATATTCACGTAAACGCACTATAAACATCCTAGTTCAAAAAGGGATTAAAGGTTTACCATTGGCTGAGGCTCTCTTCTGTAGGTTTTCTCCCTAATAAATCTGTGCTACAATATCTCTCTTTTCTTCGTGTCTTTTGAGTCTGACAAATGATTGATTCGGTTTTATGTAATCCCATTTATCCAGCCTTACTTTGGAAGTTTTGACCTGTCCCAAGGAGCCCTCTTGTTTCCCTTAACTCTTCCTGCAAAATTCTAAGGTATTGGGACTTACATTGAGGTCTTCAATCCATTTGGAATCGATTCTGGTGCAGGAGGGTATTTAAGGATCTAATTTCAGTTTTCTGTGTACAGATAATTCCATCAGCACAAGTTTTTGAAGAATTTGTCTTTCTTCCATCCTGTGTTTCTGGCTCCCTTATCAAAGATTATGTGCCTATAGGAGTGGATTCATTTCTGGATCATCAATTCTGTTCTATTGATGGAAATATGTGCTTCTATTGAACAGAATCGCATTACCACATTCCTGAGGAAATTGACTTCTCTGTAAACTGAAAAGCAAAATTGTAAGTTTAGAATACAAAATTGAGGTAAGTTTTGAACACATAAATTATAATATATAGAAAAAAATGTGGGAGAGAAAAGATAAGATGAAAAGTAGAGTAGCTATAAATTGAAGAACTCAAAAACAATTACCAAAACTATACAAGGGAGCTGGGGTAAAGCTCAGTTGTAGGACTAGACTAATATATACAAAGCTATGGGTTCAATCTCCAAGAAGACCTAATAATAAGTTAATAAATAGTAATAATAAAATAATTACTTGAAATAAATGCTTTCATATTAGAGAAGCCTGAATCCTAAAACAGCAAAAAAATACCCTCAATTCTTGTATCCATTGACATGAAAATACAAGAATGAAGAGGAAATAGCTTACCTTTTCTCTCCTTTCTTTTCCTTTCCTGTTTTCTTCTTTTCTTTTTTCCTTTGGCACTACTGGTGCTTGAAGTTGCTAAGGCTCTGACCACTTTAGATTATTTTTCAGATGAGGTATTCCTTTTTGGCCAAGCCTCCCTTGAGCAATAATCTCTTACCTATGGTTTCCATAAACGAGAAATAACAGGGAAATTACCCTATATCTTGCTTTCTTTTTTGGATTTTCTCACGACTTTTTTGGTCAGAACTGGCCCTGGATATCAGTCTTCTAAATCTCTGCCTTCTAATTAGCATGGCGTAGTTCATCTAAAGCTTGGACCCATATTATTTTTCATTGTAAACATTCAATATTGACTTCTGTTTTCTAGATATCTTTAAATTCAATTGAGGTTAGTATGGTTCTTTATGATGTTATAAGAGGAACATACAGAATCCCTTGAATAGTTTTTTCAGTTTCTTTAAATATTTATAGTATGAGAATAAAAGTAGGACATTAATATTTCACAAGTACCTTATGTAGACTTCAATTGTTTTAATGATTTTGTGCACACATTAAGTTCAATATAATTTTATCAACTCTATATGAATAGTTACAGACACGTTTCTTTAAGTTTGTCTCATGCTTCCCTTTTATAATTAAACCCACTACTTCCCTTGGTCCCATCCCAAACCTGTTTCATCCTGGAAACCAAAACACATTTTTTCTCCGATTTCTAGGTCATGCAATAAATAAGCTTTTAGGATTGCCCTCAAATCTATGGTAGATTATTCCCCGTTGTTGTATGCCGTAATATTGTATTGTATTCACTCGATTAGCCTTCTGGTTCTGTTATTAGAGAATGTAGCACAATTCGTTTCCCATTCACCTGAAGAAAGCCTGAATTGATTTCCATTTCTTTAACTAGAGGAAATAATGCTGCTATAATCCTCTGTGTTTTGGCCTTTGGGTGAATGTTACAGCTTATTTCTATGAGACAAACCTGAAGAGCTCAATTCCTGTGCTATACTCTAGGTGGTTGCATATTTCATATTCTAGAAACCTGTCAAAATGTTTTCAGAAGTGGCTTTCCCATTTGAGATTCCTGCCAGCATCCAGTTTCTCTGTTTCTTGATAGCATTTAGTATGGTCAATATTGTATTATGTGCAGTAATTCTCATACATGTTTTATGATGTCATTTTTGTTTTAATGTACCTTTATTTAGTGACTGATGATACCTTTCTTGGGCTTATTTTTCACAAGATGTATTTTGCTAGTTTCTAATTGATGTTCTTTTTAACATTAGTTTTTGAGAGTTCTATGTAGAGTCTAATTTGAGACATTCTTCAGGTATAGGATTTGCAAATATTTTATCCTTGACTATCGGTACACTTCATCAACATTATCTTCATCATCATCATTATCATCATCTGTTGGGTCTTTGTCCATCCCATGAAAGATGGACGGGGTCTGAGGAAAGGTAAGTGCGGCCGCTGGCCCTTTACCCAGCCTCCCTCAGCCGGGAAAAAAAATCAGACGCAGCAGGAGGTCAAGTCAAGCAGGAAGAAACTCATTTATTAACAAAGAACAGCATTTTTAAAGCAAAAAAGAGCAGGTGGCATGACAAGGGAGGAAGAGAAACCAATCACTGTCAAGGTCACACCCTATCATGAACCTAAGCTTCCATGGGCTGGTTACACACTTAACATAAAGCAAATTGAGCTCTGCCCACTCAACTCCCTCTCAGCACCATCTTTGCTGCCCATGTGCCCTACAATAATCATCACCATAATCATCATCATCATCATCATCATCATCATCACTATTAGTATTACTACCATTAATTTTGTACATGTATGTATGGTCCTGGGACATGAACACAGGATCCTTGATATTAGTCGCAACTTGTTAATAATATACCATTTCAGTCATGCCTCACTTCTGGCTTTTTTGCTGATTAATCAGAGATAAGATTTTCAGGGACATTATTTTGTGGGCTGCCATCCATCAGCAATACTCACATCACAGCCTAACAAGTAGTTAGGTTGAGATACATGAGTCCCCTGCATATGAGCTTTCACAGTCTAAATTATTTTATACATTTTTGAGTTCTACTATATCAAGTTTTCCTTTCCTATAATTTTAATGCCAAATTTAGGTATGCTTCATCTCGAAAATTGTCAAGGCATCTTCCTATGTTATACATTTACATCCCTCTATTTGTTTTATAGGCCACCTTCAAATCCTGCTTGAAGTTAATATTTGAATAAATTATTTTAAGTCAATGTTCACTTTTTAATTCTCCCCAAGATTGTCTAACCTATCACCACTTATTAAAGAGAATGTCACTCCACAAGTGTTTGGTTTTACACTCTTATTAAATATTCCTTGATAATAATTATGTGGCTCTAATCTGGTGCCCTACAGACACATTGAGCTGTATAATCTTTCCTCTACAAATATAACAATTTTACACTAGCAGCTTTAATATTGGATAGAGAAATATATTCAAGTTTATTTTCCTTTGTCCATGAGTCAAAGAGTGATTGTCAGGTTTTTTTAGAAATTTTCATAATCTTATAAATAAAACTGTGAAGCTTGGCACAGTTAGCTCACGATTATTATAATAGCTGGATAGGAGGCTGAGATCTGATGATTGTGGTTCAAGGCAGCTGGAATATGAATGTCTATGAGAATCTTATCCCCAATTAACCACCAGAAAACCAGAAGTGGCACAGTTGCTCAAAGGGTACAGCACTCACTTAGAGCTGAAGAGCTGAGGAACAGTGCCCAAGCCCAGATTTCAAGCCCCATGTATGACCCCCAAAAAAGGGGGGTGGGGACAATTAATATCTTTGCTCAATTGTGTCCTCCAATACATAAAAAGTATAAGTCTCCATTTACTTAGATTTTTGCTTTTATATTCAGCATTGCATAATTTTCATTGAGGGAAAGTCAACAACACTTTAATACATTTTGACAATATGTGGAGATGACACAAAGAAATTCACAGAAAACAGATGAAAAATAAGGGGCAATGGGAATGGAGACAGACAGAAATGGATTAATCAAGCCCTTGATCAATATGTGAGTGTGTAAGATAATTCAATAAGATTTCTTTGTACAATTAATATACACCAATTAATAAATATCTTCCAAAGGCATTGGTATTCAAGTATGTCATAAAGGATAAATACAGATTTTGTGGTGAAATGAAAGATAAATGAGAAAATACATACTTATAGTAATTGTGTAAATAAACTAAGAATTTGGTCAACATTCTGAGGGCTCATGGCTCATTAGAATAGAAGGCCCTTGGTATCTAAGATAAGACTAAAATGTTAGGCTTCAGCCTATCTTTAAGACTGCTTAATGGTATTGCCTTTTGAGTAAATATTCTCTTTATTGTTGTTGTTATTGCTGGGGGTGGTCGTGGGCCTTGAACTCTGGGACTGGGCGCTGTCCCTCATCTATTCAGCTCAAGGCTAGGTTTCTACCACTTGAGCCATAGCGCCACTTCTGGTTTTCTGGTGGTTTATTGGAGATAAGAGTCTCATGGACTTTTTCTGCCCAGGCTGGCTTTGAACCACGATCCTCATTTCAGCTTCCTGAGTAGCTACAATTATAAAATGAGCCACAGGCACTAGGCTTTAATCAGTATTCTTAGTACAAAGAAAAATACAAGTGATTTGGAACCAAGCTGTAGAAGGCTGCCTTTTTGGCTTCAGAAGAGAGCTGCCTGGTATCATATGAGTAGATAGATTTAGGAAAAATTAAACATATAAGTCCACATGGAAGGCTACAATACATTTTAGTGAAGTTCCAAAAATGATAAGGACATGAATTGCAATAACTAGCTTGGTAATAAGGGACATGTTTAGGAGTTCTGTCTGTATTGTTACTGTTGTAAATGTACAATGTCATTTTATTCATTTTTGTTGTTGTTGTTTCCTTAGTATGTTCTTTCCTCTATGGAATATCCCCTGTTGTCACTTTTCTCGATTTTGATACCTTGCATCTTGTATATACATGTCTAATCTGGGGAGGGTAATGGGAATTACAAAACGCTGAAACAAGGAAACAGGATGACCTACTGCAACACAGATACCAATAAGACTATATTGGAAATGAACCTTACCACTTCATGCTTCGAAGAGTGGGGAGAAAGGAATGTGGGAGCTGGGGGAGGGAAGGGATAGTGGGATAACAACAAGGAAGGAAAGGGGTAATAATGATCAACAAGTAATATACTCATTGCCTTACTTATGTAATTGTAATCCCTCTGTGCAACATTTTAACAATAAAATAAAATAAAGTAAAATCAATAAACGACACGTTTGGCAAATAAAGTAAAATGCTAACTTACAGACAAATGAAGATAATAATAAACAGGTATGTCTATATACATGTATATATACATCTGTATATTGATATATATGTATACATGTATAGGTATTTGTGTATGTACACATATAAGTATGAATATATGCATATGCACATAATGTGTATACATATACATTTATTTAAAGAGACTTGAATAAGAAATATATTAATGCCTATGAAAAACCTTAACCATCCTGCCTATGAAAAGCTGAAACTATCCTGAATATGTTATCAAAAAATCCAAATACATATCTTTATAATGATATACCAAAATCCAAATAATATATGGAAAAATCATACCATACCTATACACTGCATACATATAGAGATTAATGGAAATAGAAAAAACAATAGAATAGCAGTGCACAATCAATATGTAGAAATTGGAATCTTTATATATTGGTGCTTGGCACTTAAAGTGATATAGTCCGTTTGTTACAAATACTGGAAATCTAAGATATTACACATACAATTGCCTCTATGATCCAGCATTTTGAATCATAATTTTTTTTATTTTTTATTTTTGGGTCCGGTCGTGGGGCCTGAACTCTGGGCCTGAGCTCTGTCCCTCAGCTCTTCAGCTCAAGACTAATGCTCTACCACTTGAGCCACAGCGCCACTTCCGGCTTTTTTCTTTTTGCTTATGTGGTGCTAAGGAATCAAACCCAGGGCCTCAGGCATGCCAGGCAAGCGCTCTACCACTGAGCCAACTTCTCAGCCCTTGAATCATAATTTTCTATACAAAATATATTTCAACATATGTCCAATGAAACACATGTACAATTATATACATAAGAAAACCTTTTATAATAACATATAATAAAATATTGAAATGCCCATTGAGGGGATTATAGAATTATACACACACATACAAATCAATATGGTATATCCCTGGGAAAAATTTATATGGACTTGTTTTGGAAGCTAATTTTACTTGGGAAGAATGGATAAAATTGACTTCAATTTCTAATTATATCAGCTTTTTAAAATGGACACAGACGTAGTGGTAGACTATGAAGTAATGGTTGGTCAAGTGGAGGGTAGGTTGAAATGATGACAGGAAGTGTTGAATAATAGATATTGGAGTACTTTGAGAGTGTAGCTATGATAAAATGTTCTAGAACTGAAGATGATATTCATAGTCCAACTCTTTAACATTCTATTAATCATTGTACTTTATCGAAGAATTGCAGATTGCATTTGCATTAACCTTAAGAAAAATTTTAGAATAGTAATGGGTGAATCTGAGTAATAATTTAGAATTTAAAATCACAGAATTCTATAATGTACAAGTTTAATATGTTGATGAATAAGACTGTCAATAAAATATGATCGGTGATATATCCTCTGAGTGACTGTATATGACACTGCAAGTCAGTGAATACTCTACAAAATTATGTAAATTGAGGAATGAGATAGGACTGAAAAGAATGAGGGATAATGATCATCAAGATGCATTGTATTGAGCTGGGAATATGGCTTAGTAGTAGTCTTAGGGGAATGGTGTGAAGCCCTGGGTTTGATTCCTCAGTTCTACATTAACAAAAAAAGCTGGAATTGGCACTGTGACAGAAGTCATAAAGTGCCAATGTGAGGAAAAGAAGTTCGTGGACATTGCCAAGGCCCTGAGTTCAAGCCCCAGGAGGGTCAAAAAGAAAATGATGCATTGTATTAAGATAGGCACTAACGGCTCATGCCTGTAATCCTAGATACTCAGGAGACTGAGGATGGAGGTTTGAAACCAGCCCAGGTAGGAATGTCTGTGAGATTTTATCCCCAATTAAATGTCAGAAAAATCAAAGTCCTGCTGTGCCTCAAGTGATAGACTTCTACTGTTCATCGAAAGGAGGTCACGCACACCGCCCAGACCCAGAGTTCAAACCTCAGGAGAGAAGAAAGGCAGGAAAATAACTCACTAAACACTATTCATAAATTGCATGGTCAAACAGCAACTCCCATGCAACTACTTAAAGTCAATTAAAATATGATTAAAATAGAATACAAGTCATTTTGTGGACCAAACATAAATAGAATACAAAGGTTGTTTACAGGGACAAAGTAAATTTTATCTCTTAGTTAGAGTTGAAATTTGTTCTTCAGTCTTCTTAAATCATTTATGAAATTGACAATACTGCCAATTATAGGTCAATTTCCTTGAGGAACAGATTGAATTCTGATGTCTTTTCTTAGCAAACCATAGAGGTGAATTTTTTGCCTCTTGTTGAAGTATATCTGATATTTTAAATTAGATTTGTCCTAATGTAATATTTATTAAATCAATCATTTCACTAGGGTGATGTTAGTCAGATTTTTTTCCAGTAAATCCTATCCCTTATAATAAATGAGAGCATGCTGTGTCAGTCTCCTATTCATATGACAAAATATTTTATAAAATTAATTAATAAGGGGGATAGATTAATTTTGGCATCTGATTTTATACATTTCAGTTTATGTTTCTTATCCTCATTGTTTTGGGTTGGTGGTGGCACAGAACCCAATGTCAGGAACATCTGATGGAGTATGTGTTTTCATGGAAGACAAAAAGGAAAGAAGAGGAGGAATAGGTGTGGGAGAGAGAGAAAGAGGAGAAGAGGAAGAAGGAAAAGGAGAAGGAGACAGAGAAGGAAAAGAAGGAAGAGAAAGAAAGGACATTTATCTTAACATCTTCATTGATCACAAGTTCTCAGTGACCATACCTCTACAACTGTGCCCACTTGAAAAGGTTCGCCACCTCTTTATGGCAACATAGAGAAAGCTAATTATTAATCCCAATCTTTTATGATTTCAGATTTAATTTCTAGAATGGTGGGTAGATATTTCTATACAAGTGTGATAACTTCTCTTCCTAAATATTTACTTGAATTAATCAGATAAGCTATTTGGCATGGAGTTGGTTTGGTTATACCACTGTTGGAGAGATGAATGAAATATTTTGAACGCAAATACATTTTATTTAACAGATAAAGAAGCTTCAAGAGATTACAATTTGTTACCTTCAAAAATGACTATTTCATTCAACTTATAGTGACTTGAACTTTTCATAATTTTCTGGCATTTCCATTGAAGTATTTTGTCGTCTATAGCAAGTTTCATTCTTTCTAGTGAAGGAAAAATGAATGCTATCACGATCATTTATTTCTTAATTATTCTATAGAAAGTAGGTATAATATGAATTTCCGGCCATTCAAATATAAGTTATATTTAAGTCTATAAGAATAATTGGAAAAGTCATGGAATATCTTGCTTTAGTTATCTTATATTAAGATTGGTTCAATTTCTAAAAATGACTGTTGAAATAAAATGCATGAAATTCAATTTTTCTCTGAAATGACTTGGTACTCAAACCTGAGAAATACATGACCAGTAACTATGATTTCTTCACACTCAAAAAATGTATGAATCTGCATTTTTATGTCAAAAATTTAGGATAAAAAAAGAGAAAATCATGTAACATCAGTAGATAATAATCAAAGTTAATGACAAATTGCTTCATTCACCCTGACAGAGCCTATTGATTTTATCTTACATGAGAAATTTGATTAATGATCTCTTTGTCGCTTTTGAATAATAGAGTATTTCAATTTGTCCAAAGATTCTGTAATTTAAACCTTCAAGTGTATATTTTTTCATAAAAATGAACAGTACTTTTCCACAGTGCAGGTTCAAATTTAACAACTAAATAAATATCTAAATGTTAATTAATTAAATTGAGCCTCTAGAATTCAAATAATAAATTTATTTTATTCTTAGATATATCTATGCTGAATATGAGTGTCTAAAGCTTGTAATCCTTGCTACTCAGGAAGCTGGGGACCAAAGCCAGCTTTGGCAAGAAAGTTTTTGAGACAAATCTCAATTAATCACACACACACACACACACACACACACACACACACACACACAAACACACACACACACACACACACACACACACACACAAAGCCAGAAGTGGAGTTGTGGGTCAAACTAACCTTGAGTGAAAAAAACTAAGGCATAGACCTTGAGCTCAAATCACAAGAATAACACACACCCACATGCACACATGCATATTATGTCTAGATACTTATTTTAGTTTAAAGAAATACACAATATCATGAATAGTAATATTTGTTTCATATCCTGCAACTTTTATGAAGTGGTTTTTAGTACAATTTGCTTTAAGATATAACATAGGTCATTAAAATTAATACTAATCTAGTTAATATTTTTAATTACCCATAACACATTGGTATTTTATGTATACACTTAAGAAATATTATTTGTAAAAGAAAGAAAGGAAGAATAGAAGAAAAGCAAGAAAGAAAGAGAGAAAGAAAGAAAGGAGGAAAGAAAGGAGGAAAGAAGGAAAGAAAAAAGAAGAGAGCAAAAGAGAGAGGTAGGGATGGAGGGAAGGAAGGAGTAAGGAAAGACAGCAGGAAGGAAGGAAGGAAGGAAGAAGGAAAGAAGGAAGGAAGGAAGGAACGAAGGAACGAAGGAAGGAACGAAGGAAGGAAGGGACAAAACCAATTTAATTTATAAAATCTGTTATTTAGCCCAACATAAACTTCATGTAAGTTAACCCTTTTGTAAACGCAAAGTTACAATTGTCACTTTGCTGCATGTTCTCCATGCATGAATGAAACCAACAAAGGAAGGATCAGAAATAACCAGAAAAATCTGTTTGCATCTCAAGTAAATATGTACACAAATCTTTTTCTCATTTTCTATACATCATCAAATAACTATTTGCAAACTATTTACATTGTTATAAATATTTTAAAAATTGATGTTACCAAAGGATGTCAATATATTATATAATGTGAGCACTAGTATTTATAATGCTATTAATATTACAGTCTTCATATTATATTAATTATAACAATTTATATTATATGTTTTATCAGAGAAATTATCATACTCTGATTTTGGTGTCTGTGGGAGTCTTAATAGCAGACAGCAATTAAAATCTAAGGAGATCTGTATTTCTGAAATCAGTTAACTCATTGGAGATTGCTCAAATACATCAGAAGGGCCTTAGAAAGTCTGAACATGTTTACATGATTACCTATGATGTGATTCAAGAGCCACAAAACAATCATACTTCACTTTGTCATCACTACAATTATTCCAATTATAAGAAGAATCATTCACATAATTTACACGATATAGGTTTGTCCTTAAGTTATTATTTTCTATGAAATAATATCCAAATGATACACTACACTGAGTTAAAGAAAAAGTTGCAAAAAGTATTGGACACTGTAACTCCTTCCAATTACACGTATTGAAATTCTATTCATCAAATAACTATTTGCAAACTATTTACATTGTTATAAATATTTTAAAAATTGATGTTACCAAAGGATGTCAATATATTATATAATGTGAGCACTAGTATTTATAATGCTATTAATATTACAGTCTTCATATTATATTAATTATAATCAGCCTTTCAGAGATTACCCTGCAATAATGATCCTGATAAATGAAGCCCAATATAACTAGTCTGCCATGTGAATGTCCAGCAAACAGATTATAATGAACCAGAGAGTAGACCCTCATAAGACAAAGATTTGCTTTGAATAATCATTTTTATAATCAATACTCAAGCTTCTAGAGTATGGGTAATATACTCCTGATGTTTTTAATCAACTTACTTTGAAGTATTTTCTTATAACAGCCCAATAGTGGACAAAAAGCAAAGTAGTATTGATTTAAATTTCAAATTTTTGAAAAAAACTATTCATAATGTTTTCTTATTTGAACTTTATTCTCAAAACCTACAAGTTACAAATATTATTAAATGGGAATTGAATTGAGGTTCAACGCTCTATTCAACTATCATAATTAACCTTTTAATACTTTTATTATCTTTAAGTATTTGTACAAAGGAGTTGCCATTCACTGAAACAGTTTATGAATACAATTCATCTTGATTAATGTCACTCCATTCAACATTCTCATCCACCCCTCCCAATCAACAAAGTCCATACTTATCTCAACATTATGTTATGTATGGAATTACTTGCCATTTAACAAATCATTTTGTGTATACAGTACACCTGGAATTGTGTTACCACTTCAACATCTTCACCCCCATTTCATACTATCCATTATTTTGTTTATTTCAATTCTGGGAAGTATGCAATAGATTCTTGCCTGTACTCTATCCTTTTCAATTTCCTACCCCTCTCACCTTGCCCCACACTGTCCTCTCTTGTAGTCCGCATTTACTGGTATTTATTTTGTTGGGTTTTGACTTAATCTTTGAAGAGAACTATACTATTTACACTTTCCATGGACTCTGACACTTCAAATAATTCATTTACCTCCTTGGATATCATCCAGTATGTTTAACTTTACATTTATGTGTACCTTCTCTCTACCAAACATAAGGAAAGTCATACAACCTAACTTTCTCTGGGTCCAGTTAATTTCACTTAATATGATTATTTCTAAGTCTTTCATTTTCCTTAAGATGGGGCAGTAGGGTCTGGGAAGGTGGCTCAGTGGTAGAGCGCTTGCCTTGCATGCATGAGGCCCTGGGTTCGATTTCTCAGCACCACATAAGCAAAAAGAAAAAAAGCCGGAAGTGGCACTCTGGCTCAAGTGGTAGAGCGCTAGCCTTGAGCTGAAGAGCTGAGGGACAGTGCCCAAGTCCTAGAGCTCAGGTCCCACGACTGGACCCCCCCCCGCCCCCCAAAAAAGAATGGTGCAATATGATTCTTTCTGATTGATTAATAAAATTTGATTATGTATGTATATATACATACATATTTGTAAATAGGGATCAATGAAATTATATATATATATATATACATATATATATAATTCATATACAGACACGCACACAATTCTTGATCCCTTTTTGCAGTGAGAGGCATCTAGGCTGATTCCATATGTTGGCTACAGAAAATAATGCAACAATGAACATGATTGTGCTGGCAGCTTCAGTATGGCCTTGTTTCTGCTCTATTGGATAAATGCCCATAAGTGGAATTGCTGGAGCATAGGTAGCTTTCTATTCAGTTTTGTGAGCAACCTCCATAATGTTTTCCAAAGTCGTTGAACAAGATTACATTTCTACCAACAATGTAATAGAGTTTCCTTTGGACCACATCCCTATTAGTAAATGTGATTGTTCTTTTTTTTCATAATGACATTGTAACAGGGGTGAGAAGAATCTCGGTGTTGTTTGGATTTGCATTTCTTTCATGGAGAGAGATATGTTATTTGTCATTTTTACTTTTCTTCTAATTAGTTCTCTTTAAGTCATTATCCCATATATTAATAGGGCTCTTGTTGATTTGAGCGTTTATTTGATCTCTAAATATGGGTTAGTTATGTAAACCCTGGTCTAATGCTTAGTTAGTAAATATCTCCTTCCATTCTATTCTCTTTCTATATATCCTGCTAATTTTTTCCTTTGCCATGAAGAAACTCTTAAGTATGATGCAACTCTATTCACCCAGAAAAAGTGATATTACATCATTCATAAGGAAATGGAAAGACTTGGAACAAACCTATATTAAGTGAAGAATGTCAGACTCAAAGCAATATAGGTTGCCCGATTTCCCTCATTTGTTGTATTAGAATGTGCCTCTAATTCTACAACTTAACACACTTGGATGGTAAAAGAGAAAACATTACATTTGGACATGATAAATTACATGGGATTCTAAACATTTATACAGTGAGATCAAAGGAGGATGCCCTTTGGAGAGGATCACAAAGGATCAATAGCTATATGAATATTATCATATAAAATAATGTTCATCAAATTGACCTCCAAGAAATGATGAGAGTTTTTTTTTATTATTTTGCTTTTTCCATCTGAATTCGGATGCTGTTATTTCGTTTTAATTTCTGCACCTTTGGTTTATATATAAGTTTGGAAAGGGCAAGGGAAACACAGAAATGGTGGGACAAAGTGTAAACAAATGTAGCACTGCCACTCAATAGACACTACCTTGTAAATGAACTATACAACTTAGGAGGGAGGGGGGTTGAAAGGGAAAAACTGGGACAACATGTGGGAAGAGGTGACATTGTTGAAAAAGAAATGTGCTCATTATCTGACTTATGTAATTGGATCCCTTCTGTATATCATCTTTACAAACTAAAAATGGACCTCATTAACAGGCCAGATTAGTTATATTAATATTAGATAAGATTGGCTTTAAATTAAAATTGGTATAAAGGTAAAAAGAGACTAAAAAGGACATTAAATGTTGATGAAGGAAACTCTCCATCAGGGGGATATAACAATGCTAGATATCAATGCCCTGAATCATAGATCTCTCAAATTCATCAGACAAATACTACTTGCCCTAAAAATATGCATACATCCAAACACATTGTTGGTTGCTTGAACACATCATTCTTACCTTTGGACGGGCCATGCAGGTCAAAATCTAGCAAAAAATCAAAACCAAATACTTGTTTTGACAAGCTATACCTAACAGCTCATGGAACGTTCTCCAAAATAGATCATATCTTAGATCAGAAAGATAATCTGTGAAAATTCAAAAATAAAAATGGAATTACTCCCTATATCCTGTTAGACGACAATGGGACCAAATTAGATCTCATCATCAAAAGGCATCACAAAAAATTCTGAAACTCACAGAGACTGAGTAACACATTTCCAAATCATCAGTGAGTCACTGAAGACATATGGAGGGAAGTTCCAACGTTTATGGAATTCAGTGGAAGTGAACAGACAAAATACTACCTCCTCTGGGACACAAGAACACAGGCAATACTCAGGAGAATTTATAGATTTGAGTATGTACATCAACAAATTAGAACAATCTTAAATCAGCACTAATAATGCACCACTAGGTCCTTGAAAAACAGGAACAAGCCAATTCAAAAACTGGTAGATAGAAATTATACAAATTAGATAAAGAAATAAATGAATCAGTCTCAAAAAACATACAATCATAATTGACTTTTATATACCAGTAGCTCAAAAATTCGCCCAATGAATGTAAATGTAGCTATTTTCAGAGATAGACTCAACCAGCTCAAACCAGTGAACAAAACATACTTGTAAGATTCTAAGAAACGATATTTTGTTTGCCTTTTTAAAATAAATTTACCCTGTTATTAAGTTGATTTATAGAGGTATTACAATTACATGAGTCAAGTAATGTGTACATTTCCTTTTATGAAATGTCTTCAGTTCCCTCATATTTTCCCATTCCCTCACTTCTTTCCCCACCCATGTGTTAAATAGTTCACTTTCATCAATGTTCAAGGAACTTCACTGCTTCATTTTTCCCCCTTTCCCTAAAGCTTTGTGCCCACCCCCACCTTCCTGATGACATAGAATGAATATACCATGCATAAGGTAAAGAAGACAGAATCATCACAAACTATAAATAACAACATACAGTAAACAAAAAACGGACTCTTCTGTTTCCATACCTCATAATTTGTTTCAGGATGCTTATCATGTTATATAAATGTAATGGTTTTTATAATAAAGTCAATTCAGGGATTAAAGTGTGATAAAATTATAATTTTCTTTCTATTTAGTAATGCTTTTATTTTACATTAATGTTGTAAGTAACACAATTCAAATTCTAGTGACATTTGAAGGTTCAGGTATAAAGTTAAATACTCAGAAGATCTAATAGTTCCATTTTGGCAAACAAACTGAAAAACAGGCATGTTTTATCCTCAGGAATGTCATTATTTCATATGCAAAAAGTAATTTTACCTACATTTTCTCTTATATGATAACATATTTTCTGCTAATCAGAGAGATACAAAAAGATTTTTAATTATGATATGAAAAATGCATCGACATGAGTGAATGAAATCAGGGAGTAGATGGCTCAGAGCGGGGTGGTTCTGTTAAATATTCTCATTATTTTGAATGATCTGGTGTTTCTATATGTGTGGAATTATTAATGTATTTTATGTCTGGACAAGAAAGTTTGATTAATAGATCATTGTCTGATACCCAATGTCAGGAACCTAACCTGAGTCAGAGTGGTAAGTATGAGTGTGTGTGTGTGTGTGTGTGTGAGAGAGAGAGAGAGAGAGAGAGAGAGAGAGAGAGAGAGAGAGAGAGAGAGAGAGAGAGAGTGGGTGTGTGTATGTGTGTGGGTGTGGGTGTCTGTCTGTCTGCCTGCAAGTCTGGATTTAGAAGGAAATATCTTATTTCCCTGAGGGTATATACTTAATTCTATTAGGTATACTCCATTAGTGACAGCAAATAAAGTTAATTAACTTTTTGTGCCATATATTTATGATTGCATGAACAAACTAAAAATTATGTTTGGGGTATGAGTTTTGTAAAAGGTCAGCTGAAAGTATAAACATTTGGAATCTTGAGAAAGATATCAATGGCAATCATTTCAGTGTAGATAAATTTTGACAACACTTGCAGTGATAGATAATCTGATATCAAAATTCAATATTTATTGATTTCCATAGCTACACTATTCTATAAATTTGTAGGAAAACAAGTAAAATTATGGAATCATAAAAGTAATGTGATTATTTATTGCAAACTGTTTTACATTAGGCCCTGATTGTAAGCGCTAGGATCAACAGAAAAAAAAACACATTATACAACATGGAGTTAGATATTTTATAATGAAGCACATTTTAATATACTCCACATTGTTAGAAAGACTAGAACTTTGGGTTAGTTTGATAACATACCATAATAAGTGATATTGTCCACTTATTAAGCAGAGAGGCTTACTCAGATGTACAAGATTGAATGTTTCAGTGTATGTTCAGCTGGTTTTATTGCTTTGGGGGCCAGTGACAAGACAATGTCAAGGAGGGAAGTATGCCAAAGAGAAATGTTTTTTACCTAGAATGATTAAAAGATAGAAGAAGAAAGAAGATGAGAGTCTATTTTCTCATGAGTTTCACTCTGAATAACTTAATCTACAGAAGAACTATTCAGGTATGCTCCACAGTCTGGGAGGAATTGGAATGTCATTTTTCTTTAACACATAGGTCTTTCTGGGGTATTCTAAATTCAAATGGCAACATCTTCATCAATGATAATAACTTGTCTATGAGTGGAAGCCAATAGATATTTCTGTAAATTCTAATCAGATCTCAGCAGACTAAATATTTTAGGGAATTCCTATTAAAAATTTTTCTTTCTGACTGACTGGGTCTTCATAATGTGTATCTGTGTGTTTATATGTGTGTGTTTGAATATACTAATAAAACAATGTGGCAGATAAAAGTATTAGTATGGCCTTTTGTTTTTCTTCTCATACTATGAAAGCCTTTCACAATTCCCAATTAAATCCCATCCAAGATTCAAACATCAATGCTGTCCCAAAATTTCTTTATGCTAACCTAAATACATCCATCTCATTTCAGATGGCCATGGTATAGGAAAATTTTAAGTCTTCCAATTAAGTTGTCACCAAGGAAACAACGTACAATATTTCTTTTAAAAATACTTAGTGTGTAGAACATGTTAGCCAGAAAATTGAAGGAGTATACATTATAGAACTAAATTTAAATATTAATCACATAAATGGATATGCTTTATCCCCAACTCAGAGCCTTTTTAAACTACATAATTGCTCAACTCATCTTTTACCATCTTCCATGAAGTCAGTCCTTGCTGTAAACAAACCAGATGTGGTGAACAAATTAACATGTACACCATTGTTACATGCTGCTGTTCTAAAACATGGAAGTGAAAGACCATTTAATGCCTGTGAAGAGCTGATTCTAGGGATTATGGAAAGTGATTTCTTTGCACCATAAATAGAAAAATCCACAGATGTTTCAAGTTGTGTTTTGTTGTTAGCATTTGTGAGATATATTTTGGAAAGCACAATGAATGAAAGCAGGCTATTTTGTAAAACTTTGCTGGCTGACACATTTACTGAAATGTTTCAAATGAGAAAACAGACAATAGGGTGAGTAAGATGTGGTATGCAGCTTTAAATACAGACAAGCAAAACAAATAATAGGAATTTTTTTTTCCTTAACAAATGCTTTCTGGTTATATTGTGCTATACACTATAATGATGAAATAATCATTTCTTTGGAAAAGTAAGGAGAAAACACTGTCACCTGTTGAATTTCTTTTTAAAGCGAATGTTAAATGTCAAGGTCAAAGAAATTTAAATGCCTTAATAAAATATTATCAAGTATTACTTTCATTTTTGATAAAAAGTTAAAACAAACTGACAGACTGTTCGTCCATTAAGATTTATAAGTTTCCTGCTATATATTTCCTATTGTTCCTCTTTTTTGGTGGGTGATATATATATATATATATTTTTGGAATGGCAACCTGTTCTTAACCATTACCCACAAAATTTTTGCTGTCATAGAATCAGAGAGTTTTGTTGTTGTTGTTGTTGTTATTTGTTTATTTGGTCATTCATGGGGCTTGAACTCTGGGCCTCGGCACTGATCCTACACTCTTCAGCTCAAGGTGAGTGCTCTACCACTTGAGCCAAAGTGCCAATTCTGGTTTTCTAGTGGCTTATTGGAGATAAGAGTCTCACCGACAGTCCAAAATCACATAAATGAAATGCACATCATCTTTTGTCAGTTGATATAATTGTGTTCTACACATTTATTGATAGGTTACAAATTATTCTTAAATTTTAATACATAAAAAAACTTCCTTTTTTTCTTATTTTAGTGGCCAGGACATCAGCACGACCTCAGTCAGCATTTCTCACTTTAGACTTTTCATATGGGTTAGTTAAATTTTGACCTGTGCTCCCGTCTTCTGGGGAGTCACTCATCTGCTTAGGAATTGATGCTGGCTGTTGGAAAAGAGCCCAAGGAAGGATGCCATTTAAAGCCTTATAACTTTATTCTTAATAATCCTACTACTTTGGCTGTTGAGAGTGTCTACAAGAGCAAGCATTCCATGGGGAGCAGGGAGACACCATATAACCTATACTTATTTAGATTTCTGAGTGACTTGCTATCACTTGTACTGCATTTTTTCAAGTCGAATCTCTCTAAACCTACCAGTTGTAAGAGATAAGAGGAGTGGTAAAAGAACTCTTAGAGACAAATATATCTTCAACACATTTGTTACCAAGCATTCTGTCAAAGGCATATTCAACAACTAGTGAAACTTTTGTTGGCTATATCTATGTGTCTTTCTCCATTTGTGCATGTGTACATGTGTGTACATATGTATGTATTTGTGTGTATAGTAACATTCATGTGTACATATATGGGCCTATATACGCATATATGCATATGTAAATAAATATACAAATATAAATATATGTGCATATAAATATATATCAGGTGTTCAGTGATTTAATCTACAGTTCCCAGCACATTGTGCTTATCACAAAGTGTACATCATAAACTGCTCTTAAGGATCTGTGCTATATGAGGGATATCCTTTGTACTTACTTCCCCCATTACCTTGTTTTTCATCCCTGTGAACAACTTCAGCCTACTTTCCAATAGGATAGCTTTGTTTTTGTTACTTACTGATAATAAAAGTAAAAGGTTGCTTGTAAAGAAAAAGAACTTTTAGGTCCCAAGCTAAAAGTATCTCATCAGTCTCAATGATTCATATGAGATAAAATTTATAATAGTACTTAAAGTGAAAAGGAATTCCTAGATCTGTTGTTTTGCCATTTAGAATGGCAAAGAATAATTTCACGTCACTGTAGTAACTCTTACAGAATGCAAGGGTAAGTGATGGTCCCTATCATGTCCCCACAAAACCAGTGGATCCTGACGGATAATAGTAGACCAGCAGAAAATCTAAGTAGCAGACATAGAGCATGAAAGAGAAAGAGCAGAAATGAGAGAGTGCAAGAGAGGGAAAAATATCATAATACTTAAAGTGCGTAACAGATAAACGAGTTGTATGAGAATATTCATACTGCTATATTGAGACTCTACATATACATTTGAAGGTAGTTGATGTATGATAACTCATCAACATAAAATATAAAGTGATTTTGATAAAAAATAAAAATGACTCAGAAGAAATTATAAATGCAAAAACAGTCTTCACGGAAGCAAACTCTCAGAAATATTTCTTGACTTTGAAAAGGATAAATTGGCTGCAGTTAGTATAAATTTAGAAGTATGACAATTCACAAAAATATAAAAATATGTTTACATTTTTCATTATATAACCCAAAGGAGAAAGCAAATATTGTTCACATAATTTTTTAAATCACAGTTTCTCAGGTGCTGGGAAGGTGATCTCAGTGGTAGAGTGCTTGACTTGCATGAATGAGGTCCTGAATTTCATTCCTTAGCATGACATAAGCAGAAAAAATGAAAGTGGTGCTATGGCTCAAGTGGTAACACTAGCCGTGAGCTGAAGAACTGAGGGACAGTACCCAAGACCCAGAGTTCAAGCCCCACAACCAACAAAACCAAAGCATAAAAACCAAAAACAAAACAAAACACAGTTTCTCAATTTTGTGGCCTCAATTCTGTAATAACACTACTTCAGCCTAGGGTTAAGATTTTAGGTGTGGACATTTATCAACACTACTGATTCAGACTCTACTTGATAAAAATTTTAATCAGTATTTTGTTTTTAGTTTTGCTCTTTGTAAATTCACATGCACCTATGAAAAATGGTGTGGCCATCCCAATAATATTCTCAAAGTACCTCTTAATGACGACTCACAAAATGTTTTATTATATTACAAGGAAAAAATGCTATGAAGAAAAAAATAATTAAATATTAATCATTACTAAAATAAAAAACAAAACAATTACCAGGGTTTTCAGTATTTGAAGTGTACATAGTAGATTTTACTATTTTCTCATATTCCTGTACATGTAAAACTGGATAAAGCTATGAGTAGCCTTTAAATTTACCCACTAAGATTACTATTTATAGTTCATCTCATCATTTATATGTGGCTTTTATAATTATTTGTTCATCATTAACATATAACGTAAGGGAGCCCTAAAGATTTAACAGAAACTGTGTACTTTAAATCTGAACTCTTCACTCTGCTTCTTTAAACAGTCTTTGCAACTTCTCATTAGTAAAGTTTCTATAAACTCTGAAATGTACATACTTACTAGTATATGCTACTAGAAATATTATATACTTTATCAAAAAATTTTATGACCTGCCAGTCTTAATTTTATCATACATAAATAAATTCCAAAAATAAACATATTTAAATCATTAAAACTTTTAACAAACCTTAACATTTGCTGCAATGATCACTATGACAGGTGCCTTGTGTAGAATAATTGAATTCCTCTTCCTACACATCTCATGAACAACAAATACCTGGAATTATTTTGTTTTTGCCATGTCAATCTTGACTTTAGTCTTAAATGTGTGCTTATGTAAGAAATAAATGGTTCTAAAATTTCACAATTCTTTTGAACTTACTTTTTGTTGAATTGTCTAGTTTAAGAAAATCAATTACACTTTATATATACAATAATGTTCTGTGCTCAATTTGGCTGCACATACACTAAAATTGGAACATACAGAGAAGATTAACATGGTCCCTGCAAAAGGATGACACGCAAATTAGTGAATCGTTCCATACTTTTACAACAACAGATGCTGGAAGGGATGTGGCCAGAAGGGAAGCCTACTGCATTCTTGGTGGGAGTGTAAACTTGTTCATCCACTTTGGAAAGCAGTTTGCAGGTTCCTCAAAAGACTCTACATAGAGCTCCCCTATTACACAGCAATCCCACTTTTGGGCATTCCCCTAAATGATCAGAAACAAGTCCATACTAAAACTACCACCACAACAATGTTTATTGTAGCATTATTTGCCATAGCTAAGATATGAAACCAACTCAGATGTCCCTCAGTAGAAGAATGATCAAGAAAACATTCTGTGTGTATGTGTGTGTGTGTGTGTGTGTGTGTGTGTGTGTATGAGAATGTAAACTTACACAACCACTTTGGAAATCAGTCTGGTGAGTCCTCAGAAAGATAAATATTGACCTTCTTTATGGCCCATTCATACCACTTCTAGGCATCTATTCTGAACAACAGGTACTAATATTCAAGGACACATGCACCTCCATGCTTATTGCAGCACTGTTCACAATAGCCAGGATATGAAAAAAACCATATGTACCACCAGAGATGAGTAGATACAAAAACTGTGGTAACTATACACAATGGAATATTTTCCATCCATTAGAAAGGACAAAAATAATGGCATTATTAAGGAAATCAATCAAGCTACAGGAAATCATGTTGAGCGAGGTAAGCCAAAAGCAAAGAGACGAACGGCACATGGTCTCCATGATAAGTGGATGTTAAATCCAAAATGTAAGGTGATATGAAAAAATTAACAACACTTAAGAAACCAAGAACTTCCACTCATCTGGTCGAATCACTACTAAATAACCCCATTTTGCTGATCATATGTGCACACTGAAGGGAAACCAGAGGACGACACAAGACTAGAGAGAATCAGGGAAAAACATACAATATTGGGATCCATCAGCCGCACTGGACATTGACCAAAATAAACTAAGCAACTCCATGTCACTGAAGGGAGGGAGGGAACAAGTGGGAAAGAGGGAATAACTGACGCTATACAAAACAAAAAATATACATATTTCAAAACAAAAGAAGTATATATATATATATATATATATATATATATATATATATGAAATAACTCTATTGCAAAGCTCATAGAACTCATAAATGTTGTAGACTATGATAGACAATTTGCTCCATCAAAGTTAGAATGTGTTTGTAACTTTAACTAAGCATCACTATCCCACAATATTGTGAAATTTGGGAACTTATGTAACCATGTAATCACAACAAAAACATTTGAAAAAATGATGTAGGTGGAAAACTAAGTTGCTCTAAAAAACAAAAAAGGAAAATGTTCTTGTGTATATGTGTGTACAAACACACACTCACACATATACTATATATATATATATATATACATATATATGTCTATATATTAATTCTATGCCTCCACCAGAAAGAATGACATCGCCCAATTTGTTAGGAAATGGAAAGTCTTGGAAAAAATTATATTAACTGATGTAAGCCAAGTCCAAAGAAACATAGGTCCCATGGTATCCCTTATTTGCAATAACTAGTATATGTCTGGGATAAGCAGAAATGTTGAAAAGCTTTGTGTATATGACTAAATAAGTTGATGTTAAGCTAAGTGACCCCCAAGATAGAGACACAATTTTTTTTTCTTTCTTGCTGTTGTTTCTCACATATTTATAATGTACAACGTAATTTTTTTTGTTTTTTATACGTTCCTCCCCAACAGTATAACCCTCGTTTTCACTTTATTTGATGTTGGTGCACCTGCATCTTGTATATACACTTCTCTAATTTGGGGAGGGAAAGGGAAAAAAACAACATGCTTAAATAGGAATACAGTTTGACCCATTTTATAACAATAGATGCACAAGACATTATTTTGAAAAACGAACTTTACAATTTAGGCTGGGGACATTGGGTGGGGCTTGGGGTTGTGAGGAGTGTACTTGTGGAGGTGGAAGGGAAGGAATGGTGGGGGAAAAACAAAGGAGGAGGTAACAAAGCTTGACAGGAAATGTACTTATTACTTTGCTCATGTTACTGTAACCCCTTTTGTACATTATTTTTACAAAAAAATGTATAAAAATGTTTTGAGATGGAAGAGTTTATTTTGCCTATTTTACCCATATATTATCATTAACAAAGAAATTAATGCAAAACACTGATATGAAGATATTTTGAAAAAAGTGAGTGTGTGTGAATTCCTGCGTGTTAGCATGCTCAGAGTTTGAAATCTGGGCCTCAAGATCTCGCTACGTCTTGCTCTCTAGATTGGTGAGCAACTATATAAGCTACATCTCCATTCCTGGCACTTTGCTAGTTCATTAAAATTTTTGAAAATAATCTCATGAATTTATTTTACCCTGATTGGCTTCCAAATGTTATCCACAGATGTTAGCCTCTTGAGTAGGTATCTCGAGTAGTTAGGATTACAGGTGTGACAAACCAGCACAAGGCTTTCAGAATAATTTTAAAAGTAGAAGAAAATTTACTTCACAGAGGCCTGTTTTATCATCTCCTAGTTTTAAAGCATTTTGGATTGATTATATGTGAATTTTTTCATTCTTGAATTCTTAAAATACAGTAAGTGATGATATTTAAAAGATTTAGTACTTTGTAAAACCTATAATGGAACTATGGGACAGAAGAAATTTGCCTCTCTTTGGACCATAATTTATAAGCTTAGCTCTGTGCATAATAACCCAATGTCACAAACACAGTCTGTGTTGAAGACAAAATGTAACAGAAAACAATCACCATGGAAAATAATTGCTATGCTATTATTTCTTGGACAATATGAATATTGAATTGGGAGTACCAGAGAATGGAGAGAATTTATTTACCTTTTGTGTATTGCTGAAAGACTTTTGGAAATTTGACTCATTTCCTTCCTCACTGTGTGTCTTGGGCCATGCTCTTAGTGCCTTTAATTACAATTTTTCCAAACACTAAAATGGTAATAACATTAGCATCATAGCAAATATTATCTTAAGGATTAAGGGTCCTTAGGATGATGAACTCTTTTCTCATTCTTGTAGAGGCATTATCAGATGAGAGGAACTGTATTTTTGTTTGCTTACTTTCATTTATTCTTCAGTTTGAAATCTGAACTACTTAGAACCGAAAGAAACCAAAATTAGACAGGCACGCTTTGGAAAGAGCAATCAATGTAAAATAAAAGAAATACATATAGCTATGTAAAAGGCCTAACTAAATTGTTATATAGTTTCAAGCATAAACAGAAAATGATTTAAGCAATATCAAGTTATTGAAAATGTTAGGAGTTGCTTAATTTTTTCCTTTTTACTACCTTGAATTAATTATTTTTTATAGAGACATTAAAAATGAGATTAACAAGATACTTGATTAAAAATGGACAAAAGTTTGAATAGACATGTTTTCCATAAACCCCTCTATATCAAAAGTGGGTTTACACAGTTGTGTTTAATATAACTTCTGTGCTGGCTTAATGCATTGTGAGCAGAAGTCATTAGAGAAATGTAATTCAAAATTACTATGATACTACTTTATAATTATTATAACTCTTATCAAAAAAAAAATCAAAGGAACCAGGTGTGGTGGTAAAGGTTTGTAATTCCAAGCATTTAGGAGGTTGGATTTCAGTCTTAAGCCAGTCTGGGGTACTGAAGATAGTAAAAATTTGCCCTTTATTACCTTTTAAGTAAAAGGTAATAATGTTGGTGAGAGTGTGAGGAAAAGGAAATTTTCTACACTCTTGGTCAAAATACAGGTTAGTATTCTCCTTGTAGAAAGTAGTATGTAGTTTTTTAAAGAAATCATAGTTGAAATACCATCTGACCCACCAATTATGTGATTATTTCTCTCCGGGTAACTCGTAATATATCTGTAGTTCATTGTTATTCACATTATTCACAACAACAGCCAAGATATAAATCGAAGTTCAGTGTTCAACTACACTAATAAAGCAACTCTGGTACATGCACAAATATCTTTTTCTGTTTCACCCTTAAAAAAACAAGAGACTTCTCCCATTAGCCACAACTTACAATGACCTGAAAGACGGATTCGAAATGAAGAAAAATGTTATGTTCTGATCTTTGTAAACACACACACACTCACACACACACACACACACAATCCTCAAACATTAAGACAGAATTTTTTTTTAAAAGTAAAGCAAAGTGGAACTTCTGGGGCATTAAGTTCAAAATGCATAAGATACTAGATATACATTATGACCAGGTATAGAGTTGTAGTGTACAACATGAGGATACAGGGGACAACATTGGCCTTACATAGGAATGAAGCTAAGTAAGTAGGAGTTGTTCTTCCTAGTAGTGGTTACTCCTTTAGTTGTTCTTCCTTCAATAATGGATGAGATGAATGTAATTCTTTAAGTATACCTGCCTATTTTCAGAAATAATAACAAACAATATAGCAATAATGTTGCACACTCAACATAGAACAAAATGTCAAGTTAAAATACATGAGATTATCCTTGATGTAAACTAATTAATACAAATAAGGGAAACCATGGGACCTATGTTTCTTTAAGTCTGGCTTACTTCACGATATGATTTTTTCAAAGATCTTCCATTTCCTTACAAATGAGGTGGTCACATTCTTTGTGATGCAAGCATATTTTTCCACGTGTGTTTATCTGTAAGTGTGTACGTGTGTATGTGTGTGTGTGTCATTTTTGGTAAGTATTACTGTGATACATAGTAGTATCTTTACTGTGGCCTTGTTTGTGATCACCTGGTTATATGCCCAGAAGTGGGATTACTGGGTAATAGGGGAGCATTATTGTGTACATCAAGGATAATCTTATTAGATGAGCAGAATAGCTCAATAGCTATGTACATATGATCATATAAGGTGATTCCAAGTTAAATGAACTCCAAGACATGTTCTTTGTTATTGTTGTTCTTAATGTACTATGTGATTTCTTTTTATCCTTTTGGGTTTTCCCCACCTATGATTAATCCCCTGTAGTCACTGTATTGGATTTTGATACCCTGGGTATTTTCAATATGTTGATCTGAACTAGGGAAGGGAAAGGAAAAAAAAACTAAATGGTGAGACAAAGGACAAAGGGGGAACCTATGCAACAGTAGTACTCAAAAGAAAATATTTTGTAAGTAAACTTGGGGGAGGGCATTGGGAGTGAAGAGGGAGAAAAATAGGGGTAATTTAGAAAAGAAATAAATTAATTACCTTACTTATGTAACTATATCCTATCTGTATATTACCTTGAAAATAAAATTTAAATAAAAATAAAATAAAATATATGAGAGCAGCAATACAGGAGATGGGAGTGGGAGAAATACTGTAGTATCATAGAGCAGAACAGCTGTGGAAAGCAGTAATTTTACATTAACATAGCAAGTAATAAACTAGCATACAGATTTTCAGCTTCATGTCAATCATTAAAAAGGGAAAACAAAATGCACAATCAGCATACCAATAGAGATAAAATAGAAAACTAAACAATTAAGATGAAGCGATGACTTGGACCATGAATAACAAATGACACAATTAGGAAACAAATAACAAGCTGCTGCGCTGGGAGGGTGGCTCAGTGGTAGAGTGCTTGCCTTGCATGCCTGAGGCCCTGGGTTCGATTCCTCAGCACCACATAAGCAAAAAGAAAAAAGCCAGAAGTAGTACTGTGTCTCAAGTGGTAGAGCACTAGCCTTGAGCTGAAATGATGAGGCACAGCACCCAGGCCCAGAGTTCAGGCCCCACGATCGGACCCAAAAAAAAAAATAAAAAAAAAAACAAGCTGCTAAGTTTAAAAATGATCACCCTTAATTCTATTGACTTGCTTACATCACAATTTGTTAGAAGTGTAATTCAAATCACAGTTTAATAGTATGTCATTTTAATAATAGTTTACTTATTATTGATTTCTTAATATTGAATGTTTAGTATATAATTTTCATTTCAGCAGCTATAGAAAAGAAGAAAGTGAAAATAATTTTAATAATATATTTAATGAATTGTAAAATTGAGAAGCATTAGAATTTAAACAAATAACATATCATTATTGCTTCATTTCTGTGAGTTAATGTAATAATTCAAAGTGTATTCTACACTTAGCACTCATCTTAACATCAAATAATAAATTATTGCACATGACTCTTGGTATTAGTTGGAAGGTTTCATCACTGTGGTAAAATTCACACCACATAGTACACGAGGGTATGACCCCTCTCATATAGCTTAAATTGAGGAAATTTGATTTCTACATGCATGGTAAATTCTTGTCTAGGTGACATCTATAAAATTATTTACAATTATATAGATGAGGACTATTTCAGATGATACTTAAAAGTCAAATTCATTAATTAAATTTTTATTATTTCATACCAAATAAATATTTACAGAGAGACTGAATTTTTGAGTAGATGATGGTGTACGTGTGCCAGAATATACCTGTTAAGGCTTATTTTATATTCATGACATTGTTTCTAGAGTTGGATTTATTTGTCCATTACGGGTTAAGTGTATTATATTGGATCTATGAAAGTAAACTGAATGTTTATTCCATTAATCCTTTGTCTAATCCCTATATAAATTATCCATCTGTTTGAAGTAATGAAAATAACAACAGATAAAAGCAAGATAAATCAGTCTGTAGTAGACAAGTATTTACACTGTTATTTTGAAAGTTGTTCTTGTTTTACACTACAGAATATTCTTGGGAATATGTGCTCCAGGCTTGCCACAACTGAAGAATATTATGGTTTGATCTATCATAAGAGAAGGAGGGAAGGGGAAGCTTCCTTCCAAAAGTCTGATCCCAGGAATGTGATCTACTTTATGGTGCCTACTTGGAAATGAACATTTTTCACAGTCAACCTTGAAAAGCCATTTTGATAGACGACTTCTGTATGTGGTTACAAAGCATTGTTGATGGCTTTGCAAGGATGCCTGATTGCCTCATTTTGAGACAATTAACAGGAATTTAGTCAGTTGTTCTTTGTATCTTTAGGAGAAAAACCCATTGACTCTAGGCCAGGGGATCACAGGGGCCCAGAGAAACTACTATCTTGAATAGTAGTCCTTGACATCTAAAACAACACACACACACACACACACACACACACACTCCATTAAGCACAGCCAGGCAGGGTTGCTATCACAGCCTAGATGAAATCAGGCAAAAAACAGAAGCTGGGAGTCATTTAGCTGATAACTAATATATTTTTTATGAGGTAGACTCAAATGAGACTCCAAAGAGAGGATCAGAAAGACTGATCAGAGAGACTAAAATTGGTCACACAAAGATTGGAAAGTAGAATTCCTTGTAGAACTAATAAATCATAGAAAGCTTGTGTATGTAAGAACAAGACAGAAGACCAAATTCCAGAAATGCACATTTTCTTAGAAGTCAGCTTAATCAATTATCAGTGCAAATCTTTGAATTCTTAAATATTTGACCACATGTGGGAGATTTTGAAAAGAAAGAAAATTTCATCACTCTATTAGGAAGTCCAATATCACATTAGGAAGTAATCAAGCACAGATTTGTAATAAAAAGAGAAAACAATTATTCCAAATGAGGGTTTCATTTCTTTTGAAGTAAAAGTTCTTAAATTAGGTGCTAGCAATTATCATACAATTGATCCAGTCCCCCAGATGAGTTGATAATTGACTGCAGTATTCCCACATGAAGGAAAAGAGAAAATTTACAAATGTCTGATGAAATGAGATGAAGAAGAAGTGTTCTAATAGTAATATCTGAGGTTTAGACACTGGTGAAGAGGTGGATTTTCTTTTCTAAAATGACCCCATCTTTACCTGGTGCAGTTGCTCACAGCTGAAATCCTAGCTACTTAGGAAACTGAGATCTGAGGACTACGGTTCAAAGCCAGCGTGGGCAAGAAAGACCCTGAGACTATTATTTCCATTTAACCACCAGAAAACCAGACGTGGCACTGTCGCTCAATGGTAGAGCACTCAGCTTGAGTTGAAGAGTTCAGGGACAGTGCCCAAGCCCAGACTTCAAGCCCCTCAAACAACAACAACCAAAAATCTCCCCTTTATGGACTACCTTCATCTCTTCCTGAGATTCAACAAAGGAGCCATTTATCACCCATTACATTTAAGTCCTAATCTAGCTACTGCAAATAGATTGATTTGGTATCTTATATAAAACGGTTCATATTTGCGGAAACAAATACCAGGAGTGGTAACTTTTTCCAGTCCTTGAACTCTGGGCCTGAGCCCTGAACATGGTTATGCTGGTAGCTTTCATGTGAGCTTGTTTGTTATTTATTGGATTACTGCCCATGAGGGGAATTACTCGGTCTTAAGGGAGATCTATACTTACTCTTTTCAGGAAACTCCGTACTGCATTCCACAGTGGTTGAACATGTTTAATTTCCCACCAACAGTGTAATGGAGTTCCCAATTGGCTACATCCATGCCAGCATTTGCTATTGTTAGTTTTCTTAGTAATGGCCATTCTAACGGACAAGGTAGAATCTATCTTGTTTACTTATAGATTTTTATGCATCTTCTAGCTACAACAAACGAATGAATCCATGAAACCTATATTGCTCTGATTCTGCATTCCTTTCTCTTTTCTCTTAATATAATTTTCCCAAACCTTTCATTTTTCTTACCACTGGTGAAAAGTAATCTTTCTGATGGGTGAATATAATTCCATTGTGTGAATGTGTGTGTGTGTGTGTGTGTGTGTGTGTGTGTGTGTGTTTGTGTGTGTAAGATGACTATAGGCCAATGAATTCATTTCTAAGCATGCTGTTTCATCTGTAATTTTGTAATTCCATATTATAGTTGCATTGCTTTCTCTTCTACAGTGAAGAATATTGTTGGGATTTTGATGAGTATTGCATTGCCAATTGTTTAGGGGAAGTATTGCAGTTTTCAAAATGTTAATTCTTCCAACCAGAAATACTGAACGACTTTCTATTTCCTTGAATCTCCTTCAATTTCCCTTTTTATATTTTTTAAGTTTTCACATACAGGTCCTTCACAATTTTAGTTCAAGAATAATTCCTAGTTTTGTTGTTGTTGTTTTGTTTTGTTTAGATTTGATTTGATTTTGAGGCTAGTATATATGAGGTTGTTTTTGGATTTCAGCGTGGATCTTCCCATTGTTGGTAACAGAAAAACTACTGATTCTTGTAGTTTTTATATCCTGCGACAGTGCTGAAGGTTAGCATCACCTTTACTAACTTTAGGGAGGAATCTACAGGGTCCTTTAAATATAGGGTCATTTCATCTGCAAAAAGGGATAGTTTTACTTCTACCCTATTTTGATCTGCTTTATGTTTTTCTCTTGTCTATTGCTCTTGCAAGAAAGTCCACTACAATATTGAAGAGTAGTAGAGAGTGGACATCCTTTCCTCATTCCTCATGTTAATGTCTTCATGCTTCCACCCTTAGGTAAATGCTAATTATCTCTGTCATATACATACTCAGTTTAATATTGAGGAATGTTCCATGCATTCCTAGGTTCTTAGAACTTTTAATCATAATGGGGTATTAGAGCTTGTTAAAAACTATTTCTACATCTCTATTGACTATCATGTGTTTCTTGTCCAGGTTCTGCTGATGGTTTGTATTATGTTCATTGACAAGAATATTGAATCAAATAGTATCCAAAATGAATCCTATTTGATCATACCATATGATTTTTTGTTAGTTGCTGAAATTGATTAGTGAGAATTTTATTAAGAAGTTCTGCATTAATGCTTACCAAAGAGTTTGGTTCATAGTTCTCTTTCTGTAGTGAGTCCCTATGTGATTTGAGGAGGAGTCTAATTCTAGCTTCTTAAAATGTGTTTGATAATGTGTCTCTCATAGATACTAGATGGACGCATCTTGGTTTTTGATACTACTATCTAATCTATGTCTTCTATTTGGAAATTTAAGTCCATTGATATTGATAGTTCAGACAGAAATATCTGATAAGTTCTGTTATGTTATACACCTGTTGTTAGGAGCTGTGTCTCATCTACTCTTAACATATTTACCTTTTTCTCTGGTAGGGAGCATTTTATATAACCAGTTCCTCTTCTTCTTGATCTCCTCTATGTAGGATATATTTGATTATATTTTATCCTGATAATTTGATGGAAATACGTTGTTTCAAGTTTTCTTTGTCATGAAATATGTTTATATATCCTTTAAATGTAAAGGAGAGTTTGGCTTGGGACTGTATTCGTGATGCTAGTTGTTTACCTTTAATGTTTGTCATATATAATGCCAGGCTTTCCTTTTTACAATATCAGCTAAGAAATCTGTATTTATTCTGACTGTATATCCTTTATAAATAATCAATCTTTTCTCTATGGCATCTTTAAGAATCCTTTCCTCGATTTTTCATAATCCTCTAATGGATTATGATGTCATGGTGGATTGTTCAGTTCTAGAATTCTGTTTGGTTTCTACAGGCTTCTCTTCTCTGAATGAGCCTATCTCATGTTTGGCATGTTCTCTGCTAGAATTCTGCAATATGCTTCCCATCCATTTAGTTTCTTGCTCTTCTCCTGCTTGATACATATCTCCCCGAAATATGATCTTCTAACTGAGTCTTGAAGTTCTGGCAAGATCATTTCTTATTTCTTGGATTTGTTCTAAATGATTATTTCCTCTTTCCTATTATATCTATTCTGTCTTTGACCCTGAGATTATCTTCTATGTCATCAATTTGCTGTGGAGACATTCTACTTTGTTTTTGATTTCCCTGTCTTCTAATTGGTTATTTTTAGGGATTATTAATTTTCAGAAGTGGCAGTTTGGTTATTCTCTTTCACTAATATATTCCCTCTATTTCCTTTTTGTTACTCCTTCCTCCTAAAATCTTGTTTTTTACATAAAATTATATCTTTATATATGCACATATAAACTCATTTGGAGGATTTAAGGTAAACTGCAACTTAATTAAAGATATACAGAGGATTATCAGGATGAACAAAAACGAGTATTTTTTGTTAACTTCTGAATTGAACTATCATTATTATTATGGTTAGGGTTAGGATACCAGACAGAATTAGAATTAGGGTTAGAGAAATAGCAAATTTAGGTTCAACACAGGATGACCTATTGCAACAATAATACTCACAGCAC
The DNA here is from genome assembly GCF_019054845.1 of Dipodomys spectabilis. Classification (NCBI taxonomy): domain Eukaryota; kingdom Metazoa; phylum Chordata; class Mammalia; order Rodentia; family Heteromyidae; genus Dipodomys; species Dipodomys spectabilis. Next base: position 2,208,993 of record NW_024870975.1, read on the forward strand.
ATTGTACTGAAAATGAACTTTACAGCTTGGGGAGAGAAGAGTGATGGAAATGGGAGAGGGAAGGGATAGTTGGACAACAACAAAGAAGGGAGTAACAATGGTCAACAAGAAATGTACTCATTACCTTACACATTTAACTGTAATCCTTCTGTCAGCCTCATTACCTACTCAGGAAGCTGATTTCTGAGGACCGCAGTTCAAAGCCAGCCCAGGCAGGAAAGTCTGTGAGAATTTTATCTCCAATTAACTACCAGGAAACCAGAAAGTGGTGCTGTGGCTCAAGTGGTACAAGCGCACACCTTGAGCTAACGAACTCAGGGATTGTGCCCAGGCCCAGAGTTCAAGCCCCACGACCGACAAAAAAAAAAAAAAAAAAAAGAAGTGTGTTAAATATTAAGTAAAGCTGAACTTTTTTAGGTTCTAGGAATTCAGGAAAATCTGGGATATTGGAAGTACAGTGTATTTCGTAATATCAGGATTTGAGATCAATGGGTATAATGATTCCTCTTATGGAACAAGATAGGTTCAGAGTGAGAAAATCTGTAGGGTTTAGGAAAACCTGCAATTTATTTCGAGGATTACAGTGAAATTTCAATTAGGATTGCACAAAACGAGCATTTTTCATAAATTTTAGAATTGGGATACGATTAGTGGCAAGGATATGGTTAGGATTCCAGCCATAGTTAGGGTTAGAGTGAAGGAGAAAAAAAAATGAGGGTCAAATTGAAGGTAAATTTTAATATAAGCCTGGTAAGAATTAGAATGAATGTGAACTAGAGTATTGCTATTAATATTAGAATCTACTTGCAATATTCAATATACAAGTTAAGATTAAGTTTAGAGTTAGAAAATGACTAAGATATTGGAAAAAAATTGAAACCTATGTTTGGAAGGCTTATTTGAATCAAGTTAGGATGAATGAAAACTAGTGTAACACTAACTAGTTAGTGTTAGTATTAACATATAATTTGGATTAAAATCAGGGTCAGTATTTTGTTCTGATTATGATCAGTGTTATGAATAGGAAAGTTTTACTATAAAATTGAGTTTTCACTAACAAGTAGAAGCAAAAATGTGAGCGTGAATAATAACTAGAGCATTAACATTATATTTATTTCTCAGTGACCATTCTTGTAATGATTAATGAGGGTTTTCCAGCCAGGTATAGGTTGAGAGTTAGCGTTAAGTAAAGGACTAGATGATATGTAAATCTGAAATTGTTTTAGGATACAGTGGTTCAGGAAAAGGTAGGACTAATGGAAGCTACAATATTTTTCCTGGTAAGAGAATGTGAGGACAAGTAATATAATGGCTCATGTTAGGGAACAAGATCACTTCAGAAGTAGAGTCAGGATATTTGTTGGAATTAGGGAAAATTGAAACTCATTTCCAGAGTGCAAACTGGAATATTCATTACAATTAATAAAAAACTAGAGTATTTTTAATGTTAATTATAGACTAGCAGTAGGTTGAAAATTAGGTTTCAGTTCCAGCTGGGCTTACTGTTAGCATTAGGGAAATGGAAAATTTAGGGTCAAACTGAAAGTAAATCTGTGACTAACAAGTCAAGATCGAATTAGGATGAATATGAAATAGGAAACTGCTAATAATATTAGAATTAGGGTATGATTAGTGTGAGGGTTATCATGAATGTTGTGTTAGAAAAATGGCACGATGTTGAGTAAAACTAGAAACTATTTTAAGAAAGATGAGTTGAATCAAGGACAGGATGTATAAATTTAATGTACTTTTGTGGCTTTTAGAATCCAAAGGCAATTGGTTCTAGGGTTAGGGTTACTTTTCTAATTAATGAACTAATGAATTAAAGGCACAATTCTTTTTTTTTCAATGCATATAAGGTTTATTATCCTTATTTATTTAGTATTATACATATAACACTTCATTTATTACATTATATCACCTAGATTATATTTGCATATGGATTATTTTTTTTTAATTTTATTTTATTTGTGAACATACTGTACAGAGGGGTTACAATTACATGGACAGGATAATGCATACATTTCTTACCAAGCATTGCAGCCTCCTCCTTTGTTTACCCTTCACCTCCCTTCCCAGCCTCCCCCCTTCCCCCCCAACCCAATCCTTCCCCCCCTCCCCCCCACCGACATTGTAAAACTCGTTTTTGACATAACAATTTGTACTTCTCATTGTTGCAACAGGTCCACCTGAATCCTTAAACGACTTGTTTTTCCCCATCTCCTCCACAAGTTATACTGACATCAAATATATTGAAAGTGGGTGTTATACTGTGGGGGAGGGACATACAAAGCAACAAAGAAATAATCTTATAAATGCGTTAGAAACACATGCATAAAAAAAACATTAAAATACCTATCTAAGGGTTCATTTTCCTAACATCACATTATCTGTCTTTTTCCGCTTGACTCATACATATACTGGATATTCTTACAAACCAAGACAGTCACAATTTGCGGAAAAAAACAATTTTCTACATGAAAATGTGTCTTAAAATATTTTCCAACCAGGATTAAATAATAGTGAACACGGTGTCATTCATTAAAATTAGGTAAGTTGATGATAAAACTTTCAAAAATATCCAAACACATAAATTGGAACTCAGATATGTTATTGGGAAAACAAATACTTGCTCTTGCTGGGAAATTTTGTGTCTGTGTGTGTGTGTGTCTGTGTGTGTGTGTGTGTGTGTGTGTGTGTGTGTGTGTGCGTGTGTGTGCACCCACCACAGGTCTTCAAATGAGGCCTGGGACCTGTCATTAGCTTATTCTGTGGAAGTATGGCACTAAACCACATAGCCACAGGCTTTCTTCTGGCTTTTTAGTAGTTATTTTGAGATACATATCTCATGGATTCTCCTGTCTGAACTTAATCTTCTGATCTCCAGAAATCCTTGGGTTAGTGTTACTGTGGGTGCTACCACAAAGTGACAGTTCATTAAACTGGGAGCAATATGGAAGTACTCATGCAATATATGTAGTAACCAGTTCATTAATGTGGGAGTAACAGGATCACATTAGATTGCCTTCAAACACATTATTTCTGATGAGTTTAACTGAAGGCCAAAGCATAATCCAAACCTATTAGCCACACTGTATGAAGTAGCACATATTCATGGTGCAGAATATGTACAAAGAATTAAATCCTGAATCAAAAGACTTTGATGGGTTTGCAGCAAAGAAATAGAGTGTCATTGAAATGAAGTCAAGACTGGAGGCCTGTAGTGAGCAGGAGAGCATCTGCTTAGTGTGTGTCCAACCCCCAGGACCATAAAAACGTAGAAGAGAAAGTGCAAGAGAAAGAGGAAAGGAAAGGAGGAGGAAGGGGTAAGAGAGAAGGAAGGGCATAACAGGAGGGAGAAGAGGATCAGACAGGGAGAAAGTAGAGGTAGGAGAGAAGGAAGAGGGAAACAGGACCCTGGAGAAGAGGAGCAGGAAAGGAGGCAGGAAGAGGAAAATAAATGCAATATAACACCAAGAGTTGTTGGAAAACATTTTGCATAAGCGATCTGCATATGCATGGCAGGATTATTTTCTAATCAGAGAGACAGCTAGCACAGTGACAATATGGGTGAAACCTGTTGCTCAGTCATTTTATTCTCTTTCTTCAGTGAGGAGTTCAGAAGAAATGCTGAGTTCGGTGTTTTACAGATATACTTCAGGAATTCTTTTTCATGATTCAAACAAGGGAAAGAACTAAATGCAACTTGCCTTAATTAAAAAAGAATAGAAGCTATATTTATTTGTATTACTATGTATGAAGAAATCCTGAAGATTTCTGGTTAATTCAGAGGGCCCCATGAAAAATATAGGACAAGAGGAAAGCAAAACTGTTTTTAAAGTATAATAGGTTATCATTGATGAAAAGTTTTACTGGACATTTTTCGTTTTTCTTTTTGTTTTGTTTTTGTTTCTGTTTTTACCAGTTGTTCATTGCTCCAAGGCTGTGCCCTGGAGCCCTTTCCAAATCACCACGTGAAACTCCATTTCTGTAGTCCCTGTGGGTGTGGGTGCCTCCTCAGGTCACCCGTTGAGATGTGTGGCCAACTCCTTTACGGTGGATGTGCAGTGAGTGGATGTGTGTGCATGCTCCCCAATATTGCCAGATGAGCCCCGCCCACCCTTCCCACCTAACTTCCCAGTCTCAGTTGCTCCATTTCACCCAGGAGCTGGCAGCCATGGGTCTGTAGTTGAGGCCACTGCTGCCCTCTCCTCCTCCAGCTGTGCTGGTACTGGTCTTCTGTGCTCCTGAGTGCGTGGCCCATCATACGGAGACACTGCCTGCCCCCATGAGTGCGGGGTGGGGGATACCATGTTTGTACAATGCACAGTCCATGGGTAAAGGAAGGCTGGGCATGAAGTCTGCCCCCATGGAGACAGGCAGCCCAACCTTGCTTCACCTCATCAGTTTTTAAGGGGGTCTGGGTACTGGAGCCATGTGTTGGCCCCTCTGCCAGCTGGCTTGTGACAGCTGCAGCAGCTCAACAACCTGGAGCCCCTTCAGCATCTCTGTGGACCTCCATTTTCTGGTCCTTGTGGAATCGGTACAGGGCCAACCCTACATATGCCAATCAGTGCCAGAGAAACCTGGACTTGCAGCACACCAGCTGCAGCACCGGGGGAATGAATCCCCTCTTGCTTTGCTGTGTAGCCTCCTGTGTCACCCTTCTGGCCCACATGGGCCCAGCTCTGGGTGCCATTCTAGGGATACTCCATTTGGAGGCAATGGGCTCACACCCTACCCTTGTTGTTCTCCAAAGCAGGAGAAAGGACTTGGCCTTGGAAATGTAGGCTGCACTGATGGTAGCCAGGATGGTAGCCAGGATTTGGCATCTGCCTTCCCTCCTGGCTTTGGCACTTGAGTCTGGGTTGCTTGGTTTGGTCACTAATGGAACCTTGTTGGCTACAGCCCACTGCAAAGGTCCTGCACCTGCTGCAGCAGCAATGAGGTGTCCTGGACCCCCTTAGGGTCACCACATGGACCTCTGATGTGTCTACTTGGGCGGGGTGTGCCTTTCATCTCAGGACTCCCATTAGGAAGTGCCACTCCCCTTCGTGGTACTGCAAGCAAGAGGTTCCACATATAATTTCTACTTTCTAACATTTTCCTTCACTGAGATAAACAGAACTTAGAGATTTAAATAAGTTTTATAAAAACAAAATATATAACCTATATCACTTCAACGTTTTAAACCATTGTAATATTTTTTATCCAGTAGGAATTCTGTCTGTAATTACTTATTTTACATTTGAACGTAACTAATGTAATCTATTTTGTGTGTATTTTACTATTGTAGTTTAATTTCATTTGCACTACTTACAAACAATTTTTTTTCAAATTCTGAGTTTTAATCAAGTGTTTGTGGATAAGAGTTTTGTTGTACTTTTATTTCAGTTTTCCATTATGGCCTTATGAATACAAACAATAAAATCTATTCTTGCTACTATAAAGTTCAATGATTATGGACTATAGACTCAAGGATATAGCATTACATATCATACAGTAATGTGTATCACTTTGTTTAATACTGATCCATAAAATAATTAATAATTCAGGTGGCAGCCACTTCATCTGGCATGCTGGTCTGTCTGGTGAAGTAGGATCCTAGTGGCAGCCTGCCCATATCGGGCCATTGCAGGCACCTCCCCTGGGACTGTGGGAGAAGATCAGGGTACAACTGCTGTTCAGCTAGGGCAGCAACACGGCAGCTGCTGTGTGAATGACAGTGTTACTGACTCACATCTAACACATGCCTGCCCCGTGGACTTGGGCCCTGAGGATCAGCCCCTGGGAGCCACACACACCGCGGGGCAGGGGGCACCTACCTAGGAAGGTGTGCAGACCAAACAGAAGCCACTCTGCAGATTGGCTGGTACAATATTTATTCTTCTTAGAGCAGGGGACAATTCTGCTCTGCTGTGGGGAGAAAACAAGGAAGACAGTCACAGATGGGTGAAGCCATCTTTTTGTACTCAAGCTGGCAAGGAAACTTTCCTCCATACCCTCTCCAGCAGGCTCAGGAAGCCCTTTCATGCTCCTTGTTCATGAAGTAGCAGCCAGGGACACTCATGTCTGGTACTCCTGGCTGCCCTTTTGGGTTTGTTTGTTAATTTATAGAGACAGCCCCTCCCTCAGACAGCAGAGTTATTCTGGGTTGGTAAAACCTTCTGCATCTGATCATTCCCAATGTTTGGTTTTCATTGTTTCTTGTAAATGCTTTGTGTAATTTGCGTTTTAGGTGTTGAGGTGCGAGAGAAGGAGCCTGATTATGAACATAGTTTCCTACCAGTCTTTCATTTAAAAAAGAAAACAGATTCTCTATAAAAATGTCTATCAGGAACTAAATTTGAGAGGGGGGAAAAAGGCTGCTTTCTCATAAGATCAAAATATGCTAGTTTTATAAGCATATTTTATGTACACAAAATACAATTAAGTAACACATTATTTAGGAACAATTGTCCAGAGCTAAGAGTTAAGTGTCTGGGAGCTAGAGGCAGCGTGTTTGTGAGCTTTATCCAAAGGGAGGGAAGAAAGTTAAAATTCATAAATGACTTTGTAGAATCAAGGTGGCAATACAAAATGAGGGTCACAATAAACTTCTTTGCTATTCGGGGTCTTTTATTGTTCCATATGAATTTTTGGATTGCTTCTTCTATATCAATGAAGAGTGAAATTGGGATATTGGTAGGTATCACATTGAATTTGGATATAGCCTTTGGCAGTATTGCCATTATCATGATGTTAATCCTCCCAATCCAGGAGAATGGGAAGTTTTTCACTTCCATAGCTCTGCTTTAATTTTCTTTTTCAGGTTTTTAAACTTCCCATCATAGAGGTCCTTCACCTCTTAAATTAACTCCTAGGTATTTTATTTTTTGTGTGGCTAGTAAAAATGGGTTGCTTTCTTAATTTCAGCTGCACTCTTATCGTTATTAAATTAAAAGCCTTTATTTTCTGAGGGTTAATTTTATACTCTGCTAGTTTGCCAAAGTTTCTGATCAGCTCGAGTAACTTGGGAATGGAGTCCATGGGTTTCATTATATACAAGACCATGTCATCTACAAAGAGGGAGAGTTTTATTTCATCTTTTGCTATTTGGATCCCTTTAAGATTGCATCTTATATTATTGCCCCAGCTAGCATTCTAATACTAAGTTGAAAAGGAGTGGAGAAAGCAGACATCCTTATCTCACTCCTGAATTTATAAGAAATGGGTTTAACTTCTCACAATTAAGTATAATGCTGTTTGTAGGTTTGTCAATTCTTAGCAGAAAGAACAGCACTAGAGCAATATCAGTTCCAAATTTCAAATGCTACTAAAAAGAGATAGTAATAAGAACAGCTTGGTTCTGGCACAAGAACAGACCTGAGGACCAATGGAGTAGGACTGAAGACTCAGAAATGAACCCCCTGACCGATAACCACCTAATCTTTGTCAAGGGATCTAAAAAAAGAGAATGGAAGAAAGACAGCCTTTTGAGTAAATGGTGTGGGCAAAATTGGTTAAACACCTGTTAAACTAAAGCTGGATCCATATATAACATCCTACACAAGAATCAACTCCAAATGGATGAAAGACCTTAAAATAAAAGAGGACAACATGAAAACATTACATGAAGGAATAGGATAAACTAGGGCTTTTTAGCACATACTGAAATTTTCTTAGTAGAGAGCCAGAAACATAGAGTAAAGAAAAATCAGTGAAGAAATTCATTCCTTAATTCATCTCTTTATGAAACAAGTAATTTACTATTACAAGATGCGATGGAATTATAAATTCCAAGTGCTAATGCAGTCTGTATTTAATAAACATATTACAATAGTTAATAAAAAGAAATCAAAGAAAGGTTGGACAAATGGGATTGCATGAAACATGAGAGCTTCTGCAAGGCAAAGGTCATAGATAGCAATATCAATAGAAAGCACACATTCTGGGAGAAGATCTTCACGAGGTATAAAATGGACAAGGTCTTATATTTAAAATATACTTAGGACTCAAAAAACTAAATCCCCAAACAGCAAATCTTCAATGAAACAACTGCTCGATGATTAAGTGGGCTAAAAACATAAAGAGAGACTTCTCTGAAGAGGAAATAAAAATGACCATTAGACACATGAAGAAATGCTCAACTATTCTAGCCACAAAAGAAATGCAAATCAAGACAACATTGTGAATGCACCTTACTCTAGTTAGAATGGCTATAATCAAGAAATTTAATAACATTTTGGAGGGTATGTGGCTAAAACGGAACCCTATTTCATTGATGATGGGAGTGTAATCTTGTTTAACCACTTTGGAAAGCAGTGTGGAAGTTCGTCAAAAGACTCCATGTAAAGTTCCCCTATGTCCCAGCAATCCCATTTCGGGCGTTTAGGCATTTACCCAAATGATCACAAACAAGGTCATACCAAAGTTGCCTGTGGAACCATGTTTATTGCAGGATTATTCACCATAGCTAAGAGCTAAGATATGGAACCAACCTCGATGCTCCTCAGTTCATGAATGGATCAAGAAAATGTGATACACACACACACACACACACACACACACACACACACACACACAGAGGAACGCTATTCCTCCATTAGAAAGAATGAAATTGTCACATTTGTTAGGAAATGGAAAGACTTGGTAAATATTACATTAAGTGAAGTAAGCCAGGCCCAAAGAAACATACGTCCCATGGTTTCCCTGGTTTGCAAGGACTAGGACATGTCTAGGACAAGCAGAGAAGGTCAAATGCTATGAACGTATAACCATATAAGATGACATTAAGTGAAAGGTACCCCAAGTCAGGCACACAAGTGATTTTTTCTTTCTTGTTTTTGTTTTTAGTATACTTATAATGCACTATATGATTCTTTTGTAGGTTCATCCCCCCATGGTATAATCCCTGTTTTCAGTTTATTTGATTCCAGTGTTCTGCATTTTTATATACATTTTTGTAATTTGGGGAGTGGAAAGGTTACAGCAGAATGCTGAAATAGGGATGCAGGTTGACCCATTGGGATGATGAGATGTACAGGACAGTGTGTCGAAAATGAATTTACAATGTCGGGTAGGGGTAAAGGAGGGAGGAGTTGGAGAGTTGGAGAGGTAAAGGATAGTAGGGGAAAAACAAAGGAGGAGGTAACAACGCTCAATAGGAAATGTACTTATTACCCTCCTCATGAAACTGTAAACCCTCTGTATAGTATTTTTACAATAAACAATATAAAACTCTCTTACTGGTATAGATTTCCAGTGTTGTCTTCGGCATTGCATTTTTTGCCTTTTCTGGTTGTGGTTAGGTCCATCTGCCTAGTGGATCAGTAGTCTTCAAGGCTTCTTGGTCCTGAAGTGGGACATGGATTATCCAGTGTTGGATGGAGCTAGGCCAAGGACAGGACAAAACCAATTCCAGGGCATGGCTTCTTCATTGCCCTCCCACCCCATGGAACTAGGATTTCAAGCAGAATTTCTCTGAATTTGACTCCAGAAAACAATCACTGAACCAAAAGGCAAGGTCACCAAACACCTCCCCTCTTCCCCCCATTTCCTCCTTTCTTCCTCCTTGGGAAAGTACATAATAATTTTGCAGGTTTTGGCAAACACACAAATTGCCCACCACCTCCCCTTTTAAACTAGGTTTAAAGTCACTAAGTCATGTAAATGGATAATGTTGCACTCATTATTCTGGACAACAACTTCAGGTTTTTGATGCTTTAATTTGTTGTTGTTGGTGGTGGTGGTAGGAGGGCCTAAACTCTGGGTCTGGTTGCTGTACCTGATGAGCTTTTCAGCAGAAGGCTAGTGTTCTACCACTTGAGCCACAGAGCCATTTCCACATTTTTCTGCTTATGTGGTAATGAGTAATTAAACCCAAGACCTCATGCATTCAGGAAAAGCACTCTATTGCTGAGTCTCCTTCCCAGCCTTAATGCTTCAATTCTTTAAATTTTATTTTTGTCAGTCCTGGGGTTTAATCTCAGAGTGTTAACATATCCTTCAGTTCTTCAGTGGAACCCTTTACCAACTGAGCTACAGTGCCAATTCCTGTTGTCAGATAAGCATCTTTCAGACATTCCTGCCAGGGTTTGCTTTGATCAGTGAATTTTTAAATTATATTTCTTCTATGTATTTATTGGAATATTCTAGTTTATCTGAAATTAACGGTTTCTGTAAAACTTTGTCTTCAAGTATACAATAGTATTAAATATTACATTTACAATCTATTCTGTAGCAATGCATTGTGAAATTATTGGGTTAAGATGAAAATCTTGTTTGTAGAAAAATCCCATTAAAGTCCAAATGGGAAATATGCTCATTTCAGCAGCTTTGAGTCTCCTTCGAATTTATTTATTTATTTATGAAAATACCATACAGAGGGGTAACAATTATAAGGACAAGATAATGAGTACATTATTCATCAAGCATTGTTGCCTCCTCCTTTGTTTCCCCTTCCCATCTGTTCTCATCTCCCCCCCCCCCGTGCTCTTCAGTCACCCCTTTGCCCATCCCCCTTCCTCGCCTGCCAAGTTGTAAAGTTCATTTTTCTTTTATTTTTTATTTGTTTATTTTTTTATAGTGAGACTACCAAACAGACGAGTTACAATTACATGGGCAAGAAAATGAGTACATTTCTTATCAAGCATTGTTGCCGTCTCTTTGTTTCCCCTTCCTATACCTTTCCATACTACCCCCCTCTCCCCACCCGATTCTCCCCCCACCCCCCATCAAAGTTGTAAAGTTCGTTTTTCGACCTAACAAATTGTATATCTCATTGTTGCAATAGGTCCACCTGTATCCCTAGATAAAAGATTAGTTTTTTTCCCTTCCCCTCCACAAATTATACCAACATCAAATACCGTGAAAGCAGGGGCTATACTGTGGGGGAGGGACATACAAAGCAATATAGAAATCGTCTTATAAATATGTTAGAAACAATAGCAAGAAAAAAAAAAACAACATTGAATCCTTATCTTGTGGTTCATTTCACCTAACACCAACTTGTGTGACCTTTTCTGCTTGTCTCAGACATATACTAGATATTGCAAATAAGGGAAACCATGGGACCTATGTTTCTTTGGGACTTGTTTACTTCACTTAATATAAATTTTTCCAAGTCTTTCCATTTCCTAATAAGTGGGACAATGTTACTTTTTTCTGATGGAGGCATAGAATTCTCTTGTGTGTGTGTGTGTGTGTGTGTGTGTGTGTGTGTATATATATATATACATATACATATATATACCAAATTTTATTGATCCATGCAACTACTGAGGGGCATCTGGGTTGGTTCCATATCTTAGCTATGGTAAATAATGGTTAATAAACATAATTGTGCTGGTAGCTTTAATATGGTCTTGTTTGTGACCATTTGGGTAAAGGCCCAAAAGCCGGATTGCTGGGTCATAGGGGAGCTCTATGTGGAATCTTTTGAGGAAGCTCCATACTACTTTCCAAAATGGTTGAACAAGTTCACATGCCCACCAACAATGCTATAAATTTCCCTTATGCCCACATCCTCTCTAGCATCTGTTGTTATTAGAGTTCTTGATTTTAGCCATTCTAACTGGGATGAGGTGGTATCTCAATGTTGTTTTGATTTGCATTTGTGTTATGGCAAAAGAGGTTGAGCATTTCTTCATGTGTTTATTGACCATGCTTCTTTCATTTTCAGAGAAGTTTCTCTTTAAGTCTTTAGCCCACTTATTTATTGGGCAGTTGTTTTATTGAGGATTTGTTGTTGGAGGATTTAATTTTTTTTGAGTTCAAGGTATATTTTAGATATGAGACCCTTGTCTGTTGTATGGTAGTGAAGAGCTTCTCCCAATCAATGGGCTTTCAATTGCTCTTGCTAGCTATGTCATTTGCCATGCAGAAGCTCTGCAATCCAATTTGTCCAACTTTTCTTTGATTTGTTGTAATTCTGGGTCTCTATTAAGAAAATTTCAGCCTGTGCAAAAGAGACCTACTGTTTCTCCTATTCCATTCTTTAATGTTTTCAGAGTGTCTGTTTGACTCCAAGGTCTTTGATCCATTTGTAGTTCATTCTGGTGCAAGATGATATATAAAGATCTAGCTTTAGTTTCCTACAAGTTGTTAACCAATTTTGCCAGCACCATTTACTGAAGAGATTGTGTTTCTTCCATTCTAATTTTTTAGCTCCCTTATCGAACATTAGATGTCTATAGGTATATAGGTTCATTTCTGGGTTTTCATTTCTATTCCATTGGTCCTATGGTCTGTTCTTGTGACAGTACCAAGCTGTTTTAATTACTATGGCTTTGTAGAAGAGTTTGAAATTTGGTATTGATATTCCTCCAGCTCTGTTGTTTCCGTTAAATATCGTTTTTGCTATTCGGGGTCTTTTATTGTTCCATATGAATTTTTGGATTGCCTCTTCTTTTTACTGAAAGAATGAGGCCGGAATATTGATAGGTATCATATTGAATTTGTAGAAAGCCTTGGGAAGTATTGCCATTTTCATGATGTTGATCTTTCCAATCCAGGAGCATGGGAGTTTTTGCCACTTTCTAAGTTCTATTTTGATTTCCTTTTTCAGGTTTTTAAAGTTTTCATCATAGAGGTCCTTCTTTTCTTTGTTAAGTCCAAGGTATTTTATTTTTTGTGTGGCTATTACGAATGGAGTTGCTTTCCTGATTTCAGCCATACTTTTCTCATTTTTGGCATACAGAAAAGCCATTGTTTTTTGAGGGTTAATTTTATACCCTGCTACTTTATCAAAGTTTTGAATCAGCTTGAATAATTTGGGAGTGGAGTCCGTGGGATTCTTTAAATCCAAGTTCATGTCATCTGCCAAGAGGGAGAGCTTCTTCTTTCCCTATTTGGATTCCCTTTTATATTTGAATCTTATCTTATTGCTGTACCTAGCCATTCTAATACTAGTTTGAAGAGAAGTGGAGTGAGTAGACATCCTTATCTCATTCCTTAGTTAAAAGGAAATACCTTTATTTTTTTACCATTAAGTAAAATGGATGTAGATTTGTCATATACATCCTTTATTGTATTGAGGAATGTTCCCTGAATTCTTAATTTTTCCAGAACCTTCATAATAAAGGGGTGTTGGATCTTGTCAAATCCTTTTTCTGCATCTATTGAGGTAACTATGTGGTTCTTATCCTTGCTCTTGCTGATGTGAGTTGTTGTTTTAATTGATTTGCATATATTTAAGCAGCTTTATATCCCTGAAATGAATCCTGTTTGATCATGAAGTATGATTTTTTGGATGAATTGTGAAAGTCGATTGACCAATATTTTGTTGAGAAGTTTTGCATCAATGTTCATCAAAGAAATGGATCTATAGTTCTCTTTCTTTGATGAGTCTCTGCTTTGTTTGGGGATGAGGTTTATGATGGCTTCATAGAATGAGTTCGGTAGTGAACTTTCTCTTTCAATTTCATTGAAGATTTGGAGAAATATTGACGTAAGCCCTGCTTTGCAGGCCTTGTAGATTTCTGCTGTAAAACTATCTAGTCCAGGGCTTTTCTTAGATCGGAGTTCTCTTTTTGCTATTTCTATTTCATTGCTTAATATGGGCCAGTTAAGATGGTTTAACTCATCTTGTTTTAGTTTCGGCATGTCTATATTTACTAGGAAACAGTACATTTCTGACACGTTCTCAAACTTATTAGCATAAAGGCTTGAGAAGTATTCCTTATAATGTACTGAATCTTGGTTGAGTCTGTGGTGATGTTTCCATTCTCATCTCTGAGTTTATTTATTTGAGTGTGTTCTCTTGTTCTTCTAATAAGATTTGTTAAGGGTCTGTCAATTATTTGTTAATTTTTCAAAGAACCAACCTTGTTTTGTTGATTCTTTCTATGATTTTTTGGATTCTAATCCATTTAGTTTTGATTTATTTTTAATTATTTCTTTCCATCTACTGGATTGTGGTTTTTCCTGCTGCTGTTTTTCAAGGAGGCTCAGATGTCTCATTAAATTGTTGGTTTCAGGTCACTCCAATTTGTTGATGTAGGAACTCAGAGCTATGAACTTGCCTCTGAGTACTGCATTTGCTCTGTCCCAGAGGAGTTGGCAATTTGAGTGTTCATTATTATTGAATATTATAAACATTTGAATTTCGTTTCTGATCTCTTCCATGACCCATTGGTGTTTCAACAGTGTGTTGCTCAGCCTCCATGTATTACAGGACTTTCATTAGTGGATTTTGGTGTTTAGTCCTAATTTTATTCCCTTGTAGTCTGAGAGAATGCAAGGTATAACTGCAATGTTTTTGGATTTTATAAGTTTAATTTGTGACCTAAATGTGGTCTCTCTTGGCAAAAGTTCCCTGTGTGCTGAGTGAAATATTCGGTAGATTTCTGTTAAATCTGTGTGATCTATGCAGTTTTTTATATCCATGGTTTTTCTGTTGATTTTTTTTGCCGAGTTCATATATCTAGTGGGGAGAGTGTGTTAAAGTCCCCAACAATTAATATCTTTGCATCTATGGGAGATGTGAGAAAAAATATAGTTTCTTGGATAAATTTGGGTGCTCTTATGGGGAATAGATATTTAGAATTGTAATATCCTCCTGAAGGAGAGATCCCTTAAGTAGTATATAGCGACCTTCTTTATCTCTTCTCACTAATTTTAATTTGAAATCTCTTTTATCTGATATTAGGATTGCAACTCCTTCCTGTTTATGAGGCCGTTTGCTTGTTAGATTTTGTCCCAGCCTTTCACTTTCAACGTGAAACGTGTTTGTTTTTATGAGCAAGTTATGGCTTCTGAATGCAGCAGACAGAAGGATCTTTTTTTCACCCAACTAGACAATCTATGTTGCTTAATTGTATTGTTAAGTTTGTTAATGTTGGGAGACAGTACTGAGAGATATTTGGGAGTTGCTGCCATTTTATGCACCTTCTTGAGGGCTGCGCCAACTGGTTTCTTCCTATGGTTCTTGGATTCTCAATTTGGGTGCAGTTTCTTACCCTTTATTGTGGTCCTGTTGGTTTTCTCTGTGTATGACATCTTTAAGTAACTTTTGTAAAGCTGGTTTGGTAAAGATATTTTGTTTCACTTTTTCTTTGGTATGGAAAGTTTTTATTTGTCCTTCAGTCATGAAGGAGATTAAAACCGGGTACTATTTTCTTGGTTGATAGTTGTTTGTCTTTAGGGCATGGCCTACATCATTCCAGGTTCTTCTTGCTTTAATTGTCTCTGCTGAGAAATCTGAGGTGATTCTAATTGGTTTCCCTTATAGGTGATTGATCTATTCTTCTTGACAACTTTGAGGCTGTTTTCCTTGGTCTGAATTGATCCTGTGGGGATTAGAAGGTGTTCATATGATGTCCTGTTCTGGTCTGGTCTATTTGGGGTTCTAAAAGCTTCTTTTATTTGAATAGGCCTATCTTTTTGCATGTTTGGGAAGTTTTCTGCTAGAATCCTGTGAAACAAAGTTCCTAGACCTTCTGTTTCTAGGTGCTCCTCTACACCTATTATCTTCAGATTAGGCTTTCTGATGGTGTCTTCCAAATGTTGAATAGATCTATCATATTTCTTGGATTTGTCTTAGATAGTTGCATGTTCTCCCTCTATAATATATAGGGTGTCTTCAATCCCCGAGTTTCAGTCTTCTGCATGTTCTAACCTATTCTCAAGAATTTCTACTTTGAGAGCTGGGAAGGTGGCTCAGTGGTAGAGCACTTGCCTTGCATGCATGAGGCTCTGTGTTCAATTCCTCAGCACCACACAAGCAAAATAAAAAGCCGGAAGTGGCGCTGTGGCTCAAGTGGTAGAGTGCTAGCCTTGAGCTGAAGAGCTGAGGGACAGAGCCCAGACCCAGAGTTCAGGCCCCACGACCACACCCCAAAAATAAATAAATAAATAAATAAAAGAATTTCTACTTTTTAAACATTTTTTTTCCTTCTAATTGGTTGGCATTGATGGCTTCAAATTCTTTGATGGAGCTTTGTTTTAGATCTTGTATGAATTTGTTTACTTCCTTAATTTCGTCTTCAGTGTTTATTCTCAAATCACTTAGTTGATTCGTTATGGTTTCCTTGGACTCTCATTCTTTCTGTTGGGCTCCATTCAACATTCCCTTTCGGGTCTCCCTGACTTCATTCAGCTGTCTTTTAATGGATTCCATGAATGCCTCTATTTGGTATGAAAGTAACACCAGTTTTGTGCTAGAACACTATTTTTAGGCAAGCATCAACCAAAGTCCTGTAGTTGCACAATCAAAAGTTGACAGATACAATCTATTTCACAGGTACTATTTATTCAATGTAAAACAACAATGTATTAATGGGCTAAGAACAGCAAAGTAGAATTTGGCAAACCAGAAATTATTAGTTTTAGGGAGAAAAGTGGGAAAATAGGATTAGAGAGATGTAGAAAGGTAAAAGGAGAGTGAAATTAACCAAGTCCTAATCTCAAAGAGGAAAATAGATTGGACAAAATGATAGGAGAAAGAGAAGAGAAAATAAAAGAGGCAAGAAAAAATGGAAAAACAAAAATTTAAATTTAAAAAGTGAAACACAAAAATGATGCAAGTTTAAAGAGGAAATATTGAGAGAAGAACAGGAATAGGATGAGAGGAGCGGACAAGTAGAAAGGAGACGTGAAGAACTAAAAATACTTAAAATAAAAATAAAAAATAATTATAATATTATATAGGTATTATGAGATAATACTGTTATTAAGGAATTTAAGCCTAAGAGTTTTTGAAATAATTAATAAATTTTTGGATTAAGTGTGTAAACAATGTGGAATAAGGTCTAATAATCAATAAAGGGTATATCTGAGGATGAGGAGAACAGCAATTAAGTCACCTAAAAAAGAATGAAGAGAAGAAAAAGTGAAAAGAATGAGAAAGAAAGGAAAAAGATCAAAATTCAGTAGAGATAAAATAAAAATACAAAAGTGAACACACATATACACCTAAAATAAAAATTATAAGAGGAAAAAACAGATTAATAGAAAACAATTTTCTTAAAAAAATTACAAGTTAATGAAAAGGTAAAAAGAAAGGGTTCTTGGGGGGGGGGTGAATGGGAAGATCCTATATCTCCCTTGTGTCCATAACTAGTCTCTTGGTGGAGTCTCTGGTCTGCTTGTGGTGTTTGATTTTCCTGTGGCTTGATTGGTTTCTTAAGTTAGTTTGTTTGGCAGGCAGAAAAATGGTTTGCTTTACCCAGAATTTTGTGATCCTCCTCCCAGGCTAGTTCAGTGGGAGAGAGATCTGCTTTGTTTCTCACAAAAGAGAGAGTTGGCAGTTTCCTCTTGTTTGGAGATGCTGTGATGAGGCTAGGTTCTGGGTAGAGTTGAGGCCTTTCAGCAAACACTAGCTTTTCCCTGAGGGGCTAGCTTCTGAGACACTCACAGAGCCCAGCATGGAGCCATTCTCAGGGTTTATGATTACTGAATTTCAATTGATTGTCTAGGCTGCTATAAGGAGGGGAAGCCTCTGGCTCTGTTTACACAGTGAAGAAAGACATTCCTCTGGGGACTGAGTTTTCACTGCCTGGGCTGGGTGACTTTCTCTTGAATGGAGCTGAGCCTGGCAAGTCAGGATAGGTTCTTGTGACCTGCTAAATGACTTTTGTTTTCCTCCAAGTCCTGGATTGGAGCTATATTCTCAGCCATGCCTTTGCCATTATCAAAGATGGAGATCTCAGGTAGTGGAACAGTGGGGAGGGGAGGGGGAGGGGTGACCTTGCCTCCTCTGATCCCTGAGAAGGAGTTATTATGTCTTGGTTCCTGGGTTGTTTCTGGTCTGTGATCTGCAGGATGAAGATACCTTACCTGCACCTTGTCAGTTCTTGCTGGTGTTGGGTAGAATCCGATCACTCGCTGTGTCTGGCACATTTGTCCAGGACTCTCTGTGTTGTAGGTATGGCCACTGCTACTGCAAGTGCTCAGATCTGTTTCCTTACCTGGATTTTCCCTTTCTGGCAAAAGTCTCTGTACTGGGATGGCACACTTGGTGTAATTCTCCCACCTAGGACAGTTCACTATTACACTAAAACTGCTTTATGGTGGGAGCTTGTTTAGCCTCCAGGTTCTCCTCTGCCATCTTCCTGGAACTACTCCTCTTTTTTTTTCTCTCCAGTATATTTTCTTGTTTTGGAACAAGTGTGATGGACTGTCCAACCATTCAAAATGAAGCTTATTCCATTAATTTAATAGAAAAGGAATGCAGCCTGCTTACATCTCAAACCAACTTTGAGTATAATGTTAATCTGATAATTCACATCATTGAATTTTCAAAGTTGTATTAATAATTTTTTGTTAAACTATTCATTAAAGAGGTTCTAAATAGCAAGAATAAAAAACAATGTTTTGCTTTCTAAGAATGTAAAAAGCTAGTAATTCAATAAAACATATTCTATTCTTCCAAGATTCCATGGTGAAGAATTTCTCTTTTATCATAACCCTTACCACTGACCCCCTCCCATCAAAATTGTAAGCTTTATTCAGTTTTCTTGTTCCCGCATTCATTTTGGTACTAGGACGAATAATCTCCTTGTTGTATTTGACAATGAAATTCCAATTGTTGTTAGAGAGGTCAATACATATTGCCAAAGGCAGATTCATGGGCACATCATAGAGCATGAACTATTGAATATCATTAACGTGATCCTATTCAACTATTCCATCAATTAATAAAAATACCACATATATGTGCATCTTCATATAATTTTTAAAATGCAATGTAGTTACATATCATATGTCATAAAATAATTCAGACAACTGGTAGAAGAGACTAAGCTCAACCTTTTGCATCGTTCCTAATACTATTTGTAAAATTTTCTTTCTCAGTAACTTTTACTGCAGGGCCTTCTTTTCCTAGCAATAAGTTATAAGTCATGTCCTTGGATTTTAGTCAACTTTGAGTAAGCTGTTTCTTTCCACCACCAGTTAGTCCCTCGAGTTAAATACCTGAGGAATAACTTGTTCCATTATGCCTGCAAGAGGAGTATCCAAGTCAACTGTCTGTGCCCACTCTTCGCTTGCTTTTTTGGGGAGAATGGGGTAACAGAGACAGGGGAGACAGAGGTGTCAAGGTTCAGATGGCTGGAACCATGGTGTTATGAATTATGGGTAGCAGAAAAGAGTAGTAGAGAGTAGGATACCAGGTAACGGTTAACTGTGACTGTAATTGCTGAGTTCCAGTGTAAGGAAATTGGTTAGCAGCAACAGCTTTGCAGGGGTTGGGGTAGCTAACACAGGTATCCAGAACTGTTTTGCAGGGACAAGGAAGCATAGACAAAGTGAAAGAGTAAAATAGTTGTGAGGGATTGTGGGGCACAATCAGGGTAACAAGGTCATGGGTGTGCAAAGTGGGTAGCCAGTACTGTGGGAGAAGCAATTGACATGGTGGCCTGATGTGGTGCAGAGCTCTGGGTTTGCCTGTCCAGTTTTGGCTGTTAGATCTTTAGAGAAAGTACCTCTAGCAGCTCATTATCAGCTTGTTGTGTTCAGGCACGTGCCATCTATAAATGTCTACTCCAAGTAGATTGCATTCTTTGACACCAACTATAGGATCTTTGCTCTAAGCATCCTGAGAGACCACACTCCACAATGCTACAGAAATGGCTCCACATAGTAAGCTGCAACAACCTCATACAACTCTTGCTGCTCCTCCCCAGTGTCAATTATCATGGTAGCAAGGGATCTGAGATGTGCTCAGCAGCAGTGCTCTGAGAAGCTACCAATTCTTACCATCCCAATTGGGGAGCTCCCTAGAAATGGGCAAGAGCACTTGCTGATGTTCTTCCAACTTCTCTCTGTGGCTATGCAAAACCAGATTGTTGTACCTCAGGTGGATTACTTTAATGTCCAGGTAGCATCAAACTTGCTCTGTCTTCTCTCTCTAGGTGCTCTTCTTCTGTTTCAGCTGCCTCTCCATTTCCCAGGTAGCTCGCTTCATCTCCACATCTTTTGAATTGTGCTTCATATCAACCCGTGGCTTTCACACCAAGCCCTTCTATTTTCTCATCTACCTCTCTAGCTGTGAATCTGGTACAACAAGCTAATTTCTGTATCTGTTTATCAAGATTTGAGCCGGAATGCAAGATGGTACTAGCTAACTGAGAACATGGGGAGCTTCTTAAATACTTCCCTGCCATTCACTGCTCATTGAGAAAGATGCAAATGTGTCAGTCTCTCCTTCTCCATATCTGGTTCAGCAGAATAAAGTGAATTCACAATGGAGCTACCAGACAGCTGCTATGTCAGCAAATGATGAAACCAAAGATAATTTAGTGAGGGGATACTTACCAAGTGTACTAGGATAAATGCACATATTTGTGGGATATTACTAAGAACTTTCATCAAACTGGTTATTTTATGCCCAAAATGGTAGACCAGTGTTAATCTCTCCCTGAGATCTTCCTGTTCTGAAGACCCTGAGGACTCCTACATACAACTCATACCTAATGACATGGGTGAATAAAACCATAGGTGAGTATGGATTAGTATTTTGAACGTGTGGTAAAGTGTTGTCTTGTCATGACCACCATGAAATCAATGTCCTTTGTCTGACCTATATCATATCTCTTTATTTGGCATAATTGGCAGATTTCTTAGTGTGTTATTTTCTTCTGTTAGTTCAGTGCACAAGTTAAAACATTAAGCATGCCAAACCATGGGTTTCCATTGTCCTAGTAGATGTTTTGCCTTCTAGGATCTTCCTTCCAGGTAACTCTTTGTTTAGTATATTGCACAATGCCCCAATCAATGAAATCATTTTGAGCCTAGGAGAAAATCTCCATTTGTAAAGCAGTACACATAAGAAGGAGATGATACCCCACACACAAATGCTCCAGGAGAACAGAGTGTAAGGGTGTCTACATATTTGGGAAATAGGATTCTGAGGGGTGGAAAGGGATGAGTTTAGATAGCAAACCTAGAAGTAATTATAAGTTTCTGAATTTCTAACCTTTTTTCCTTCTGCCCCTCAGATTCAATTCAAGAAGTGGTGGAATGTTTATGATCACAAAAAGGAGTTTTTAATCCCAGGCCCAAACTCTAGGTGTTCTTGTTACATCTTCCCACCTACCCCTGATGTAAATTGTCAGAAGGGCAAAGGTGAAGGGAGCCCCTTGCTCAGGAATATAAATGGAGCATTCAAGTAACTGCAGTCTCTGACTTTCTATTTTGAAGGTAAGATAAAAGGAAGTTTGAGATTTTAAGAAATCAGTTTCTAGGCTCTATGGTTCCTTCTGACTTCTTTCCCTCCTTCTATGTTTTGAGAGCCACAGTTAGTACAGTGCTTCTGTCTCTTAGAGGGCAATCCTTCTCTTCATATCATGCTTAAAGTAGACAATAGGTGGAAGCTGCCAATAAAAAAAAAAAGCATGAAGTAGCACACAATGAGTGCTTTTCCTGAATTCCTAGACCTAACAAGTTCCCAATTCTGAAGAGAATGTGATTATGGGTGAGTACTAACAACATCCACTGAATGGTGAGCTTGGAACTCTTTTCCCAAGGCAGGTTCTGTCCAGGTTATTAGGATGGCTGAGATCTACTGAATCAATGAACTTACAGACCATGCAAAACAGAAAATTCTAAGAGATTGAGATCCCAAAAAGAAACTGGACCAAGAAGAGAAAACTTATCATTGCTGAAAAAGGAGGAAGACTTAACTAAGAGAATGTTCTTCTGAATACAGATATGGGTATAATTATAAGGAAGTTTTAAGTTGTGGCTCATCAGTAGAAAATATCAAGTCAAACCTCACTAAACTAAAAATAAAACTTATAAAATAAAAAAAATCTATTTGGATTTCAGTACTAACATCTGTTTTAAGGAGTGTGATTGTGGTGTGTGTGTGTGTGTGTGTGTGTGTGTGTGTGTGTGTGTGTGTTTGTGTCTGTATGTGTGTGTGTGTGGTGTCTGAGATTATTTACGGGACAACATTAGTTCTTAAAAATCATCATATTGTCAGTATTCTTTAGGTTTCCCACTCATGTCTGGTGGCGTTCTAGCTCTACCACATGAAACACACAATTCTCGCTTCCTTCTGGTTAAATGGAGATAAAGATATTATGGATATGTCAACCTGGGTTGGTTTCAAACTATGATCTTCAGATCTTATTCTCTGGAGTAGGTAAAGTATAAGAGTGAGCCAATATGCCCAACCCAGTATTTCCAGTCAGTTACATAATCTTTCTGAATCTCAGTTACTTCCTGTGTGCAAAGTGAAAAGAATTACTGTGTGAACCTTAGAATCAGGTGGGAGTTATGACTGGGTGTAGGAAGTATATGTGTTTGGGATGTGTGTACAAAGCCTGACACTCTCATAAAACTACTGATGTTTATATTGAAATGTATTCCAGGAATTGAAACAAGAGGAATTTTTTTTGTTCTAGTTTATCCATTTATGGCATTGAGGGAGCCAGAGATAGTCAAGTAGAACAGGGAAACAAATGCAGCACTTGTACACTGTAGCTATTGTGTTCACAACGAGCTATACGACTGTGGACAGGGACAGGAGAGATGGGATTGTCAAACAGGAAATGAACTCATTACCTGACTTACAAAATGGTTATCCATATAACAATTTTAAAAGTACAATAGCAATTTTAAAAGTCCAGATTGATGATGATCTTCTCCAGTTTGTGTAGGTGCCCTTAAGACTCAGGCCCACCGATGGAGTTTTTGAACGTCAATTTATATGATAATTAATATAAAGCCATAATCTCTTAAGAAATGTTGTAACAAGTAGTTCATTCTTAGTAGTGGTTTCTCTTTGAGTAGCAATTCTATATGTTGTTGGCCGAGCTAATGTTTTACTTTCTGTTTTTCATATTTGTTAGGTGTTGAAATCCCTCTTAAAGTTTTGCAACAGAGTTCTGCTGTATCTTGGCACCCTGCCCCTAACTAAAATGGTAATCAACCTTTGAAATTCAGGTACTTGAGTATGAGTTTTATTTATTTAGTTTGTTGATGATGGTGAACTGTCGCTGTCCTTCAGCTCTTCAGCTCAAGACTAGTGCTCTACCACTTGAGCCAAAGTACCTCTTCTAGCTGTATCTGCTTAGGTGGTGCTGTGGAATCAAACCTAGGGTCTCATGCATTCAAGGTAAGCTGTCTACCACTGATCCACCTTCTCAGCCCCCACAAGTGGTATATTTGTGCAAGGGTCTATCAAACAAATCTATTGAGCAAATGTATTCATTAGCCACTAGACATAATCAAAATTAGGAATTATCTGATATTTTAATGAATAAAACTGTTATCATTGTTACTAGGAATTATTTGTCTCCCCATGCTGTAAATATGGAGGAGGTATTTTAAACTAAAACTACCAAAGTAATTTTAATGTCTTGGTGCTAACAAATCTGTCCAGGTGTTATTACACTAAACAGAGAATTCAAAATGATTTTTCTTCATAAATACAGAGATTAAAGGACTTATAATACTTATTTCAAAATGCAAATTAAAGGGAAAATCAGCCAGGAGGTAAAATTTATATTGAATGTTAATTTTTGAAGATGAAAAGAAGATCTTAAATGGAAGACTAAAAGCAACACACTATCAGAGCTCTTTATGCTGAATTATAAAAAAGAAGCTTTAATTGAAAAATTGACCTGGAATGTGCACATCAGGCAAAGGCAAGCAATCAGAGCATACCACCAAGAAAGAAACGCCATAATGTATATCTTAGAAAAAAGAAACAAGTACAGACTCAGGCTCAACATCCTTATCCTTGATTTTAATGATACACATATACCCCCCTACACGCAGATGCACTCACACACACACACACACACACACACGAACACATGAGAATGTATGCAACAGCTCAACCTACTCACTTCCATTCAACATGAATCAAAGATCTTCCTGTAATATTTGAAACTTTAAAAGTTTCAAGTCTTGTAAGTAATTGATAACAGATGCATAAGCAATTATTTTCTGAATAGACTCTGCTATAGAAATGAGAGTTCATGATGGTTATAACTACTTACACATCTTTGAATCTCGAAAGAATTAAACAAGAGACAATCCGAATTTTGAAACTATATTTCTACCAGCTATTCTTCAAAAGCTTAATAAGAGGTTACAAAATCCAACATTAAATATCAAATTAATACAACTAATACTTGTGTAAGCGAAGTGAAAGACATTGATCAGTGACCTATGCTGCCTCCATTTCTAAACCGGTTGCACATTGTGGAGCCTATGATTCTGCTGGGCCAGGCCCACAGTTGTCTTCCCCAGAGCAGTGGCCCTGCTGGGGTTGCCACTGGGAGCTGTGTGGAGAAGAGGGGAGGCTTAGGGGGAGGCCAAGCTGGGGTTGGGGATGGGAGTAGTAGGGAGAGTACGGGAGGCCCTGACAGAGGCTGGTGAAGGGAGGAAGGAGGCAGTAGGCCAATGGCTCAGGAAGCAGCAGCCCCAAAGGCAGTTGGGTTCTGGGGAGTGTCTGTGAGGTGCGGAGTTAGGCCCCTGGGGCCTCGCGGTTGGGTGAGGAGAGGAAGGAGTCTCAAATCCCACCCTAACAGGCAGTGAGAAATGAGACAACAAGTGGCTGAAGAATTTCAAGTAAAAAGGCAGGGACTTGTAGGGAAACTCTGGGGGTGGGAAGGGCAGCAGTGCTGAACCAGTGGTTGTCATGCCTCTCTGGGGCCCTTGAAGTGAGTGAGGGCCACCTCTGCTGTGCACTAGGCCTCATTCTCGCCTTGAAGCAGGCACCAGGAATCTCAGGCACAGGCTCAGCCTGCCCCACAGAGCTGGCTTGCCATGAGTGTTGGGGACCGGGCAGCTGCTGGGAGTTTATGTGCAGCAGGGCAGAGGAAGAATGGCTGGTGGGCACTGCTCCACCCTAGCCAGGCACAGGGCCACTGGGGAAGTTCTGGCTCTGGATCAGGACCAGGGACTGCCCCCCAGACAAGTGGCCTTTGGGGACTTGGGTGGTGGTTGCTATGTGTGGGCTTGGAAATTCCTTAACATGGCCAAGGAGTCTCCACGGATAGGCATATTTGCTCCTGTGCCTCTCCTATCTTCTGGATTCCCACTGTCCTCCTGTTTCGTGCCACGTCCAACTATAGGACTAAACTTCCCCAGCCTCTAAGAGGCCATCCCGGAGATGCTCACAGGGCTTCCCACCTCTGGTTCACCATGCATGCAGGGCTCACAGGGTGCCATCCTCCACGCAAAATGTACCCCCATTTCAGCTTGGAAGAGGGGAAAGCTTCATTGTCCCAGATACAGCTGCCCTTGGAGTTCTCTGTGTACACTATTCTTGTGCTGAGAAAACTATCCCCAAAGACTACCAAGCCATTTCCGATGCGAGCACACGAGGGTCATTTATTGCAAGTTCGAGCCTGGACTCACAACTGTAGGCATCGCAGTGGGTCAGAGTTGAGAGCTCTGAACCTTGAGTTAACAGGGTTTTTATAGGGCATAGGGCTGAAGTAAGTGGGTGCATAGCTTGTCAGTTACATGATTGGTTTACATTTAATGAGTTAATATTGTAACAATCTTATTGGCTAACATGTGCAGGCTTAGCAGTAAGAAGCAAATTATGGTAACTATGGAATCTTAAGAAACTTCTGTAGCTTTAGGTACCTTCCTGTCTTCCGCTTATGGCTATTGCTAGGAGAGTTACGGGAAGAATGTTACTGGGACATTTCATGGTTTTTCCAGGAACCTGAGTCCTAACTTTCAGTAAAAGTCTTTACAATGGATACTTTCAGTAAATGCCTTCACAATGGATACTTTCAGTATAGGCCTTCAAAATGGACTAAGTCCAGAATGGCTATACTTTGGCTAAGGTCTCTCACTAGGTGTGTGTGTGTGTGTGTGTGTGTGTGTGTGTGTGTGTGTGTTTGGTGTGAGAGAGTCAGACACAGCTGAGGTTTGGTGTAAAACCCTTCTTCCTTTCAGCATTGAGTTTTGGTATCTAGTGGTTGTTCCTTCTCCCGAATTCTGAACTCTAAATTTCTTCTTCTATATAGTTTTATCCTTAGATCTTCTTAGTATTCAGATTCCTAATATCTGCTTGTGAACTTCAGAATTTGCTTCATAAAGGGGGTGCCTTTCTTCTTACTTTTATGAAGCCCTTTGCTCTATTTAAATGGAGCATGTGCTGTGTTAGTGGTTTTACTTAGCCCAGACTGTTGTGGCCCAGGCTGTGACTGTTAGTTCTGAGATTAGTTTAGGCTAATATGACATACTATCATTTCAGTCTATCTAGTGAAAAAAGTTCAGCATCTTTATTGAAACAATTTCCTGGCTGAAAACAAACAAAAATTCCAGTGGTATAAATGTACAATCTGTTGATTTTAGTTAATTGTTGACCACAGCATTGAAAAAAAATCTTCTTACTAAAGTGAGTATTTTGAATATGAAAAAAATCAATTATTATAGAACTTAAAAACTGATCAAATACCAAAAGAAAAGCAAAGACACTGATCAGGAATGCAGTACAAATGTAAGTGTTTAATAAATAAATGAAATGTTTGAGATTCTTATCCACATAGGAAATACAAAGGAAAATATACAGGAAAGTCACTGAAATCCCATCCTACAAAGCAGAATAGCTATCACCACTCGAATAAATAAACATCTGGACAGGTTGAAATAAATCAGGAACTGTATTTGGTTTTGTGATATTGTAAACAAGTGCAACCCATAAGAAGATCATAATGGAAGTTTGGACAATACCAAAAAGACACATGTGTTGACGACCTTTACTGCAACCTTACTACATAAAGAAGGAATATAAATTAACATCAACATCCATGTGCATGGCAGCAAGAAAAAAACTGTGTAATCAACCTAGATGCACAAAAAAGAGGGAATAAAGGAAATATGCTATTCATAATTATAAACATGTTCTGGTATATAAATGAAGTAAATTTCTCCAATATCACTGCTAAATATTTTTGGATGTATACCTAATCCTAATTTCACAGGTTTTATGGCTTCGTGTTTTTCTTTAAAAGGGACCTCCATATTCATTTTTAGAGGAGTTTCAATAGGTTGAAGATACCCTATAATATGTGGATATTAGAAAAAATTTAAATATCAATGAACACATAAAGGACCATCATATACAGTTTGTAACGATCCAATTTTAAGAAGGCAACAGTTGGGGGACAAGACAAAGTTAGAAGCCTAATAACAAAAACACAGACATGGAACATTTTTTAAAAGTGTGCAACTGATTAGTGCTAATACTAACAAAATATTTTCCTCAAGTTTTAAAACTGAAACAATTAAAATAATACTTAATAACATCAAATAAGTATGCCATGGAAGAAAATGTACCTTAGATATATGTTTCCTCATAATTTGTTTTAATTTATAAATAATGGATTAATAGAAAATGCGATTACATGTCTGAAGATGATAACACATTCAAGTATCATTGATTGAATCCAGCAAAGGAAAGTAACAGAGAAGTAGAGAAAACGAACAACCTGGGGCATAGATGAAGACACTCAGTAGAACTTTGTGAGGAAAAAATGTGTTCCCTTTTTCTCATCAACATTGAGCTAAGACAGCTACCGTTTGACAGAACACTTGTAATGTAGTCAGAACAGTGGAGTTACTAGTTTAGGCAGTAATTTATTACTTTTATTCGCTAATCTTATGAAGTGATTCCCAAATGATGTGAGTGATCCTAGATTTTCTGAGCCCTTTTTAACCCAAAATTTTTAATTCCTTCCCCTGCCAATAATTCTTCTGCTATTCTCATTTCTCCTTGTTTCTGAACACAACTCCTGTGACCTTTTGGCTTATGGGAAATATGAGGATGATCTGGAATCTGAGGAACCTCGACTCCAGCTTGGAAGATCTGGTAAAAGACCTCCACCTGGAACTCAGAATCAGACATTAATTGACCTCTTTTGAAATAGAGAAACTCAATCCCTCAGGCAAGATCTATCATTCCTTGACATTCTCTAAAGAGATTTGGTACTTGAGCACAATTCAGAGAATGAGCTTTCCCACCACTCACCACAGCTTTGTCAGGAGGAATAGGTTCAAAACTAAAAGTCACCTCAGTTCTCACAGGGCCAGTCAGAAACCAAGAGATCACATTTTCCTCCTCATCAGGCACCTTTCTGGGAGCAACAGAGTCTGGGCAAAGTCTATGATGGGGATAAAGTGAGACTGGGCCTAAGGAGTACCCAAAAGAATGACCCTCTCTTTGACTAAAAGTGAGTTGTGCAGTGAGACATGACAACTTCCTTTATATATGAATATTCACTAGATGCGTTATCTCACTGCCACTGTGCGAGAGGTCAGTTTCCTCAAATAACTTGTTAAGTGTTGTGTCTACCAGTTTGCTCTCTAAGCTGTTGTCTCTCCCACCTCTTCCCATGCCAAGAATGCATTGCTTCTTTCAGGCACTCAGCTACTTGTCCTGAATCCTAAGCAGGAATATTGTAGGCTATTCTTTGGCTAACTTCTTGCATTGAAGGTAGAAATGACCCAGGCTTTTCACACGCAAAGAGGTAGAGAAGGTGAGTATAAGCTCAGATTGTTACTGAAGAGCAATCATATTGAAAAAAAAATAAGTAAATGAAATTAATGGTTGGGTAATTTAGGGTGTATAGCCACTAAATTTAGGTAATTATTAGTAACACATATACAATCATGGATTAGGAAGCAAACAGTGAAGTAGCTTCAAGATAACATGGAAAAGACACATAATAACCATAACAGGGGATGAGAGTGTGATAGAATTGTTGGCATAGTCCCTTTTACTATCTGAGGATTGACCTTGGATAGGAGGCTTTTAGAATAATATCTAAAAGAGACGGACTTGTGGGCACTAGTGGCTTACACCTGTAATCCTAGCTACCCAGGAGGGTGAGATCTGAGTATTATGATTCAAAGCAAGCCCAGGCAGAAAAAGCCAGAAGTAGTGCTGTGGCTCAAGTGGTAGAGCACTAGCCTGGAGCTCAGAGACATTATCTATGCCCTGAGTTCAAGCTTCAGGATCATCAAAACAATAATGATAAAAAGATATAAAAGAAGGACTTAAAGATATACGATGGAATAATGATCCTGTGTAACTGTCTAGGGAACATAAAAAGAGACAAAATTTGGAGCAAAATGATACCTATTCATTACTAATCAAGGATGCAAAGCAAATGCCAAATTCCTCTTCCCAAAACCTTCCAAACTTGGGCTCAGAACATGGCTCATTGGTTGAGTGCTTGCCTTGCAGGCTTGACGCCCTGGGTTCAATTCCTCAGCCAGAAGTGTTGCTACGGCTCGAGTGGTAGAGCACTAGCCTTGAGGTGAAGAGGTGAGGGACAGGACCCAGGCCCAGAGTTCAGGCCCCATGACCTGCCAAGAAAAAACCCAAAAAACAAAACAAAAAAATTTTCCAAACTTATTTTTTCTCATAATTGAGGAGAGGGTATTTTTTAAACAGGAATTCTTATCTAGTTCAAGGTCATCAGAACTTCAGTAGAGTTTTCCTGTTGAGATATAATGCACCTAACTCTGCTGAACTTAATCATGACTAGGAAAGTATGGATATTGATGTGTTTATTACATTTTTCCTTATAAATATATAATTCTAGCAGATATTATATGTAATATATATTGTACAATATATTATACATTATATAGTATAATAAATATATTATAATATAACATATAGTATATATTAACAGACTATCTAATTTTAGAGTTAGGAACAAGCAACATATTGAAAGACAAATGCTTGAATCTCTGAGTAATTTCTCTATCACTGGACAATTCCAGGTTTCATTCTTATTCCCAAAGAGCAACATAGGCAAGTGGTGCCCATGGAGGTGGTTCTCTGGATTCTGGAAACTGTGTTCTGCATATATATATATATATATATATATATATATATATATATATATATATATATGAAATATTGTTTTATACTAGTGAATGTGTAAAACTATAGCAATAGATAATTAAGTCAAAGTCTATGTGAACACACACTCAATCACTTTCAAGTATAATAATTTATTTTCGGGCTGGGAAGATGGCTCAGTGGTAGATAGCATGCCTTGCATGCATGAAGCCCTGGGTTTAATTCCTCAGCACCACATAAGGAAAAAGAAAAAGCCGGAAGTGGCGCAGTGGCTCAAGTGGTAGAGCACTAGCCTTGAGTTGAAGAGCTGAGGGACAGCACCCAGGCGCAGGGTTCAGGCCCCATGACCAGACCTCCCCCCCAAAAAAGGAATGTCTTTTCTATGTTCCCTATGCACCCACAGAGAGAGTACATGAGTTGCACTTGAATTGTCCTGGGAGTTCTTTATCTGGCTACTGTAGCTTCACATCCTTTATCCTCTTAGTAGCCATATGTCATGTGTTCAACAACAATACTTGTTACAAGCACAAGTATCTACCCTGTCATACAGAGGAACTTGGATTTCAGAAATGCCACAAATAAGTAGGAGGTACAGCAGTACTTTTCAAAATTAAATAGATTGCATATTTATTAGAAAGTTTGTAAGAAAAATAAACTTCAGTGCAGGATGAAATACTTGAAGAAAACTACAATTGAAATTACATATAGCTAGGTGCTGGTAGCTCATGCCTGTAATCTTGGCTAATCTGGAGACTGTTTTCTGAGAATCAGAGTTCAAAGCCATCTTGAGCAGAAAAGTTGTCATGAGACACTTATCTCCAATTAATCAATCAAGACTAAAATTGATACTGTGGCTCAATGTTGTAGAGAGATAACCTTGAGCCAAAGACCTCAGGACAGTGCCCAGGACCCAAGTTCAAACTCTGCAATAGACAATATATAAAAATAAAAAATAAATTACATATAATTTATTACCAACTCTGTACAAGGAAAATAGGATATGACACATGGCAACATATGACTTCAAGTTAAAAAGTTCCAAAGCATTTCCCCACTCTTGAGAACTAGGAGTAATCCATATTGAAAAAATAAAAACATGAATGATTCATACCAAATTTCAAAATGTACTATATGTTATACAAAAGAAATGCAATAAACATGCATTTCACAATTTAGTAACATCATATCGTATAAAGAATCTGGTTAACTGATTCATAAAAATCAATACAATGTCGATAAAACATCCAATATCTCAGGGGCCAAATTAGCAGAATACGTTCCATCTATGATGGCTGTTTTGTAAATTATCCAGCCCTCTCAATCCCACAATTGCAGAAGGATCTTCCTGAGAATGTCCAGAAACCTGTCTACTGTGAGTGCTCAATGTAGACCTGGTCCCATTCTCTATTATTTAGACATGTGATAGACTGAATATCTGATAACTTAATGACATTTTAGTTCTCAGAAAAAAGGGAAATTAAAGACAGTGGGAAAATCTACCAGATCCCGGAAAGATTTCTATCATTGTGCAAAAACTGTACCCTTTTACTGACACTTGAACAAACTGCAGCAATAGTCACTCCAACAACATGTCCAAAAAATAGCTTTCCAAATATTGAGCCACAGTGCCGCTTCCAGTTTTCTGGTCTTTAATTGGAGGAAAGAGTGTCACAGATTTCCTCCAAGGGCTAGCTTTGAACTAACATCTTCAGATCTCAGCTCTTGCACAGCCAGGATAACCGACATGAACCACTGGCTCCAAGGTAAGATGTTACTTATTTTAAGTTCTATGATTTAGTTGAGGGAGTAGCATGAGTGTATAGAAAGGAAACTTTCAAGTCATCTCTCTAAATAATTTCAAAGTTTCATTTTCATAATATTTAATGCAGTGATTAATAACAGAAGCTCCCAAAGTAACAGAATGATCCTTCATTATCTCCTTCCCATAGGTATTATTGGAAGATGAATGAAATCTAAGTATAAGGCAATATGTACTTGAAAAAATAAAAAAATATGTTGATGACACATAAAGAGCCATATTACACAGCTTCTTTTCATTTCATAAAGAGAAGAATGTCATACAAGTATATTTATTGGCAGGCTTTTTCATCTGAAAAAAATATCATAAAAAAGCTGAAGGGGATCAGCAAGCATTTAAATGTGATATAGCATTGGAGACTATAAGACATGAAATTATTCATTAAATAATTATCTAGGAAAGATATCAGTTCACTAAATTTATTCATTGTAAATTTTATTTTATTTACATGGCACTTAATATATAAATATATACAAGTGTGAAGATATACATATATACATATACATATGTATATATATATACATATATATGCATATATATATCAGCAATATCTGTCCAGTGAACTGCATGGTTAGGTAATTTCATCATGTCAAGTTCATCAAAGTGATGGACTTCCATAAACCTTAAAAACCCTGCAACACCACTGCACATGCAAACTTAAGTGTTCACAATTGTAAGCCAGACCTGTGTTTTACCAAAGCTTTGTATATCGTGTGTTATTTTGTTCATTTAGGCTTGACACAATATGTGTTTGCCCTAGAAATAAATGATGGCATTATAACTACAATAAGTTAGTGTAAATCATTTCATTGAACACATGTTCAGTATGAGTTGTTCTTTCTTTCCTTTTCTTATTTTATCTTTAGGATATAGATTTCAGTTTTGATGTAGTGTTTGCCAGAGAGGTATTCCACCACGGGAGTCACTCCACCAATCCTTTTTGTTTAAGTAACTTTACTCATAGAGTAGCAATTTTTGCACCCAGCCCCAAAAGCAGGGACCACGATTACATTCCAATATACCTACCTAGTAGGTTGATATGGGTGATACTTTCCTTCCTAGGCTGATTCAGAACTGTGATCCTCTCAAATTTCTACCACTTTAGTTAATAGTGTGTGCTCCAGTTCTGCCTACCTCTAGAAGATAGGAAAGAAATAAATGATTATAGGTAATTTGAGTGAATCATTGGCTCAGAGGTGATTTGATATTAAAATGTAGGATAA
Source organism: Dipodomys spectabilis (assembly GCF_019054845.1). Lineage (NCBI taxonomy): Eukaryota > Metazoa > Chordata > Mammalia > Rodentia > Heteromyidae > Dipodomys > Dipodomys spectabilis. The sequence goes on from NW_024870975.1 coordinate 2,241,805, forward strand.
GTTTGAAAGTACAATCACAGTAGTCAGATATTTTGCTAAGTAAATTTTGCTTCACATTAAAAAACACCTCGACCAGAATTCAGGACTTATATTGCTGTCTGTCAACTTGTATGTGATTTGGGAAAATAAACTTAATGTCTTCCATGCGTGGTAAAGATCTTTGAATGATCTGATGTTCTGGTTCACATCTATAATCATGGTTTGCAATCAGAAATAAATAGATCACAATTTGAACATAGTCTAACCAAAAATTTAGGAAGTCTCAATCTCAACAATCTAGTGGATCATGTTGAATCATGCCATTAATCTCAACACCACAAGAGGCTAAGTCTCTGCCCAGTACCTGTGTCACTTAGGTAACTGGCTCACTTGGAGGCAGTCACCTCTCCTGATGCAGAAACTGGGCTGAGATTTAGCCAAGGGGAGGGAGGAGTCTGCCCCACCTTCCCAGGGTGGACCTCCAGAATGCAGTGAATGTGCCTGCTTTCTTCCTCCAAATGGTTTGAGATGCCATGCTGCTGAGTGCTCATTATTTGATTCCAGTGACCTGAGGTAGAGGTATAAGGTAACAGTAAATTAAATTTCACATTTGCCAATTGCGCTGCTCTTCACAGCCTGTGAGTTCAACTCACCAATTGCCCATTTTTTGAGAATTGAGAATACTGAGATAGGGGAGAGAGGGAGGGTGAGTGAAAGAGAGGAGAGATAGATAGAGGGAGAGAGAACAGAAAGAAAGGATGGAAGGAAGGTAGGAAAGAAGAAAGAAAGAAGGATGGAAGAAAAGAAAGAAAGAGAGAGAGAGAGAGAGAGAGAGAAAGAAAAAAGAAACGAAAAGAAAGATAATGATTGAGAATGAACGGTTTGGAGTCAGGAGTTACATGGCAGAGGTGTTACCTGCATTTGGTATTAGGTCTGCCCAAGCCATGCAGACCCAATGCAGACACTTCCTCTCTTCTTGGCTAAGTTTCCATCCTTTATGTGTTACTCAGGTATCTGGCATGCCTGGAGGCAGACACCTCCCCCTCCTGCTAAATCACAACTTGATCAGCCTCTGGTCACACTTTCCATTTGACCAGAGGAGATTCCCAGACACTGAGGTCACATCCAGTGTGGTCAGAATTTTCCCCCACCAGGCCATATGTCATCTGGTCCTTGGCCTAGATATGTCCTGGCCCGAGGTGGGTCAATCCCCTTTTTTTCACATGCCTCTACACAACATATGGCATGGGCAGCAGTTCAGTAAATAAACTACTTTACCTGACTGAATACCATGTGGTGTTCTCTTCATTGGTTACCTAATGAAACTTACCTAATTAATATACCTTACACTGCATAGTTTCTAGTTATGAATTAATAGATATTTTTCTGACATATGTGAGATCAGTATCTTCAAAACATATGTACTAACTCATCATTTAACAGTAAAATTCTGAGTGGAGTCTTTTTTGAATTTTTTAATTTTGAAAATGATGTACAGAGAAGTTGCAATTACATTTGCAAGATAATGAGTACATCTCTTATTAAGCATTGGTGCCTCCTCCTTTGTTTTCCCTTTTCATCCCTTCCCATCTCCCATTTCCTCCTCCAAAGGTGTAAAGTTTGTTTCTTGACTTAATGTGTTGTACATCTCATTGTTGCTATGGATCCACCTGTATCGCTATTTACATAATTGTTTTTTCCCTTCCCCTCCACAAAGACTACCAACATCTGAATTTTTAATAGCAGTCTAATTAACCTTAAAGTCTATTTTGTTTGCTTTGCTTTGTTTTGTTTTTAGCTTAAAGTAATCAAAGATTTGGTGGGATAATCTGAAAAGATCTCTGCCTTCATATTTTCTAATCACCCTGGGCTACAACATGTGTGCTACCAGGTCAGATGATGGGACTTTGTAATAGTAGAAAGCAGATGCACATCATAAGGTCATGGCTTCGGGATTTCTCAGATTCTTTTTTAAATGTAATTGTTACTAAGGTGTGTAGAGTGAGTTTACCATATCACAATTCATGTAATGTGTACATTTGCCTTGTAGACAATGCCATCCTTTCCTGAGCTTTCTCCCAGTTTTTGTTTGTTTTGTTGTAGTTTGTTTTTGTTTTTGTGCCTAACCATCAGCTTCAACTCAGGATTGGTTGCTTCACCTGAGTTTTTGTAATCAAGGCTACTCTACCTCTGGAGTCCCAGCTCCCTTTATGGCATTTTGGTTCTTAATTGGAGAGAAGAGTCACAGATTTTCTCACTCCTGCTGTCTTTGAACTGTGATCATCAGCCTCCTGAGTAGCTAGGATTATAGGCCTGAGTCCCCAGTGTCCAGCTACTAATGTGTTGGTTTCATGTTTCCCTGGTTGTGTTACAATTTTCCTCGACACTTGGCACTAATACTACATATTGCCTGGCTCAAATCTGAATTGGTGGAACATGCTTGTATTTTGAGGAAGGGAGGAACAGGAAACTATCGGCCATAGGGACATACAAGCTAAACAAATCATTTGGAACTTTGCATAAAGACAAGTAAATTTATTGCTAGTTGACTGTGTCTTGTCTTTACTGTTAATTTTGCATGGCCTGTGAATGATGTTAGACACACCCAAATGGCCATTGTCAGAAATAAGGTTTCTCATCTTACTCTAAAAAGAAAACAAAAAGCCACCAAAAAATATTACGTATGAGTCCAGCAATTTCGTCGAATTAGAGACCAATCTGCCCTAGTTTATGAAAAAATGTCCTTTATTCAAGTGCTGCTACTTTGTCTAACAACAAATACAATGAAATCTGTAGTAGTCTGTAGAATTGTATACCAGAGCTGACATTTTAATTTACAGGAAATTCAGACTTTAAAATGTTATTTATTTTTTTGACAGTTGTGGGGCTTGGACTCAGGGCCTGGCACTGTCCATGAGACTCTGTGCTCAAGTTAGTTAGCATTCTACCAATTGAGCCACAGTGTCACTTCTGTTTTTTGAGTTGTTAATTGGAGATAAGAGTCTTATGGGGACTTTTCTTCCTGGGCTGGCTTTGAACTGCTATCCTCAGATCTCAGCTTCATGACTAGCTGGGATTACAGGGATGAGAGACTGGAACATGGCTTCAAATAGTCATTTTTAAAATGAACTGCTTGGTGCCTCTGGTTTATATATATAATCCTAGCTATAGTTAGGATTACAGTTATGAGAAACAAACACTAGTTAAGTGTTGTTCATGATGGTTTGTACTGCCATGCTTTAATATTGTTTGTTTCTTATACTACAATGCTCTTATTTTTATTTTCACCTAAGTGGGGGTGATAAGTGCTAGCCAGTGTTGGACTTTCTTTGGTTGAGATGGAGAAATATGGACAATCTTTCCTAGAATTGCATGGAATTGAAATCCTCCTGTTCTGAGCTCCTCATGGGCCTGGGATGATACAAGTATTCCATCATGCAGAGCCAGGGGTTGGGGAGCATTGCAGGTAATTCTACACTGGTCTGGAACTGATGTCCCAAATACCTGCCTTTACAAGCAAAACAATGTTATATTCCATTTCACTTTGGATTGCTTATGTATATACTTAGAGAGTACAATGATAACACACTACATGTTAAATATATAAAATAGTCAATAGAATTAGCAGGTTTATCTCATAAAACATTCAAGCTAATATAGTTTGGTAACCTCCTGACTCTGCTAGCTATTTGGGAATATACCATAAACACGAATACACTGACAGAAGTTGATAGAGATAGAGACAAGTTAGACTATGTGTAGTAAATATACATTTATCTATTGCTCCTCTGAAGAATATTATCATATATTCACCATGACAATAATTTTCCTGCTCTGTAGAATTTCCCATTTCATAATCTGCCATCTTCGTCTTTTTACATCTTTTTACATTACAAGTATGAATGTTTTCCTGTTTATTATTATGTTTTCAAATTATTATATGATGGAATTAAAATTTGTAGCGTCTACTGAAATTATTTCATTTTGTTTGGATTTGTGATGCTAAATCATTAAGACCATGGTTTCCTGAAATTTATGCTAACAGACTATATCACTAAATTATATTCTAATTACATCTTATTATTGTATTTTTATATAGGGTTCTACTGTTGCTGTTTTATGATATAAACTGGTGTGAAGCTACACTGAAACTTGCAACCCCACTGCCACCAGTATCAGTTTTATCACCAGGTTATGGAGACTGATAAGTATAACTCTAACTAATCAGGAGTTTGAGACCTGAGATTTAGTTCAGACAGCCTGAACATGAAATTTTATGAGTCTCTCCTCTCCAGTTCACTACAGAAGGTTTGGAGTGGAACTGCGGCACAATTGGTAGATCACTACAGAAAGATACTCAGGCTTGTCATATACCCCCTGAATTCAAGACCTAAAACACAGATATGCACAACACACCCTCACACACATACACACACTCTCAACACACATGTACACACACAGATTCGCTGGCAATGTTGTATCTTAAATTATTATCCATAGATTGGGCAACAGCTCACTCATTTGTGAAGATTTTTTTCCTGATTATTTTGAAGGAGGAGGATAGTTCATGGGACAAAGATGACAAGACTTTGGTGAGGAATTCTTTATAAATGACTAGCTTATAAAAAAAACAGGAGCACAGTTCTTATATTTAAAGCTTACATTCCTTCAACTATAGTATTTTTCTATAATAATCATTGAATTATGAGATGACAATGCAGCACCTCTTACCTCCTCCCCCTCCCCTCTGTCATAAAATATGACAAGAGTATCAAAAATACTCTTATCTTACAAGAATGTAAATCTATAAAAATGACAATATGTATAAGGTTTATTTTTCAATACTTGTATGATTTTCCCACCTCTAAGTACTTAACTTTTTTCCACATGACAGCACACTGGGGCTTCAAGGGCAAACAAAACTAGGAAACAAAAAACTAACAAAGTCCTAGGATGTAGATGTCAAAAATAGATTCAAGAAGCACATGGCAGGCTGAGAAGGGCCCTGAGAGGCAAAATGATTTCTGCAGGATGAGAGGAATAGTGACAAATAAAGCATGGATCTGACCTAGGAAGTGTTCCTTGAGGTTGAGAGCATGCAGATTCCCAGACCTAGCAGAGGATATTGGGATTTGACAATGTTCACATGTGTATAGAGTGATGAATGAGGGAAGATTTCAGTCTCCATTATGTCGTTGGGATGGTCTTATGTGAGCAAGCAGCTTAGATCATTGGGCTCTGAGAGATGACACTCTCTACCTCAAAATGGAATAGAATATGGAACTCTGAGAGCCAGGCAACTGTAACTGACAGTCAGCTCAAGCCAGCTCAAGTGGCCTGTAGCTCAGGAACAAGAAAGATATTCCTGTGTTGTTTTCAAAGTTCAAGAGACTCAGGTCTCAGGCATGAGAGGTGTGAGTTCCTCACTCAATGGTGCAGACATTGGATCAGTGCCAAAACATGAATCCATATTCTCAGGCCTTTTTATATGAAGAAACCAAGGAAATCACAAGGAAACTCAGGCCAGTTATAACTGACAGGAAACCTATTTAATCTCATCCTAGCCCACAGTACAAGCTTCTTCTTGTGTGCTTTAATATGTGTATACTGAGAAAATATTTACTGTGTACTTTTCAATCCACTCTACTACTCATTTTAAAGTGTACTCCCAATTCTATGTTCCAAAAATCCATTCTTTTCACCACCTCAGTGTGACAATGAGTCAGCCCAAATCCTGAATGTGACATATAATATAGGGAGCTTGGACTCAGGGTTGTTTGAAATGCTGGTAATGGACCTGGTCCCTGCCTACCAGAATGGTGATCTTTTCTATGTTGGAAACATCCTTCACCACTATAGAGTGGGAGACAATGGAGCAGTTGTTGCATATTGTTTAAAAAGTGAGTGTTCCTCTTTCAAACATGGCTGATGAGACACCCTGGAAGATGATTGGAATACTTGGTACCTCTCTGAGACTCTTTCACTGGGGTCTGAACACAGGAGCTTGTCTTGAGATAAAGAAGTTCACTCCCTGGCTAACTCCTTACTACTGGGCTGCCAGAACATTTCATTTGCCACAGAAGTTAGTGGAGCCTTAGCAGTTTGCTTGCTGAGAGACTAGGATTAAAGGAATGAGCCAGTAGAACCCAACGTCCACCCTCACCTAGGAAACCACTATCTTGGAGGCCTTTGAAGGAATATAGACAGAAAAAAGAATGCAACTTGAGCTTGAATTGGGGCCTGAGTGCTGCCCTGTTTGTAGCACTCTATAATTTGATCCCCAGGTCCAGGTCTGGCCTTTGGCTGGTTAATTGAAGTATCTTTAGAATTTTACAAATTAGACTGTGTTCAAACTGTGATCCTCAGATCTCACCCTCCTGGTTAGTAAGATTAGAGGCATGAACCATTGTGCACTTATTTGGACGGATGCATATAAGCATCCTCACAGAATTTCCTTGAAATTGTGTAGACATATCTCACTTTTTGTCTGTCATGTTTACATTACTCTATGGGACTTAACCAGTCCCATGTGTGTCCTGTTAGTTCAGAACAAGGAGAAGCACAGAGTTATTCTCCTTCTCTCTTCCCATTGGTACAGATTCTTCTACCGAAACTGGAAGGAAGATGAACAAGATGAAAAAGAAAGTGGATGGTGGGACAAAAAGAAGTTCTGTCCTTGAAAATGGGTATCTGTGAGGTTCCTGATTCAAAGTCAACATTCTTCTTTGCACACCAGTTGTGATTTTCACCAGGGGATTGAGGCTTGGCACTTCAGTGGATAGCAGATTACACATTGTGGATGCGGTTGCTGTTTTGGACTCTCATGGATAACAAGGAGGTCTGTGTATAACAAGTCAGATTCAGTGGGGAAACAAATTTCTCCTCCTATCACGGGGTGAATTTTAGAGTATTGTATTTGAGAAATTGTGAGGATCATCCTGCTTGCAGGAGTCTCTTCCTACCTCCCAACATGCATGTCCTGCCAGAAAAACGCTATAGGCTCAGGATGTGGAGGGTGGGCTCTCATTTTCCTTATCTGCCCACAGCATGATTTGTTCTATTTTTCCTATGTGTATGGACTTCTACTATGATGATTTCTATGAGCACAAGTACCATGACACCATGAAAGAACTTACACAATATGTCAAGCTCAACATGCCCTCTTCAGACTTGCTTTTCTGCTCACATATTCTTCTGGAGTAGCTGGAGGAACGCATGATCCTTCAGACCAAGAAAAAGAGGAAGAAGTCCTTGTTTAGATGCCTTAGACCTGGTGAGTATGGATGGAACCTGGGTCTCTAGGTCTGTGCCTGATTGGCCAAGAGCCCTTAGTATGCCCCAGCTTGGCAAAATGTCCTTTTATTGATATTCTTTGCCAGGTAAGATCTGTTCTCCTTTTGATAGAACTTGGAAGTAATCACTAATTAGAAACACTCTCATCAGTGTTCAGTCAAAACTCAAGTTCTACAGCTTCCCCCATTAGATCCTCATGAAAGTTTAGTCACACCTTAACTTCTATAGTTCTAAGACTCCTGGACCTATTTCCATGCTCAGGTTTGCATCACATTAGAACAACTCCTGCAGAACTCCAGATAAAGAACCCATCAGTGTTGTCATCTATGGTGACTGATAGACATCGGAAGCCATCACTAATCTCCAGAAAGCATATGAACATAGAGGGCTTTTTATTAATTTGTGGAAAGGCTCAAGCAAGTTTTGAGTCTTGTGAATATCTCACTGGTTCTGAACACCACATGTGATGCAGGTGCACCTGCACATACAACCAAAGAAGAAGATGATCCAGAATGTCTCCCATTGATATTCACAATCCACCTAGATCAGCGCCAAACCAGTCAAAAAGACTCGTCTTGGTGTGCAGGGTAAATGTGTGCTAATGGAAAATGACCCCAGTCTATGTTCAGTAAAACCAATAAGAGAGATCAAAAATCTAGATTCAGTTGAAGAAAGACAATCTTTCCTCACAGAATACCCAGACCAATCTGTCTTCCTGCAGGGAATCCAATTTCCAATTAAGAAATTAGAATTTGTCCCTCCCTGGACTCAGGAAGAAAATCCTGTCTTTAATGAGGAAGTAAATCCCTTTGAGGACTCAGAGGCAGAATTTCTGCCGGAAGGCAACTTAGAGACCAATCTAGATTTAGAGATTCCATTCCCCCTTCCTGGAAAAAAATCTCTATTTTTGTTTTTGTTCTGATTGTTGTAAAGTGTTAATTCTATTTGGTTTTCTAACTTTATTAAAATGTCAATGTTTTTGATATATTGTAGATTCATGAATCCTAAAGATGTTTCTTTTTAAGCCTACAATCTGAAGCATCACGCATACTTGTGTTGTTGGGGGGAAAACACAGAGTGACAGGGGCCTCTACCAGAGAGCCTACTGTGTATAAATGGAACTGTTAAATGCACAGGAAGCGGCAAAGAAGCCAGGCCATGCCTGGCTGGGGTAGTAAGGTGGCTAGAAAAGGTCTTGGACAGCAGAAATGATGTCCTAGAAAGCTATTCTGTCAATTGGGACAAATGACATAATACTTATAGTGGTATGTGGAACACTCTTCCAAAAGTGAGTTCAAATCTGTAAACATTTTCTTTGTGCTTTGGGTAAATATGGAAGGAAAATTTGGCTCCAATAATATACAAATCTATTTATGGTTGATATTTCACAAAATATATAGGAAATATGTATACTGGAAAGTAAAAACCATCATCAATAGAAGAAAGAAAGTTTACATAGATGAACAAACACAAAATCATGAAGGAAAATAACATAATTAAATCAGGTGTATGTAAATACATGTTATATTCTTGATGTTATATATAGTATATTATATAATATATGAAATTGAATATGAGTTTTCAAACTACAAAGGCATTTAAATTTTTAGTCTTAAGTAATTATTTCACAAAATATTAGTGTAAAATTTTTTGGGGAAATACAGCTATAATTTGATTCTAATTAAATGATTATATGAATATATATTTGTATGTTTCTAGATCTAACACTGATTATTAATAGATGAATAAACATATACATATATTTGTATATATCTGTCTATGAAGTGAATATAATGAAACTGACAACACTATGTATAAAAATGCTGCTATGAGTTGAGTCCAAGAGACTCAGGCCTGTAATCCTAGCGATGTGGGAAGCTGGGTTCTGAGGTTTAGTCTCTCTTACCCCCAAGGCCTTAGATTTTCAGAGGAGGTCTGGGCCCTTTAGTGTAGCAAAGAGACACATATGCAATGGGATCACACTCCCCAAACCCAGAGGAAAGTCAGTAGAAATCAAGACAAGCCTCTTATGACGATCTACTCGGTTTCTGTACCAAGATGGCCATCTGTAGAACATCAGAGAGAAAGCAGGCATTCCCTCCAAAAGGGTCTAAAAAGAATCTTCTGAACTATAATCTCTGGCTATATTGAATTAATCCTTATTTCCCTTCCCAAGCTGCAAACACATAGAAATATGGCAAGGGCTCAAGAGAGATGGACAAAGACTTACAAATACATAAAATTATATACTCTGTATTAGTAATTCAATGACAAATCACCAAAGCATGTCTTGAATTTTTCTTTTTTCTAAAGGAAATGGAAACATACTCTGAATGTATCAGGAACTGAGTGACAGTTTGGTTGCTGAATTTTTGAATGCACTTTTGGGCAAAGGAGACATATATAAGGAAGAAATTATGTGGGGGTGAATATCTTCACACAGATTCACAAAATAATGGCTATAACGTCTATGATGTCACAGCCACCTTTGCCATAGCAACAAATAGGTGTCAGGCACTGGTTTTGCCCTGAAGTGGACTCAACCACACCAACAGGCACTAAGAATGAGAGGGAATGACTACTAGCCACCAGACTTCAGCTTGAAGAGCTGTCCTGACCAGAAGCTAGGATAAATTGAGCAGGGGAAGGCTGATCTCCATAGAAGACTCCTGAACAATAAGGATTAGGCACTATTATAGATATTGGAGAAGCAGAAGTGAATGTGGATCTCTCCTCACCAATTTCATGCTGAAATGAAAACCAGAAATCATAATGATAATTCCTATAAATCAGAGACATGACATTGGTGATTTTGTAGTAACAACTTCACATTGAGGATGGGAGGAGACAACCCTGAACAAGAGATAGTTGATATGAGAGCCATCATCCAGGCAATTATCTAGGAGCAGGTACTCCAGGCAGTAAGAACAGCAAGTACATCCCCCATTGATGGGAATGGACCTGACTTACTTCAGAAAAGGGAAACAGCAATGACATGCTTGCTTCTGAAGTAAGAATGGAAATGTACAATGAAGAAAAAAGAGTTCAGAAATGAAGATAGGAATAAAATAGATAGATATGGGATACTGTGGATTAGAAGAAGAAAAGTTCTGATTTTAGTCTAAAACTGACATGACCCACTGGAAACAAAGTGCTAAATTAGCAGTCAGACACATCTGATTCACCGAAATAATATTTCTAAAATGTGATTCTTGCTGGGCTCTGGTGGCTTACAATTGGAATCCTATTTACTCAGGAGGCTGATATCTGAGTATGAGATTTAAGGAAGCCCAAAGAGGAAATTTGGTAAGACATGTCCAATTAAACACCAAAAATATGGATATGAAGCTATAGTTCAACTGGAGGATCCCTAGCCTTGAGGAAAAATACTAAGAAACAGCACTGAAGCCTTAGGACCCAAACCCAGGACGTCAAAAACAACGAAGCCAACAAATAAAATTTGATGCTCAGTCATTCATCACTTAGCATTCTAGTTCAATGTATTTGGTATGAGTCTTGGAAATTATATCCTTAGCAAATGTTCTCCCCGGATATTTTGCTTCATTACCAACTTTCAAACCCCTGGCAGCACCAATGTCTACTCCCAGTTAGCATAGCAGTCAACCACTGGAAATTTGAAGATATATTTTATTTACCAGAAGAATTAAGATCATCTTGCCACATACATCAAATGAGTAGTAGCCACATTCCAATATTCTGAATGTTTATAATCTTCCTTTCAGTTAATAAGCATTAAAGTTTAAAAATTCAAGAATGGTTATCAAATTAATTCAATAGTCATCATTTTTCCACCCACTCACTTAACATATATTTATAAAAGGAGAGACTATTTGAAAGTGTATACATGATATCTTCTATCTCTAATAATCTCAAGAAATAAGGTTTTACACAAACACCCTGATTGTTTTGCCAAAGGAAATGATAAGAGATTTAAATAAGATGGAAAATGCTATTGGCTTTAGAACAATTTCTTTTGTCTAGAACTGTGGAAATCAGTTTCAGAAATGCCAGAGGCAAAGGGTATTATTCAAATCACATTATCATGAGGTACAAGCAGTCTGTCTAGATCAACCTTCCAGGAAAAAAAATCAATGAATGAAAAGCAATGCTTCTAAAACAAGCCAGTTGGTGGTGGTTCATGCTTATTATCCTAGCTACTTAGAAGTCTAAGCCTGGCCAGGAAAATCCTTCCTGTCTGCAACCAGGAGATAGGAAACATTAGCTCTGTTCCTGAAGCCCAGATGGACGGCCTCTGACAACAGACATCCAGACATACAACACCCCTATTTGAAATATTATCAAATGCATTCACATAATATCTCCTTTTTGGGAGATAATGTTTAAAAGATGTATCAAAGACAGTACAAAAAGGCATTTAAAAAACGCAAAGTGAAATTGGCAATATGTACTCACTGACTGAAATGTAAGTTACTGCCAGAATGATATTAATGAGGCTAGAGGCCCAATTGGAAACTTATCCACTCAACCATCTTTCCTCACATCTTGTCAGCCTGAACAGTGAGACTTTTGAATGCAAGGAATGTGTGTGAGCATATAATTGTAAAAGTAATAATGAAAAGCTAGGCATTGGAAGCTCAGGCCTGTAAAACTAGCTACTCAGAACCCTGAGCTATGAGGAACTCAGTTCAAAGCCAACTGAGCAAAGAAGGCTCTTACCTCCATTTAAACAGTAAATACAGGAAGCTAAGCTGTGCTTCAAATGGTAGAGTGTTAACATCGCATATAAGAGCTCAGCAACAGTACCTAGGTCCTGAATTAACCCCAGTACTGCCTCTCATACACATATAGCCCTTATATGTGTATACACATTTTCTAACTAATTTTCTTTTTATTGTGAAAATACTGTACAGAGAAATCCATAATCTTACACACATGCTTCAGAATTATATGCCCTTGTTTAGGTTTCATAGGGAGCACAATATATCCAGCCTCTGGATCATTCTTGTAATCTTAGCTGTTCACAAGGATGGTATCTGAGTTTGATGACAACCCAAGCTAATAAATCCTCAAATTCTTATCTTCAATTAAGTAGAAAAAGGGAGAAGTGGAGATGTGGTTCCAGTGGCACAGTGACAGCATTGAGTAAAGCAATTTAAGCAAGAGCTCCAGACCCTCAGTTCAAACCTGAGTACTGGCCCACCAGTACTACAAAAGCCAACCTCCCCCCAAACACCAAACCAAAAATATGTCAAAATATTTTGTAACTTGTGAAGCAAAATCCAATGAGGCAACATAGTTCCTAGTTTGTTGAAGAGTTGGCCGGGAAACCCCAAATTCAACATGTGTTCACATGACATAACGAACAAGCAACCACCTAAAATTTCCCAGTAAAGAAACTTCCTTAGTGTTCACTGTGACCCCTGAAAAAGAGACCTTTTTCTATGCTTTTTGAAAATTGTTGTTTTTTTCAGTAAGGTAAATAGTATAAACCTTTACTGTAAGTTATAGGAGTCATTGGAAGCTCCAATTGAAGTGAATGTACAACAAAAAGCATACAATATTACAAGTTTCTATGCCTCTGTTGAGACACTAGAAACTTGTTATAGTGTGGCCTCTCTGAAAGAGAAGGGGGATGCTCAGCATCACTGGTCATAAAAGAAATGCAAATCAAAACCAAAATCACATTTAGATCCCACTCACCCCAGTTAGAATGGCCATTATCAAGAAAACAAATAATAACAGATGCTGGGGTGGATATGCCTAAATAAGAAACCTACTACACTGATGGTAGGAATGTAAGCTGGATCAACCACTCTGGAAGGCAGTATGGAAATTCCTCAAAAGACTAAGCATAGAACTCCCTTAAAATCCAGCAATCCCACTCCTCACAGTTATCCAAATGATCTCAAACTTGGGCACGATAAGCTACCAGCACAACTATGTTCATTGCAGCATTGTTTAACATAGCTAAGATATGGAGCCAACCCAGTTGCCCCTCAATAGATGAATGGATCAAGAAAATATGGTATATTTACAGAATGGAATTTTATGCTTCTATCAGAAAGAATGGCATCGTCTCTTTTGTAAGAAAATGAAAAGACTATGAAGAAATCATACTAAGTTAATCAAACCAGTCCCAAAGAAACATGAGCCCTATGATTTCCCTCACTTGCAATGATTAGCATTAGCCTATTACTCCTGAAAGTGTATCATAGTAGTGCAGGAGTTATGAATATATACATGACCATACAAAATGATGCTAACTGAAATGAATGCTAATACATAGAAACGGCAGGTCTTCTTTTGTTTAGTTGTTAAGCTTGATGTAACCAATGTACTGCAGATAGTTCATTTTTCTTACTTTATGTTATTTTTCTTCTCCTATTGGTTTTATCCACGGCAATTCCCATCTGTGATTCTAGTACCCTGAATTCTGTATATGCATTTATCTGATTGGGGGAAGGGAAGGGAAATAACAAAATGCTGAAAGAAGTTTAAATGGTGATGCATTGCAACAATGATAATCACAGGAAATTAACTTTACAACGGGGAGGGATTGGAGGGAAGGGACAGAGGGAGATAAACAAGGGAGTGGGTAAAAATGTTCTTTGAGAAATATAACTTACTCATATAACTGTAACCCTTCTATACAGCATCTTTATAATAAAATAGATTTTTAAAAATATAAAAATTAAATTTTTTTCATAAAATCTCAAGCTGATACCAATGGAACTTCTCAGTTCGTGTCAAAGAGATTTTCAAGACTTTCAAGAAGCTAGTACTAAGTACATATAAACACAATTAAGAGATAATGAGAAAAGTAGCGCTTTTTATTTTGTTAGATGAATAAAGGAAAATTTGTTTTTGTTTCTGTTAACATAGAATATGTGTTTGTTATCTAAGCTTTTCCCAAGTCAGACTAATCTCTTTTCCTTAACTTTCTTTGGTATGTATAACTTGGACATGTAATCTGAGATATAAGAAGTATTCTTCGTTCAATTTGGAGGCACTCCTCCCTGGTCAAGAAGTTAAACTGGAACACCCTTCACACTTGCTGTGGTTTCTCTTGCACAGCTTACTGAGGAACTTAGGAGTTTGAGAAAATGACTGCTAATTAAGTGCCTCTTACTAATAAGAATTATTAGTAGAATCTGAAAACATATTTGGGTAATAAATAGACTATAAAAAGGTTAGGTTTGCTATTTTATATCACTATATTTCTTTTCGCCTAAGTATATAAGCCAGACTTACCCTAAAGACCTAGAAGAGGCAAAATGGCTTATAGAGTTCAGATCATTTCTTTCCGCAGAAGATGACAACAGCAGAAGATATACAGGTCCACAAGTGGCACAAGGAAGGGAGAGTTTGATTTCTCCTTAAATCTTAGGGTCGAATGCTCAATGAGGAACCCTATGGACAGATAACAGCTTAAGGATGTAACAATTCCTGTGTCGCTCCATCTTAAGAAGCTGTCACCAGTCTCCCATCACACTGTAGGTGCCACGCCTGACTGGTGACCTTGACTGTGTCCTGAGAATGTCCAGCAAGGCTCGGTAATGTTCACTGGAGAGTCAGGATTACACTCTAACAGGACATACAGGAACGTGGTAATAAGGTCTGAGTCAGGGTTTTGTCAGATCTAGATGATTTGTAACAGTCACTACTGTCTTCTGGCTAAGAATGTGGATATATTATCAGGGTCCTGCACACAAATTTATCACAAGTGTTAGTTTGCACCATTTCCTTATGAAAGACAACAAAAGGTCATTAATGCCATCTGACATATTCTCATCAGTATTTACTAGGTTAAAAGCTATATAAAATGAAGTTCATCATAAGGAAAAAACCCAGACAAAAACCAAAAATGTTTTACTGTACATATCATATGTGACAAAGTATTAAAAGTTAATGAAGCTGGGAAAGTTAAATGGATTTCTTTTTTACTATGGTTACAACTGTCTTTTACATTTCAACTACTTAACGAAGACAATGTAGGCCAATCACAGCCGGTGGCTCACACTTGTAACTCTAAGTGAGATCTGAGGAAAGTGGATTATAGCTAGACCAGGTTAGAAAAATCTGTGAAATTTTGATCTCCAATTAACCATTCAAAATCAAGAAGTGAAGGTTGGTTCAAGTCGTATACAGCTACTCTTGATTTATAAAACTAAAGGTCAGCTCCCTGAGTTGAAGCTCCATTATACACACACACGGAAACACACACACACACACACACACACACACACACACACACACACACACACACACACACACACAAACACATTTTATCTCAAAAATAGCCAGTGACCAGGAAACAGAAACAAGATGATATTTTTCTTTGTTTTCTTTCATTTTTGTCATTTTTCTTCATTTATCTCTCTTGGAGAAGTTAAAGGCGTCATATTAAAAGAGAGACAAATGATGAACATGTGCAACAGTGGTATTCAATTGGTACTATATTGAAAATGACCTATGCAACTTGTTTGTGGGGAAAGACTGGAAAACTAAGAGATGAAGGGAAAGGGTAACATTGTTCAAAAAAATGCACTCAGGGAAGTAGAGTTGTGGCTCAATACGAGTGCCATTCTTCAGCAAAAGAGCTCAAATCAGTGCTCAGGGCCTTGGTTCAAGCCTGATTAATGACTGAAACAAAAACAAATAAAAAAGAAATATAGTCATTACCACACGTATGTAATTATCCCCTCTAAAGCAAAATAATGAATAAGAATAAGAATAAGAACAAGAAGGAGGAGGAGGAGGAGGAGGAGGAGCAGGAGGAGGAGGAGCAGCAGGAGCAGCAGGAGCAGGAGCAGGAGGACAGGAGGAGGAGGAAGTTAATAAAACCAAACCAGTGAGAGAGAAAAATTGAGAGAGCAAGGGAGGGGGTGACATTTCAAAAAAGAAATATATCCATACCTCACTTATACGACTAAAAACTCTGTGTAACTCATCTTTGTAATAGTAATACAAAAGAAAAAAAAACAGAAATATAGTGTTGGAGGTATAACTCAAATACAAGATCTGACTAATATGTATGTGATACCAAGTTCAAAACCCATTATCAATTTCCTCTTCAAAAATGGCTCTTCTCATCAGGTGTGCTTTCCCTAGCTTATGAAAAGGGGTGCAACCAGTTAAAGAGAGAGAAAAATAAGCTGTCAGGCACAGAACTGTGCTTTTAAAGAGCAGTACTTGCTAGAACACGTGTTGACTAGAACAGACGATGACTCCATGTTTTCTGAAATAAATAGACCTAGTTGAACTTGAATACAGGCTCCACTGTATATGAGATAAGGTCTCAAAATTAACTAAAGTCTCTGGAGATCAAAGTCTTCATAGTTAAAGTGAGCATAACAATACATATCTCACATTATGAGATCTGGATGTCATCAAACCTGGAGTGGGTTTTATCTTAAGTGTGTGTGAAACACTCAAACACTGCTGGCAAGAGTATAAACTGGTATGATGTTTACTATTTTACTTAACAATAATACAGCAAGGATACAGCTCATGCCTGTTATCTTACAAAAGAGGCAGAGAAAAGAGGATCAAGGTTCTAAGCAGGAACAGGAAAATGGATCAGACTCATCTTCATTGACCTCTAAAGAAGCTTGAGGTGGAGTTTGGTTCAAGTTGTAGAGTGCTAGACTTGAGCAAAAATCTCAGGAACAGTGTCCAGGCCCTGAGTTCATGCCCTAGGACCAGCACAAGCACAAACACACACACACACACACACACACACACACACACACACACACACACACACGCACTCACACACACCACACAAACACACACACAATTTTGTATATTCCTATCACCCCACACCCCACTTAACAATACTTTCCCACTTCCAAGCTCACCAGTTGTTCTTGTTTTGTTTTGTTTTAAAAGGGACTTGCTGTGTAGCTCAGGCTGCTCTTAAGCTTACAATCCTCCTGGATGCTGTGATTACAGGCATGTCTACCATAATTGGCTTCACTCAGTAACTCTATCTATAACATTTTTTTGCAAGAAATTCATTCATACTCATGCAGATATGTGACTTAAAGCTGTTCATATTAATATTCTACTGTACAAAATATAAATAATATAGCTAGACATGGTACTATGCTACCACATGGTAATGCCAGACAGTATTAGGAGTTGAGGAAAGCCAGATTTACACTGCAGAACCTTGTCTCCAAGGAAAGAAAATCTATAAATATAAATCTACTATGAGACGTACAATATGTTAAATTTATGTAATGGAAAAAATTGGTTATTGTTAATGGAAATAAAATCTTGGCAGAAATTTTAAATACATACATATGTATATATATATTTAAATTTTGAGAAAGAAAATTTAAAGTGGTATTATCTGCATTTTTCAGTCTGTCACCTACCTATTTACTGACACAATAATTTCTGTTTAGTCTTCACAAAACACTGTTCTCTCACATAAGTACAAAAAACTGCAAAACAAAAAGTACAAAAAAGTGCATTAACATAAATGCAAATGTAGTTTATTCCCTACCATAATAATTTGGAGAAAACATGCATTAAGTTAATGGCACTGAATACTGCTCAAGAAGGAGAGGCAAAGAGAACGTAGATTATGTCTCTCTCTCTCTCTCTCTCTCTCTCTCTCTCTCTCTCTCTCTCTCTCTCTCTCTCTCTCTCTCTCTCTGTGTGTGTGTGTGTGTGTGAGTTCCATGAGTAAATAATGGAGTCAGAAGTTGCCCTAATATTCCTGTTTAGTCTTTTTGTGCAAAGCTGACACTCTACCATGAGAGGCACAACTCCACTTCTAGATTTTGGTTTCTCAATTGGAGAAATATCTCAGATTTTTCTGCATAGGCAGCTTTAAACCAGGATCCTCCGATTCTTCCTCTAAAGTAGCCAGGTTTAAAATATGAGCCATAGGTGGACAGCAACTATATTAATATTTTTGCATGTTTAAATGAATTTTTAGAGTAAGACATAGATGTTACTTTTGAGAATGTAGGAAAATAGTAATTAATATTTAAGAGATTTTAAAGCATACAAAGCTGAGAATAGAATTTAGCTGATATTAGAATGGAATAAATCAAAATTACCTATGACAGTTTTCAGTCTGTGCACAGAAATTATTGCATTTTTGGAGCTCAAGGCCATCAAATAGCTGAGCTCCAGCTGGCTGCTATGCTCATGAGGCCAGCTAGTGCTATTCACAAGAATGTGATGCTGTTGGATGGCATGGATCAGCTTCAAGTTCAGAACCTGAAATATTTCTATTGATCTAGAAGTGGAAACACACCAGGACAGAATTTGATTAAAATGCTGAATGCAAAATCCATTGAGTCCAAGGAAGACAGAATAACTCTTTCTATATCTGAAAGAGTATTCTCTCACCAAGAATCCTGAGCCGAATATGGTGGTCAATGTTTGTAATCTCTGAACTTTAGAGGATGATTTAGAAGTTAGCTTGAGACCAGCCTATGTTTTAGGCCAATAGAAGGACACATAGTAAAATGCTATTTTAAAACAACAACAACAACAACAACAACAACAACAAAAGTCCCAATAACTGGGAATGTGGTTAGTGGTAGAGTGCTGGCCTCGCATGCATGAAGCACTTGATTTGATTCCTCAGTATGACATAAGCAGAAAAATTGGAATTGGTACTGTGACTCAATTGGTAGAGTGCTAGTCTGGATCAAAGAAGCTCAGGAAGAGGGCGCAGGCCCTAATTTCAAGCCCCACCGCTGGCAAAATTAAACAACAACAACAACCAAATGCAAAATGCTGTTTGTTGAAATAAATATGTTGAAGAAATGTTGATGCTCACTAGAAAATTTTGCTGTAGCCATTCATGATTAACTTTTTTAGGAAAAAGTAAAATAAATTAATGAAATATTATCTGGCATTAGACAGGACATAGTGTGATCTAAAAATGATTGCTGCCTTTGGTGACTTGACACAACTAACATTACAAATACATTTCTAGATTGCAATTTTTTAAGGATACAATCGTGGGTTTTTTTTTTCTTTTACAAAATAATTTTACTGCCGGGGGCCAGTGGCTCAGACCTATAATTCTAGCTACTAAAGAGTCTGAGAACTGAGAGTCTCTGCTCAAAGCCAGTCCAGGGAGGAAAGTCTGTGAGACCCTTATCTCCAATTAAAGGTTCAGAAAATGTGAAGTGGCACTGTTGCTCAAGTGGTAGAATGCTAGACTTGAGCTGAAGAGCTGAGGGACAATTCCCAGACCCAGAGCTCAAACCCCACAACTGACAAAAAATAATAATAGTAATAGCATTAATTTTAGAGTTACTATTAAGGTGTTATATATAAAGGCTACCATTTCATAAGTTTGTTTCTTTGCTCAAAGAACACATATGTATCTTCATTTCCAACCACCAGGATTTGGCCATCTTCTTTCCAGCTGATCTCTGGGTGTAGAGGGAAAGTGTAATGCAAAGCAATACAAACCAGTTCTGACTATAAATAATTTTTCTCTGCACATCCTAAAAATCAATGATGGTAACATGAAATAAAAAATCCCTAAGTTTACAACATTCTTCTAGACAAGTTAAAGAAATCCTGAGAACAAGTATTTTAAGAATAATTTCAGAGAGATAAATCTCTGGGCCTAGGTTCTGTCTCTGAAATTTATTACTCAAGGCTAGTGCTTGCACTTTGAGCCACAGTGAACCTTCCACTTATCTGGTGGTTAATTGAACAGAAAAGTCTCACCAACTTTCCTATTCAACTTGGCTTTGAACTAGGATCTAGAGATCTCAGCCCTCTGAGTAGCTAGGATTATAAGCATGAACCCCTGGCAACTGGCTAGAATAATTCCTTACCTGACACAGAGGCCAGTTAATATTAATTGTCAATCATGTTTAACTTTGTAAAATAAAATTTGCTGAAATGCCTTACAGTAGAAATAAGGAATAAAATGTGTGTGTGTGTTACAAAGTTCTTACTAAAAGCTTCATAATTTACTTGTTTTTTTTTTCTTTTAAAATTGTGTGTTTTCCAGAATCATACCTTATCTTCCCTTGCTGTTTCTTTAGTTTATTTCATACATGCCCAGAGCTTTTTCAATTATCATTTCTTTATGTAAAGAGCTTGCACATATATATTTTCAGTCCAAATTCCTTGTATGCATCTATCATCCACATATTCAACTGCCATAAAAACTTGTGAAAAAATAGTCACCTCTTTCCATTACTGGATATTAAGGTGTAAATAAAATGTACAAAAACAGAGAATAACATCAATAAATGTAACTAGATTTTAATAGTAATGTTAAACATAAATTCAATGTTGATTATTTTCTGAGCAATTTAATAAAAACCCCAAGGAAAAGAAATCAACTATTTTAAGTGCTGATATTGTGGTTTAAACTCAGGATCTTACCTTCTCACTTAAGCTTTTTCCCTAATGGGTGGTGCTCCATACATGAACCGTAGGTCCCCTTCCAACTTTATTTTGGGGATTATATAGACATAAGAATCTCATGGAATAAAAAATCAGTTGTGTCCCTATTTTTGGGGGTTCATTTCAATTAACATCATCTTATATGGTCATACGGTACCATGTACTAGTTACTACAAGTAAAGGAAACTAGGGGACCTATGTTTATTTGGGCCTGGCATATTTCACTTAATATAATTTTTTTCACATCTTTCCATTTCCTTACAAATGGACGATGTCATTTTTCTGACAGAGGCATAGAATTCCATTATATATATATACACACACATGCATATATATACACATATATATACATAAATATACATATATATCACATTTTCTCTTTTTTTTATTGGGAAAATACCGTACAGAGGGTTTGCAATTACATGGGCAATGTAATGAGTACATTTCTTATCAAGAATTGCCTTCTCCTTTGTTTCCTCTTCCCATCCCTTTCCATCTCTGTGCGATTCTTGTCTCCAATTCACTGCCAAAGAAAGCTGGAAGTGGATTCGTGGCTTGTAGCCTACAGCATAAAGCTCAGGAACAGAACCCAAGCCTTGAGTTAAAGCCTTAGAATAGTGCGTATATATACACAAATAAAGTAAGTCACTCAAGTTCTCAACCTTCTATTTCCCTAATCTTAACTTTAATCCTGGTCAGAACCCTAAGAGTAACCTTGATGATAATAGTAACCCAATCCTAAAATTAATGGAAATTAATCGAGTTTAGATACATCCTTACAGATACCCATTGTCTTTGAAATGGTTTGAAATTTGCTCCAAATCCTACAGATTCCCTAACGTGGACTCTGAAATCTATCTTGTTCCCTATTAGGAATCATTAACCTCAAATCCTCATATCATGAAAGATACCATAGTTTCCATTGATCTTAACTTTTACTGAACTGTATATCCAAAAAGAAGCTGCGAGTTTATTTAAAATCTACTCTCCTTCCAAACCCTAACTATATATCTAAACCTTACTAGAAACCTAACTCTAAATTTAACCCTATTGAACCCTGAATAGGAAAATTAGGGAAAATATGTAATTTTGTTAAATTTCGCACTTAGTTTACTTGAAAGTGTTAGTAGAAACTCAGTTTTACCTTAAAGCTTTTCATTCCCTAACCCTAATCCTAAACTGAATCAGGAAAATAAACCTAAACCTAGAACTAATGGCCTTTGGAGTCTAAAAGCCACACAAATACATTAGTGTTTGTTCATACTAACTTCAACTCATCTATCTAAAAATAGTTTGTCGTTTCACTCATTGTCTTGTCTTTATTGTAACCCTAACCCTAATCCTCACCCTAATCATACTCTAATCTTAATATTATTACCAGTTTTCTATTTCACATTCAACCTAATTATAACTCTACATGTTATTCGAAGATTTACTTTGTTTGACCCTAAATTTTCCATTTCCCTAATGCTTACACTAAGCCTAGCTGGAACTAAAACCTAACTTTCACCCTAATGATAATCCAATTCTAATGTTTAAGAAAAATACTCTAGTTTTTAATCATTGTAATGAATACACCAGTTTTCACTCTGGAAATGAGTTTCAGTTTGCCCTAATGCCCACAAATTTTCTGTCTCTACATCGAAACTTATCTTGTTCCTTAACATGAGCATTATATTACTTGTCCTCAAATTCTCTTACCAGGAAAAATACTGTAGTTTCCATTGATTCTACCTTTTCCTGAACCACTGTATCTGAAAACAGTTTCAGATTTACTTACCATCTAGTCCATTACTTAACGCTAACTCTCAACCTAAACCTGGCTGGAAAACTCTTATTAACCACTACAAGAATGATCACTGAAAAATAAATATAATATTAATGTTATAGTTACTATTCCGCCTCATATGTTTGCTTCTACTTGTTAGTGAACACAATTTTATACTAAGAGCTTTCTTATTCGTAACAGTAAATATAATCAGAAGAAAACACTGACCCTAATCTTAATCCGAATTATATGACATTACTAACACTAACATAAGTACACTAGTTTTCACTCATCATTCCAAACATAGGTTTCAATTTTTCCAATATCTAAGTCATTTTCTAACCCAAAACTTAATCTTTCTTAACTGGAACATTGAGAATAACCATCAGCCTAATTGTAAGTAGATTCTAATATTAATAGCAATACTCTAGTTTACATTCATTCTAATTCTTACCAGGCTTCTATTAAAATTTACCTTCATTTTGACCCTCATTTTTTTTCTCCTTCACTCTAAGCCTAAACATGGCTGGAATCCTAACCATAACCCTGACACTAATCGTATCCCAATTCTAAAATGTATGAAAAATGCTCGTTTTGTGCAATCCTAACTGAAATTCCACTGGTAATTCTTGAAATAAATTGCAGGTTTCCTGTAAACCCTACAGATTTTTCACTCTTAACTCTGAATATATTTTGTTCCATAACAGGAATCATTATACCCATTGATCTCAAATCCTGATTTTATGAAATACATTGTACTTCCATTATCCCAGTTTTTCCTGAATTCCTAAAAAAAGTTTCAGCTTTACTTAATATTTAACTTTTTTTTTTTTTTCTTTTTGTCGGTCGTGGGTCTTGCACTCTGGGCCAGGGCATGATTCCTGAGTTTTTTAGCTCAAGGTGTGCGTTTTACCAATTGAGCCACAGCACCGCTTTTGTGTTTTATGGTGGTTAATTTGAGATAAAAGTCTCATGGACTTTCCTGCCTGGGCTACCTTTGAACTGCGATCCTCAGAAAACAGCTTCCTGAGTAGCTAGTATAATAGGCGTGAGCCACTAGTTTAACCCATTTCTTTACTCTATCCTCAACTCCGGTTAACCAGAAACCTAATCCAAATCACATTCTGATTTAACACCAAATGGTTAATGTAAGAAAAATTTTCTAGATTCTATTCAATCGCACATTTTTTTTGGCTTCTACTTCTTATTGGAAAACTAAAATTTACCTCAAAGCTTATCCTTCCCTAACCCTAACCGGAACAAAAATATCTCACACTTTAAACCAAATTATATCTGAATGTTTAAAGTAACACAGACTGGTTTTCATTCATTCTTACCATTCATTCTTCTTAAAATATGTGGCAGTTTTACACAATGTCTTACATGTTTTTCTCATCCTAACCCCGCTCTTACTGGCACACCTTGCCTAATTCTTTTACACAATGTCTTACATATTTTTCTCATCCTAACCCCGCTCTAACTGGCACACCTTGCCTAATCCTAAACCTATGTATAACCAAATCATCATGTTAATAGCAAGCCACTTTTTTCATATTTATCCTAACTCTTGCTCAGCCTGTAGGTCTAAATTTTACTTGCATTTTGAACATAAATTTTTAAGTGTTTTTCTATTTCCTGTCAGGTTTTATTTTTCATTATTTTTTAAAAATTTTATTTTGTTGAAAAGATGCTTTAAAGAGGGATTAGTTACATGTGTAAGGTAAGGAGTACGTTTCTTGTTGAGCATAGTGACCCACTTCTTTCTTGTTCTCCCACTATCCCATCCTTCCCCACTTCTCATACCCTTCCCTCCCCATGGTGTAAACTTCATTTTCAACATAGTGTCTTGTGCGTATCATTATTGCAATGGGTCATCCTCCATTTTCAACATAGTGTCTTGTGTGTGTCATTTTTGCAATGGGTCATCCTGTGATGAACCTAAATTTTCTATTTCTCTAATCCATTTTCTAATTCTGTTTGGGATCTTAACCCTAACCGTAATAATAATGATAACTCAATTCAAAAGTTAACAAAAATATTCAGGTTTTTATTCATTCTATTAATTCACTGTACATCTTGAATTAACTTGCAGTTTAGCTTAAATGTTCCAAATTAGTTTATACGCGTATATATAAAGATGTAATTTTATGTGAAAAACAGATCTTTGGAGGAAAGAGCAATGAGAAGGAAATAGAGGGAGTATAATCAAATACATTAAATATATTGTGGAATTGTCATTTCTGACAATTAATATCTATTAACAAAATAACTAAAAATTAAAAAAGAACACACTGCCTTCTAGTGTTCATTAAGAGAGCCATGATCTGTCCTCTGGAAAAAAAAAACTCATGTTAGATAAATTTTGTCCATGCATAATTTATATTGTTTGCCAATTATTTAACTTGATGAATAAAAATTTTTCGAATAAGATTCCATGACAAAAAATATAAAACAGTTACTTAGCAATTTTTTGAGAAAAAGTTATTGTCATGGGATTTAAGAAACGGAATTACTATTTCCCTACAAAGCAATGAATTAGGTTTTCTAATCTAGTATTTGTAGTAAGTTTAGAGAACATAACTGTCATGAAAAACAACTAATTGTGCGTCTTGTTTCTTGAATGAGTGATATTTTAATCATTGTCTTTTATTCAAATAAATACTTAGGTTTACATTTCAAATAAGTGCAATTTTATCTCCTTTCAGAACAAGTACTTACCCTGCAATTAAATGTACTACTATATTCAGGTATTAAGAAGCTAAATTTTCTATGTTTTATATGGAGCTCTACATATCCAGAATGACGATTTTTTATTCATAAATGTCTAATGTCATATTTTTGCTTCATCCATATAAATTGTCTCATGAGGTTGTAGTGAAGGCTCCAGTAACCAAAGTAGTCAAAACCATTTCCTGAATTCTAAACTTTAAATCAAATCATTTTTAAGCTTTGATAATATCATATATTTTCTCATCAGAACAATTAAGCTAAAACAAATACTACTTTTTAAACATTTCACTCATATTGTAAAGAATATTAACATAGGTCAAAAAGAGACTAATTATTTCAGACTCATCATATTTGGTGATCTTAGTGTGAAGAATGCAGAGAGTAGTATTCAATACATAGTATTGATTAAATTAAATTATATATCTGGATTTCTAATTTGGAGGTTAATCACATAGAAACAAGAAAACAATAAAAAATTACTTAGGGATCAACAGAAAAAGATATTTGTGCATGTACCACAGTTGCTTTATTAGTTTGTAGGTGAACACTGGACTTCAATTTATATCTTGGCTGTTGTTGTGAATATTGTGAATAACAATGAACTACAGATATGTTTATGTTACCCAGAGAGAAATAATCACACGATTGTGTGTGATTATTTCAACTTTGGATTTCTTTAGAAAACTGCATACTACTTTCTACAACGAGAACACTAACCTGTATTTTGACCAAGAGTGTAGAAAATTTCCTTTTCTCCACAGTGTAGCCAGCCAACATTATTACCTTTTGAGTTTGTTTAAAGGGCAGGTTTTTACTGTGTGCAGTAATCAAGACTGGCCTTAGACTCAAATACTTTTACTCCAACCTCCAATTACTTGGAATTACCAGTCTTTACCACCATACCTGGTTCCTTGGATATTTTTGATAAGAGTTATAACAGTTAAGAAGTAGTATCATAGTAATTTTGAATTACATTTCTCTAATGACCTCCTCACAAAGCATTAAGCCAGCATAGAAGTTGTATTAAATACAAATTTGTAAATCCACAGGCGATTTTCACGGCTTTTTGGAAAACATGTTTATTCAGATTTTTTGCTCATTTTTAATCAAGTTTCTTGTTAATCTCATCTTTAATCTCTCTATAGAAAATCAATAATTAATTCAAGGTAGTAGAAAGGAAAAAAATTAAGCAGCTCCTAACATTTTTAACTTTTAATAACATGATATTTTTTAAATCATTTTCTGTTAACGCTTGAGACTATATAACTCAATTTAGTTAGACCTTTTACAAGGCTATATATATTTTATTTATTTTACTTTGTTCTTACCAAAGCCTGCATGACTCATTTCACTTGGTTTCTTTCACTCTCATGTAGTTCAGATTTCAAATTGAAGAATAAATGGAAGGAAGCAAACAAAAAATATAGTTCCCCTCATCTGATGATGAGGAAAGTGTTCATCCTTCTAAGGACCTATGATAGAATATCAAAAAGATAATTTATTCTTCTAGGTCTTCCTTATCTTTGCGATGTAACGTAAATGATGTAAAACACAACATACTGCTTAGATACTTTGATGTTTTATCAGTTTTGCACATTTTCATATGGATTTCACCTCAGTCTACAACCTTCATTCGTCGTTCTGTCTCTGATATTTTTGCACTATCACGACATAAGATAACTAGTTTGATTTACAGCATAAGAAGTTATCCACCTGGCTTCCTTGGAAGCAGAGCATGGTCAATAGATATTACTTCTGGTTGCTCACACTACATGTAATGGTTTCTGTACTACTTATCACATTCTATTTAGTATTTAAAAAAGAATGCTGGCTAAACTCAAAGCTCATTCATAGGTTTATGTTAAGTTTTTCACAAGTTTTATTCTCTTAATTCTTAAGATAACATTTGCTATAATGCTAATGTTATTACCATTGTAGCGTTGGGAAAAATTGTAGTTAAAGACAGTAAGTGCATGGCCCAAAGACACACACAGTGAGGAAGGAAATGAATCAGTTTCCAAAAGTCTTTCAGCAATACCAAGAAGGTGGGTAAAATCTCTCCATTCTCTTACACTCTCAATTCAATATTCATATTGTCCAGGAAATAACAGCCTAGCAAATATTGCCCATAGTGATCGTTTTTGTCACATTTTGTCTTCAATACAGACTGTGTTGGTGACATTGGGTTATCATGCACAGAGCTGAGCTTACAAATTGAGGTCTGAAGACCGCCAAATTTCTTCTGTCCCACTGTTCCAGTTTCTTTTTTAAAAAGTACTAAAACTTTTAAATATCATCAATTACTATCTTTTAATCTCCAAATGAATTAAATTGGCATATAATCACTCCAAAAGTCTTTCAAATTAGATGATAAAACAGGCCTCCATGAAATAAATTTTCTTTTACATTTAAAATTATTCTAAAAGCCTTGTGCTGGCTGGTCACACCTATAATCCTATCTACTCTGAATATTTGCTCAGGAGACTGAGATATGTGGATAACATTTGGGAACCAATCAGCGCCAAAAAAAAAAAAAAAAAAAAAAACCTTCATGAAATTATTTTTCAAAATGTTTAATGAAGTAGCAAAGAGCCAGGAATTGAGGTGTAGCTTATATAGTAGCTCACCAATCTAGACAGGAAAGGCCTAACAAGACCTTGAAGCCCCGATTTTAAACTCTGAGCACACCAATATACATGCACGGCGTGTGTTCGCATGCACGTGTGTGTTCGCTTGCGTGCTGCCGCACACACACACACACACACACACACACACACACATTTATTCAAATTACCTTCATATCAGTGTTCTGCATTAATTTCTTTGTTAACGATATTATATGGGCAAAATAGAGGAAATAAACTCTTCCATCTCAGAACATTTTGTATGTTTTTTTTGTAATAATACTGTGCAGAGGGGTCACATTTACAAGTACAAGGAAACTCAAACGTTTCCTAACAAGCATTGTTACCTTCTCCTTTATATTTCCCCTATCATCCCTTCCCTCCCACCTCCACAAGTACACTCCCCTTACCCTTCCTTCCTCTGCCTAAATTGTAAAGTTCATTTTTCAACATAGTGTCTTGTGCATCTCATTGTTACAATAGGTCAACCTGTATCCCTATTTGAGCATTTTTTCCCTTCCCCTCCCCAAATTAGAGAAGCATACATACAAGATGTAAGTGCACCAACTTCAAATACAGAGAAAACAGGGGTTATAGCATTGGGAGAAACATACAGAGAAACCAAAAAAAAAAAAAAAATGACATCGCACATTATAAGTACATTAGAAACAATAGCAAGAAACAAAAAACCACTAGTGTCCCTATCTTGGGGTTCAATTTCTTTAACATCATCTGATCTGGTTATATTCACATATCTTTTGAAATTTTCTGCTTATCCCAGACATAAATTCGTTATTGAAAGTAAGGGAAATCATGAGACCTATGTTTCTTTGGACTTGGCTTACTTCACTCAATATTTTTTTTTTCCATTTCCTAACAAATTGGGAGATGTCATTCTTTCTGATGGAGGCATAGAATTCCAATGTGTATATATACCACATTTTCTTGATCCATTCATCTAATGGGTGCATCTGGTTTGGTTCCATATCTTAGCTATCGTAAATAATGTTTCAATAACTATCGTTGTGTTGGTAGTTTTAGTATGGTCTTGTTTATGATCATTTGAGTAAATCCCCAAAAGTGGGATTACTGTGTCATAGGGGAGGTTTATGTGGATTCTTCTGAGGAACCTCCATACTGCTTTCCAAAGTAGTTGAACAAGTTTACACTCCCACCAAGAAGGCAGTATGGTTCCTTTGTTGCCACACACCTTTCAGCAGCTGTTGTTGTAAAAATATGGAACGCTCCAAGAATTTGCATGTCATCCTTGTGCAGGGTGCATGCTAATCTTCTCTGTATCATTCCAATGTTAGTGTATGTTATGCTAAATTGAGCACAGTACATTTATTGTATAGAAAGTATAATTTTTATTGATTTTATTAAACTAGACAATTCAACAAAAAGTAAGTTCAAAAGAATAGTTGTGAAATTTTAGAATCATGTATTTCTTACATAAGCACACATTTAAGAATAAAATCAATATAGACATGCCAAAAACAAAATAATTCCTGATATTTGTAGTTTAAGAGATGTGTAGGAGGAAGAATTCAATTATTCTATACAAGGCACCTGTCAAAATGAACATTGCAGCAACTCTTAAGTTTTAATGTTTTAAATATGCTTAATTTTGGGATTTTGCTTATATATGCCAAAAATAGGACTGTTTGGCAGGTCTAAAACTTTTCTGTAAAGTATTTAAGATTTTTGGTAGCAGACATTAAGTACTAAGTATGTACATTTCAGAGTTTATGAAAACTTTATTAATGAGAATTTACAAAGTCTTTGTGTAAAGAAGCAGAGTGAAGAGTTAAGATTTTAACTACACAGTTTCTGTTAAAACTTTAGGAATTCCTTACTTTATTTATTAGCAAGGAATAAATGATGATATAAGCTATGATGTACACATGTATGTTTCTATTCACACACATACATATACACATGTATACATGCAGACATGGAGAAAGACACATAATTTCAGCCAACACAATTTTCACCAGTTATTGAATATGACTTAAACGGAATACTTGGAACAATATATATTGAAGATGTATTTGTCCCTAAGAGTTCATTTACCATTCCTCTTATCTCTTAAAACAGGTAGTTTTAGAGAGATTTGACTTACAAAATGCAGTACAAGTGATAGCAAGTCACTTGGAAACATCAGTAAGTATAATTCATATGGTGTCTCCCTGCTCCTCAGGTAATGCTTACTCTTGTAGACACTCTCAACAACCAAAGTAGCAGGAGAATACCCTGGTAAAGAGTAAAGTAATAAGGGTTTAAATGGCATCCTTACTTGAGCTCTTTTTCCAAAAGCCAGCATGAATTCCTAGGCAGATGAGTGAGTCCTCAGAAAACTGGACTCTACATATACATTTAACTAACCCATATGAAAATTCCTATGTGAGAAATACTGACTGAGGTCTTGCTGATTTCCTGGCCAAGAAAACAAGAAAAAAAAAGAAAGTATTTTTAATGTTTTAAAGTTTGAGAATAATTTGTAACCTGTCAATAAATGTGTAGAACACAATTATACCAACTGAAAAAAAAATGATGGCATTTATGTGCTCTTGGACTTGCCCAGTGATTTTAGATGTGTCTACACAGGTAGAATCAGCATAAATCAAGCCAGGATTTCTTCATTTAAGATATAAGGATACTGGTTGACCTATGTAACAATGAAATATACAAGACACTCTACCAGAGGATGGGTGAAGGGGGGAGGTGGAGAGGTTTGAAGGGAAGGGATGGTAAGGGAAAAACAAAGGAGGGGGTTGCAATGCTCAATAAGAAATGTACTCATTACCTTACTTACATAACTGTAACCCGTCTGTACAGTATTTATAATAAAAATATATGTTAAAAAGATACAAGGAAAACTTCTCTGCTTATATGAAGATGTATTTGTCACTCAATATAAGTAAGGTATTGGTTTTAGAACCACAGGCTTATTACTTTGGATACTCAAAAACTCTACATGAACACAGTATATTATTTACATTAGAATCTGCCCACAAGCTAGTGCAGTATAATTGCTATGAGAATTTTTACTACATTCTATATGTGTAATGAAAACTAAAAGTATACGCACTATAAACAGATACAAATTATTTCAGATAAATTTTGTATGCAGTTTGTGGATGGAATTTGGAGAGCAATTTTGAAAAGCACAAATTTCATCAAAAAGACCAGTCTGCAAATTGTAATGAGGAGCTAATACAGCATCATTGAAATAGTACGGAACTCCAAGGAGAAGTATTTGAATTGAGACAATATCAGAAAATGTAACAACCCAAGGACTTTTTAGAAATGCAGCTGCTAGATTTCTCATGTAGAGCTTTCATAACATTTTGTGAAGCACATATCAGAACCTCACTGAAGTGTAGATGGTTTTCCCTCAACTTTCTCTCATGATCAGTCACTATCAATCAACATATAGCTAATCTTGAATAATTCTCTAATAAAATGTTGATGGAGGGGCTGGAAGGTTGGCTCAGTGGTAGAGTGCTTGCCTTGCATGCATCAGGCCCTGGGCTCGATTCCTCGGGACCACATAAGCAGAAAAGAGCCAGAAGCTGCACGGTGGCTCAAGTGGCAGAGCACTAGCCTTGAGCTAAAAAGGTGAGGGACAGTGCCAGGGCCCAGAATTCAGCCTGCATGACCGACAAAAAAAAAATAAAACAAGTGACCAGGTACTAATACCTTGGTAGTCAAAATGTTGATGGAGTGTTTATATGCAGAAAACCTCGGAAGGCTAACTTTTCCAATTAGGACAGTCTGTATTCTATGATCCAGCTGAGAGAAAACTAGGTAAACATCCATTTAGAACCTTATGAATAATTCTTATTCTGCCCATATCACTTATCTATCCATACCTCTTCCCGAGTGAAAGGATTTGAAAAGAATTTGTCCTTTAAAATTTAAATTTAGGGTTCCGGGAAGATAGCTGAGGAGAAGCTGGAAGCTAAACAAGCTATCACATAGAAAGCAGTTTCAGTGCTCCAGTGAAGAGTCCTAAGCCAGAGAATCACACCAAGTGTGCAACCACAGTACAGAGTGTTAGGCCAGAGAGGAAAAATCCAGGCAAGGAGACAAATCTGAGCACTTGCCAACAGCCATGTTTGCAAATGTGGCAGGGGCAGTCGTGGCCGGAGCCACCATACCTGCAACACAGAGAGTCTAGGACAAAGGCACCAGACACAGTAAGCAAGAGGATTCTACTCAACACCAGCAAGAACTGACAAGGAGCAGACATCTTCATCTTTCAGACCACAGGCCCAGAGATGAACCAGGAACCAGACTCCTGTGTGAGTAGGAGCCTGACTTCCTCACTCGTTCTCAGGGAACAGAGATGGGAAGGCTACCCCTCCCTGCCCACTACCGGAGATCTCCCTCTGTGATACTGGCAAAGGCCTGGCTGTGCAGCTAGCTCCAACTCAGTCCTTGGATGAAAACAAAAAGTCATTTAGCAGTTCACAGGAATCTAACCTGAACTTCCAGGCTCAGCTCCACCCAGGGAAAATTCACCCAGCCCAGGCCTGCAACAGCCCCAGGAGCGGCTTTCTTCACTGGATAAACAGAGCCACAGACTGCCCCTCCCTACAACAGTCTAGACAATCAATTGAAATTCAGTAACAGTAAACCCTGAGAATGGCTCCTGGCTGGGCTCTGTGACTACCTCAGAAGCTAGCCCCTCAGAGCAAAGCTACTGTTCGATGAAAGGCCTCAACACTACCCAGAACCTAGCCCCATCACAGCATCTCCAAAGTAGAAGAAACAGCCATCACCCTCTTTTGGGATACTCAAAGCAGATATCCCTCCCATTGAACTAGCCTGGAAGGAGGATGACAATATCCTGGGTAAAGCAAAGCATTTTTCTGCCTACTCAAACAACCTGATTTAAGAAAACAATAAAGTTACAGGAAAATAAAACACCACAAGCAGA
The DNA here is from genome assembly GCF_019054845.1 of Dipodomys spectabilis. Classification (NCBI taxonomy): domain Eukaryota; kingdom Metazoa; phylum Chordata; class Mammalia; order Rodentia; family Heteromyidae; genus Dipodomys; species Dipodomys spectabilis. The sequence goes on from NW_024870975.1 coordinate 2,274,530, forward strand.
CCAGAGACTCCAAAAAGAGACTGGATATAGACACAAGGGAAATACAGGATCTTCCCATCTCACCCAAAAAAAAGCAAAGAACTCTTTTGGTACCTTTAATTAATTTTTTTTAATTGTGAAAAAAATTTACAAAGGGGTTACAATTACATGGGCAAGATAATGAGTACATTTCTTATCAAGCATTGTAGCCACCTCCTTTGTTTCCCCTTCTGATCCCTTCCAAGCCTCCCCCTGCCCCGTCACCAAATCCTGCCCCGACCCCCCCACCAAAGTTGTAAAGTTCGTTTTCGACATGACAACTTGTACTTCTCATTGTTGCAACAGGTCCACCTGTATCCTTATATAAATGACTTGTTTTCCCCTTCCCTTTCACAAATTATACCGACATCAAATACATTGAAAGCAGGGGTTATAATGTGGGGGAGGGACATACAAAGCAACAAAGAAATAATCTTATAAATGCAATAGACACAAATGCATGAAAGAAAAAAAAACCATTTAAATACATATCTTAGGGTTCATTTCCTAACATCACTTATCTGACCTTTTCTGCTTGACTGATACATATACTAACTATTGCAAATAAGGGAAACCATGAGATCTATGTTTCTTTGGGCTAGGCTTACTTCACTTAATATAATTTTTTCCAAGTCTTTCCATTTCCTAAAAAATGGGGCCAATGTCATTCTTTCAAATGGAGGCATAGAATTCCAGTGTGTATATATACCACATTTTCTTGATCCATTCATCTACTGAGGGGCATCTGGGTTGGTTCCATATCTTAGCTATAGTAAATAATGCTGCAATAAACAAAGTTGTGCTGGTCGGTTTAGTGTGGTCTTGTTTGTAAACATTTGGGTAAATGCCCAAAAGTGGGATTGCTGGATCATAGGGGAGCTCTATGTGAAGTCTTTTTTGAAACCTCCATACTACTTTGCAAAGTGGTTGAACAAGTTTACAGTCCCACCAACAATGAATTAAGGTTCCCTTCTGTCTACATCCCCTCCAGCATCTGTTGTTTTTAGAGTTCTTGATTTTTGCCATTCTAACTGGTGTGAGGTGGTATCTTAGTGTTGTTTTGATTTGCATTTCTTTTATGGCTAAGGAGGTTGAGCGTTTCTTCGTGTGTCTATTGGCCATCCTTCTTTCTTCTTCAGAGAAGTTTCTCTTTAAGCCTTTCGCCCACTTATTTATTGGGCAGTTGTTTCTTTGAGGATTTGCTGTTGGGGGGGGATTTAATTTTTTGAGTTCCAAGTATATTTTAGATATGAGTCCCTTATCTGTTGTATGGCTAGTGAAGATCTTCTCCCAATCCGTGGGATTTCTATTGATCTTGCTAGCTATGTCCTTTGCCAGGCAGAAGCTCTGCAATTGCATGCAATCCAGTTTGTCCAACCTTTTTTTAATTTTTTTGTTTTTCTGGGTCTCTAGTAAGAAAATTTTTAATATTTAACTTTAAAAATTGTTTTCTATTAACTTTTTCTCTTCCTCTTCTAATTTTTATTTTAGGGGTATATGTATGTGTGTGCTTTTTTTCATTTTTGTTTAACTCTACTGACCTTTTGACCCTTTTCTCCTTTCTTTCTCATTCTTTTCACTTTTTCTTCTCATTCATTCTTCTTTGCGTGATTTAATTGCTGTTCTCCTCATTCTCAGATATACCTGTAGTCGATTATTAGACGTTATCCCCCCTTGTACAACTTAATCCAGAAGTTTATTACTGAATTCAAAACCTCTTAGAATTAAATTCCTTAATAGCCATACTACCTCTATATACCTAGATAAAATTTTATGCATTCTTATTTTTTAACTTTTCACGTCTCCTTTCTATCCCTCCCCTTCTCTTATCCTATTCCCGTCCTTCTCTGAATATTGCGTTTTTAATTTGCATCATTCTTCAGTGTTTCACTTTTTAATTTTTAATTTTTGTTTCACTATTTTTGCTTGTCTCTTTTTCTCTTTCTTTTTTTCCCAGTCTCTACTATCATTCTATTGAACCTATTTCCCTCTACCTTTCCACATCCCTCTATTCTTATTTATATCCACACCTCTCACTAAACTTAATAATTTCTGGTTTGCCAAATTCTTCTTTGCGGTTCATAGCCTATTAATACATACTTGTTTGATGTTGAAATATATATCTGTTGAACTAGATTACATCTGCAGGCTTTTGACTGTGCAACTACAGACTTTGTTGATGCTTGCCTTATGATAGTTTTCTAGCACAAACTGGTGTTACTCTCATCCCAAAGGGCAGAATAAACCAGAAAAATACAAGAAAAATGGCAAGTCCGGGTATCTCAACTCCCACTCATGATAATCATGGACAGAACAGATAATGAATAATCCAGAGGAGAGCTCCCAAAAAGCTCTACAAACACTAATGGTAAACATGGTAAATAAAAAATTGAAAATCTGCAAAGGACTCTGTGTGAGCATGATAGAGAGAGAGGAGGCAAACCAAAGGTCAAAACAGGAAGCTCATAGGTGTGAGGAAGCTATTCAAAGATAGATAAAAGAATTGCATGAGCAGCTTGTGAACACTCAAAGAGAAATAAAGGAATTGTGTGAGTAGGCTGAGATCAGTCAAAGAGAACTACAGGAATTGCATGAACGTGAGGAAACTAATCAAAGAGTAATAAAGGAATTGCAAGAATGGGATGAGCATAGACAAAGATCACAAGAGGCATTCATGGAATCCATAAACAGAGAGCTGATAGAAGTCAGGGAGTACACAAAGGGAATGCTGAATGGATCCCAACAGAAGGAATGGGAGTCCAAGGAAACCATAACCAATCCACCAAGTGATTTGAGAATAAACCCTGAACACCAAATTAAGGAAGGAAAGAATTTCATACAAGATCTAAAACAAAGATCCATCAAAGAATTAGAAGCCATAAAAACTGACCAACTCGAAGGAAAAGAAAAAAAAGTAGAAAGTCTGGATAGTAGGATAGGCCATGCAGAAGATTGAATTCTGAGGATAGAAGACAGCCTAGATATTATAGAGAAAGAACATACAACCATCCAAGACAAATCCAAGAAATATCATAGATCTATTCAACATTCAACCCTTGGAAGACACCATTAGAAGGCCTAATCTGAGGATAATGGGTGTAGAGGAACACCTAGAGCCAGAAGTCAATGGTCTAGGAAATTTGTTTAACAGGATCCTAGCAGACAACTTCCCAAACATGCAAAAAGATAGGTCTATTCAGATACAAGAAGCTTTTAGAACTCCCAATAGACTAGACCAGAACAAGATATCCCATTGTCACATTATAATGCACAAAGGATTAATTCAGAACAAGGAAAAGATCCTTAAAGTTGTCATGGAGAAAATATCAATCACCTATAAAGGGAAATCAATTAGAATCACCTCAGATTTCTCAGCAGAGACAATCAAAGCAAGAAGAGCCTAGAATGGTGTAAGCCATGCCCTAAAGACAAACAACTATCAACCAAGAATATTTTATCCAGCTATACTCTCCTTAGTAATCGGAGGTCAAATAAAACCCTTCCATAGCAAATAAAAATTGAAACAATATATCCCCACCAAACCAGCCCTATAAAAGAATTTTAAATATGTCCTACACAGAGTAAACCAACAAGACCACAATAAAGGCCAAGAAACAGCACCCAAACTGAGAACCCAAGAACCATAGGAAGAACACAGTTACAGCAACCCCGAAGTAGTTAGATAAAATGGCAGGAACTCCCAAATACCTCTCAGTTCTATCTCTCAACATTAACGAGCTTAACTCTCCAATTAAGCGACAAAGTCTGTCTACTTGAATTAAAAAGCAAGATCCTTCTATCTGCTGCCTTCAAGAGTCACATCTTGCCCACAAAAACAAACACATTTTCAATTTTAAAGGCTGGAACAAAATCTACCAAGCAAACGGCCCCCATAAACAGGAAGGATTTGCAATCCTAATATCAGATAAAATAGGCATTTAATTAAAATTAGTGAAAAGGTCGGTACATACTAATTAAGGGATCACTCCTTCAGGAGGATATTACAATTCTAAATATCTATTTGCCAAACAACGGAGCACCCTAATTCATCCAAGAAACACTACTTTCCCTCAACTCCCACAAAGATCCATAGACATTAATTGTTGGGGACTTTAGCACACAATTTTCCCCACAATTTTCTCTCAACAGAGAAACCGCAGATATAAACAACTGCATAGACCAACTAGATTTAACCGACTTCTGCTAAATATTTCACCCAGCAGCATTAGACAATACGTTTTTCTCAGCAGCACATGGAACATTTTCCAAAATAGACCACATTTTAGGCCACAAAGCAAACTTGTCCAAATTCAGAAACAGTGAAGTTACACCTTGCATTCTCTGAGACCACAAGGGAATATAATTAGAACTTAACACCAAAAGCCACCAAAGAAAGTCATGTAACACATGGATCCAGAACAACACACTGCTGAATCACGAGTGGGTCATGGAAGAGATCAGAAAGGAAATTCAAATGTTCATGATATTCTATAAAAATGAACACACCAATTACTAGCTCCTCTGGGACACAGCAAACACAGTATTCAGAGGCAAGTTTATACCTCTGAATTCCTACATCAACAAATTAGAGAGACCTGAAACCACTTTAATGAGACATCTGAGCCTCCTTGAAAAAGAGCAGCAAGTTAAATACAATCCAGTAGATGGAAATGAATAATTAAAATTAAATCATAATTAAATGAATTGCAATGTAAAAAAAAAGAAAGTTTCAAGAAACCAAAGAGTTGATTCTTAGAAAAAAGTAACAAAAATGATACACCCTTAGCAGAAAAAAAAGAGAACACACACAAATAAACTCAGAGATAAGAATGGAAACATCATCACAGAAACAACTAAGATTCAGAACATTATAAGGGAATGCTTCTAAAACCTTTCTACTAATGAGTTTGAGAACTTGGCAGAAATGGACCTTATCCAAGCAAATACTGACATGCCAAAACTAAGCCAAGATGAATCAAAGTATTTTAAAAGGTCTATATCAAGCATTGAAATAGAAACAGCAATAAGAGACCTCCCATCTAAGAAAACCCCAGGACCAAATGGTTTTACAGCGGAATTCTATAAGGCCTTCAAAGCAGAGCTCACACCAATACTCTTCCAACTCTTCAATGAAACTGAAAGAGAAAGTTCACTACTAAACTCATTCTATGAGGCCATCATAACACACATCCCAAAACCAGGAAGGAACTCATCAAGGAAAGAGAACTATAGATCCATTTCTGCGATAAACATTGATGCAAACTTCTCAACCAAATTTTGGCCAATCTACTTCAAAAATTCCTCCAAAAAAATCATACACCACGATCAAACAGGTTTCATTTCAGGGATGCAAAGTTGGTTTAATATATGCAAATCAAATAATATAATTCATCACATCAACAGAAGCAAGGATAAGAACAACATGGTTATCTCAATAAATGCAGAAAAAGCAATTGACAAGATCCAACACCCTTTTTTATGGAGGTTCTGGAAAAATGAGGAATCCATGGAACCTTCCTCAATACAATAAAGGCTGTATATGACAAACCTGTAGCCAGCCTTATACTTAATGGTAAAAAACTATTTCCTCTTAACTCAGGAATGAGACAAGGATGCCCACTCTCTCCACTTCTCTTCAGTCTAATATTGGAATGCCTAACTACAGCAATAAGACAAGATGCAAATATAAGAGAGATCCAAATAGGGAAAGAAGAAGTAAAACTCTCCCTCTTTGCAGATGACAGGATCTTGTATTTAAAGAATCGCACAGAGTCCACTCCAAAATTACTCAAGCTGATTCAAAACTTCGGCAAAGTAGCAGGGTATAAAATTAATCCTCAAAAATCAATGGATTTTCTGTATGCCAACAATAAGAAAAGAGTGGCTGAAATTAGGATAGCAACTACATTCATAATAGCCCCATAAAAAATAAAATACCTAGGAATTAAATTAACCAAAGAAGCGAAAGACCTCTATGATGAAAACTTTAAAAAACTGAAAAAGGTAATCAAAACTGAACTTAGAAAGTGGCAAAAACTCTCTTACTCCTGGATTGGGAAAGATCAACATCATGAAAATGGCAATACTTCCAATGGCTATCTACAAATTCAATGCGATATATCTATCAATATTCCAACCTCATTCTTCAAGGAAATGGAAGAGGGAATCAAAAAATTCATATGGAACAATAAAAGACTCTGAATAGCAAAAATGATCCTTAACAGAACAGTGCTGGAAGAATATCAATACCACATTCAAATTCAACTACAAAGCCATAGTAATCAAAACAGCTTGGTACTGGCACAAGGACCAATGGAATAGAATTATAAACCCAGAAATGAACTTACAGACCTATAGCCATTTAATCTTTGGTAAGGGAGCTAAAAAATAGAATCAAAGAAAGACAGTCTCTTCAGTAAATGGTTCTGGTAAAATTGGTTAACAATTTGTAGAACACTAAAGCTAGATCCTTATATATCACCCTTCACCAGAAACAACTCCAAATGGATAAAAGACCTCATACTCAAAGCAGACACTCTGAAAACTTTGCAGGATGGAATAGGAGAAACCCTAGGTCTTGTTGGCACAGTCCGAAATTTTCTTAATAGAGACCCAGAAACACAACAAATCAAAGAAAGGTTGGACAAATGGGATTGCATAAAATTGCAGAGCTTCTGCCTGGCAAAGGACATAGCTAGCAAGATTAACAGAAAGCCCACGGATTGGGCTTTCTGTTGGCCATAAAATGGACAAGGGTCTCATATTTAAAATATACCTGTAACTCAAAAATTTAAATACCCCAACAAATCTTCAAAGAAACAACTGCCCAATAAATAAGTGGGCTAAAGACTTAAAGAGAACCTTCTCTGAAGAGGAAAGAAGGATGGCCAATAGACATATGAAGAAATGCTGAACCTCCCTAGTCATAAAAGAAAACAACATTGAGATACCACCTCACACCAGTTAGAATGACTATAATCAAGAACTCTAATAACAACAGATGCTGGAGGGGATATGGACAGAAGGGAACACTACTGTATTGTTGATGGGAGTGTAAACTTGTTCAACCAGTTTGGAAATCAGTATTGAGGTTCCTCAAAAGTCTACAAATAGAGTTCCCCTATGACCCAGCAATCCCACTTTGGGTATTTACCCAAATATTCACATATAAGACCACAGTAGAGCTTCCACCACAACTATGTTTATTGCATCATTATTTACCATAGCTAATATATGGAACCAACCCAGATGCCCCTTTAGTAGATGAGTAGATGAAGAAAATGTGGTATATATATACACACTGGAATTCTATGCCTCCATCAGAAAGAATGACATTTGCCCCATTTGTTAGGAAATGGAAAGACTTGGAAAAAATATATTAAGTGACGTAAGCAAGGCCCAAAGAATCATAAGTGCCATGGTTTCCCTTATTTGCAATAACTAGTGTATGTCTGAGACACAGAAACTGTCAGACAAGTTTATGTTAGGGAAATGAACCCTAAGCTATATATTCAAATGTTTTTTCCTTTCATGTGAATGTTTCTAACACATTTATAAGATTATTTCTTTTTTGCTTTGTATGTCCCTTCCCCACTGTACAAACCCTGCTTTCACTGTACTTGATGTTGGTATAATTTGTGGAGGGGAAGGGAAAAAACAAATCGTTTAAATAATAGGGATACAGTTGGACCAATTACAACAATGAGATGTACAAGTCATTATGTCGAAAACAAACTTTAAAATTTTGGTGGGGGGGAGGATTGGGTGGGGAGCGGGGAGAGGACGGGAAGTTATGGGAAGGGGAAACAAAGGAGGAGGCTACAATGCTTGATAAGAAATGTACTCATTATCTTGCCCATTTAATTGAAACCCCTTTGTACAGTATTTTCACAACAACCACAAAAAAATAAATTTAACTATGGAATGAAAATAGTTCCAATAATGCATTGCATTAAGGAATTTAGAAATAACTGAGAAATTTAAAGGTGCATAAGATTTTTTTTATTGGAAATGAAGGGATATTGGAATTTGGTTCTCTACATTTTAAGCAATTTGCTTAAAAGAATAGGCAAAATAAAATTTATATTTGCAGCAGAATTGGCACATTAAATTTAGTATATTGAAAGGGAAACAAGCCTCAACAATATGCCAATTCTCTCTTCTTATTTATCTCTAAAGGTTTATGCTTCAGGACTCTGAATATTAAAACTTCAAAAATATTTGTGTTTAGCTAGTTGTGCAAAGGGGTTTTGCTTCATCATGTCAGTGTTGAATAGAGTGTATGTGCATTTCAATATACAGTGCATCTGGATCATTGTTAAACTTCACATTTTTCTTCCTTCCCTTACTCCAACCCCACCTATCCATTCATGTTTCCTACTTATATTCTGACATGTGTACATTGAATGTTACGAATGTATTAGTCCACCATTTCCCTCTACATTCTTCTACCCTACTCCCTTTTAGCCCAGATCCCCTTTTAAGACTTGTTTCAACTTCATGGTATTTTGTTAAATATCTCTAATTTGGCATTTGGCTATGGGCTTGCCACATCCTCTCTTCCATATTTGACCTACATAAATGAGCATATTTCTCCACATTTCTAATCTCAGAATGGCTAAGATAGATCTTTACTATTCACCTTCTGTCCTAACTTTAGAATTGGACTTTCAGGGCCATCCAATAGAGCATTTTTATTCTCTACACAATGAAGATGGAAGGGAAATAATTTCCATTCTGTCAGCATTATGTTATCCATCATGAATTCCCATCGCTTATCACTTCAGCAGTCTAAATTTAAAGTCATATTTTCGGCATTATATTCACAAAGTATAAGTGAATATCAAGGGTAATTTACCTAGGATTGGACGTTTAGGGACGATCTTCAATTTCTGATGATAGAAGCAGGAATCAGTTTCAATTTTCAGATTCCACTATGTAGTGAGCTCTGTAGTCTTCTAAGTTTTCGATAAATTTCTAGTTATTTTTTGTTAGTAATTTAAGAAGTTTTATTTCAGTATTTGAAATGCTGCTCCAATTATTTTTAAAGTTTCACAATAAGTTAGCCTGAACTTTTTCCTCTCATGTTCCCCACTAGTTCAGGTTAAGTCTCCTTTCGTTTCATTTTTTGAGAGACCAAGGGATGAGAGTAAACAGAGAGATGATCATTACTCAGATATCTCCTTCCTCTTCTGTTTCTGCTGTTCTTGTTGAGAGGAAGACTGGAACAGGGAACATGAGTGATGCTTGACTTCACCATACAAGGGAGCATTCCTGGCATATCAATTATTGTTTCTCAGAATCACTTCAATTGCTTACTCTTGCCTTCTCTCTGACAGTAACCTAAATGTGGCTTCCTTGGTGCAGAAGGAAGCAAACTAACATGTTATTACCCGTAAATTGTTATTTTATATCTCAGCTTACTACTACCAAAAATAAAAAGCTTTGGCTACATAAATGCAAAGGTACTGATTGTCCAAAAAAACCTTAGTGAGGAGTAGACTATTGTACTCAGCTACCCCCTCCTCTCATATCCTCCCTTCCACTCCCCTCCCCTCTTTTAACCTCCCTTCCTTTCTTCTTTCTTTGTGTCTCTCTCCTACATATTCATCTCCATCTTCTCTCTTTTTCTCTTCCAGTAGCAAGTGCTGTGGTTTATCAGACAACACATAAATAATTGAACAAATATTTTTTCTCTTCTTTTTGTGATTTTTTATTCTTATGAAGTGAGTTTTAGCACAGCACTAGTGGCTTACACCTAGATAGTCGGTAGGTTCAAATTTGACAATTTCAATTCGAAGCAATTCCAAGAAGATAAACCTAAGATATTCTTTTCTCCACTTGTGGTAAATGGAAGAAGTGAAGGTGTGGCTTGGGAGGTATAGAGCAAACATTGAGATTTAAAGCCCAGATAGAGCTCAAGGCCAGGAGTGCAAACCCCAGTACCAGCATAATTTTTAAAAAATTAGTCCTTTGTCTTTGAAAAGGGATATTTCTCCAAAACTTCATACCCAGGACAATTTTCAAGGTCTGAGACTCTTTTTAAGTCACTTTCACATCTTAAACTGATTCCTCTGCTTGATTCATATTATGGAAAATAGGAGTCACACTTCATATTAAAATGATTGCACATTACCGAACAGTTCTTATTTTTAATGTAAAGAAAGCATGAGAGAAGAATTCACCTCACTTGCATGAGTTAGGTTTGACTCACTGACAGACTTTTGCAAGTAAATGAGGATCTGTTTACATGTAAAGAAGTCTATATAGATGGTTTTCTAGGAGAGAGAACAAGCTACCTGTTTCCAAGTTTGAATCAGATTAAGTTTATTCCTATGATATGCTAAGGAGAAGCTCATCTCATACAACATTATGCATGCAGTAATTTCAAAAATATTAAAAATCCCATGTTTATGTTTTGAACAGCTAAGTTTTCACAAACAAAAAACAGTTTACTGAGCCATGAAAATATGTTAGAGCAATAGAAACTATGCTAAATATGGTTAATGGTTGAGTGATATGTGTAAAAGAGTTCTGTAATCACAACTAAACTATAAATTTTTTCATCATGTCCTTAACAAGAATCTCTAAGATAGGCCTTGCTAAATCTGTCATAGAGGGCGGTGTTTATGCAATTGTCAGGTTTTTAGGGTCCAATATCTTCCACTGTCGCTTGGGTTGCAAACTGCTCACACCACATGCAGTGTCTGGAAACACATGCTGTCTTGCTAGGCACCTAAGGGATTTTTTTGCCACTGTGAATAGTTATTGTTTTCCTTCTTGTAATTATACCTGTCAGTGTGAAGTCCTTTCATGATAAGAATAATAGTTTTTGTACCATTTGTTCCAGTAACAAATCTGAGATATAAGTATAGTCGGGTGTCAGTGCCTCATGCCTATAATCCTAGCTACTCAGGAGGCTGAGATCTGAGGATCACAGTTCAATGCCAGCTCAGGCAGGAAATTCCATGAGATTCTTATCTCCAATAAACTACCAGAAAACTGGAAGTGGCGCTATGTCTCAAGCGGTAGAACTCTTGCCTTGGGCTGAAGAGCATTTGGACAGCACCTAAGCCCAGAGTTCAAGCCCCACAACTGACCAAAAAAAATTTATCTATCTATCTATCTATCTATCTATCTATCTATCTATCTATCTATCTATCTATCTATCTATCTATCTATCTATCTATCTTCTATCTATCTATCTACCTATCTATCTATCTATCTATCTATCTATCTATCTATCTATCTATCTATCTATCTGTCTGTGTATGTATGCATGATGAGATGAATTACATTTAAATATAAATAAATATTTGTGATACACATTTAAAATATAAGTTAATATATGATCTATTTATAATATAAACATATATTTACATATATAAGACCATATTACATCTGTATGTTTATCAATATACTTGTAATTTATATCCAAAGAGTACATCTGAAGATTTTGGGGAAAAAGTAGAGTGTCTAAAGGCTTACTACTGACCCACCATACTTTCAATCATTTTTTCCACTTATTGCAATGTCTGGAGTACTAAGACTGAATGATTATGAAACAGAGTTGTTGTTTTATTCCTTATGATTTTGGATTAGAAACATCTATTTACTTGGTATAAAACCTACCAAAATGTGATCTTGAAATCACACTCCACAAACTGGACATATACCTCAATTTAGCAACTTGCATTTCTCAAACTTTTATTTGAATCTTGTATCTCACATACATTGTTTCCTTCAAGTCAGCTACATGTACAAACAGGCCTATATTTTCATGCTCACATACATCCCCATACTCACATGAAATACTAAATGTAACATTGTAATAAAAAATAATATATATATTGAAAAAGAACACCTTTGCAATTGTAATTAAATTTTATTTTTAAATACAATTCATCATTGAAATACTGATGAAAGAGCAACTGAGAGATGTTTCAAATAGTAGAGTGCCTGCCTAAAGAGCATGTTTCTTATTCCAAACATCATTATTTCTATCCTTCCTTCTCCCACATAAAAAAGCATAAATAACTACAGAATTAACATGTTCCTTAATCACTCATTGAAGAGAGAAACTGTTATATATATATATATATATATACACACACACACACACACACACACACACATATATATATATTTACACACAATGATATACTATTTAGCCACACATAATTATGAAATCATATCATCTTCAAGAAAATAGAAATGGAAACTTTCATACTAAAGCCATTAGCGATACTGTGAAAATCAAATATTAGATTTCTCATATGCAGACTCTAGACCCAGAAATTAAAATGAATGACACAGCTGTAAAACATGGAACTGATTAAGTTTGGAAAAAAGTAAGAGAGAACATGAGGAGAAATATTGTGGAGTAACTATATTCAAATATTTCATAAGTTAGTATGATGACATAATAAAATATACGTATAAAAATAGGATAATGAAATTAATAAAAGGAATAAAATTTAACAAGTTACATTATATGGATATATGTTTATAACACAATAAAATACCTTTTTGAAATTAATATTTGCTAAAAAATAGTAAAATTCATTCCAGTTGTTATAGATTCATATGTTAATTTCCATTTTTAGCTCAGATATTTCCCTGATAAAGTAAAAGGAGAAATTGGTTTTGCTCATTTAGAAGGACAATCTTGTCCAAATAGCATTAACTATTCTAGATAATTACTGTCAATGTGAAATTGTTCAAGTTATTATATTAGAATATTTCCAATTGACTCTTCAAAATATTACCCTATAGGTATATACTTTTTGCTATTTATTGAATTTTTTCTACTCAATTATTATATACCATTTTCTGAATGCGGTTTGATATATGTAACTAGTATATATTATACCTGACCAGGAAATCAATTATTCAGAAAGTTTTTATCAAAAATGCCTATAACGAAATAAAGAGTTAAATCCAAATTATGTGTATTTGAAGGCAATACTTTGCTTAGTCGTTTTCTCACATTCTTCATTCCCTTCTTGAGAATAATACACATTGTAAGGGAATGCTTAACATGTTTTAGAGAAATAGGTTGACTTTAGTCAAATGAGTTACTCTATGCTGCGTTGTGGTTTACTTTATATCCAGAAGAGCTAAATTCTTACCTTATTATTTTCCTTAGATTTTATACTCAGGTTTAACCTCTGATGGGTGACTGATAAAGGTATAAACATTTTTTAACAGTGGCTAAATTTAGGCTGAGGAATCTAGGTACAACTTTACTCATGCAGATAGGCCTGATCAGTCATGAGACCATGATATCAAAATGTTAACCTATGCTTCCTGAAATCATGCTTATGAGATTTTGTGTATTATAAATGGTGGTTATTAGCATTTGTTTTGTAAACAACATTTCTTGGGTTAGGAACTGAAGTGAGATATTATACCCAGAACAAAATTTAAGGAAGCATCCAAAATTAGTTACCAAGATATAAATCATTTAACACAATGTTTTAAAAATGCAAGACAAAGGAAATAATTTATGAAAAAAGCCAACATTTAAAATAAATACAGAATCAGTATGACTGATTTTTCTTTTTATCCCAGTTGCAATACGGATTGCATGATGACTTTTCTAGCTATGTTTAGTTGGGTCTTGATATTTAGTTGGAGAAGTTATGTTCTTTCATATATTCGTTTGTCAGATCAAAGAGGAAATGAATTCCATGCCAGAGTCAACATCCATAATAATGTTACAGTTGTATTCTACTACTTTGCCAAATTTCAAATCAGCTCGAGTAACTTGAGTCTTCTTTGGATCTAACTACTTAGGTATACAATTTAGTCAGTACTAGATTTTGACCACCATTAATTAAATTATTACTTTGCACAAACTACTATTATTCTCTCTTACCATGAGATTTTTAATTTCATTTATATAATGTGCTGATATTTTCCTTTAGATAATCCACATTCAGTTTTCTAAAAACAGTATAATATTGAGTATTTTTAAATTATGTACACTCATGTACACTGCTCAGATACTATAATTTGCACATTTTGTTCTTGTTAAGTCAGTAGTGTTTAGTTCTCATTATGGATATTTTGGAATTACTAATTACATTTCAGAATTTTTAAGAATGTTATGATTTTTGTGATTTAATACTGTAGCATTTTTCCTTTTAAGTATGTGCAGATCTTACTTTACATACAGTTACATTCGTTTTAAATAATTTGATCCATTCAAGGGATTTTCTATATTACTTTTTTTTGGGGGGGGGTCCGGATATGGGGCCTCAACTCTGGACCTGGTCGTTGTCACTCTGCTATTCAGCTCAAGATTAGTGCTCTACTACTTGAGCCACAGCGACACTTCTGGCTTTTTTCTTTTGTTTATGTGGTGCTGAGGAATCTAACCAAGGGCCTCATGCATGCAAGGCAAGGGCTCCACAACTAAGCCACTTTCCCAGCCCCACTAATACTTTTCTACGCTACATCGTTATATTAATTTATTCAAACACACACATACACACATACAAACACACAGATACCCACATTTTTATTATAAGACCCACTCCGTCTGCAAGAAAATATTTCAATATGAATTCCATAAAATATTTAGTCTGCTGAGTTCTGATTAGAATTTGCAGAAATATCTACTTGCTTCTTCCCCTGGACAAGTCATTATCATTTGTGAAGGTGTTGCCAATTGAATTTAGAATGCCCCAGAAAGATGTGTTAAAGAAAAATGACTTTCTATTTCCTCCCAGACTGTGGAGAATATCTGAATAGTTCTGGAGATTAAGTTCTTCAGCGTGAAAGATATGAGAACATAGACTCTCAACTACTTTCTTATTTTATCTTTTAATCGATCTAGGTAAAAAAACTTTTCTATTTGACAAAATCCCCATCTTGCCATTGTCTTGTCACAGGCTCCCAAAGCAGTAAAACCAACTGAACATATACTGAAACATTCATACTTGTAAATCTGAATAAGCATTTCTGTTCAATAAGTCCATAACATCCCTTATTATGGTAAGTTATAAAGCTAACCCAGAAGTCTAGTCTTTCTAACAATGTAGAGTATGTTAAATTATGTTTCATTACAGAATATCTAACTCCATGTTTTATTTTATATCTTTGTTTCTGTTGATCCCAGGGCTTAAATTCAAGGCCTGGATGGTGTTTTTATGTTCTAAGCCAGTGCTCGACATACAATCTGAACTGGAACTCCATTTGCCCTGGTGGTTAAATGGAGAAAAGAATCTAATGAACTTTACTATGCAGGCTGGATTTGAACTGTGATCGTCAGATCTTAGCCTCTTAACTAGCTGAGATTACATCCTTGAGCCACCAGTGCCTACCCATATTCCATATTTTCTGTAATTCAAATATTCAGCATTGTGTAGATGCTCCTACTACAATATATAAA
Source organism: Dipodomys spectabilis (assembly GCF_019054845.1). Classification (NCBI taxonomy): domain Eukaryota; kingdom Metazoa; phylum Chordata; class Mammalia; order Rodentia; family Heteromyidae; genus Dipodomys; species Dipodomys spectabilis. Next base: position 2,289,945 of record NW_024870975.1, read on the forward strand.
AAAAAACTTAATCTAGTTTTCACTGTATTTGATGTTGGTATAATTTGTGGAAGGGAAGGGAAAAACCAAATTGTTTAAATGTGGATACAAGTGGACCCAGTGCAACAATGAGATGTATATTATGTAGAAAAATTAAATTTACAACTTTGGCTCAAAGTGGGAGAGATGGTCGAGGAGATAGAAAGGGATGATAAAGGGATAGAAAGGAGGAGGTAAGAATGCTTGATAAGAAATTACTCATCTGGGCTGCGAAGGTGGATCAGTGGTAGAGTGCATACCTTGCATGCCTGAGGCCCTGGGTTCGATTCCTCAGCACCACATAAGCAAAAAGAAAAAATCCGGAAGTGGCGCTGTGGCTCAAGTGGTAGAGCGCTAGCCTTGAGCTGAAGAGGGACAGCGCCCAGGCCCAGAGTTCAGGCCCTACGACCAGGATCCCCCCCCCCCCCCCAAAGAAAAATAAAAGAAATGTACTCATTGCATTGTCCCTGTAATTGTAACCCCTCTGTATGGTATTTTCACAAAAAAACTTAAAACTTAAAACGGATATTTGTAAAGTATATAATGAAGGAAGAATTTTCATCCTTTACAAAATCTATGCTAAACTATCTATATTTTATTGTACCTTTCCTGCAACCAGTTTGATATAGTTTAATACCTGTCATGCCAAGTTTCTCTATATTCTACTGGAGATTTAATTTTTCATGTATGTATGTACATGTAAATGTATATCTATATGTATATATGTATCTATCTGTATATGTTCCAATGTGGATCATCAAACTTGAAACTTCGCTTTTTTTTTTTTTTTGCTGTTCAGCAGTTAACCTGTTCTGCTCAATCTGTGACATTATCTGTGCTCATTCTGATTATTCCTTTATTTACCACACCATCAGCCTTTTAAAATCAGCTTTATTTCCAGAGATGATTACCAATCAGTCCAACCAATATACACCCAGAGGGTTTTAATAAAACATGCTTTAAGGAAGGAAGATAACATGAAGTGACAACTACAAAATTTCTACAGAGACCTGACATCTTTTACATTTCTGCCTTCCTCCTGATACTTATGCAATCATTGACTAACACTATTAATAATACTGCAATTATAACTTAAAGGTCAGTGTTTTTCCCAACCTGAAGCCTTCTTTTCCATGATTTTTGACATAAACTTTTGTGAGACATTTTTGATAGTGGTGGGATTCCATCCAAAACAAAGCCATGTATATCAAGAAAGCCAATGGTTTCAACTCAGAGTACTAAACAAAAGAGGGAGAAAATTAAGGTTAGCTATATATGTTAAGCACAAATATAGGCAATATCAAGATAGTTTGAAATTGTATACTTTTACTGGATAAAGTGGCTCAAATCTATAATATTATCTACTTGGAAAACAGAGCTTAGGGAATTCTAGTTCCAGGCAAAATGTTTTATGGTTGTGTTAGGAGGACCTCAGTCCAAGCAGGCCCAGGCATAGTGATACTACCTCAAAATAAGCAATCAAATTATAATCTGCAGGTATGGCAGTAGTAGAGATACTGTTTCACAACTATAGGTTTTGAGTTCAATCCTCCAGTAGCGCTGGGAATTTAAATGTGTCATGTCTTACAAAGTGACTTCATATGGAAACAGAATCTCAAAGGTAGCATTTAAGTTGAAGTGTACTCCAAGAGAAGCAGAATGCTTTGAATATGCCAAGGAAAGAGGAATCAGAAGCCAACTCTAATCTTGGAGTTCTAATTCCACCAACTCAGAGACAATGTATTTACAATGTTAATGCTACCCAATCTGTGGTAGTTTATTATTGCAATTACTAGCAAACATGTGGAAGCTATAAGACACGAAAAGTCATTGACTCTTCGGATCCAAGACTCATCTCTATAATCCTAGTGATTAAGAAGTACGAGACTTGGCGGATAATGGTTTTCAGGCTGGTAGGAAAGTTCATGAGGTTCTATCTCTAGTTAACTACAAAATTTTCTGGGCTAGAGCATGGTTCAAATAGTAGACTGACTACTGTTAGCAAAAAAAAAAAAACAAAAAAAACTGAAAGCATGATGTATGCTCAAGTCCCAATCTGGCAGAACGAAAAAGTCCTTAGAAGAATGCTATGAGAAGCAGAATTATGAACAGGACAGCAGAAACAAAAGAAATAAACTTATTGATATAAACAAAGCTTCTCAATGTGAAATATGGCACAAACTGTAATATTTAGTGTTTTCCTTCCTATACAGTAGAAATAAATGGCATTTTTACTTGATGAAACTAAAATATAAAACTGTATGCAATAAATAATAACATTACTTTTATCTTTCCACAATTTAACTTGTTTTCCTAAATATTCCTCTAATAGTGTAGCTTTTGAAAATCAATAAATGTTGCATTTTCATATGTGATTACATATCCTTCCAAGTGTTGTCTAAAATTGATTTACACTGAAATGATTGCCATTGACATCTTTCTCAAGATATTTATACTTTCAGCTGACCTTCCACAAAACTCATACCCAAAATATAAATTTTTAGTTTGTTCATGCAAACATAGGAACATAAACATATGTCTCAAAATGTTAATTACTTTTATCTGCTGTCAGTAATGAAGTATAACTAATAGAATTAAGTATATATCCTGAGGGAAATAAGATACTTCCTTCTAAATACAGACTTGTTGGCACTCACACAATCACACACGCACACATATATATTTACCACTCTGACTCAGGTTAGATTCCTGACATTGGGTGTCATCAGTGATCTAATAATCAAATTTTCCGCCCAGATATAAAATACATTCATAATTCCACACAGACAAAAACACCAGATCATTCAAAATAATGAGAATATTTTACAGAACCAACCAGCACTGAGCCATCTACTCCCTGATTTCATTCATTCATGATGATGCATTTTCCATATCATAATTAAAAATATTTTTGTCTCTGATTAGTGGAAAAATATGCTATCATATAATAGAAATTGTAGGCAAAATTACTTGTAATCTTTAATATATCTTATCAAAGACTTCTGTTTCCTTCATGCAGAGTGTTTCTGGAATTTTACCCTAATGTCTATAATTAAATTAAAAGAACATGCCATATACCTTAATTCACTTTTCCTAAAGGTTATGCTATGGAGTTGAATCTGATTTGTTTGCTTATTCTAAATTAAATATTCTCAACAACTTGAATTATTGTTTATGTTTCTCCTAATCCATTTGAAATATCAAATAGAACTGGAAATTCCTCTCAGCAATGATTTGTGAATACCATTAATGGTTGTGGAGGGATGAAGGATTTGAATTATCTAGAATGCATTAAAAATGGTACTGTTATTCAAAGGGCTGATCATTTATTCAGCTTTTAAAGTGTGGTCTTATTTCATCTAAGAAGATAACACTATGTTTTCCATCACATTCTTGCCTACAAAACAGTAGAATTATTTGCTTTGTACAGTTGATATCCAGCTGCGACTTTAGTGAAACCTACAAACAACTGAACAGCTATATTAGCTGCTCTAGATTTTGAAATTTTCTTCCTGTAGCCCTTGTGATTTGAGCCCAGATTCATGGGATAATAACATAATCCACAATAACAAAGCACCACAATATACAAAGACCACATGCAAAATGAGGTTCAATTTTTTCTTTGTTGTTTCCTTTTTTATTGATTGTCTTTTAAGGAGCTAAGGGTGTTTATTTCTCATTATTTTTGATGTGACTTAAATAAATTTTCCAGACTTTTCAAATAAAATAAAGAGATATAAAACAGACCCATTTAGTCACAAAATACAGCTAACCATTTGAGTGATTTTTTTTATTCTAATCCTGTTTTCAGTTATCTTCAAATAACGTTGAGATGAGCCTAGCATATGTGTAAATTGACATGTATAAAGCACACAGAATTCTGGAATCTTTGGACTGTCATTTCTATATAACTTCACTTAGAAAAGAAAGTTATCACTTGCTTCATGTCTTAATTAATCTACTTAAAACAAGTTTTATTAATTTTATTAATAGATGTCATAATCTATGGTACTGATGCATTGCATAAGTATTTGATTCCTTATCTCCACTGAATTAACATTACATTTATTTAACCTTTTTACACATGAAATAATGACATTCGTGAGGACAAAATATGCCTGTTTTTAATTTTGGTTGCCAAAACGGAATTATTAGACATTTGGAACATTTATATCTGAACTTTCAAATTTCTAGGACTTGAATTGTGTTAATTACAACTTTAATAATAAAATAAAAAGCATTATTGAATAGAAAGCAAAATTGTGTTATCACACCTTAATCTTGAATTGACGATGATAAAAAAACAATTAGACTTATATAACAAGATATACATACTCAAACGAACTATGAGAAATGGAAACAGAAAACTTCTTTTTTGTTTTGTGTTTGTTGTTGTTTATAGTTTGTGATAATTCTGTCTTTTTTACCTTATGCCTGGTATATCCATTGTATGTCTTCAGGAAGTTGAAGGGTTGGCACAGAGCTTTAGGGAAAAGAGTGAAAAATTGCAGCATTGGAGTTCATTGATCATTGATGAAAGTGAACTATTTAACACATGGGTGGGGACAGGAGGGTGGGACTGGCAACAAGTGAGGGAACTGAAGACATTTCACAAAAGGAAATGTACTCATTACCTGACCCTTGTAATTGTAATTCATCTATAAATCACCTTAATAAGAACAACAGAGTAAATTTCTGTTAAAAAGCAAACCAAATGTTGGTTCTTTGAATCCCAGAAATTTGTTTTGTTCACTGGTTTGAGATGGTTGAGTCTATCTCTGAAAATAACTACATTGACTTTCATTGGGAAAAGTTTTGAGCTACTAGTAGATAAAAATCAATTATGATTGTATTTTTTTTGAGACTGATTCATTTATTTTTTAATCTAATTTGTATTATTTCTGTCTACTGGTTTTTGGTTTTGCTTTTCCTGTTTTGTCAAAAGACTTAGTGGTGCATCATTAGTGATGGTTTAAGATTGTTTTAGTTTGTTGATGTACATACTCAAAGCTACAAATATTCCTCTGAGTATTGTCTGTGCTGCTGCTCTGTCCCAGAGGAGGTATTATTTTGTGTGTTCACTTCCACTGAATTCCATAAACGTTGGAACTTCCCTGTATATCTCTTCAGTGACTCACTGATGATTTAGCAATATGTTATTCAGTCTCTGTGAGTTTCAGAATGTTATGAGATGCCTTTTGATGTCGAGATCTAATTGGGCCCCATCATGGTCTGACAGGATACAAAGAGTAATTTCATTTTTATTTTTGAATTTTGAAAGATTTTCCTTGTGATCTAAAATATGATCTACTTTGGAGAACATTCCATGGGCTGATGAGTGGAATATATATTGTGACACTGGTAGGTGAAATACTCTGTAGATATCTGTTAGGTACAGCTCGTCAGTACAGTTATTTAGCTATAAAAATTTTTGCTAAGTTTTCACCTGGATAGCCTGTCCAGAGGTAAGAATGATTTGTTCAAGCAACCAACAATTTATTTGGATATATGCATGTTTTTAGGGTAAGTAGTATTTCTCTGATGAATTTGTGAGCTCTAGGATTCAGGACATTGATATTTAGAATTGTTATATCTCTCAGATGGAGAGTTTCCTTTGTCAATATTTAATGTCCTTCTTTGTCTCTTTTTACTTTCATACCACTTTTATTTTAAAGCCAATCTTATATCATATTAGTATAGCTACTCTAGCCAGTTTATGAGGTGCATTTTTAATTTGTAAAGATGATGTACAGAAGGGTTACAATTACATAAGTCACGTGATGAGCACATTTCTTTTTGAACAGTGTCACCTCTTCACAAATGTTCTCCCAGTTTTTCCATTTCAACCTCCTTCTCCCATAAGTTGTACATTTCATTTACAATGTAGTGTCTATTGAGTAGCACTGCTGCATTTAAGCCTTTGTCCCACCATTTCTGTATTCCCCTTGCCCTACCCAAACGTACATATAAGACCAACCATGTAGAAATTTAAAAATAAACGGCATCAGAACATTGAAGGAAAAAGCAAAATAATAAAGAAATTCTCATAATCATTTCTTGGAGATCATTTTAATGAACATTATTTTATATGATAATATTCGTATAGCTATTGATCCTTTGTGATCCTCTCCAAAGGGTATCCTCCTTTGATCTCATTGTATAAATGTTTAGAATCCCATAAAATTTATCATGTCCAAGTGTAATGTTTTCTCTTTTACCTTCCAATTGTGTTTACTTGTAGAATTAGAGGCACATTCTTCTACAACAAATGAGGGAAATTAGGCAACCTATGTTTCTTTGAGTCTGTCTTTCTTCCCTTAATATAAGTTTGTTCCAAGTCTTCACATTTCCTTATGAATGGTGTAATATCATTCTTTCTGGATCAACAGAATCGCAACATAGTGAAGAGTTTCTACATGGCAATGGAAAAAGTTAGCAGGATATATAGAAAGAGGACAGAATGGAAGATTTTTACTAGCTAAGTATTAGACAAGTGTTTTCATAACTAACCCATATTTAGAGATCAAAAGTTAAACACAACAAAAATAAACCCTCAAATAAACAAGAACCCAATTAATATATGGGATAAAGACTTAAAGATAACTTCTTAGAAGAAGTAGTAAGAATGACAAATAGATGCATCTCTCTCCATAAAAAATGCAAATCCAAACAACACTGAGATTCATCTCACCCCTCTTACAGTGTCATTATGAAAATACGAACTATCATAGATACTGATAGGGATGTGGCCCAAAGGAAACTCTATTACACTGTTGGTGGGAATGTAATCTTGTTCAATCACTTTGGAAAACACGATGGAAATTGCTCACAGAACTGAATAGAGAGCTACCTAGCTATGATCCAGCAATTCCACTTATGGTCATTTATCCAATAGAGCAGAAACAAGGCCACACGGAAGCTACCAGCATAATCATGCTCCTAATTGCATTATTTTCTGTTGCCAACATGGAATCAGCCCAAATGCCTCTCACTGTAAAAAGAGATCAAGAATTATATATGTATATATAGATTATATATATACATATATATAATTTTATTGGTCCCAATTTACAAGTATATATGTACGTATATAAATGTATGTATACAAACATATATACATATATATATATACAAACATAAAAATACATACATAATAGAATTCTGTTCATTCATCAGAAAGAATAATATTGCACCATTCTAAAGAAAAAATGAAACATTTAGAAATAATATTAAGTGAAATAAAGCAGACCCAGGGAAACTTAGTTGCATGACTTTCCTCACTTGTGATAGATAGGAATGTCTATAAATGTGAAAGTAAACACACTGGATGGTATGCAAGGAGGTACAAATGAATTATCTGAAGTATCATAGTCGATGGAGAAGGAAAATACTATAATTCTCTTAAAAGGCTAAGTCAATGCCCAACAAAATAAATACCATTAAATGTGTAATGCAAGAGAGGATAGTGAGGTGCAATGTGAGAGGGGTAGGAAATTGAAGGGGAAAAGGATAGTATACAGGCAAGAATCCATTGTATACTTCCCAGAATTGAAATATACAAAGCAAGGGGTAGTGTGAAATGGGGTTGAAGATGTTGAAGTGGTAACACAATTCCAGGTGCCTTGTACACAGAAACTGTTTTGTTAAATGGCAAGAAATTCCATAACATAATATTGAGATACGTAAGGATTGGGGTTGATTGGTAGGGGTGTATGAGAGTGTTAAATGGGGTGACATTGATCAAGATGCACTGTATCCATACACTGTTTCAGTGAATGACAACTCGTTTGTACAACTGAAGATAATAAAAATATTCAAAAAATTAATTATGATAGTTGAATAGAGAGTTGAACCTCAATTCAATTCCCATTAAAAACCCAGAGACTTGGAGAATAAAATTCAAATAATAAAACCTTATGAATCTTTTTTATCAGAATTTGTGAAATTTAAATCAAAACTTTGCTTTTTGTCAGCCATTGGGCTGTTAAAATATTTCAACTTAAGTGGCTTAAAAACATCAGGAGTGAAAGAGTCCGGGAAGATGGCGGAGGAGAAGCTGGAGTCTAAGTAAGCTCTCACATAGAAAGCAGTTCAAGAGTTCCAGTGAACAGTCTTAAGCCAGAGAATTACACCACGTGTGACATCACAGGACAGAGAGCTAGGCCAGAGAAGGAAACCCAGGCAAGAAGACACTCCTGAGCTCTTGCCATCAGCCGCTGCGGCGGCGGCAGCTGTGGCAACGGCTGGCGAGCACAGGAGCCATACCTAAGCAACAGAGAGTCCAGGACGAAGGAGCCAGACGCAGCAGGTGAGCAGATTCTACTCAACACCAGCAAGAACTGACAAGGAGCAGACATCTTCATCCTGCAGTTCGCAGACCAGAGACGACCCGGGCGGACGTCCTCACTCCTTCTCAGGGACAGAGGAGGGAAGGCCACCCCTCCCGCCCAGCACCGGTGATCTCCATCTTGGATACCGACAAAGCTCAGAGGAGCTTCTAGCTCCAACTCAGGCCTTGGAATAAACCGAGTCATTTAGCAAGTCACAAGAACTTAACGGCAGCATGACCTGCCAGACTCAGCTCCACCCAGGGAAAAGTCACCCAGCTCGGGCGCCAGCCCTAGGAGTGGGTTTCTTCACTGGGTAATCAGAGCCAGAGGCTGCCCCTCCCTCTAGGAGCCTTGACAATCAATTGAAAATCAGTAAACAGAAATCCTGAGAATGGCCCCAGGCTGGACTATGTGAGATTTTCACAAACTAGCCCCGGAAAAGTTACTGTCTGTTGAAAGGCCTCAACTCTACCCAGAACCTAGCCTCATCACTGCATGCCCCTCTTTTGTGATACTCAAAGCAGACCTGCCTACCAATGAACTAGCCTGGGAGGAGGATTGCCAAATCCTAGGTAAAGCAGAGCATTTTTCTGCCTGTTCGAACAAACTGTCTTAAGAAACCAACCAAGCCACAGGACCACAAGCAGAACAGAGACTCCAACAAGAGGGTGGTTATGGACACAAGGGTGATAAGGATTTTTCCCACTCCTCCCAAAAAAATCAATGAAGTTTTTTTTTGTTGTTGTTTTGGTTTTTTTTTTTCTCTCTTCTTCTTCTTCGTATTCTTTTCTTTTCTTTTTTATTTTTGGTACCTTATATAAATTTTTTTTTCTTTTCTAAAACTTTTTTAAATCTTTAATCTTTGCCTTTTTTGAAAAAAAAATGTTGTCCAGAAACTTTTTTTCCCCTCTTATAATTTTTATTTTTGGGATACGTGAGTATGCATTTTTCTTTCTTTTTTGGTCTTCTTTCTCTTTTTTTTTTCTTTTTTTAATTATCTTTTTGTTTTTTGTTTAGCTCTACTGAAATTCTCATCTATTTCTTCTACTTTTCTTATGCTTTTCACCTTCTCCTCTCTTTTGTTCTTCTTTATGTGACTTAATTCTTGTCCTGCACATCCTCAGATAAACCCGTAATTGACTATTAGACCCTATCCCACATTGTGTACACACTTAATCCACAAATGTATTATTCAAGTCAAAACCTCTATGAATTAAATCCCTTAATAGCAGTACTACAACTTTATACCTATATAATATTTTAAGCATTTTTATTTTTAATTTTTTCACATTTCTTTTATATCTCTCCCCTTCTCTCAATAAATTCACGTTCTTATCTAAATAGAATGTTATCGAATCTACATAATTTTATTAATTTTTACCTTTCTATTTTTTCTGGTCTCTTTTCTTTTCCCATTCCCTTTCTTCTTTTTTTCTCTCTCTCTCTACTTTCATCCTACCCAACCTATTTCCTGCTTTGAGATTAGGACTTAGTTAACTCTCCCTGAGTCTCCCCACATCAATCTATTCTTATTTTTTTACCCACATCCTCCCTAACCGTAATAATTTCTGGTCTTCCAAATTCTTCTTTGCGGTTCGTAGCCCATTAACGTATATTTGTTTGATGTTGAATAGATGTATCTGTTGAACTAGATTGTATCTGTAGACTATTAACTGTGCAAATTCAGACTTGGGTTGATGCTTGCCTTAAGATAGTGTTCTAGCACAAAACTGGTGCTATTTTCATCTCAAATGGGCAGAGTAAGCCCGAAAAACATAAGAAAAATTGCAAATCCGGGTATCTCAATTCCCAATCTTGATAATCAGGGGACAGAACAGATAATGAATAATCCAGAGGAGAATTCCCAAAGAGCTCTACACACACTGCTGGCAAACATGATAAATCAAAAGATTGAAAGCATACAAAGGACTCTGTATGAGTGTGATAGGGAGAGAGAGGAGGCAATCCAAAAGTTTATACAGGAATATCATAAGTGTGAGGAAGCTACTCGAAAACGGATACAGGATTTGCATGAGCAGCTTGAGAATACTCAAAGAGAAAGCAGGAATGGCGCGAACAGGCTGAGAACACTCAAAGAGAACTACAGGAATCCCACGACCAGGAGGAAGCTAATCAAAGAGTAATACAGGAATTGAGAGAGCAGGAAGAGAATACACAAAGATCACTAAAGGCATTCATGGAATACATTAACAAAGAGCTGAAGGAAGTAAGGGAGACCACAAAGGGAATGCTGAATGGAAACCTTAGATCAACTCGGCAAAAACTCAACAGAGAATCTGCAGACCTAAACAGCTACATAGATCAACTAGATTTAACAGATATCTACCGAATATTTCACCCAGCAGCATCAGAATACACATTTTTATCAACACCACATGGAACATTTTCTAAATTAGACCACATTTTAGGCCACAAAGCAAACTTGTCCAAATACAGAAATATTGAAATTATACCTTGCATTGTCTCTGACCACAAGGGAATAAAATCAGAACTCAACACCAAAAGCCACCAAAGAAAGTCTGGTATCACATGGAGGCTGAACAACACACTGCTGAATCACAAGTGGGTCATGGAAGAGATTAGAAAGGAAATACAAATTTTCATGATATAACAAAAATGAACACACAAATTACCAGCTTCTCTGGGACACAGCAAAACCAGTACTCAGAAGCAAGTTTATAGTTCTGAGCTCCTACATCAACAAATTGGAGAGATCTGAAACCAACAATTTAATGACACATCTGAAACTCCTTGAAAAAGAGCAGCAAGATAAACCCCAATCCAGTAGATGGAAAGAAATAATTAAAATTAAATCAGAATTAAGTGAATTAGAATCCAAAAAAACTACAGAAAAAATCTACAAAACAAAGAGTTGGTTCTTCGACAAAATTAACAAAATTGACAGACCATTAACAAATCTTATTAGAAAAAGAAGAGAACACACCCAAATAAATAAACTCAGAGATGAGAATGGAAACATCACCACGGAAACAACCAAGATTCAAAACATTATAAGGGAATACTTCTCAAAACTTTATGCTAATAAGTTTGAGAACTTGACAGAAATGGACCTTTTCCTAGCAAATATTGACATGCCAAAACTAAACCTAGATGAGTTAAACCAGCTTAACAGGCCCATATCAAGCATTAAAATAGAAAAAGCAATAAGAGACCTTCCAGCTAAGAAAAGTCCTGGACCAGATGGTTTTAGAGTCGAATTCTACAGGGCCTTCAAAGCAGAGCTCACACCAATACTCCTCCAACTCTTCAATGAAATTGAAAGAGAAAGTTCACTACCGAACACATTCTATGAAGCCATCATAACCCTCATCCCAAAACCAGACAAGGACTCATCAAAGGAAGAGAACTATAGACCCATTTCTTTGGTGAACATTGATGTAAAACTTCTCAACAAAATTTTGGCCAATCGACTTCAACAATTCATCCAAAAAATCATACACCATGATCAAACAGGATTCATTTCAGGGATGCAAAGCTAGTTCAATATACACAAATCAATTAATATTATTCATCATATCAACAGGAGCAAGAATAAGAACCACATGGTTATCTCAATAGATGCAGAAAAAGCATTCAACAAATTCCAACACCCCTTTATGATGAAGGATTTGGAAAAATTAGGAATCCATGGAACATTCCTCAATACAATAAAGGCTGTATATGACAAACCTACAGCCAGCATTATACTTAATGGTGAAAAACTAAAGCCATTTCCTCTTAACTCAGGAACAAGACAAGGATGTCCACTCTCTCCAATTCTCTTCAATCTAGTATTAGAATGCCTAGCTACAGCAATAAGACAAGATGCAGACATAAAATGGATCCAAGTAGGGAAAGAAGAAATAAAACTCTCCCTCTTTGCACACTACATGATCTTGTATTTAAAGAATCCCATAGACTCCACTCCCAAATTACTCAAGCTGATTCAAAATTTTGGCAAAGTAGCAGGATATAAAATTAACCCCCCAAAATCAATGGCTTTTCTGTATGCCAACAATGAGAAAAGTGTGGCTGAAATTAGGAAAGCAACTCCATGTGTAATAGCCCCACAAAAAATAAAATACCTAGAAATTAACTTAGCCAAAGAAGTGAAGGACCTCTAGGATGAAAACTTTAAAATCTTGAAAAAGAAAATCAACACAGAACTAAAAAAATGGCAAAGCCTCCCATACTGTGGATTGGAAAGATTAATATCGTGAAAATGGCAATACTTCCCAAGGCCATCTACAAATTCAAGGCAATACCCATAAAAATTCCAACCTCATTCTTCAAGGAAATAGAAGAGGCAATCCAAAAATTCATATGGAACAATAAAAGACCCCGAATAGCAAAAACGCTCCTCAATGGAAAGAACACTACTGGAGGAATATCAATACCAAATTTCAAACTCTACTATAAAGCCATAGTAATCAAAACAGCTTGGTATTGGCGTAAGAACAGACCTCAGGACCAATGGAATAGAATTGAATCCCCAGAAATTAACCTACAGACCTATAGCCATCTAATCTTCTATAAGGGAGCTAAAACAATAGAATGGAACAAAGACAGCCTCTTCAGTAAATGGTGCTGGCAAAATTGGTTAACTACTTGTAGAAAACTAAAGCTAGATCCTTATATATCACCCTGCACCAGAAACAAATCCAAAAGGATCAAAGACCTTGAAGTCAAAGCAGACAGTCTGAAAACATTACAGGATGGAATAGGAGAATCCCTAGGTCTCCTTGGCTCCGGTCGAAATTTTCTGAATAGAGACGCGGAAACACAACAAATCAAAGAAAGGTTGGACAAATGGGATTGCATAAAGTTGCAGAGCTTCTGTTGCAAAGGACATAGCTAGCAAGATCAACAGAAAGCCCACAGATTGGGAGAAGATCTTTACTAGCCATAAAACAGACAAGGGTCTCATATCTAAAATATACTTGGAACTCAAAAAATTAAATCGCCCAACAACAAATCCTCAAAGAAACAACTGCCCAATAAATAAGTGGGCTAAAGACTTAAAGAGAAACTTATCTGAAGAAGAAAGAAGGATGGCCAATAGACACATGAAGAAATGCTTAACCTCCCTAGCCATAATAGAAATGCAAATCAAAACAACATTGAGATACCACCTCACTCCAGTTTGAATGGCAAAAAACAAGAACTCTAACAACAACAGATGCTGGAGGGGATGTGGACAGAAGTCAACCTTACTTCATTGTTGGTGGGAATGGGAACTTGTTCAACCACTTTTTTAAGCAGTATGGAGGTTCCTCAAAAGACTTCACATAGAGCTCCCCTATGACCCAACAATCCCACTTTTGGGCATTTACCCAAATGTTTACAAACAAGACCACACTAAAGCTACCAGCACAACTATGTTTATTGAAGCATATTTTATCATACTAAGATATGGAACCAACCCAGATGCCCCTCAGTAGATGAATGGATCAAGAAAATATGGTATATATACACAATGGAATTCTATGCCTCCATCAGGAAGAATGACATTGCCCCATTTGTTAGGTAATGGAAAAACTTGGAAAAAATTATATTAAGCGAAGTAAGCCAGGCCCAAAGAAACATAGGCCCCATGGTTTCCCTTATTTGCAATATCTAGTATATGTATGAGTCAAGCGGAAAAGGTCAGATAATGTGATGTTAGGAAAATGAACCCTTAGATATGTATTTTAATGTATTTTTCTTTCATGCATGTGATTCTAACTCATTTATAAGATTATTTATTTGTTGCTTTGTATGTCCCTCCTCCACAGTATAACCCCTGCTTTCACTATATTTGATATTATTATAACTTGTGGAGGAGATGGGGAAAAACAAGTCGTTTAAGGATACAGGTGGACCTGTTGCAACAATGAGAAGTACAAGCTATCATGTCCAAAACGAGCTTTACAACGTCGGTGTGAGAGGGGATGGGAGGAGAAGGATTGGGATGGGGGCGGAGGGGAGAGCCTGGGAAGGGATGAGAAGGGTAAACAAACGAGGAGGCTGCAATGCTTGGTAAGAAATGTACGCATTATCCTGCCCATGTAATTGTAACCACTCTTTACAGTATGTTCACAAATAAAATAAAATTAAATTAAAAAAATAACATCAGGAGTATATTATCCATACTCCAGAAGCTTAAACATAGATTTTCAAAAATGGTTATTCAAAGCAAATCTTTGCCTTATGGGGGTCTACTTTCAGGTTAATTATAATCTGTTTGCTGGACATTCACATGGCAGACTAATTATATTGGGCTTCTTTTCCAGGATCATTATTGCAGGGTCATCTCTGAAAGACTGCTTCTACTCTCATCATACAGGGGAATAGAATTTCAATACGTGTAATCAGAAGGAGTTACAATGTCCAATACATTTTGCAACATTTTCTTTAACTCAGTGTAGTGTATCATTTGGATATTATTTCATAGAACATAATAACTTAAGGACAAGATTATATCATGTAAATTATGTGAATGATTTTTCTTACAATGGGAATAATTTTAGTGTCGGCAAAATGAAGTATGATTGTTTAGTGGCTCTTGCATGACATCATAGGTAACCATGTTAACGTGGTACAGCCTTTCTAAGGCCCTTCTGATGTATTTGAACAAACACCAATGAGTTAATTGCTTTCAGAAATATTCATTTGTGCCAACAAATACAGATCTCCTTTCATTTTAATTACTGTCCGCTATTAGGACTCCCACAAACACCAAAATCAGAGTATGCTAATTTCTCTGATAAAATACATAATAAAAATGTTACAATGAATATAACATGAAGACTAATATTAATAGCATTATAATTACTAGTATTCACATTATATAATATATTGACATCCCTTGGTTACCTCAATTTTTAGAATATTTTTAACTAAATGTAAATTGTTTGCAAATAATTATTTGATGATGTATGGAAAATGAGAAAAAAATTTGCATACATATTTACTACAGATGCAACAAATTCACCTGGTTATTTCTGAACCTTCATTTGTTGGTTTCATTCATGCATGGGAAACATGCAGAGAAATGAAAATTGCAAACTTGCATTTACTAAAGGGTTAATTAGAAGTTTATGGTGGGCTAAATAGCACATTTAATAAATTAAATTGTTTTGTCACTTCCTTCCTCCCTCCCTTCCTTCATTTCTTTGTTCCTTAATTCCTTAATTCCTTCCTTTTTTTCCTTCCTTCCTTCTTTTCTTCTTTCCTTTTTCCCTCCTTCCCTCCATCCGTACCCCTATCTCTCTTTCTCTCTTCCTTCCATTTCTTTCCTTCTTTCTTTCAATCTTTTTCTTCCTTTCTTCCTTCCTTTCTTTTACCCAGACTATTTCTTATGGCTATAGAAAAAATACCAAAAGTTATACTCCAAGGTGTTATGAGTAATTATAAATATACTATATTAATATTAATTTTAATAACCTAAGTTATATCTTAAGAAAAATTGTAATAAAAACATCTTCACAAAATTTCAGGATATGTAACAAATATTACTTTACATGATACTGTCTATTTTTTCCAACTAAAATAAGAATTTATACATAATATTTTGTGTGTGTGTTCTTGTGATTTGAACTCCAGACCTATCCCTTGATTTTTTTTCCTAGCAAGGATATTGCTCTAACATTTGAGCCACAACTCCACTTGTGGCTTTGTGTGTGTTTGCGTGTATTTTGATGTGTGTGTGTGTGATTAATTGAGATGCGACTCACAAACTCTTGCCAAGTCTGGCTTTTTAAATTTATTTTTATTTTTTTATTGTGAAAATACCGTACAGAGGGGTTATAATTACATGAGCAAGGTAATGAGTACATTTCTTATCAAGCATTGTTGCCTCCTCCTTTGTTTCCCCTTCCCAGCCCTTCCCATCTACCCCCCCTCCGACCCTCACCCCACCAAAGTTGTAAAGTTCGTTTTTCAACATAACGACTTTTACACCTCATACTTGCAATGGGTCCACCTCTATCCTTATTTAAACCATTTGCTTTTTCCCTTCCCCTCCACAAATTATACCAACATCAAATACAATGAAAGCATTGAGGGAGGGACTTGTCTGAGACAAGCAGCAAAGGTCAGATAAGTTGATGCTAGTTGAAATGGACCCCAAAATAAGTATTCAAATGTTTGTTTCTTGTAATTGTTTCTAACATATTTATAAGATGATAACTTGGTTGTCAAGGCTGGCTTTGAACCCCAGCTTCCTGAGTAGTGAGGATTACAAGCTTGAGGTACCCATATTAAGCACTGATATAATATATGTAAGAATAAAATAAATTTCTTATTATTTGAATTCTAGAGACTCAATATAACAAATTAACATTTAGATATTTATTTAGTTAGTGAGTCTGAACCTGCAGTGAGAAAAAAAGTTTTCATTTTTATGTAAAAATATACACTCAAATGTTTAAATGACAGAATCTTTGCACAAATTGAAATTCTCTAATATTCAAAAGTGATGAAGGGATAATTAATCAAATTTCTCATCTAAGCTAAAAGCATTAGGCTCTGTCAGGGTTAATGAAGTAATGTTTCATTAAATTTAATATTATCTACTGTGGTCACATGATTTTCTCCTCTTTTAAACCTAAACTTTTTTGACATAAAATATAAATTCATACACTTTTGAGTATATAAAAATCTTAATTACTGGTTATTTATTTCTGAGGTTTGAGTACCGAGACATTTCAGAGAAACACGGAATTTCATGTATTTTATGTCAACAGTGATTTTTAGAAATTGAATCAATCTCCATATGAGATAAAGCAAGATATTCCATGACTTATGCAATTATTCCTATAGACTTGAATATAACTTATTTTTGAATGGTAGGAAATTCATATTATTCCTACTCTATAGAACAATTAAGAAATAAATGATTGTGATAGTATTTATTTTTCCTTCAACTACAAAGAAAGAATCTAACTATAGATGACAAAAACTTGAATAGAAATGTCATAAAATTATGAAAAGTTAAAGTCACTATGAGTTAGATGAAATAGTCATTTTTGAAGGTCACAAAGTGAAATCACTGAAGCTTCCTTATCTGTTAAATAAAATGTATTTGCACTCAAAATATTTCTCCAGCAATGGTATAACCAAACCACCTCCATCCCAAATAGCTTCTTTGATTAATTCAATTAAATATTTAGGAACAGAAGTTATCAAATTGTATAGAAATATCTACCCACCACTCTAGAAATTAAATCTGAAATCATAAAAGAATGAGATTAATAATTAGCCATAAAGTTGCCATAAAGAGGTGAATCCTTTCATGTAGGCATAGTTGTAGAGATTTGGTCACTGAGAACTTGTGATCAAAGTTGTTAAAATCAAAATCCTTTCCTCCTCTTCCTTCTTTTTCTTCTCTGTCTCCTTCTCCTTCTTCTTTTCTTTCTCCCTCTCTCTCTTCCCTCCTCCTCCTTCTCCCTGTCCCACTCCTATTCCTCTTCTTCTTTACTTCCTGGCTTCCATGAATACACATATTCCAACACATATTCTTGACATGGGGTACTGTGCCAACACCAACCCAGTCAATGAGGATAAGAAACATAATCTGAAATGTATAAAATCAGAAGTCAAGTTTAATCTTTCCCACTTTTAAGTTGATTTTATAAAGTATATTTTCATATTAATAGGAGACTATCATAGCATGCTCTCATTTATTATAGGGGATAAGATTTACTGGAAAAAAATCTAACCAACATCACCCTAATGAAATGATTGATTAAATTAATATTATATTAGGACAAATCTACTTTAAAATATCAGATATAGTTCAATACATGGCAAAAAATCACCTCTATGATTTCGTATACAAGACAGCAGAATACAAACTGTTCCTCAAGGAAATTGACCTATAATTGGCAGTATTGTCAATTTCATAAGTGATTTAAGAAGACTATAGAACAAATTTCAACTCAAACTGCATGATATAACATTTACTTTGTCCCGTGTATATTATCTTTGTCTGGTTTCCAAAATGAGTTGTATTTTATCATTTTTTAAATTAACTTTAAGCAGTTGTGTGGGACTTGCTGTTTGACAAAGCAGTATATTAACAGTGTATTGTGAGGTTTTTTTTTTCTTTTTCCTCTCCTGAGGTTTGAACTCTGGGTCTGGGGGCTGTCCCTGAGCTCCTTTGGATGAATGCTAGAACTCTATCACTTGAAGCACAGCAGCACTTTCTGATTTTTCTGAGATTTAATTGGAGATAAGAATAACACAGACTTTCTTGCCTGGGCTGCCTTCAAACCTCAATTTTCTGCCTCCTGATTACCTAGGATTACAGCCGTGAGCCGCTAGTGCCAGGCTTAATGAAATACACCTTATTTTGGTCTAGTCCTGGGGCTTGAATTCATGCCTTGGAAATGTTCTTGAGATTCTTTTCCTCATGCTAGTACTCTATCACTTGTGTCATAGTGCCAGTTCCTGCAGGGCTTCACACATGAAGGCAAGCATCTACCACTAAGCCACATTCCATGGCCAATACAATGCATCTTGATGATCATTATCCCTCATCCTTCTCAATCCTATCTCATAGCTCAATTTACATGAATTTGTAGAATATTCACTGGCTCTTAATGTCATGTATAGACACTCAGAGGATATATCACAGATCATATTTTCTTGATAGTCTTATTCATCAACATACTAAAGTTGTGCATTATAGAATTCTGTGATTTTAAATTTTGAATTATCACTCAGATTAACCCACTACTATTCTAACAATTTTCCTAAGGTTAATGCAAATGCAATCTGTAATTATTCGATAAAGTACAATGATTCTTAGAATGTTAAAGAGTTGGAGTAAGAACATCACCTTCAGTTCAGGAACATTTTATCATTACTACCCTCTCAAAATACTCAAATATTTATTAATAATCATTTCTTGTCATCATTTCCAACTACTCTCCCCTTGAGCAGGTATTATTTCATATTCTACCTCTACAGATGTGCCAATTTTAAAAACCTCATATAATTAGAAAATGTAGTCTATTTTATCCATTTCTCCCATGTAATATCACTATTTCCAAAGTAATTCCCTGTAAATTTTATTCACGGATAGAGCATATAGTTTTGTATTCATGTGTATATTGGAATAACATCCTCAATGGGCATTTCAATGTTTTATTATATGTTATTATGAAGGGTTTTGCTATGTATATTCTTGTACATGTGTCTCATTGGACATATGTTGAAATCTATTTTGTATATAAAATTATAATTCAAAATGCTGGATCATAGAGACAATTCTATGTGTAATGTTCTAAAGGTTTCCAGTATGTTTAAGAAACTGACTATATCATTTTAAGTGCCAAGTACCAATGTATAAGAATTGCAATTTCTACATAATGGTTGTGCAGGGCTATCTTATTCTTTCTATTTCCACTAATCTCTATATGTATGCATTGTCTAGGTATGTTATGATCTTTCCATATATTCCTTGATTGTTGTTATATTACTATAGAGATATGTATTTGGATTTTTGAATAACTTTTTCAGGGTGGTTAAAGTATTTCATTAATAATAGGCTCTTAATATATTTCTGATTCAAGTCTATTTAAATAAATATATATGTGTATACATTACATGTACATATGCATATATTCATACTTATATGTGTATATATTCAAATACCTATATATGTATACATATATAAGAATATACAGATGTGTACATACATGTATATATACATATACATATATTGTTATTTTCATTTGTCTGTAAGTTATCGTTTTACTTTATTTGCCAAACATGCCCTTTATTTATTTTACAGTATTTTATTTTATGTTTAAGATATTGTTAGGAGGAGCCAGGCGCTGGTGGCTCACACCTGTAATCCTAGGCACTTAGGAGGCTGAGATCTGAGGATTATGGTTCAAAGCCAGCCTGTGCAGGAAAAGTCCATGAGACTCTTATCTCCAATAAAGCAGCAGAAAGCTGGAGGTGGTACTATGGCTCAAGTGGTAGAGCTCTAGCCTTGAGTGGAAGAGCTGAGGGACAGGGCCCAGGCCCCGGGTTCAAGGCCCAGAACCACCACCACAATCAGCAACAAGAAAAAGAATACTGACTTAAAAAGCAATAGTATTAAGCAGTCTTAAAGATATGATCAAGTCTAACATTTTAAAATTATCTTAGATACCAGCAACCTTCGAGTCCAATGAGCTATGAGCCCTCAGAATGTTGACCGAATTTCTTAGTTTATTTACACAATCATTAAAAGTATGCATTTTCTCATCTATCTTTCATTTCACCACAGAATGTGTATTTATCCTTTATGTCATACTTGAATACCAAAGCCTTTGGAAGATAGTTATTAATTGGTGTATATTAATTATATGAAGATATCTTGTTGAAATATCTTACACTCTCACATATTGATGAAGGGCCTGATAAACCCATTTCTGGCATTCTCCATTCCCATTTCCCTTTATATTTCAACTGTTTTCTTAGAATTTCTTTGTGCTACCTTCACACATTGTCAAAATGTATTAAAGTGTTATTTACTCACCGTAATTGAAAATTATACAATGCTGAATATAAAAGCAAAAATCTAAATAAATGGAGATATATTTTTTTTTCTATTGGAGGATACAATTGAGAAAAAATATAAATTGTCTCTTCCCCTTTTTTTTGATCATTCATGGGGCTTGAAATCTGATCCTGGTGCTGTCCTTCTGCTCTTCATTTCAAAGTGAATGCTCTACTCAATGAGCAACTGTGCCACTTCTGGTTTTCTGGTGGTTAATTGGACATAAGAGTCTTACGGACATTCCCATTCCAGCTAGATTTCAACCACAATCCTCAGATCTCAGTCTATGCATCTATGTTTACAAGCATGATCCAACAGCACTCAGCTTCACAGTTGTATTTATGTTTATGACAATTTCTAAAAACACCTGACTAGCACTCTTTGAGTCATTGACAAAGAAAAATAAACTGGAATATATTTCTCTGTCCAATATTAGTGTAAAATTGTTATATTTGTAGAGGAAAGATTATACAGCTCAATGCGTCTTTAGGGCACCAGATTATATCCACATAAATATTATATAGTTATATTTAATAAGGGTAAAACCAAACATTTGTGGAATGACGTTCTGTTTAATAAGAGGTGATAGGTTAGGCAGTATTAGGGAAAATTAAAAAGTGAACATTGACTTAAACATAACAATTTATTCCAATGTTAATTTCAAGCAGGATAAAAACATGGCATATCAAACAAAAAGAGAGATGTAAATGTAAAGCAAAGGAAGATGTTTTGCCAATTTTGAGATAAAGCAGTCTTAAATTTGGCATTAAAACTACAGGTAAATTGTTAAAAAATTGCAACAAATCTCAGGGAACCTGAGTTCAAGCCCCAGGACCAAAGAAGTTTGAATCAATTTGATATAATGTAACTGTTATAAATTTTAACAAGAAAATCAATGAATATTACACATTCCCACAGAAATATAATTGGAAACAAAAGGCATAATTCTTTTCTTAAATCAAGTAATGGAACCATGAATTTCTTTCACTTAACAATTCATGTTTTATGTAACTTCAATGAGCAGACTTCCGGAACTAAAACTAAATATATTAATAGTATACCACAAGAAGCAAAGTGATTATAGTTAAGAATAGATATTTCATCCTAGCGAGAAGATAAGTTTTTGAGCATTCTCACTAAAAAGAAATGTTACATGCAGAAATTATTGGATATGATGTAGCTTTATCATTACACAACATATAAATGAATGGGATTATCAAGCAATATTTCATAGCTATGTAAAAAATAATTGTGTAGCTAGGAGCCAGTAGCTCATGCTTATAACCCTAGTTACTAAGAAGGCTGAGAGCTGAGACTCATGGTTCAAAGCCAGCCTAGGCAGGAAAGTCCATGAGACTCTTATTTCCAATGAGCGACCAGAAAACTGGCAGTGGCTCAATGGTAGAGCACTAGTCTTGAGCTGAAGAGCTGAGGGACAATGTCCAGGCCCAGATTTCAAGCCCCACGACCAACAAAAATTAAAAATAAACAGTTACAAATAAACAAATATTTTGACGTAAATGTTAAAATATATATTCTAACAATTTTTAAATCCTTACTAGCTATACTAGTTTATATAAATATAGAGAATTGTTTTCTGGATTAGTTGACTTTGAATCAATTTTGTAAATCACACATTTGTCACTCAACTCATATTTGTATATTTCTATACTTATATACTTTAAGTATAATTAAGTGATACGTAAAAGGCAATCCTGTTTTAGGAGTCTCCCTTGGCTTTCCATAATTAAGCCTCCTACCCTAAAATCAATATGCCCTCCAAAATAGTCAGACGTTTCAACTCATTGGAGCAGAAAAGTATAAGCCATAATCATTGTTGGAACAAGTAACATTTCACATGTATTTAACTTAGTTTAAGAACCAAAACATTCAAATCATCTTAACAATGCCAGTAATAGCAAAATGTCTTCTGAGCTTTTCAGTCTTTAAGGAGATGAAAATATTTAACATCCACCTAACATCCTATATCTTAGGAAGATATTTTTGGGTAACCCTCTGTTCCTGATTAGAAGACCGGAACAAAGGCAATAATGAAAATAATCAAGGAATATACTTGAAAACTATTAAAAAAGCAATCACGGACACTCTTACTTTCTTCAATATCAATGAGAATGTATGTTAAAGTATCACGTTTTCTTGCATTTAAAGAGCAATAATTAGACTTTAATTAGCAGTGAAGAAAGGAACAGAAAACTTTTTTTGAAGACAGCTTGACTTTGAACAATTCAACACAAGCATAATGGATTTATCTTGTTTTTCTATGCAGTTGCCAAAATAATAGAGAGCAACACCCAAAGGCAGGAAAACACCTAAGTCAAAGCAGTAAATTTTTGTCTATAAAATAATTTTGAGGGTCTGACTCTTTCAAAGTCAGGCTTGCAAAGAGGAAAGTGTATTTGCTTTGGTGTGAACAATAAAAAAATATAAAAATCCTCTATTATATTTATCATATTTTGATTAGGACTTCTCGTGTTGGAGAAGAGTAAAGTTATGAAAAATTTCAAGATTATTGGACTATTCCCCAATATCATTATTATTTATCAGCTATAGCTATAGAAGTAGCCTTGATTACTCTTAATATCATTCTTTTTTACTTTTAGAATCATTGTTTGTTTCTGGTTTATAAGCTGCAAACACTTGAGTATTAATAAAGGGTCATTTCTTAAGAGTGGAAAGATGCTTTGCAAACAAACCTAAAATATCAATGACTTAGAATAGTGGAAACTATTTTCTAGCTATATCACAATCTGTAGATGTAGATTTTGTTTCCCATTGTTCCAGGGGAACCATTTTTGTTATCTTCTTTTTGACCAGCTAGTGATCCTATACCATCTTATACCATCCTGGGATGGCTATACATTTACTGGATTCTCTAATTGCTGTTAGAAAGTTAGGAAGGAGAGAACAGTGAGTTTTTGTTTCTCTTTTACCTTATTTTTTATTACTTTAGAAACTGTAACTCAAAATGACAAAAATTATCTTTATAATATTAGGAGAAAGATTTCATTTCCATATTCTTACCCTAGCATTCTACATAATTTTGGTATTCAGTGATCCCCAAATGTGAAAATAAAGATAGGAAACCTCTTATTTAAATATTATTTAGAATTTCAAGTCTTCTTTAAGTAAAGCCCGTAAGTAGTATGCACATCCTACATGTGTACAAAGATAGTGGCAACATTTTCTTATTCTCAAAAACTAGGAAATGTGGTGTCCCTGTAGTTGCATCAGGAAAAGGCTGTAGTTGAATTAGTTTAATAATCTAAATTTGCTGTAAATTATTTCTAATCTTAGTTGGCTTGAATAGTCCGTATTTATCATCTTGCAGTTCTAAAGGACAGAAATATAAAAGAAGTCTCACTAGATTAAAATCGAGCCACCTACAGAGCTAAAATATTTTTCAAATGATTCTAGTGGAAAAAGCATTTACTTGCTGTTCTTCTTTCCAGAAATTCAGAATCTGGGTTGTTGGTGTTTTCTTTATTTTCTTTTTTTTTTAATTTAATTTTATTTTATTTGTGAA
Source organism: Dipodomys spectabilis (assembly GCF_019054845.1). NCBI lineage: Eukaryota > Metazoa > Chordata > Mammalia > Rodentia > Heteromyidae > Dipodomys > Dipodomys spectabilis. The sequence continues at coordinate 2,314,393 of NW_024870975.1, forward strand.
CATACTGTACAGAGGGGTTACAATTACATGGGCAGGATAATGCATACATTTCTTACCAAGCATTGCAGCCTCCCCCCAATCCCAATCCTTCCCCTCCCCCCCACACCCCACCCCGCACCGACGTTGTAAAGCTCGTTTTGTACATGACAACTTGTACTTCTCATTGTTGCAACAGGTCCACCTGTATCCTTAAATGACTTGTTTATCCCCGTCTTCTCCACAAGTTATACTGACATCAAATATAGTGAAAGCTTTATTTTCTAATGTAGCATCTTTACATGTCTCTGATGGTTTTAACCTCATCATGTCCTTTCGAACTACACCTGGAACTTTAAATTACCCATTTGAATATATTTCCCCCATCTGATAATTCTTCATATTTGTGTTCATTGGCTTATGAAAGGTGATTATTTTACAAACTTATATACATATAATGCAAATGTACATTTCAGGGATTAGTTATTTGGGTTAGACAGATATTATGGAAAGGTATTTTGCTATGGAAAATGAGTGTGTAGCATTCTTTCTACTATAAACTGTTATCCTTTCATTAATTTTGAACAACATACTTCTTCAATGAAATATAACTAAAAAAAATTAGTCCCAGAAAGCAATTAATCCTGATTAAAACATTGTCATGTACTAGAAATCCTAAATGCCAGAGAGCAGCTCCTGAAGTTGTTGTGGCACTATCACTTTTTGTATATTCTGCTTATAGTCTTCTCTTTTCAAGAGCATTTGATTGTTATTATTTTGGAGTTATGGTTAATATTTATTAGACTGCTATTTTTAAAGAATGCATTACCCAATACTGGTTCTCTTTTTTCTAACTTTTTTGGGTCTATTCTATTTCGGGAAGAAAAGCAGCTATTTGAATTACATTAACTGCTAATTGAAGTTGAATCAGAGTGGAGAGGAAAAGAAGAAAAAAGATACGTCTCTGTGGGTATGTCAAGGTAAAAGTGTATCTACAAGCTATTTATCTTAAAATCATCCATTTTTCATTATGTTTAGATTCTGATAAAATTTAGCCTCTCAACTCACACAATGTTAATGCAGTCTTATTTCATGCCTCTCAAAAGCAAACAAGAAATTACTATTTATTTTAAAATTATTTTTAATTTTTTTAATTATCTTTTTTTAAAAAAACTATATTTTTAAAAAGTTAGCCAAGACAGAAGAAAAGGCAGGATGATGGTGGAGGAGAAGCTGGAGGCTAAATAAGCTCTTACATAGAAAGCAGTTTTAGAGTTCCAGTGAACAGTCCTAAGCCAGCGAATTACACCAAGTGTGCCTTCACAGGACAGAGAGTTAGGCCAGAGAGAGAAAATACAGGCAAGGAGACAGCCCTGAGCACTTGCCAGCAGCCGCCATGGAGGGGGCAGCGGTGGCAGCAGTGACTGCAGCCACCATACCTGAATCACAGAGAGTCCGGGACAAAGGAGCCAGACGCAGTGGGCGAGCGGATTCAACTCAAGACGAGCAAGAACTGACAAGGAGCGGACATCTTCATCCTGCTTTTCACAGACCAGAGATGACCCAGGAACCAACACTCGGTGTGAGTAGAAGCCTGATATCCTCATTCCTTCTCAGGGAGCAGAGGAGGGAAGGTCAGCCCTTCCCCACCCAGTACCGGAAATCTACCTCTTGGATACCGACAAAGCTCGGCAGAGCTGCTAGCTCCAACTCAGGCCCTGGAATAAATCTAGAGTCATCTAGCAGGTCACAAGAGCCTAACCTGACCTTCCAGACTCAGCTCCACCCAGGGAAAAGTCACCCAGCTGGGGCGCCAGCCCAAGGAGTGACTTTCTTCACCAGGTAATCAGAGCCAGAGGCTGCCTCTCCTTTTAGCAGCCTCGACTATAAAATGAAATTCAGTAAACAGAAACCCTGAGAGTGGCTCCAGACTGGGCTCTGTGAGTTTCTCACAAACAAACCCCTGGAAAAGCTACTGTTTGCTGAAAGGCCTCAACTCTATCCAGAAACTAGCCTCATCACAGCATCTCCAAACTCGAGGAAAAAGCCATCCCCTCCCATTGAACTAACCTGGGAGGAGGATTGTAGAGCATTTTTCTGCTTGTTCAAAGAAACTGACTTAAGTAACCAACCAAGCCACAGGAACACAAGCAGAATAGAGACTCCAACTAGAGGCTGCTTACAGACACAAGGGAGACACAGGATTTTTCCCTCCCCTACACAAAAAATCAAAGAACTTTTTTTTTGTTGTACATTTTATAAAAAAAATTTTTTTTCTAAAATTTTTTAATCTTTAACTTTCACCTTTTTTGAAAAAAATTGTTTTAGAGTAATTTTTTTTCCTCAGAATTTATTTTAGGGGTATAAGTGAGTGTGCGTTTTTTTCTCCTTTTTTTTGTTTTATGTTTTGTTTTGTTTTGTTTTTTGTTTAGCTCTACTGAACTTCTGATCTTTTTTCTTTCTTTCTGAGCTTTTCACCTATTCTTCTCTTTCCTTCTTTATGTGACTTAATTGCTGTTCTGCACATCCTCAGATAAACCTGTAGTTGATTATTAGACCTTATCTCCCATTGTGTACACACTTAATCCACAAATTTATTTCTTAATTCAAAACCTCTTAGACTTAAATTCCTTAATAGCAGTACTAACTCTTTATACTTATATAATATTTTAAGTATTTTTATTGTTAAGTTTTTCACATCTCCTTTATATACATCCCCTTCTCTCATTTTATTCATGCTCTTCTCTGAATAGTTTGTTTTCGCTTCTGTATAAAATTTTTAATTTTTACCTTTCTATTTGTTCTGGACTCTTTTTGTTCCCTTTCTCTTTCTGCTTTTTTTCTCTCTCTCTACTTTAATCCTGTCAAATCTATTTCCTGCTTTGAGATTAGGACTTATTAAACACTCCCTGTGTCTTCCCACAAGACGCTATTCCTATTTTTTGCCCACATCTCTTCCTAAACCTAATAATTTCTGGTTTACCAAAGTCTTCTTTGTGTTTCGTAGCCCATTAATATACAGTTGTTTGATGTTGAATAGATATATCTGTTGTAATAGATTGTATGTGCAGACTATTGACTGGGCAAATACTGACTCTGATTGATGCTTGTCTTAAGATAGTGTTCTAGCACAAAATTGGTGTTAATTTCATCCTAAATGAGCAGAGTAAGTCGGAAAAACACAAGAAACATGGCAAGTCCGGATATCTCAACTCCCACTCTTGATAACCAGGGGACAGAACAGATAATGAATAATCCAGAGGAGAGTTCCCAAAGAGCTCTACAAACACTGCTGGCAAACATTATAAATGAAAAGATTGAAAACATACAAAGGAATCTCTATGAGCATGATAGGGAGAGAGAGGAGGCAATCCAAACGTTTATACAGGCATATCATAAGCATGAGGAAGCTACTCAAAAACTGATATAGGATTTGCATAAGCAGCTTGAGAATACTCAAAGAGAAAGCAGGAATGGCGTGAGCAGGCTGAGAACACTCAAAGGGAACTACAGGAATGGCATGAACGTGAGGAATCTAAGCAAAGAGTAATACAGGAATTGAGAGAGCAGGATGAGAATACACAAAGATCACTAAAGGCATTCATGGAATCCATTAACAAAGAGCTGAAAGAAGTCAGGGAGACCACCAAGGGAATGCTGAATGGAAACCAACAGAAGGAATGGGAGTCCAAGGAAACCATAACCAATCAACTAAGTGATTTGAGAATAAACACTGACCACCAAATTAAGGAAGTAAAGAAGTTCATACAAGATCTAAAACAAAGCTTCAACAAAGAATTTGAAGCCATCAAAGCTGACCAACCAGAAGGAAAAGAAATGAAAAACAAAGTAGAAAGTCTCCACAGCAGTTTAGACCATGCAGAAGATCGAATCTCGGGGACTGAAGAAAGCCTAGACATAGAGAAAGAACATACAACCATCCAAGACAAATCCAAGAAATGTGAGAGATCTATCCAACACTTGGAAGACACCACCAGAAGGCCTAATCTAAGGATAATGGATGTATAGGAGCACCTAGAAACAGAAGTTAATGGTCTAGAAAAATTTTTTTATCAGGATCCTAGCAGAGAACTTCCCAAACATGCAAAAAGATAAGCCTAATTAAGTACAAGAAGCTTTTAGAACTCCAAATAGAAGAGACCAGAATAGGAAATCCAACTGTCACATTATAATCCACATAGGATCAATTCAGAGCAAAGAAAAGATCCTTAAAACTGCCAAGGAGAAGTGATTAATCACCTATAAAGGGAAACCAATTAGAATCACCTCAGATTTCTCAGCAGAGACAATCAAAGCAAGAAGAGCCTGGAATGATGTATGCCATGCCCTAAAAACAAACAACTATCAACCAAGAATACTGTACCCAGCTAAACTCTCCTTCATAACTGAAGGCCAAATAAAAACCTTCCATAGCAAAGAAAAAATGAAACAAACCAGCCCTACGAAAGATTCTTAAAGATGTCCTACACAAAGAAAACCAACAAGACCACAATAAAGGCCAAGAAACTGCACTCAAACTGAGAATCCAAGAATCATAGGAAGAACCCAGTTTTCTCATTCCCCAAGAAGATGGATAACATGGCAGGAACTTCCAAATACCTCTCAGTCCTATCTCTTAACATTAACGCACATAACTTTCCAATTAAGCGACATTGACTTTCTAGTTGGATTAAAAAATGAGATCCTTCTATCTGCTGCCTTCAGGAGTCACATCTTGCCCCTAAAAACAAACACATTTTTTAATGATAAAGGCTGGAACAAAATCTACCAAGCAAACGGCCCCCATAAACAGGCAGGAGATGCAATCCTAATATCAGATAAAATAGACTTCAAATTAAAATTTGTGAGAAGAAATAAAGAAGGTCGCTACACACTAATTAAGGGATCTCTCTTTCAGGAGGATATTACAATTCTAAATATCTATTCACAAAACAACGGAGCACCCAAATTTATCCAAGAAACACTACTTTCTCTCAAATCCCACATAGATCCAAAGACATTAATTGTTGGATATTTTAACACATCACTCTCCCCACTAGCTAGATCAACTTGGCAAAAACTGAACAGAGAAACCGCAGATCTAAACAACTGCATAGATCAACTAGATTTAACAGACATCTACCGAATATTTCACCCAGCAGCATCAGAATACACGTTCTCAACACCACATGGAACATTTTCTAAAATAGACCACATTTTAGGTCACAAAAAAACTTCTCCAAATTCAGAAACATTGAAGTTATATCTTGCATTCTCTCAGACCACAAGGGATTAAAATTAGAACTCAACACCAAAAGCCACCAAAGTCCGGTAACACATGGAGGCTGAACAACACACTGCTGAATCTCAAGTGGGTCAAAGAAGAGATTAGAAAGGAAATTCAAATGTGCATGATATTCAACAAAAAAGAGCACAAAAATTACCAGCTCTTCTGGGATACAGGACAGGCAGTACTCAGGCAAGTTTATAGCTCTGAGTTCCTACATCAACAAATTGGAGAGATCTGAAACCAACAATTTAATGACACATCTGAAACTCCTTGAAAAAGAGCAGCAAGATAAACCCAAATCCAGTAGATGGAAAGAAATAATAAAAATTAAATCAGAATTAAATGAATTAGAATCCAAAAAAAAATATAGAAAAATCAACAAAACAAAGAGTTGGTTCTTCGAAAAAATTAACAAAATTGACAGACCCTTAGCAAATCTTATCAGAAAAAGAAGAGAACACACCCAAATAAATAAACTGAGAGACGAGAATGGAAACATCACCATGGAAACAACCAATATTCAAAACATTTTAAGGGAATACTTCTCAAAACTTTATGCAAATAAGTTTGAGAACTTGGCAGAAATGGACCTTTTCCTAGCAAATACTGACATACAATATTAAATCAAGATGAGTTGCGGGCTGGGAAGGTGGCTCAGTGGTAGAGCGCTTGCCTTGCATGCCTGAGACCCTGGGTTCGATTCCTCAGCACAACATAAGCAAAAAGAAAAAAGCCGGAAGTGGCGCTGTGGCTCAAGTGGTAGTGCGCTAGCCTTGAGCTGAAGAGCTGAGGGACAGTGTCCAGGCCCAGAGTTCAGGCCCCACGACCGGACAAAAAAAAAAATCAAGATGAGTTAAACCATCTTAACAGGCCCATATCAAGCATTGAAATAGAAACAGCAATAAGAGACCTCCCAGCTAAGAAAAGTCCAGGACCAGATGGTTTTACAGTGGAATTCTACAAGGCCTTCAAAGCTGAGGTCACACCAATACTGCTCCAACACTTCAATGAAATTGAAATTGAAAGTTCACTACTGAACACATTCTATGAAGCCATCATAACCCTCATCCCAAAACCAGGCAGGGACTCAACCAAGAAAGAGTACTATAGACCCATTTCTTTGATGAACATTGATGCAAAACTTCTCAACAAAATTTTGGCCAATCAACTTCAACAATTCATCCAAAAATCATACACTATGACCAAACAGGATTAATTTCAGGGATGCAAAGCTAGTTCAATATATGCAAATCATTAATATTATTCATCACATCAACAGGAGCAAGGATAAGAACCACATGGTTATCTCAATTGATGCAGAAAAAGCATTCAGCAAGATCCACCACCCCTTTTTGATGAAGGTTTTGGAAAAGTTAGGAATCCATGGAACATTCCTCAATACAATAAAGGCTGTATATGACAAACCTACAGCCAGCATTATACTTAATGGAGAAAAACTAAAACCTTTTCCTCTTAACTCAGGAACAAGACAAGGATGTCCATTCTGTCCACTTCTCTTCAACCTAGTATTAGAATGTCTAGCTACAGCAATAAGACAAGAGGAAGACATAAAGGGGATCCAAATAGGGAAAGAAGAAATAAAACTCTCCCTCTTTGCAGATGACAAGATCTTGTACTTAAAGAATCCCATAGACTCCACTCCCAAATTACACAAGCTTATTCAAAACTTTGGCAAAGTAGCAGGGTATAAAATTAACCCTCAAAATCAATGCCATTTCTGTATGCCAACAATGAGAAAAGTGGGGCTGAAATTACGAAAGCAACTCCATTTGTAATAGCCCCACAAAAAATAAAAAACCTACGAATTATCTTAACCAAAAAAGTGAAGGATCTCTATGATGAAAACTTTAAAAACTTGAAAAAGGAAATCAAAACAGAACTTAGAAAATGGCAAAACCTCCCATTCTCCTGGATTGGAAAGATCAACATCGGGAAAACGGCTGTACTTCCCAAGGCTATCTACAAATGTAATGCCATTCCTATCAAAATTCCAACCTCATTCTTCAAGGAAATAGAAGAGGCAATCCAAAAATTCATATGGAACAATAAAAGACCCCGAATAGCGAAAATGCTCCTCAACGGAAAGAACACTGCTGGAGGAATATCAATACCAAATTTCAAACTCTACTATAAAGCCATAGTAATCAAAGCGGCTTGATACTGGCATAAGAACACACCTCAGGACAAATGGAATAGAACTGAAAACCCAGAAATGAACTTACAGACTTACAGTCATGGAATCTTTGATAAGGGAGCTAAAATGATACAATGGGATAAAGACAGCATCTTCAGTAAATAGTTCTTGCAATATTGGTTAACTACTTGTAGAAAACTAAAACTAGGTCCTTATATATCACCCTGCACCAGAATCAACTCCATATGGATCAAAGACCTCGAAGTCAAAGCAAACACTCTGGAAACATTACAGGATGGAATAGGAGAAACCCTAGGTCTCCTTGGCGCAGGCCGAAATTTTCTTAATAGAGACCAGGAACCACAACAAATCAAAGAAAGGTTGCACAAATGGGATGCCATGAAGTTGCAGAGCTTCTGCATGGCAAAGGATATAGCCAGCAAGATCAATAGAAAGCCCGCGGATTGGGAGAATATCTTCACTAGCCATATAACGGAGAACGGTCTCATATCTAAAATATATTGGAATTCAAATAATTAAATCCCCCAACAACAAATCCTCAAGGAAGCAACTGCCCAATAAATAAGTGGACTAAAGACTTAAAGAGAAACTTCTCTGAAGAAGAAAGAAGGATGGCCAATAGACACATGAAGAAATGCTCAACCTCCGTAGCCATAAAAGAAATGCAAATCAAAACAACATTGAGATACCACCTCACTCCAGTTAGAATGGCAAAAATCAAGAACTGTAACAAGTTTTCATGTCAAAAACGAACTTTACAACTTTGGTGGGGGGGGTGGAGTTTTTTTGGGGGGTGAGGGGAGGCTGGGAAGGGATGGGAAGGGGAAACAAAGGAGAAGGCAACAATGCTTGATAAGAAATGTACTCATTATCTTGCCCATGTAATTGTAACCCCTCTGTACAGTATTTTCAAAATAAAAAAATAAATACAAATTAAAAAAAGGTAGCCAAGACAAATGGTTCACTAGCTATTTATAGTCATGTTCAGAGTCTATGGTGAAATCCAGAAAGGGAAAAAATTCAGGTTTTTATTCTTCCTTGAGCCACTCTGATTTACTTCAGCTATTTCTGAAAGAATAAAATTCTGGCTTTGAAGCCTTTTGCTTCCTATCCACAATGTGTCTTTCTTCCTTTATTAATAGGAGAATTTGGAGAAAAGATGAGAATCCACACTAGAAAAAGGAGAAGAGGAAAAGAGAAGGAGAAATCTAGATATTTTTTCTTCCTCACCTCAATCACAAGGTCTGGATAATGGTTGTGGATATTAAATACAGTGCTCTAGAGTGATTAATCACTTCTATAGAAATAGATAATCCCACAAGTGATCACTTGTAGAATGCTTATTTATAAAAAATTGCAATATCGCTCTCTGCTCTTTTCTAGCTCTCTCTGCTCTCTGCTCTCTCTCTGTTCTTTTCTAGCTCTTCTCTCTCTCTTTCCCAGCTATCTCTCTTTCCCAGCTCTCCCAGCTCTCTTTCCCAGGCCTTTCCCCACCTCATGGAGGACCAAGATGGCCTGGTGCCAACCGGAATGCTCCACATAGTACCTGCGTTACCTAGGCAACTGGGACACCTGGAAGAGGTCACATCTGAGTTTGATGTGGCCATACCTTTCTCCACCCGTAAGGCCTAGTCCAGGTCCAGACGCTCTCTCTCTGCTGTTTTCTAGTTCTCTCTGCTCTCTGCTCTCTCTCTGCTCTTTTCTAGCTCTCTCTGCTCTCTGCTCACTCTGCTCTTTTCTAGCTCTCTCTGCTCTCTGCTCTTTTCTTGCTCTTTCCTCTCTTTTTTCTAGCTCCCTTCTCTTTCCTAGCTCTCTCTCTTTCCCACCTTTCCCAGACGCGCTCTCTTTCTGCTCTTTTCTCACTCTTTCCTCTTTCTTTCGTCTCTTTTCCAGCTCTCGCTCTTTCCCAGGCCTTTCCCAGCCATGTGGAGTGCCAACCTTGCCTGGTCTCAGCAGGTCTACTGAATACACCTACCCTTTACCTGAAAAAAATTTTTAATATGTTCCAACAGGAAATGTTATCAATTTGTTTAGTTCTTGTTTAAGATTTGTTAAATTCTGGTGTGCTATAGTCAGCTATCATAAAGATATAAAAGAATGGTAAGAAACTAGCATCTTAATATCATATTCTAATATTAGCTTAGTTCTGCCTTTGTTATATGTATGAGACTGTATTTGAGTTTTGCCTCAATTTCACATGCTATACTCTTCCAACATATAAGTTGAAAGAAGACTCCCTCTGGAAATATGCTATTTTTATAGCTAAGGAGAAAAAGACACAGATAATGAGATAGAAATCTTCCCCTAGAAATAGCCTTTCACCACTTTTGGTTCACTTTTATGAGCTGAAGTAAGTCACATGACCCATCTTGACACTGAAGAGTAGAGGTAAATCTCACATACAGGAAGCTGATTCAGGACATAGAGTAATATGCCAAGATATGCAACACTTGAGATAAAGAGGAAAAAAAATAGAACCATAATACAATCAATCATATTTGCAATCACATGTCTCTGCAGGTAGTTTGCTATTACGTTCCTTATTTTCTAAAATGACTGAGATCTTCAAATCATGTCTTTTATGTTTGGATGTTACAGAAATTAGAGAATATTTTGAAACTGAGACAGCATAAAATCTCAAAGAAAGTTGGAGTAATCATTTCAATACTACCTTTTGTTCTCCAAGAAAAGAAACCATTTTACACACAATAATTTAATATTATTTCTTACCTAGTATCTTATTTTTCCAGAAATGGATTTTGTTAATATATGTGACTATCCACCAGAATAAATGTCTTCATTTATCTGCATCTTGTGCAAACAGCAAGTCAATTAGATGTAAGTGGGAGTTCATCAGTAGCACTTTTTAAAAATGCAAAAAATGTGGACAGGGAGCCAATATACATATTTTTCCACCATCACCTATTACATCCTCCTTCTTCATTTCTAGAAAACACACCCAATCAATAAAATGGTGTAGATATTTGTTTTTTGACCTGGAAAGTGGAAGCAGAATATTATGGATGTCGGGATGTCAGTTAATAGTGTTTTACATAATAATGTCACATACAACAGCCCTAAGAGTCCTGCAGTTCTTAACACTACTTCCTTAGTGATGTGATAGGAATATCAGCCTTACTGGACTTAGTATTATTTTCCACTTCCTTTTCTACCACCTGGCCTAAATTGTAATACATATTAACGGAATGAAAAAGTAATATCATCTTAAGAAATTCCCATTGCAAAAAGACATTATGTCGAATAAAGAACTTTACAACTTTGGCGGTGGGTGGGGAACGGTGGGCAAGGATGGTAAGGGGAAACAAAGGAGGAGGCAAAAATGCTTGATAAGAAATGTACTCATTACCTCACTCATGTAATTATAACCCCTCTGTACTCAATTTTCACAAAAAAATTTATTAATATAAAAAAAGAAAGTCATTTAGGGCTCTGGGAATGTGGTTTCATGGAACACTTATTGCTTAGCATGCATGAAACCCTGGGTTCTATTACTCAGTACCACATAAACAGAAAAAGAAACAATGGAAGTGGTGTTTTGCCTCAAGTGGTATAGTGCTACCCTCAATCAAAAAAAAAAAAAAAAGAAGCATAGGAACAGTTTCCTGGCCCCGAGTTCAAGCCACAGGACTGGCAAAAGAGTCGTTTAGCCAGGAAATGCAAAATAAAGAACCCATACTTGGAATATATAATTTCTCCTTCCAACTGATACCTATCAATAGTCCTTAATTCATGTACTTTATCTATATTAGAATACTGTGTTGAAAAAAAAGAACGTTTTGTTAATAGGTCATGACAATTAATACCAAGAATGTGCTTAGATATCAGTGACGATTAATCCCGGAAATTCAAAGATTCCAGGCTCTTGAGTGGCCACTGCTAATCACAATCAGAAGGGTAGTATAAGTGAGATTTGGAAATCTTTTTGGTAAGTTATGGCACCAAAAAGGCAGAGGTTAATTAATAGTTTTGACAGAAGGAATAACTCCAGATGGAATGAATAAATGATAATAATAACTAAATTATATACTGTTCTAGAGAACCATTTTTGATTATCAATAACCATATACCTTAGGCTAGTACATAATCTCAGTGTGATAAGTTGTATATACTTCTATGTTGCTCTTTCATACCTGATCTCCTTTGCTTTCTACAAATCTGTTTTTCTCTATTTCTCTATGAACAATTTCTGATACTAAGTCCACATACGCAGACAACAGAGGATGCTAATGTAAGAGTCCCATAGCTCATGAGTCATTAATGTAAGAACATGGAAAAGGAGGACATATTTATTGCTACCTCCATTTTATTGAAAAGCTGAAATGTCACATCATTTGATTCAAATTTCCATTCTTTGTCAACATAGTGTCATTAAGTGCACATAAATGCAAATATGAGCTGGGTGCTGGTGATTCACATTTGTAATACTAGCTACTCAGGAGGTTGAAACCAGAGGATGGTGGTTCAAAGCTAGCCTGGTCAGGAAAATCCATGAGAATCTTATCTTCAATTACCACCAGAAATCCAGAAATGGTGCTGTAACTAAAGTGGTAGATCACCTAACTTGAGCTGAAATGCTGAGGGACAGCGCCCAGGATCAGAATTCTAGCCCCATGACCAACAGAAAAAGTTCCTCAAAAGGAGCGACGAAGTCAATACTAATCTTCCCAAGCAGAGAATGTAATTCCAAAATAATTCAGTGCACCTACTTTTGCTGAGTTAAGTTATGGTTTCTTTGCTGAACATATTCTCTTCTTTTAAAAAATTGTCGAATACTAGCTTTATAATAAACTTCATCTAACATGTCTTGGTTCAAAAGAAAAATCCATACAGTTGATGTCACTTGGATTTATTACAATCTCAAAACCAACAAGCAGAAGAGTCTGTCAAACTCTTATCTGTAATTAAACACCAAAAAAGCCAGAAGTGGAGTTTTGGCTCAAGCAGTAGAGTACTACCTATGGTGGCAGGAGGGCAAGAAAGACAACTGTTTAGGGGCAGGGTCCAGACTCTGAGTTCAAGCCCCAGAACCAGCACAAACTAAACAAACAAGCAAGCCAAAAAAAACCCATATATTTCTTTTGGACCATCCTTAAAGCACTGGTTTGAAAAGAGCTTTCTTTTACTGATCATACTCACTGGATCCTGCTTTTTGGAATCCTTATTGCTATGGTGAACTCAGGAACAGATTAAAGTAACGGATAACGGACTCCTGCAACAAGACAATCATGTCAGGAGTGAAATATCTAGGCATAAGGTACCTTTAAACCTACATGTCTTTGTTTCTTTGCAGTAGAACACTTTTAAAACAACGTTATTTCCTTTTTATCTATGTTGGACTTCAAATGGCATATTGTTTCCTTTTGTAATACTCTCAACTAGAAATTTACAGACAAGTTTTACGTGAGTAAAGAACACACTCGAAAAATCAGGGACAGAGTTTCCTTCAAGCTTTGAATTCTTTACTTGTACAGTAAAACGAGCACACAAATTAAGTTGAACTTGTCATTTCTCTATGTTCAATTCCTCTCTTGGAATCAGTTTCCACTTCCAGTAACAGTTCCTTCCAGTTATTTCAAGTGACAATCTATGATGCTGCTCCAGGTAAAATGAACGTTTTGTGGCTTCATTGAAATAGCACAAGTACATCTTTGTACATGAGGCAACATGTGTTTCAGAAACAACTTAGTCATGAGAAAATACGGAATTTAAATTGCTTATAAAACATTATACATATACATATGGTCATATAAAATGATGTTAAGTGAAATGGTAGGACATAACTTAATTTTTCTTTATTGCTACCTAACAGGTACTATGTGATTTTTTTGTTTCTCTTCTATTTTCTACCTCCACGGTATAACCCCTGTTTTTACTGTGTTTGATGTCGGTGATATGCATCTTGCATATACCTTTTTCTAATGTGGGGAGGGGAAGGGAAATAACAAAATGCTGAAACAAAGATATAGTATGACCCATTGTAACAATGAGTTCTACAAGACACTATGTAGAAAATGAACTTTACAACTTGGAGAGGGGAGGGGGATTTAGGGTGGCGAGGAGGAAAGGGAAGGCAGGGGAAAAACAAAAGAAGAGGTAACAATCATTGATAGATTATGTACTAATTAACTTACGTATATAACTCTATCCCCTCTGTACAACATTTTTACAATAAAAAACATGAAAAAACCATTATCCTGGAGTACATTAAGTTCAAATTTCCTAAGTGCTCTATAAATTATGACCAATTTTAAGCGAGAAGAAGGTTCTCAGAAATATGTGTGTGTATGTGTGTTGTGCATTATTTCACAAGGGTACATAAGTTAACAGTAGGAGAAACAATATGAATAATAGGAGAAAAAGAAGTTCTGCGTTTACGTATTGTTGTTCAATACAATATAGAAGACTCTGCGGATAAGACAAATTTGAATAAAGCCTAGGCAAGTATGTTGATCTACAAGAGTGATATAGTGAAAACATTACTACTAAGTGGAACATGAAGGATGAGGCCACTCTGTTTCTTCTTCTAGCTCTAAATCATGGCAACTAATCATGCAAATTTGTAAAAACTAGAATGGAAGAGTAATTCTAGTTTCAAAGCAAGTCAGATATAAGAGCATGGACTTAACTGGAAAAAAAAATCCATGTTGAGAGAGCAGGAATTATACTAGCAATGAACTGGTGGCTAAGTTCACATATCTTTTTATTTCCTTCCTTTTCTTTTTCTTTGGTATTTGTGGGGCTTGAAGTCTTGGCCCACTCTTCTTCTACTGTTCAGCTTAAGGCTAGTACTCTACCACTTTATCCACAGTGCCACTTCCAGTTTTCTGGTTGTTAATTGGAGATAAGTGTTTCAGAAACTTTCCTACTTGTGCAGGATTTGAACTGCAATCCTCAGATCTCAGCCTCCTGAGTAGCTAGGATTATAGGCGTGAGCCACTTTCATCCGGCTTAAGATCACAAATCTAACAGTGTACACTAAATATATGTAATGTGTATGTTCATCTATCTTTATATGAATTCTTAAGTTAAAAATATGGGATACAGGTTAGACTTTACACTCACAAAACTGTTTCAAGTTTAAAAATTGATACTCCTGGAAAGATAAAACCTAAGAATGTAAAGGATTCTGGGAAGTTCAGTTTGCATTCAGCCTGTGGGAAAAAAGTATTTGCGACAATACCTATAATTAACCAGCCTAAACCTGCATTGTAAGAATGGCTGAAGTGATGGAATACTAGGTATGAGCAAGACTGTTGAAAAAGAGATTGAGGTTTTGGCATACATACACGCAAGCATGCACATACACAGAGGCACTTATATGTGTAAACACACATATGAAACAACTCTCAAAATGTGTAGAAAAATTTGGAAAATAATAGAAAATATGTCCTGAGTAAGACTACAACAAGTGATAATTTTTAATATTAGAAAGTCGTCAAGTGAACTTTCCCAAAAAATCTTTGAGAATATTACAAAGACAGGGACCAGAGATATTAAGAAAGTCAAGTAGTCATTATTAAAGGGATAAAATCCATGGAGGAATGAATCAGAGAACCCTGAAGGTGCATCTTAAAATGCTCATATCCTGTGTCAAATGTTAGAACGTCTTTGAAAATTGTACATAAACAGTGAGAGCAGTCAGTCTAGTGAATAAGATCATCGGAGAAGTTCAGAATTGCTAGCCTGTTTCTAGATTAAATAAACCAACAAACTATGGCAGGGCAATGTGATACAAGCCTGGAATTCTAGCACTCAGACTAAGATAGGAGATTAGAGAGTGGAATTACATAGCGATACCTTCCCTGGACCAGGTAGTATAATTTTGTCTCAATAAAACAAGCCAAACAACAAGAAAGGAATACACAGTTGGAAGTTTGGGCTAATTTTTTCACTATGTTTTGATAAGTCAAGTTTCCTATTGAAATGCAACTCATATATAATCCTCACTTGTGTTTTACATGCTCTCTTCATTACAGAACATTGCTAGATGTAAAATAGCTCATGATTCCCAATCAAAAATTTGAAAAAGTAAGCATCATTCTGTTGGTTTCCAAAGAAATGATGAAGGATTACAAAAGCTTAAGCCTAGAGAAATAGCAAAGTTCATCTAATGTTGGACTTTGAAGACCTGCCAAAATTAGAATTTAGATTTGAAATAAATGTTTTTTGTTTGTAATTTCATATTCTCTAGGATAATACAAAATTGTTTTCAAGTAGAAGATTTAATTTAGAAATTCACAAATGATTCTGGCATTCTATTTGCTTAGAATATTCTTTCAAGTGAGGTATAATTAAAAATTAGTTAATAGATAATTGCAACAGTTCATGTATAACATGATAATCTGAGTAATCTAGACAAAGTTGCCAACAAATGGATGCTATTAATTTATAAATTTAGAAAAAGAGAAATTTTTTCAGGATTTGGTGTAATATGGTATGAAGAGAGTAATTGTATTACATCTTTTTTCTTCTACCTATACATAACACAGGAAGAAATTTCCTTACGTACCTCTTAATTACTCATACAATGAGGGAAAAAAGTTAGGTTTAATGTTTGTTTTTATTTTGTTTTTGTTGTTTAGTTTATGCTAGGGCTTGACCTCTGGGTCTGGGCACTGTCCCTGAGCCTGTTTTTGCTCAAGGCTACTGCTCTACCACTTGAACCTCAGTGCCACTTGTGTCTGGCTATACCTTATGAGTTTATTGGAAATAAGAATCTAAGGAACCTTGCTACCTGGGTGGATTTGAACCATAATCTTCAGATCTTAATATTCAAATATTCAGATCTCCTGAACATCTATGATAGATAACAACAATGTATAATAAAATTAATATAAAATAATAATATAAATACTATTTGCAAGTGTTCTGATCTCAAGAATACCACTGGAAGGAAAATGATGAGAAAAGTTTAGTGTAGTGTTCTTTGTACAATTGGGATGGCATCACAGCAGAAGTGCAGTATTTTTTTTCAAAATAGTGATAAACTAGTCATGATGTGAATTCAGGCAATTTTAAGGTGCACCTTATAAGTTGCAAACTGTTGGGCTAGGATGACTTTACAGCATAAAAACTTGGGATTGATTGTCATAGAAATAATAGCTTACTCTGATTAACAAATGTTTACTTTTCAGGAATTTAATTATTGTAGGTAGGTCATGTGGCTATATTTTCTATTGACTTTTAAATATGTAACATCACATTGGAAATGTCATCTATTGCCGAAATAATTAAAATGCAAACAGATACTGTTTTAAATGTCTCTGGTATGGCATGAGCAGAATTTGAAAATGATTAGTTAGTAGTCATCTGAATTTTGAAGAATACATATATACTGTAGTCTTAACAATTATTCAAATTTAAAAGTTAGGAGTTTCGTAGAAGTGAACTGTTTTCTGTTTTAGTATCAGATAATGGTTTTTTTCAACATAAAGGCAAATATATTGTGAAGATATTATATAGTTTGATTACATTCAAGTTGATGACCCTCTGATAAAGAAAGGGGGAATAGAATGGTATTTACTATACCAATACAGTGAAATTATATTTTATGTAAGTTATTTTTTAATTTAATTTTATTGTCAAGGTGATATATAGAAGGGGTTGCCGTAATTGTAGGATGGTGAATACATAACATGTCGAACTTTTTACCCACTACCTCACTTTTCTCACAGTTTTCTTCACCCCAATACTCTTCACAAGTTGTAATGTAAATTTCCATTATGTTGTCTTGTGAGCATTGCTATTACATTGGTTTGTACTTTGTCCTTTGTCACGCCATTTTGTTATTCGTTTTCCCTTCCCTAATTAAGATAAATGTATGTACAATAACATATGATGCTGAAATCAAATACAGCAGGGGACAAACCATAGGGGAAAACACAAAAGAAAAAAGAATCACAGAGTACATGAAAAACAACAACCACAAAGAAAACCTTTGTTTCCATATGTAGGAGTTCATTTTGTTCAGCATCATCTTATACAGAGCTACTGAGCCATTCTGCTCATCTGCTAAGACTATCGTAGATATTTCCTACTTGTTACAAATTAGCGAAACCATGGAATCTCTTTCTTTGTGTCTTGTTTATTTTACTTAGTAGGATTTTTCCATTTCCATATGAATTGGAAGCATAGAATTCCACAGTGGATATATTTATCACATTTTGTCAATTCGTTCATCTACTGAGAGGCATATTGATTTAAAACATGATTGCATGTAAGTATCACTTAGGGTCATTCAAAAATGACAGATGTCACCTCCCTAGATATTCTAAAATCATGATTTTTATGAAGATAGGATTTCATGGTGGTACAAATGTTTTGATATCTGGATGAGTCTAATGCATATGTTGCACTGAATTAGGCAGGAAGATATCCAATATCATATGGGTTAAAATGGTAGTGACAAAATATTCCCTTGAGAAAGATATAGGAGGCTTCCAGAAGTATGAATTAGTTCAGATAATTTTGAAGGATTTAGAATTGCAAGCTCAAGTATGTCTCTTTCAATAAAAATTATGTAATTGTTAGGGTAAAAGGTGGGGAGGGGGAAGAAAATGACTGACAGCAGATCATTGTCCCAAGTTAGAGTATAAAAAGACATAATCTACAACTTCTTAGTTAAAAAGAGAGTAATATACTACGCCCCACTTAATTTAGGTACATGCAAAATATTTACTTGGGTTTTTCCTACTTTAACCCTCCAAAATAAGTGAAGTCTTATAAGAAAAATTATGCTATTTCCATTACTTCAAACTGTACACTAACTGTGATGAGCCCTCTTTTTCTCACTTTGCACTTGGAGAATAGTCCCTAAGTTGATGATGATGTGGCTGAGTAGAGTCAGAGTTAGGGGCTTCTACTTGTATAATTATCCCAGAAGAGTTTAAAGCAGTTTTTCCCCAAGATACCCAACTACATTTTCTTAAGATGTACTTTGAACACACCCTCACACCTGAGCACATAATTTGAAATTATACTTCAGCATTTCCTTGGCACATTCTACTTTGTGCCTTTTACTTTTTTGCACATTCCTTTTGAGTTCATAATTGCTCTCTTTCCATTTCATCTATACAAACTGCTAAGAACATTGTTCAACTACCACTTCTTGTTTGCACAAGACCAGTCTGTGTATGAAAATACTTTGTCCATATTAAGCAATAGGGTAGTACTCACTCTTTGAGGAGAAAAGTTCCACTGTGTAACCCTATGCCGATATTAGAGGATGTAGAATTTAAAGCATTTTGAGACAAACTGATATTAGAATTGAAAGTCTCCTTAGGTCAGTTTCCGTGGAGCTCATTAGTTTTCCCATGAGAAATATAAATAGCCACAAAATCTAGAGCTAATTATTTATAAAAGCATTCCCTACATATAAGAATTGGTGGCAGGTTGATTGACAGGGTTATTTCACCATGGAGATATCCCTAACAAGAACTAGAGTTAAATAGAGTATATGACAGTTATGATGTGTCAATGGATAGTGAGGCATTTTCTATTCTAAAGAAGAATCAATTCGAGGAGTCTTTAGTCACATCAGTAATGCTGTATGTTCAACCTAATACTTGGTGTTACTTGTCCTACATTTATAATGAATAGGCTGATAAGACATCCAAATATATCTAAAGATATTTCAATAAAACCCCAAACTGATGTGGATACATGGGCCACACTTTGGAACTGTAGGCAAAATTAGGCTTGTCTGTGCTGTAGTTCAATCTATAAACTCTTGAATAAACAAAGTCTTCAAAAATATTCATACAATACCTATGAGTAAAGTTCATGACAGTTATATCTGTATAATTCTTCTAAGGTCAGGATAAAAGCATTGGTTCCCAACATTTAAAATCAAGAGGACCTGTTGAATTTATGGATCCAGAATTTTATGGCTTCATATTCGTATCCCAAAATTTTATCAATGTGACTTTCACCAAAACAATGTTCTTATTGAACTTGTCTATGTCCTTTTACTTTTCAAATCCAAATAGCATATTTCTTTCAATATCTTCTTGCAAATTCCTTCCTTTACTTCTGTAAATTTGTGTTTATTACTTTTTTTTTTCCTTATTTATCGCTTTCTTCCAATCTTGTCTACAGTGGTGCCCACATTACACACCTGTGTCAGAACTTTCCTTTTCTTTCCCCTTCAATAATGCCCCCAATTTCATTATTCTTTTTCATATTCATGGTCGTGGATATTTTGATGATGTCTAAACAGACCCATCTTTGCATCTAAACTTTAGAACTATCAGATTTTTTCCCCAAATCCATCATTTCCAACTGTGGTCCTTATAACTAAGAGTAGCACTAACACAGTTGCCAGCCAAACGTGTGGAAGCACATTAGATTTCTTCTTACCTTACTCCCTCCCATTAGATAAGATGAATGATCAAGATTTTCTCAGTTTCTGTCACTCAAATGATTTCTATTGTTTGGGTGGTTCCAGTCATGGGGCCTGAACTCAGCCTGGCGCTGTCCCTCAGTTCTGCATCTCAAGACTAGCACTCTACCACTTGAGCCACAGCACCACTTCCGGCTTTTTTTCTCTGCTTATGTGGTGCTGAGAAATCGAACCCATGGCCTCATGCATACAAGGCAAACGCTCTACCACTGAGCCACCTTCCCAGCCCCCACTCAAATGATTTCTATATACTCCTTTTTATGCCCCTGACACTAGCCTGTTTCATTTACTCAACACTGTCACCTAGTCCTAAAACAAACATTTCCAAAGTATGCTTTTTCCCCATAGTCTTTTCATATTGGTCCTCTCCATCAGCAAATCACTCTCTTTGTAAGCACACAGAGTGAAGTGCTCAGACACAAATTCTGGTATCAGTATTTACTCACTACATTGACTGTTGGCCTTACATTTCTCATCTATAAATGGATGTAATCTACCAGAAATAATGAAGAATACATGTGTTGACTTCTAGAGCAAGAAAAAAGAAAAGTAAAGAGTCCTTACATTTTCCACCTTACCTTACAAATAAGGAAAGAGTCAAATTCAGTTTGTTGGTATAAAGTCACAAATTGTTTCCTGCAGAAATTAAAATAAATTTCACCTCCTGGCTCTAAGGTCTGTGTCCTTTTAAGGTAACTACAGATATGTAAATGGTACTATGTAAATAGTGTCATGTTTTTTCAGATATATTGAAGAACATGCCCTTAATATATCACTGGAAACATTGGTTATTGAATTATATCAATATGAGAATGTTTTCGAACTAATCACACTAAGCTGAAAACTACATCTTAGTCCACCAAAATGTGGAAATAAATAATTTTATTTATAAGAAATTAATACCACCAAGAAAAGTGTGTATACATTAGAGAGACTGCAGGAATAACATTAGGGTTTTTACTGTCTCTACCTGTTTATGTGATAGTATTTCTTGATATTGAAACTCTCCTCTTGATATTCTTATTGTATGTAATCCAATTCTATTTAGTACTATATATTCAATGTGGGAAATATAGCTTCAAAAATGTATAAAGTTTTTTCCATTTCAATCACAACATTGTCATTATCAGGGTCCTCTATGGCCATCATCATCCTCATCAAATTATTATTAGCATCATAAGTTTTATTGAAACTCTGATATGTATCTATGATTTTGTGATTATTTGTCTTTTGATTAATAATTTTAAGGTTATCACTGTGCATGCATCCATATTAAAATTTTGAACAAAGAAACAAAAAAAAACTAAACCATAACAGGAATCTTCACTATGGGCTTAAAACAAATTATATAATAGATTTTTGAAGTATTGCAATTTCCTAACCAGTATAAACTAACTTCCTCTCTCCCCACCACTACACACAAATATTTAAGAGTTTGAACAGAATTATTTCAAGTAATATACTATAAATATTAATACAATATCATGTGTATATCTAAAATTCCCTTAAAAGTAATAAACACTATATTCTATTGAAATATTAGTTATTTTATTCTAGGAAACTTTTGGAAAAATAGACTGTATATCTTTGAAATAAAAAGGTAGAAAATAGTATCATAAAAAGTTTTAGAGGGAGTCAGTATTCAGAAATATATTTGTATATATATTATGTGTAGAAAGACATACATTTTTAGAGATTATTTGTAATCAGAAATATATACATATATCTAAATTTATGTGTAGAACAATGTATATTATAGTGAAACAAAAATCTTGAAACATAATTAAGATTAAAAAAATACATTAAACCAAGTGCCAGTGACTCGCTATTCTAGGTAATGAGGTCTTAGAATTGTGTTCGAAACTAGCCCAGGCAGAAAAGTGCTTGTTAGATTCTAACCTCCAATTAAGCACTAAAAACAGGAATTAGCTCTATGCCTCAAGATGTAGAGTGCTGGCTTTGAGCACAAAATGGCTTAGGGACAATGCTTAACCTTGTAAACAACATCAATAACAACAACAAAATATATCACATTAATTTCACAGAAGCATCTTTTACCTGCTGTGAACATTTTTTAGAAACATGAATACTTGCCCATGGAAAATGTTAGGTAAAAAGTATAGAATATGTACGTCTATGATAAAGACATGACTATTTAGATTGTTTAAGATACTTAGGTAATGATTCGAAATTAAGAATAATGATAATATATTGGGACTGGTCTTTTATTCTATTTTTTGATAGTAATAAAATGATATTTGTAATTATTCTGTAAAATTACTCTTGCTTGGTATTTGAATTATAATAAGTGATAAACATTTTTAAATGATTTCCATAAGAAAGGATAAATTTAATGGTATTAATTATTTTGTAATTTCAAAATAATTAAGAAAATTATTCCAAGGCTGGTTTGCTCTAAGACTATATTTGTTTTCGTATTGTAATTTTCATATGTTCCTAGAAATTAAAATTCCAAAAAGTCAATGGATGTTGGCATACAGGATCATCTTCATAGATACTAATAATGGAGTCGCTTAAGTGGAATTGTTTTATTTAATTTGTTTTTTCACAAATAAATCAAGATGATTGTGTATTTTCTTTCTTGTCACGTTATTGGCTCTTATCCTGAGAATACTTTTTTCTAGCAAAGTAGATAAAAGCAATGGGATTGAGCAAGTAACATATGGCTATCATAAAATGCAGATGCATAGATTTGTGTTTTCTATCATTTGCAAAAAGTTTCATCCAGAAAAGTTTATCAATTACGTATAAGTAATGTATAATTCCTAGATATTCCAGTTATCACATACATTTTTTGATAGGGTTATCTCTGCATAAACTCAAAAAACAGACAAAAAAAACTCAAGATAAACAGAAATCACATCTTTGTTTTTGAAGCTGTAGTTTACAAAGAATTTTTAGCCAACACCAAAAACATATTTTTAGGTATTTTGCATATTGTGTGAAGAATTTTTTTTTAATTTAATTTTATTTTATTTGAGAACTTACTGTACAGAGGGGTTACAATTACATGGTCAGGATAATGCATACATTTCTTACCAAGTATTGCAGCCTCCTCCTTTGTTTACCCTTCACCTCCCTTCCCAGCCTCCCCCCTTCCCCCCACCCAATCATTCCCCCCTCCCCCCCCACAACGACATTGTAAAGCTGGTTTTGACATGACATTTTGTGCTTCTCATTGCTGCAACAGGTCCACCTGAATCCTTAAACGACTTGTTTGTCCCCATCTCCTCCACATGTTATACTGACATCAAATATAGTGAAAGCGGGGTTTACACTGTGGGAGAGGGACATACAAAGCAACAAAGAAATAATCTTATAAATGCGTTAGAAACACATGCATGAAAGAAACAAAAACATTAAAATACATATTTGAGGGTTCGTTTTCCTAACATCACTTTATCTGACTTTTTCCGCTTGACTCATACCTATACTAGATATTGCAAATAAGGGAAACCATGGGACCTATGTTTCTTTGGGCCTGGCTTACTTCACTTAATATAATTTTTTCCAAGCCTTTCCATTTCCTAACAAATGGGGAAATGTCATTCTTTCTGATGGAGGCATAGAATTCCATTGTGTATATATACCACATTTTCTTGATCCATACATCTATAGAGGGGCATCTGGGTTGGTTCCATATCTTAGATATGGTAAATAATGCTGCAATAAACATAGTTGTGCTGGGAGCTTTAGTGTGGTCTTTTTTGTAAACATTAGGGTAAATGCCCAAAAGTGGGTTTGCTGGGTCATAGGGGAGTTCTATGTGAAGTCTTTTGAGGAACCTCCATACTGCTTTCCAAAGTGGTTGAACAAGTTTACATTCCCACCAACAATGAAGTAAGGTTCCTTTCTGTCTACATCCCCTCCAGCATCAGTTGTTGTTAGAGTTCTTGATTTTTGCTTTTCTAACTGGAGTGAGGTGATATCTCAATGTTGTTTTAATTTGCATTTCTTTTATGGCTAGGGATGTTGAGCATTTCCTCATGTGTCTATTGGCCATCCTTCCTTCTTCTTCAGATAAATTTCTCTTTAAGTCTTTATCACACTTATTAATTGGGCAGTTGTTTCTTTGAGGATTTGTTGTTGGGGATTTAATTTTTTGAGTTCCAAGTATATTTTAGATATGAGACCCTTGTCTGTTTTATGACTAGTGAAGATCTTCTCCCAATCCGTGGGCTTTCTATTGATCTTGCTAGCTATGTCATTTGTCCTGCAGAAGCTCTGCAACCTTATGCAATCCCATTTGTCCAACCTTTCTTTGATTTGTTGTGTTTCCGGGTCTCTATTCAGAAAATTTCGGCCTGAGCCAAGGAGACCTAAGGTTTCTCCTATTCCATCCTGTAATGTTTTTAGAGTGTCTGCTTTGAGTTCAAGGTCTTTGATCCATTTGGAGTTGATTCTGGTGCGGGGTGATATATAAGGATCTAGCTTTAGTTTTCTACATGTAGTTAACCAGTTTTGCCAGCAACATTTACTGAAGAGGCTGTCTGTCTTCCATTCTATTGTTTTAGCTCCCTTATCGATGATTAGATGGCTATAGGTCTGTAGGTTCATTTCTGGATTTTCAATTCTATTCCATTGGTCCTGAGGTCTGTTCTTACGCCAATACCAAGCTGTTTTGATTACTATGGCTTTATAGTAGAGTTTGAAATTTGGTATTGATATTCCTCCAGCAGTGCTCTTTCCGTTGAGGAGCATTTTTGCTATTTGCAGTCTTTTATTGTTCCATATGAATTTTTGGATTGCCTCTTCTATTTCCTTGAAGAATGAGGGTGGAATTTTGATAGGTATTGCGTTGAATTTGTAGATAGCCTTGGGAAGTATTGCCATTTTCACGATGTTAATCTTTCCAATCCAGGAGCATGGAGGTTTTGGCATTTTTTAAGTTCTGTTTTGATTTCCTTTTTCAAGATTTTAAAGTTTTCATCATAGAGGTCCTTCACTTCTTTAGTTAATTCCTAGGTATTTTATTTTTTGTGGGGCTATTACAAATGGAGTTGCTTTCCTAATTTCAGCCCCACTTTTCTCATTGTTGGCATACAGAAAAGACATTGATTTTTGGGGGTTAATTTTATAACCTGCTACTTTGCCAAAGTTTTGAATCAGCTTGAGTAATTTGGGAGTGGAGTCTATTGGATTCTTTAAATACAAGATTATGTTATCTGCAAAGAGGGAGAGTTTTATTTCTTCTTTCCCTATTTGGATCCCCTTTATGTCTGCATCTTGTCTTATTGCTGTAGCTAGGCATTCTAATACTAGATTGAAGAGAAGTGGAGAGAGTGGGCATCCTTGTCTTGTTCCTGAGTTAAGAGGAAATGGCTTTAGTTTTTCACCATTAAGTATAATGCTGGCTGTAGGTTTGTCATATACAGCCTTTATTGTATTGAGGAATGTTCCATGGATTCCTAATTTTTCCAAAACCTTCATCATAAAGAGGTGTTGGATCTTGTCGAATGCTTTTTCTGCGTCTATTGAGATAACCATGTGGTTCTTATTCTTGCTCCTGTTGATGTGATGAATAATATTAATTGATTTGCGTATATTGAACCAGCTTTGCATCGCTGAAATGAATCCTGTTTGATCGTGGTGTATGATTTTTTGGATAAATTGTTGATGTCGGTAGGCCAATATTTTGTTGAGAAGTTTTGCATCAATGTTCATCAAAGAAATGGGTCTATAGTTCTCTTTCTTTGATGAGTCCCTGCCTGGTTTTGGGATGAGGGTTATGATGGCTTCATAGAATGTGTTGGTAGTGAGCTTTCTCTTTCAATTTCATTGAAGATTTGGAGGAGAATTGGTGTGAGCTCTGCTTTGAAAGCCTTGTAAAATTCCGCTGTAAAACCATCTGGTCCTGGACTTTTCTTAGCTGGGAGGTCTCTTATTGCTGTTTCTATTTCAATGCTTGATATGGGCCTGTTCAGATAGTTTAACACATCTTGGTTTAGTTTTGGCATGTCAATGTTTGCTAGGAAGAGTCCATTTCTGTCAAGTTCTCAAACTTATTAGCATAAAGTTTTGAGAAGTATTCCCTTATAATGTTCTGAATCTTGGTTGTTTCCGTGGTGATGTTTCCATTCTCATCTCTGAGTTTATTAATTTGGGTGTGTTCTCTTCTTTTTCTGATAAGATTTGCTAACGGTCTGTCAATTTTGTTAAGTTTTTCGAAGAACCAACTTTTTGTTTTGTTGATTCTTTCTATATATTTTTTGGATTCTAAATCATTTAATTCTGATTTAATTTTGATTATTTCTTTCCGTCTACTGTATTGGGGTTTATTTTGCTGCTCTTTTTCAAGGAGGTTTAGATGTGTCATTAAATTGTTAGTTTCAGATCTCTCCAATTTGTTGATGTAGGAGCTCAGAGCTATAAACTTGCCTCTGAGTACTGCCTTTGCTGTGACCCAGAGGAACTGGTAATTTGTGTGTTCATTTTTGTTGAATAGCATGAACATTTGAATTTCCTTTCTAATCTCTTCCATGACCCACTCATGATTCAGCAGTGCTTTGTTCAGCCTCCATGTGTTACCGGACTTTCTTTGGTGGCTTTTGGTGTTGAGTTCTAATTTTATTCCCTTGTGGTCAGAGAGAATGCAAGGTATAACTTCAATGTTTCTGAATTTGGACAAGTTTGCATTGTGGCCTAAAATGTGGTCTATTTTAGAAAATGTTCCAGGTGCTGCTGAGAAAAATGTGTATTCTGATGCTGCTGGGTGAAATGTTCGGTAGATGTCTTTTAAGTCTAGTTGATCTATGCAGCTGTTAAATCTGCATTTTCTCTGTTGAGTTTTTGCCGAGTTGATCTAACTAGTGGGGAGAGTGGTGTGTTAAAATCCCCAACAATTAATGTCTTTGGATCTATATGGGATTTGAGGGAAAGTAGTGTTTCTTTGATAAATTTGGGTGCTCCATTGTTTGTTGAATAGATATTTAGAATTGTAATATCCTCCTGAAGGAGAGATCCTTTAATTAGTATGTAGCGACCTTCTTTATCTCTTTTCACGAATTTTAATTTGAAGTCTATTTTATCTGATATTAGAATTGCAACTCCCGCCTGTTTATGGGGTCCGTTTGCTTGGTAGATTTTGTTCCAGCCTTTAAAATTGAAAATGTGTTTGTTTTTACGGGCAAGATGTGACTCCTGCAGGCAGCAGATAGAAGGGTCTTGTTTTTTAATCCAACTAGACAGCCTATGTCGCTTAATTGGAGAGTTCAGTCCGTTAACGTTAAGAGATAGGACTGAGAGGTATTTGGGAGTTCCTGCCATGTTATCTACCTTCTTGGGGGCTGCGAAAACTGGGTTCTTCCTATGCTTCTTGGATTCTCAGTTTGTGTGCAGTTTATTGGCCTTTATTGCGGTCTTGTTGGTTTTCTATGTGTAGGACATCTTTAAGAATCTTTTGTAGGGCTGGTTTGGTGGAGATGTATTGTTTCAATTTTTCTTTGCTATGGAAGGTTTTTATTTGGCCTTCAGTTATGAAGGAGAGTTTAGCTGGGTACAGTATTCTTGGTTGATAGTTGTTTGTTTTTAGGGCATGGCATACATCATTCCAGGCTCTTCTTGCTTTGATTGTCTCTGCTGAGAAATATGAGGTGATTCTAACTGGTTTCCCTTTATAGGTGATTACCCATTTCTCCTTGACAGCTTTAAGGATCTTTTCCTTGTTCTGAGTTGATCCTGTGTGTATTATACTGTGACGGTGGGATGTACTATTCTGGTCTGGTCTATTTGGGGTTCTAAAGGCTTCT
Organism: Dipodomys spectabilis; assembly: GCF_019054845.1. Classification (NCBI taxonomy): domain Eukaryota; kingdom Metazoa; phylum Chordata; class Mammalia; order Rodentia; family Heteromyidae; genus Dipodomys; species Dipodomys spectabilis. The sequence goes on from NW_024870975.1 coordinate 2,342,025, forward strand.
TGTATCTGAACAGGCCTATCTTTTTGCATGTTTGGGAAGTTCTCTGCTAGGATCCTGTTGAACAAATTTCCTACACCATTAACTTCTGTTTCTAGGTGCTCCTCTACACCCATTATCCTTAGATTAGGCCTTCTGATGGTGTCTTCCAGGTGTTGGATTGATCTATCATATTTCTTGGACTTGTCTTGGATGGTTGTATGTTCTTTCTCTATAATATCTAGGCTGTCTTCAATCCCTGAGATTCGATCTTCTGCATGGTCTAACCTGCTGTCAAGACTCTCTACTTTGTTTTTTATCTCTTTTCCTTCTAATTGGTCAGCTTTGATGGCTTCAAGTTCTTTGTTGAAGCTCTGTTTTAGGTCTTGTATGAATTTCTTTACTTCCTTAATTTGGTGTTCAGTGTTTGTGCTCAAATCACTTAGTTGATTGGTTATGGCTTCTTTGGACTCCCATTCCTTCTGTTGGTTTCCATTCAGCATTCCCTTTGTGGTCTCCCTGACTTCCTTCAGCTCTTTGTTAATGGATTCCATGAATGCCTTTAGTGATCTTTGTGTGTTCTCTACCTGGTCTCTCAATTCCTGTATTACTCTTTGATTAGCTTCCTCCCGTTCGTGGGATTCCTGCAGTTCTCTTTGAGTGTTCTCAGCCTGCTCATGCCAATCCTCCCTTTCTCTTTGAGTATTCTCAAGTTGTTCACGCAAATCGTGTATCAGTTTTTGAGTAGCTTCCTCACGCTTATGATATTCCTGTATAAACTTCTGGGATGCCTCCTCTCTCTCCCTATCACGCTCATACAGAGTCCTTTGTACGTTGTCAAGCTTCTCATTTATCATGTTTGCCAGCAGTGTTTGTAGAGCTATTTGGGAACTCTCCTCTGGATTATTCATTACCTGTTCTAACCCCTGATTATCAAGATTGGGAATTGAGATACCCGAATTTGCCATTTTTCTTGTGTTTTTCCGGCTTACTCTGCCCATTTGAAATGAAGATAGCACCAGTTTTGTGCTAGAACACTATCTTAAGGCAACCATCATCCAAAGTTTGCATTTGTACAGTCAATAGTCTACAGATACAATCTAGTTCAACAGATACATCTATTCAACGTCAAACAACTATATGTTAAAGGACTTCGAACCGCAGAGAAGAATTTGGAAAACCAGAAATTATTAGGGTTAGGGAGAGATGTGGGTAAAAAATAGGAATAGATTGGTGTGGGGAGGCACAGGGAGAGTTAACTATTTCCTAATCACAATGCAGGAAATAGGTTGGGTAGGATGCAAGTAGAGAGAGAGAGAAAAAGAAGAAAGGGAAAGGGGAATGAAAAGAGATCAGAAAAAAATAGAAACGTAAAAATTAATGTTATTATAGAGATTAAAAGACCATCTATTTAGAGAGGAATGTGAATATGTTGAGAGAAAGGGAGGGACATAGAGGAGATGTGAAAAACTTTAAAAAAATGCTTAAAATATTATATAGGTATAAAGAGGTAGTACTGCTATTAAGGAATTTAAGTCTCAGAGGTTTTGTCTTGAGTAATAAGTTTGTGGATTAAGTGTGTACACAATGGGGGATAGGGTCTACTAGTTAACTACTGGTATATCTGAGGATGTGCAGGACAAGAGTTAAGTCACATAAAGAACAAAAGAGAGGAAAAGGTGGAAATGATAGGAAAGTGAGAAGAAAAGATCAGAAGTTCAGTAGAGCTAGACAAAAAACAAAAAGATAATTAAGAATGAAAGAAAAAGAGAAAGAATACAACAAAAGAAAGGAAAACACACATTCACATATTCCTAAAATAAAATTATAAGAGGAGAAAAAAAAAAGTTACTGGAAAACAATTATTTTTTTCAGAAGAGGCAAAAATTAATGATTAATAAAAGTTTTAGAAAAGGAAAAAAATTTATATATATATATATATAAGGTAACAAAAAACAAAAAAAAAAAAAGAAAAAGAAAAGAAGAAGAAGGAAAAAAAAGTTCTTTGATTTTTTTTGGGGGGGGAGGGGTGGGAAGAATCCTGTATCTCCCTTTTGTCTGTAATCAGAGTCTTGTTGGAGTCGCTGATCAGTTTGAGGTCCTGTGGCTTGATTGGTTTCTTAAGTCAGTTTGTTGGAACAGGCAGAAAAATGCTCTGCTTTACCCAAGATTTTGAGATCCCCCTCCTAGGTTAGTTTACTGGGAGGGTGATCTGCTTTGAGAATCACAAAAGAGTGGGATGCAGGCTAGGTTCTGGGTAGAGTTGAGGCCTTTCAACAAACAGTAGCTTTTCCCTGTGGCTATTTTGTGAAAAAAACTCCCAGCACCCAGCCTGGAGCCATTCTCAGGGTTTCTGTTTTTCAATTGATTTTGGTGGCTGCTAGAGGGAGGAGCAGCCTCTGGCTCTGGTTATCCAGTGAGGAGAGCCACTCCAATGGCTGGCGCCTGAGCTGGGTGACTTTTCCCTGGATGGAGCTGAGTCTGGCAGGTCACTTCGCCGTTAAGTTCTTGTGACCTGCTAAATGACTCGTTTTATTCAAAGGCCTGAGCTTTAGCTAGCCACTCCTCCGAGCTTTGTCGGTATCCAAGATGGAGATCACCGGTGCTGGGGGGGAGAGGGGTGGCCTTCCCTGCTCTGCTCCCTGAGAAGGAGTGAGGACGTTGGGTTTCTACTCACACCCAGTCTTGGATCCTGGGTCGTCTCTGGTCTGCAAAGTGCAGGATGAAGTTGTCCGCTCCTTGTCAGTTCTTGCTGGTGTTGAGTAGAATCCGCTAGTCCACTGCGTCTGGCTCCTTCGTCCTGGACTGTGTCTCAGGTATGACCCCGCGGCGGTGGTCACCGCCGCGACCCTGCCGCCACAGCGGCAGCTGTTGGCAAGCGCTCAGATGTGTCTGCTTGGCTTCCCCTCTCTTGACCAACTCTCTGTCCTGTGATGGCACACTTGGAGTGATTCTCTGGCTTGGGACTGTTCACTGGAACTCTGAAACTGTTTTCTATGCAAGAGCTTGTTCAGATTCCAGCTTCTCCTCCGCCATCTTCCCGGAACCTTCTTGTGTGAAGAATTTTGAACTATGGTTTTATTTTTTGCTGACATGAATTTCATATTCAATATATTATCTCCTTTCATTGTATACATTTTAGTGCTTTGAAAGTGAATTGTACAATCATAGGCTTTCCAAGCCTAATTTTAACAAACTTGCTTTTCTTCAAATATAAATGCTATAAATTTTAGAACAGATACTAAAATAGATATAAAATTGAGTTACAGGAATTTGTCCTGCATACATCTTCTATAGGGTGTCTTTTCAAAATTTGTTTTGGGGAATTATTTCCAGGTTCTCACTCATACTGTCCAAGTGCACTGTCAATGAACTACATTCCCGATCCATACAAGTTTTTTTACTTCTCTTTTTTACATACATAGAAGTGTAATGGCTAGAGCATATATAATTCTCTTTGACCTTTTGAAGACTTGAAAACTTGCTTGCTAAAATGACTACAGTATTACACAAATCATTCTGCTATGCAGAGTATATCAATTTCTCCACAAATGCATTACTATATTTTGTGTCATCTTTTTATATTATGGTCATACTAGTGAGTTTTCTTTTTCTTTTTTCTTAGATACTAAAGAGAACCTAAATTCATATGCTCCTCCTATTGACTATTTACATATGTTCTTTATAGGAATATCCTATTCGGGAAAAATTTATACAGAATTGGAAGATATAAAAGTACTTAAGTTTCAGGATCATTGTAGCATTAACATTGTAGCATTAACAAATATGTGTCCTCTATCTGTTAGATATGTTCTCACTACTTTCATAGAATTAAGAAAGGTTATCAGTTGGTATTAGTTTATTCTTGCTTTTTTTGGCCACTAATGCTTTCCACGTCAAATTTTTGGAAACCTTTACTGATCCATTTTCATGAATTTTTACATTTATGTTTTGTAGGTTTTTAAAACTCACATTTAGTTGATAATCATTTTTTATTTTAAATTTTTATATAAGATTTGAGGTAGTAGTCTAAGATCATTCTTTAAAACTAGAAAGGCAATAGTGCCAATACACCCTTTTAAGATTCGATTTTTATTTCATTAAGTCATGGCATCCTTTTCAAAATCTATTGACAATAAAACTAAGAGTTTATTTTTGATAAATCTGTTACATTCTTCTATGTGTCAGTTCTTTCACTAATAAAGACGGTAATAAGATTCAAATCTAGTCTGAGGGCTTAAGCTACACCATTTTACAAGAATGTTCTGACTAACCTGTATTCCTTGAATTTACATACAAGTTTATTTAGCAGGTGGACCAATATTCTACAGATATCTAGATGCTTGATAGTCACTCATATTTTGCACCTTGTGAAAACACAAGACCCCAGATATTATATAGGGAAAATGTCTTTAGGGAATGCTTAAAACAACTAAAATTAATTTAGGAATGAGTTAATATTTAGATAATACAATAGCATAATCAAGTTGAATTATAACGACTTGAGCTGTACTACAGAAAGAGTGAGAGGGGATAGAATGATGGACCACCTAGGAGCTGTATGTCATTGTTACTGTGTTTCAAAAACAGAAAGACTTCAGAGAAGAGAAGGAGAAAAATAATCAAAGTGTCCTTAATCAAGTTTCTTTTTAATCCACCTAATAGTGTGGACTGAGAGTCAGAGAAGATGGGAAAAATAAAATAGAAAATAAAGCATTGTATAGACCTCTTACAATGTAAATAAATTGTAATAGGAATATGATAATTCATTTCCAAAGAAATAAAGGAAACAATAGCTAAACTCTAAAGGCAAAAAGAATGAAGAGAGAAAAGAAGCAAAGTAAAACCTTTATCAATAACAAACACAAGAATTTGGAAGTGAAAAAGCAGTGGAAATATTCTAAACAACAATAAAATTACAATAACATTTGCTAACATGGATAGAAAATGGATTATATTTAATCATATGTAATTTTGAAAAAACATACTAGGAATGAATATTTAAAAGTCATAATTTAAAACACTATTTACATTATAACTACACAGTATAGTTCAGTGGTAAAATCTTGGCCTAGCATATGTGAAATAATGGTGTGATCTCCCAAGCATTACAAAGGACACACAAAGCACACACACACACAAACCACATAAACACACACACACACACACATACACACACATATCACATACACATTTGGAATATTAATATTATAATATTAAATAGAGGAAATTATTATAAATAATAAAAATAGGTTAATATATGAAATCATAACATTGCTCATACTATTTAAACGTTTAGTAGAAATCAATTAGTCACAATATACTTGGATTCTCATAGACTAAGTAAATTGAAAATTAACAAATAGAAGACATGAGAACCTTTGCAAATAAGTTTTAAATAATAAACATTTTGAAACATGTATCCTTTAATTTTGACAAAAGATTAATGTTACTGGTATTTAAACCTCAAGATTTAGAATATGATAACCAGGTGCTCTATATCTCGCTATGGGTGGCTATATCTCTTATCATTTCACTCTGGATATTTTTGATAAGGTCTCATAATTTCTCAGGCTCTCCTGAATTACAAACCTAATCGCAGTTCCTACCATAGGTAGAAAATGGAAGCGACATATCACCATGCCCACCTCAAACTTTTTTTTAATTCAAGTATTTACAAGTATTTTTTTAAATTTTCAAGTATTTTTTAATTCAAATATTTACAAAAAAGTGACCAGGAAATGAAGCCTTTCTTAATATATTATGTGCTTCTTGAAAATACAGTAATTATTTGTTACCTGGAAAAATATGTTTCAAACTATAGGAAAATCAATTTATTTAAATTCACCAACCATAAATAAGAAAATAATTTTAAATGTTCACATGTTAAATATTTTAAAAGTAACATATATGTGAATAATTTACATGTGTAAAAATCATGCAAAATTAAATTAACTAATCCTACTACTCTGAAAAAAATTATCTTAAAAAGCAAGAAAATAAGTAATTAAGATCAAATTTGAAATATAGAAAATAAAATCAAGTGTACTCGTTAGTTTACTTAAGTAACTGTAAACCCTTTTTATATCAATTTTATAATAAAAAATGCATGAACAAAGAAAGCAAAAGTACATTTGAACAATACTAACAGCAAAAGCATCAGTAATTGTTTGAGTGTACCAAAAAAATCGATGGTGGTGATAACCATGTTCCCTCCAAAAGAAATGTACTCATTACCTTATTTATGCAACTGTAACCCCTCTGTACTTTACCTTAACAATAAAATTATATTGAAATTAAAAATAAAACAAATAATATAATAATTAAGAATTCTTAGAAGCCATTAGTTAAAAACTTTATAAGAAACTGCCCCAAGTAACCAAGGAATATATTTTGATGATACTATTTAAATACTTAAACTTCAGCAGAAAAGCAAAATATTTAAAATCTGTTACAAATAAAGTAATAAATCAGAATATATTACTATAATAATCATTGGATGGATTTTTAGTGGCAGTCAAATATGTAAGAAAAGAGGCAATATGCCATTCATTTGCACTTAATAAGAAAGAATTTTCTAGGTCTTTTAAAATATATCATAAGTTTAATGAAGAAACTACTCTGTCACATCATATGATAATCAGATAAAGATGATATTAGAGCAAAGAACAGATTGTACTAAGTTTTGGGATGTTAATGTATGTACTTATTTTGGTTTTGGAAAACTGTGAGGATTTCAACTTGGGGTATTGTTCTTGCTAGGCTGGCATTATATCAGTGGTAAATTTTAGGATAGGGGTTCCCTTTCCACACGAACACGCACCTGATCTGTCCTTTTATCCTTCCCATCATCAATGGCATCAGAGTTGCACACCAACTTATCTAGCTTCCTGGATCCTGCAGTCCTTCCAATCTTAGTCTTTAGATAGTGCAGGATGGTGGAAATGATCCAATGCACCCAGGTATAGATTGAGAAGGAACTCTCCTAAAATTTGCCCTGGTATTTGTTCTCAAGGCTCCTAAGTAGTTAAGAGTACAGATTGGAGCCCATGGTGCCAAGCAGTAACAGTATTTTTAAAGCAATTAGACATATATAAGACAGGCTTGTGATTACCTCAGAAAAAGAATAAAAGAGTAGTGAAGCATAGAGGACAGACAGAATTTATCTAGCTATTCACAGGGTGAATTAGCTTAGCTAGCTACTCGGGAGGCAAAGATCTGAAGACCACTGTTTAAAGCCAGTCCAATCATGAAAAAACATGTGATTATCTCCAAAAAAACAGAAGTGCAGCAGTGGCTCAATTGGTAGACCACTATCCTTGGGCACAGATGCTATGGCAAAATGATGAATGCATGCATGAGCAAATGAACATGCACGTGTGTGTACAGGCACGTGTGTGCACACACACGAATGAGTATTTCAATGCAGAGTTCTTTATTTTTTTTACCTTGCTGTACTTCATTTCCCTGTATTAGTTCACAATTAACAAAATCAACTAATCACCTATTTACATACAACTCACCATGTTTCTCTAAAGTCTACCCTCTTTATGGCAGCCTGCATTTATTTGACACAAAAGTAAATTTTTCAGGAGATCAATTCATCTCTTTCAACTCTGTAATGTTGGATGATTGTTTAAGTTCTTCCTAGCAATGTAATTTTATGAAATCCTGCATCAAGCAGCATATTTCTTTCATAAAAAGGGAAGTCTCTGGGGAAAAAAAAAAAAACTATAGGTTTCACTCCTCATGGCAAGCATCTGGAAATTTATTATCTTCCTATAATCCATGATCTGTCTGTGTATGCCAAAGACGGCTGTGAAAATAAAAAGACCCTTCTAAGCACATAGAATTCGTATACCATGAATATGTATGAAGGTTTCTTTTATTATTCTGAAAATACCATACAGAGGAGTTACAATTACATGGGCAAGATAATGAGTACATTTCTTATCAAGCATTGTTGCCTCCTCCTTTGTTTCCCCTTTCTATCCCTTTCCATCTCACCGCTCCTACCACCCCCAATATAACCCCTCCTTGGAAAGTTTTAAAGTTCGTTTTTCGACATAACATCTTGTACATGTCATTGTTAAAATGGATCCAACTCTATTCCTTTATAAACGATTTGTTTTTTCCCTCCCCCTCCACAAATTATATCAACATAAAATACAGTGAAAACAAGAGTTATATCGTGGGGGAGGGACATACAAAGCAACAAAAATTCATCTTATAAATATGCTAGAAACAATCGTATGAAAGAAAAAATATTTGAATACTTATCTTGGGATACATTTCAAATAACATCAACGAATCTTACCTTTTTTGCTTGTCTCAGGCATATACCATTTATTACCAATAAGGGAAACCATGGGGCCTATGTGTAGGTGGACCTGGCTTACTTCACTTAATATAATTTTTTCCAAGACTTTCATTTTTCTAACAATGGGGAAATGTCATCCTTTCTGATGGATTCAAGGAGTTCCATTGTGTATACATAACACAAATTCTTGATCCATTCATCTACTGAGGGTCATCTGGGTTGGTTCCAAGCTTAGCTATGGTAAATAATGTTGCCATAAACATAGTTGTGCTGGGAGCTTTAGTTTGGTCTTTTTGTGATCATTTGTGTAAATGCCCAAAAGTGGGATTGCTGGGTCATTGGGGAGCTCTATGTGGAGTCTTTTGAGGAAACTCCATACCACTTTCCAAAGTGGTTGAACAAGTTTACACTACCACCAACAATGCAGCAGGGTTCCCCTATACTCATCTCCTCCTGCATCTGTTGTTATTAGAGTTCTTGATAACAGCCTTTGTAATTGGGGTGAAGTGGTATCTCAATGTTGTTTTGATTTGCATTTTTTATGGCTAGGGAGGTTGAGCATTTCTTCATGTGTCTATTGGCCATCTTTCTTTCTTCTTCAGAGAAGTTTCTCTTTAAGTCTTTAGTCCACTTATTCATTGGCCAGTTGTTTCTTTGAGGATTTGTTGTTGGGGGATTTAATTGTTTGGAGTTCCAGATATATTTTAGATATGATACCCTTGTCCATTGTATGGCTAGTGAAGATATTCTCCCAATTTGAGGGCTTTTTATGGATCTTGCTAGCTATGTCCTTTGGCATGCAGAAGCTCTGAAATTTCATGCAATTCATTTGTCCAAACTTTCTATAATATTTTGTGTTTCTGGGTCTCTATTAAGAAAGTTTCAACCTGTGCCAAGGAGCTCTAGGGTTTCTAAAATTCCATCCTGTAATGGTTTCAGAGTGTCTGCTTTTACTCTGAGGTCTTTGATCCATTTGATGTTGATTCTGGTACAGGGTGATATATAAGTATCTAGATTTAGTTTTCTACAAGTAGTTAACCAATTTTGAGAGCACCATTTACTGAAGAGGCTGTCTATCTTCCATTCTATTTTTTTTTAGCTCCCTTATCAAAGATTAGATGGATGTAGGTCTCTAGGTTCATTTCTGGGTTTTCAATTCTATTCCATTGGTCTCGAGACTGTTCTTGTGCTATTACCAAGCTTTTTTGATTACTATGGCTTTCTAGAAGAGTTTGAAATTTGGTATTGATTTTCCTCCAGCACTGTTCTTTCTGTTAAGGATCATTTTTGCTATACGGTGTCTTTTATTGTTCCATATGAATTTTTGGATTGCATTTTCTATTTCCTTGAAGAATGAGGTTGGAGTATTGATAGGTGTCACATTCAATTTATAGATAGCGTTGGGGAGTATTGCTATTTTCCCGATGTTGATCTTTCCAATCTAGGAACATGGGAGTTTTTGCCACTTTCTAAGTCTGTTTTGATTTCCTTTTTCAGGTGTTTAAAGTTTTCATCATAGCAGTCCTTCACTCCTTTGGTTAAGTTAATTCCTAGGTCTTTTAATTTTTGTGGGGCTATTACAAATGGAGTTGTTTTCCAACTTTCAGCCACAATTTTCTCATTGTTAGCATAAAGAGAAGCCATTCATTTCTGAGGGTTAATTTCATACCCTGCTACTTTGCCAAGGTTTTGAGTCACCTTGAGTAACTTGGGAGTGGAATCTTTAAATACAAGATCATGTCATCTGCAAAGAGGGAGAGTTTTACTTCTTCTTTCCCTATTGGGATCCCCTTTATGTTCACATCTTGTCTTATTGCTGTAGATAGGCATTCTAATACTAGATTAAAGAGCAGTCAAAGTGGGCATCCTTGTCTCGTTCCTGAGTTTAGAGGAAATAGCTTTAGTTTTTCACCATTTAGTATAATGCTTTCTGTATTTTTGTCATACACAGCCTTTATTGTATTGAGGAATGTTCCATGGATTCCTAATTTTTCCAGGACCTTCACCATAAAGGAGTATTTGATCTTGTCAAAGGCTTTTTCTGCATCTATTGAGATAACCATGTGGTTCTTATCCTTGCTCTTTTTGATGTGATGAATTATGTTAATTGATTTGCGTATATTGAAGCAGCTTTTCATCCCTGAAATAAATCCTTTTTACTCGTGGTGTATGATTTTTTAGATGAATTGTTGAAATCAATTAGCCAAAATTTTGTTGAGAGGCTTTGCATCAATGTTCATCAAAGAAAGGTGTCTATAGTGCTCTTTCTTTGATGAGGGTTTTGGGATGAGCGTTATGATGGCTTCATAGAAAGTGTTCGGTAGTGAACTTTCTCTTTCAATTTCATTGAAGAGTTGGAGGAGTATTGGTGTGAGCTCTGCTTTGAAGGCCTTGTAGAATTCTGCTGTAAAACCATCTGTTCCTGGGCTTTTCTTAGATGGGAGGTCTCTCATTGGTGTTTCTATCTCAATGCTTGATATGGGCCTGTTAAGCTGGTTTAACTCATCTTGGTTTAGTTTTGACATGTCAATATTTGCCAGGAGAAGGTCCATTTCTGCCAAGTTTTCAAACGTATTAGCATAAAGTTTTGAGCAGTATTCCTTTATAATGTTCTGAATCTTTGTTGTGTCTGTAGTGATGTTTCCATTCTCTTCTCTCAGTTTATTTATTTGGGTGTGTTCTCTTCTTTTTCTGATAAGATTTTTTAAGGGACTGTCAATTTTGTTAATTTTTTCGAAGAACCTTGTCATTTTGTTGATTCTTCCTATGGTTTTTTTTTTTTATTCTAACTCATTTAATTCTGATTTAATTTTATTTCTTTCCATCAACTGGATGGGGGTTTATCTTGATGCTCTTTTTCAAGGAGTGTCAGATCTCATTAAATTGTTGTTTCAGATCTCTCCAATTTGTTGATGTAGGAACTCAGAGCTATAAACTTTCCTCTAACTCGTGCATTTGCTGTGTTCCAGAGGAGCAGATAATCTCTGTGCTAATTTTTGTTGAATATCATGCACATTTGAACTTCGTTTCTAAGGTCTTCCATGACCCACTGGTGTTTTTCAGCCTCCATATTTTACTGGACTTTCTTTGGTGGTTTTTTTGTGTTGAGTTCTAATTTTATTCCCTTTTGGTCTGAGAGAATGCAAGATGTGAATTCAATGTTTCTGAATTTTGACAAGTTTCATTTGTGACCTAAAATGTGGTGTATTTTGGAAAATGTTCCCTGTGCTGCTGAGTAAAAAGAGTACTTGATGCTGCTGTATGAATATTCGCTGGATGTCTGCTAAATCAGTTGATGTATGCACTTGTTTAGATCGGCGGTTTCTCTGTTGAGTTTTTGCCGAGTTGATCTATGTAGTGGAGATTGTGGTGTGTTAAATTCCCGAACAATTAATGTCTTTGGAACTATGTGAGATTTAAAGTAGTATTTCTTGGATAAACGGGTGCACTATTGTTTGGCAAATATTTAGAATTTTAATATCCTCCTGAAGGAGAGATCTCTTAATTAGTATGTAGTAACCTTCTTTATCTCTTCTCGGTTGATAGTTGTTTGTCTTTAGGACATTGTATACATCATTCCAGGCTCTTCTTGCTTTAATTTTCTCTGTTGAGAAATCTGAAGTGATTCTAATTGGTTTTCCTTTATAGATGACTGATCTTTTTTCCTTGACAGCTTTAAGGATCTTTTACTTGGTCTGAATTGATCCTGTGTGGATTATAATGTGACGATGGGATGTCCTATTCTTGTCTGGTCTATTTGGAGTTCTGAAAGCTTCTTGTATCTGAATATGCCTATCTTTTTGCGTGTTGGGAAGTTCTCTGCTGGAATCCTGTTAAACAAATATTCTAGACCATTAACTTCTGTCTCTATGTGCTACTCTACACCCATTTCCCTCACATAAGATCTTCTGATGGTGTCTTCCAAGTGTTGAATAGATCTAACATATTTCTTGAATTTGTCTTGGATAGTTGTTCCTTCTCTATAATACCTAGGCTGTCTTCAATCCCAGAGATTCAATCTTCTGCATGGTCTAACCTACTGTCAAGACTTTCTACTTTATTTTTCATTTCTTTGCTTCTAATTGGTCAGTTTTTATGGCTTCAAATTCTTTGTTGGAGCTTTGTTTTAGATCTTGTATGAAATTCTTTACTTCCTTAATTTGGTGTTCAGTGTTTATTCTCAAATCACTTGGTTGAATGGTTATGGTTTCTTTGGACTCCCATTCCTTCTGTTGGTTTCCATTCAGCATTCCCTTTGTGGTCTCCCTGACTCCTTTCAGGTGTCTGTTTATGGATTCCATGAACGCCTCTATTGATCTTTGCCTATGCTCATCCCGCTCTTGCAATTCTTGTATTACTCTTTGATTAGATTTCTCACGTTCATGCAACTTCTGTAGTTCTCTTTGACTGATCTCAGCCTGCTCACGCAATTCCTTTATTTCTCTTTGAGTGTTCTCAACCTGCTCTCACAATTCCAGTATCAATCTTTGAGTAGCTTCCTCAAGCCCATGTGCTTCCTGTTTTGACCTTTGGTTTGCCTCCTCTCTCTCCCTTTCATGCTCACACTGAGTCCTTTGTAGAGTTTCAATCATTTCATTCACCATGTTTACCAGTAGTGTGTGTAGAGCTTTTTGGGAACTCTCCTCTGGATTATTCGTTATCTGTTCTGTCACCTGATTATCTTGAGTGAGAATTGAGATACACGGACTTGCCATTTTCCTTGTGTTTTTCTTGCTTGTTCTGCCCATTTGGGATGAAAGTAATGCCAGTTTTGTGCTAGAACACAATTTTAAGGCAAGCATCAACCAAAGTACTGTAATTGCATAGTCAAAAGTCTGCAGATACAATCTAGTTCAAGAGATACAGTCTATTCAACATTAAACAACGATGTATTAATGGGCTAAGAATAGCAAAGAAGAATTTGACAAACCAGAAATTATTATGGTTAGGGAGAAAGGTGGGGAAAAATAGGGTTAGAGGGATGTGGAAAGGTAAAAGGAGAGTGAAATTAAACAAGTCCTAATCTTACAGAAGGAAATGGATTGGAAAGAATGAAAGGAGAGAGAGAAGAAAAATTTTTTTAAAAGAGACAAGAAAAAAATGTAAAGACAAATATTTAAATTTAAAAAGTGAAACTCTTAAAAGTAATGAAAATTTAAAGAGTTAATATTGAGAGATAACGGGGATAGGATGAGAGGAGGGGAGGGATAAAAAGGAGACCTGAAAAACTAAAAAATAATAATTTGTGGAGGGGAAGGGGAAAAAAAAATCATTTAATTAAGGATACAAGTAGACCCGTTGCAACAATGAGAAGTACAAGTTGTCATGTTGAAATCGAACTTTACAACTTTTGTTGGGGTGGGAGGGTTTGGGGGGAAGGCTTGGAAGCGATGAGAAGTGGAAACAAAGGAGGAGGCTACAATGCTTGATAAGAAATGTACTCATTATCTTGCCCATGTAATTGTAAACCTCTGTGCAGTATTCTCACAATAAAAGAAAATTTAAAAAATACTTCAAATATTGTATAGGTATAAATAGATAATACTGCTATTAAGGAATTTAATTCTAAGAGGTTTTGAATTGTGTAATACATTTTTGTTTTAAGTATGTATACAATGTGGGATAAGGGCTTATATTCAAAGACAGGTATATATGAGGATGAACAGAACAACAAGTAATTCATGCAAAAAGACAAAAGATGAAAAAGTAAAACGAATGAGAAAGAAAGAACAAAAAAGACCCAAGGGTCAGTAGAGACTTTTTTTGAAAAAGCACACACACACACATATAAAATAAAAGTTATAAGAGGAAGAAAAAAAGATTAATAAGAAAAAATTTTTATAGTTAAAATTAAAAATTTTAAAAAGATAGGAAAAAATGTCTTTGATTTTATTTTTGGGGGTTTGATGGGAACATCCTGTATCTCCCTTGTGTCAGTAACCAGTCTCTTGGTGGAGTCTCTGGTTTGCTTGTGGTGTTTCATTTTCTGTGGCTTGATTGTTTTTTTTAAGTCAGTTTGTTTAAGTAGGCAGAAAAAATTCTGTTGGTTTACCCAGATGTTTGTGGTCCTCCTCCCAGGCTAGTTCAGAGGGAGGGAGATCTGCTTTGAGTATCACAAAAGAGGGAGATGGCTGTTTCCTCTAGTTTGGAGTTCCTGTGAAAAGGCTGGGTTCTGGGTAAAGTTGAGGCTTTTCAGCAAACAGTAGCTTTTCCCTGAGGGGCTAGCTTCAGAGAAATTCACAGAGCCCAGCCTGGAGCCATTCTCAGGGTTTATGTTTACTGAGTCTCAATTGATTGTCAGGGCTGCTGTAGGGAGGGGCAGCCTCTGACTATGCTTACCCAGTGAAGAAAGCCACTCCTTCAGGAGTGTAGCTCTTTCTGCCTGGTTGTGGAGTGGAGAATGGCAGGTCAGGGTAGGTACTTGTGACTCGCTAAATGACTCTATTGTTTTCATAAAAGCACTGAGTTGGAGCTAGCTACTTAGCCAAGCCTTTGTCTGTATCAAAGATGGATATCTCTGGTGTTGTGGGGAGGGGTGTCCTTCCCTCCTCTGCTCCCTTTGAGAAGCAGTGAAGATGTCAGTTTTGTACTCACTCTGGAGTGTTGGTTCTTGGGTAGCCTATGGTCTACTATCTGCAGGATGAAGATATCTGCTACTTGTCAGTTCTTGGTAAAATCTGCTCGCCCGCTGCATCTGGCACATTTGTCCCAGACTCTCTGGGTTGTAGGTATGGTGGCTATGGACGCCACCACAGCTGCCACAGCCACCGCAGCAATGGCTGCTGGAAAATGCTCAGATCTGTCTCATTACCTGGATTTTCCCTCTCTGGCCAAACTGTCTGTACTGTGATGGCACACTTGGTGTGCCTAGGACTGTTCACTGAAGCACTAGAACTGCTTTCTATGCGAGAGCTTGTTTAGCCACCAGGTTCTCCTCCGCCATCTTCTCGAAATTCCTGAAGGTGTTTAAATATTACTGGAATTGTTTCGGAATAAATATTGTTTACCTTGACTATCTTGAGAAAGAAGATTTGGTTTCTCAGCACTATAGGTAAGAACTTGAGGGAAAGAAACAAAAGGAAATATGAGGAACAATTCAACACATACATTCAAAAGAAACAAAACAACCCAAGAAAACACAAATTAACTCAGTACTCAAGAACTTGCAGGAAATGCAAAGGTTTTTTAAAAATAGCTATGACAAGCTTATGAAAATCCTGACTACACGGGAGTCTACTGTTGTGAGGATAGTGGTTAAAGCTCAGACTGGACAGAAAGATCTGTACACAATGCCAGGCACCTGTTATTCTAAATTCCAGGAAGAATAACATGAAGTAGACTGAGCCCATGATCATACACAAGTAAGAAGCGAAATTCTATCTGAAAGTTAATCAGGATAATTTAGGGCTGGAGGCATGCCAAAGTGGTAAGAACATCCATTTAGGAGACACAAGACACTCAATTCAAATTCTAATATTATGGGTATTAAAGAAAAAAAGCTATGACTTTAAATAATGGGAATAATTGCAAGATTTGAATATTTGAGTAGAGAAAAATCCATGAGAGAGATAGAGTTTACCCATTTTGCAATGCTTTGTACTTAAGTGATAATATTATGTGCTACTCCAGACACAACAGTCACCTTAAAAATGAGCATGTATGTGCATTTGGGTGAAGGAAATACTCTTCTTACAAAGGTGTAAATTAAATACTTTTTAGGGGTAGATTTTAGCTCTAAGAGCCTGGGTGATATCTCTGAGTCTTTTTTCTCAAGGCTATCACTCTACTACTTTGAGCCAGAGTTCCAGTACTGATTTTCTGTTGGTTGTTTGGAGATAAGAGGCTCATGGACTTTCCTGCCCAGGATGGCTTCAAACCATGATCATCAGATCTCAGCCTCCTGAGTAACCAGGATTCCATGCCTGAGCCATTTATGTTATTAATAATTTAGTAAATTGTACACTTACAGAAGTTATCATTTATCATTATAACCTTTATAATATATGTGTGTATATTTATATCAATGCATACATACAGAAATATTTTAATGTATTTTTTTATCTAAAGTAGGTTTATGAAATCATCCTTCATTACAAAATAACATGGAAACAAGTTTAATGAGGAGCAAAGCAAAGGGAATAGTCACGTTTCTTGTTGTTGAGTGAAATATGAATTGTGAGAATCAGATTGAGGAAACCATTTAACAAAATGGATAATGGCTATTAATTCCAATCCCTTTATTTTTCCATATTGTGCATCCTCACACATGTGTGTCAAAGTCAAACTACACTTTTTTGCCTTTGTATTTAAATCACATGTTATAATTTAGGGGATAGGTGAAGTAATCAAATAAAGATTAAAATAATAGTAAGTAAGGGTATGAGAGCTGAAAATTATTTTAAATATAATAGCTAATTGAATTCCATATCTCTTACTTTTACTCTATTGTCTTATCCCTCATTCCCACATTAGGAAAGTACATAGAAGATTCTCACTAAATTATGTGTAAAATTATGAGAAAATGTATTAAAAGAATATAGGCTCATTGAGGCTGGGAAAGTTGCTCAGTGGTAGAGCTCTTGCCTTGCATGCATGAGGCCCTGGGTTTGATACCTCAGCACCACATAAGCAAAAAGAAGAAAGCCGGAAGTGGCATGGTGGCTCCAGTGGTAGATCGCTAGCCTTGAGCAGAAAAGCTGAGAGACAGCACCCAGGCCCAGAATTCAGGCCCCTAGACCAGACAGAAACAACAACAACAACAATAAGAATATGGGCACAGTGGGGTTTTAGCTGGTTGAAATCTGTAGGGGGTAGTGTGTTTTTGAGGACTTGAAAAACGTTGTGATGGAGATGAAGGAATGGATGTACTTATTCTGGAAAATTGGCTAGAGGATTGCTCCCAGAAAAATAGTGGTGAATTCTTCCAAAAGGTTATAGTAAAATCAGTCTCACAATCATGTTCTCTACTGCACTATTCACCGTAGAGAACTTATGGAAACAGCCCAGATGCCCTTTAGCGTAGGGATGGTTGGAGAAAGTGTTGCCCATATACACAATTGGATTGCACCCATCCATTATAAAGACCGTTACAGCATTTGCAAAGAAATGGATAGATCTAAAATTATGTTAAGTTAACGACGTCAGAGCCAGACACACAAAGGACGCGTATTTGGAAGCCAGAATTTTATGCAAGTTAAACAACAGTATTAATCAAAGCATGCTATTTGCAAAGGAGTATTTAAAAGGTGTAATTTCTTATAAATTTGAACTTTTAATCCAACAAAATGAATACCAAGAAACTATCACTTGGAAATTGTGAGAGGAAGTCAATGGGAAGGAATAAAGAGACTTATGGAAGTAGAGAGTGAAGCAGATAGTATGAAACTAGCAAAAATGAAATTGGGGTGAGGTTTGGAAGGATATGAGAAAGTTATGTAAAGATCCATCGTACTTATAAACTGATTCCTTGAATGGAAAACCCTTCATACAACTATTTAATAAAAATACAATTAAAAACAATGGAGACATTTGATCTAAAACCATGAGTCAATATGATAATTTCCTTCTGAGAAATTTTCTTTGCAGGTATTATCCTCGTAATGACAGAAAAGGGAACAACGCAATGAATATCAATATATCAATTTGCATATCCTAAATAGACACAATATATAAATCACAATAAAAATATTAGAATACATCATATGATAAAGTAACAATTAGAAAATATCAAACTCTGATTGTTTTTCCAAGTACTTTACCTTTGGTATCTAATTTAATCCCCACAATAATTCCATAAAGTGGAACTACTTCTATACTACTTCTATTTTTAATTCTAAGATGATGATATTTAAGTCTTCAGAATTGGAATTACTAGTACAACATTGCACACATGGTAAGTGTTGGCCTGCGGTCCATTCCCACTATATCAAATAATCTCATTCTATTTTATAACTAAATACCAGCACTCAATCTACTAATTCTAGGAAAATTTCCCAAAATTATTGTGCACACTCTAATAATATTTCACTTTGTCTTTGTTAGAAAATAGGTAACTAAGCCGGACAACAGTGGCTCACGCCTATAATGCTAGCTACTCAGGAGGCTGAGATATGAGGATTGTGGTTCAAAGCCAGCTCGGGCAGGACAGACTGTGAGACTCTTATCTCTAATAAACCACTAGTAAACTGGAAGTGGCACTGTGGTCCAAGTGGTAGAGCGCTCACCTTCAGTGGAAGAGTGCAGGGACCGCACCCAAGCCCAGAGGTCAAGCCCCATGACCAACAACAACAAATAAAAGAAAATAAGTAACTGAAATATGAAAACTCCAAATTCATAATCAATTTATACCTCTCTGGTTAAAGGAACTGCTAAACTATAATATTCTTGATTTCTAGCTCAAAATAGTAGAAATCATATTTTATCCCTTCACTCTACACTGCACTTCCTGGGGACCCCATCTCTGGTTAACACAGTCTTACTGAAAGAATGACCTGCCCAATTCCTGATAGAAAAAGACTGCAGGTCTTTTGGAGCAATCTTTTCCATATTGTAGCTCACCTAAATTTTTTACCATTAGAAGTATTTTGATTGCTTTTTATACCCAACATTTTGAGAGAAATTTACTAGTTTAAAATGTTATTAAATACAGGTGGAGCTGTTGCAACTATGAGAAGTACAAATTGTCATGTCGAAACGAGCTTTACAACGTTGGGGGGGGGGAAGGGGGAGGATTGGGTGGAGGGATAGGGAGGAAGCTGAGAAGGGATGTGAAGGGTAAACAAAGGAGGAGACTGCAATGCTTGATAAGAAATGTACGCATTATCCTGCCCATGTAATTGTAACCCCTCTGTACAGTATGTTCACAAAAAAAAATTAAATTTAAAAAAATGTTATTAAAGAAAGACTGATATAAAAATCACTTTTGACCCCAGTTAAATATTTTACCTTTCATATCCCCAAAAATGCAGTCTGACCTATCATTAATGTTAGGATTGAGAGGTTAAAAATCATAGAAACCAAGATGTAAGTATGTATTAAAGAGTCTCCAACTTGTGAATACAATTGGTTTAAAAAGACATCAATAATACTGCATTTTTTAATTCCCTAGGATAATAATGATTCCCTATGATAATGATAAACTATTAACACTTAAAAATAACTCATTTTCTTGGGAGTAGGACACAAAACAAAAGGTTAATTCTAATCATTTAAAAAGATCTTTATTTATACTAAACATTCACTCATAACTATAAAGTTTCTAAAACTAACTGAAGTTAGAGACACAAAGGAAATAATTGAACTGCATCATGTACATTCAATGGACTGTTAATAGAAAACAAATTTATACTAATAATTAGCTTACCCATTTCACTTACATTCTTTTATTCTATTCCATTTACTTTCATAAAAACTGGGTTTTCATAAAATGATTCATAAAAAAGCCTATATGCGGAGTTGCGGGAAATGGCAGAGGAAAAGTTGGAGGCAAAACAAGCTCTCGCATAGAAAGCAGTTTTAGAGTTACAATGAACAGTCCTAAGCCAGAGAATCACACCACGTGTGCCTTCACAGGACAGAGAATTAGGCCAGAGAGAGAAAATACAGGCAAGGAGACAGCCCTGAGCAATTGCCAACAGCCTCCGCGGCTATGGCAGTGGTGGCAGCGGCAACTGCAGCCGCCATACTTGAATCACAGAGAGTCTGGGAAGAAGGAGCCAGACGTGGCAGGGGAGCAAATTCTACTCAACACCAACAAGATCCGACAAGAAGACCAATTCATCCTGCAGTTCGCAGACCAGAGACGACCCAGGAACCAAGACTAGGCAGGAGTAGAAGCCTAAATCCTCACTCCTTCTCAGGGAACAGAGGAGGGAAGGCCACCCCTCCCCACCCACAGAACTGGAGATCACCATCTTGGATACCGACAAAGCTCGTTGGAGCTGCTAGCTCCAACTCAGGCCTTGGAATAAATCTAGAGTCATCTAAAAGGTCACAAGAGCCTAAAATGACCTGCCAGACTCAGCTCCACCCAGGGAAAAGTCACCCACCTCGGGCACCAGCCCTAAGAGTGGCTTTCTCCACCTGGTAATCAAAGCCAGAGGCTACCCCTCCCTTTAGCAGCCTGGACAATCAATTGAAATTCAGTAAACAGAAACCCTGAGAGTGGCTCCAGGTTGGGCTCTGTGAGTTTCTCACAAACCAGCCCCTGGGAAAAACTACTGTTTGCTGAAAGGCCTCAACTCTGCCCAGAACCTAGCCTCATCACAGCGTCTCCAAACTCGAGGGAAAAGCCATCTCCCACTTTTGTGATACTCAAAGCAGATCTCCCTTCCATTGAACTAATCTGGGAGAAGGATCACAGAGCATTTTTCTGCCTGTTCAAAGAAACTGACTTAAGTAACGAACCAAGCCACAGGAACACAAGCAGACCAGAGACTCCAATAAGAGGCTGGTTATGGACACAAGGGAGACCGAGGATTATTCCCACCCCACCAAAAAAATAAAAGAATTTTTTTTTGTTGTAACATTTATAGAAAAAAAAATTTTCTAAAATTTTTTTTTTAATCTTTTTTAACTTTTGTGGAAAAAAATTTTTTTCTAGTAATTTTTCTTTTCCTTTTAGAATTTTATTTTAGGGGTGTAAGTGTCTGTGTGTTTTTCTTTCTTTTTTTGTTTTGTTTTGTTTTGTTTTTTGTTTAGCTCTACTGAACTTCTGATCTCTTTTCTTTCTTGCTTATCCTTTTCATCTGTTCTTCTCTTTCGTTCTTCATTATGAGACTTAATTGCTTTTCTGCACATCCTCAGATAAACCCGTAGTCCATTTTTAGACCTTATCCCCCATTGTGTACACACTTAATCCACAATTTATTACTCAATTCAAAACCTCTTAGACTTAAATTCCTAAATAGCAGTACTACCTCTTTATACTTATATAATATTTTAAGTATTTTTATTTTTAAGTTTTTCACATCTCTTTATATCCCTCCCCTTCTCTCATTATATTCATGTTCTTCTCTGAATAGTTTGTTACAAACACATGGGCAAGATAGTGAGTACATTTCTTATGAAGCATTGTAGCCTCCTCCTTTGTTTACCCTTCCCATCCATTCCCATCCTCTCTCCCCCCCATCCAACCTTCCCACCTCCCAAATTGTAAAGTTCGTTTCGACATGATAACTTGTACTTCTTATTGTTGCAACAGGTCCACCTGTATCCTTATTTAAACGACCTGTTTTCCCTTCCGCTCCACACATTATACCGACATCAAATACAGGAAAGCAGAGGTTATACTGTGGGGGAGGGGCTTACAAAGCAACAAAGAAATAATCTTAAAATTGCGTTAGAAACAAATGCATGAAAGAAAAAAACACATTTAAAATAGATATCTTAGGGTTCATTTTCCTAACATCACCTTATCTGACCTTCTCAGCTTGGCTTGGCTTACTTCACTTAATATAATTTTTTCCAAGTCTTTCCATTTCCAAACAAATGGGGCAATGTCATTCCTTCTGATGGAGGCATAGAATTCCATTGTGTATATATATATCACATTCTCTTGATCCATTCATCTACTGAGGGCCATCTGAGTTTTTTCCAGATCTTAGCTTGGGTAAATAATGCTGCAATAAACATAGTTGTGCTGGTAGCTTTAGTGTGGTCTTGTTTGTAAACATTTGGGTAAATGCCCAAAAGTGGGACTGCTGGGTCATAGGTGAGCTCTATGTGGAGTCTTTTGAAGAACCTCCATACTACTTTCCAAAGTGGTTGAACAAGTTTACATTCCCACGAACAATGAAGGAAGGTCCCCTTCTGTCCACATCCACTCCAGCATCTGTTGTTATTAGAGTTCTTGATTTATGCCATTCTAACTGGGGTGAGGTGGTATCTCAATGTTGTTTTGATTTGCATTTCTTTTATGCCTAGGGAAATTGAGCATTTCTTCATGTGTCTATTGGCCATCCTTATTTCTTCTTCAGAGAAGTTTCTCTTTAAGTCATTAGACAACATATTTATTGGGCAGTTGTTTCTTTGAGGATTTGTTGTTGGGGGATTTAATTATTTGAACTCCAAATATATTTTAAATAGGAGACCATTGTCTGTTGTATGGCTAGTGAAGATCTTCTCCCAATCCATGGGCTTTCTATTGATCTTGCTAGCTATGTCCTTTGCCATGCAGAAGCTCTGCAACTTCATGCAGTCTCATTTGTCCAACCTTTCTTTGATTTGTTGTGTTTCTTGGTCCCTATTAAGAAAATTTCAGCCTGCGCCAAGGAGACCTAGGGTTTCTCCTATTCCATCCTGTAATATTATCAGGGTGTCTGCTTTGACTCTGAGGTCTTTGATCCATTTGGTGTTGATTCTGGTGCAGGGTGATATATAAGGATCTAGCTTTAGTTTTCTACAAGTAGTTAACTAATTTTGCCAGCACCATTTACTGAAGAGGCTGTCTTTCTTCCATTCAATTTTTTGTAGCTCCCTTATCAAATATTAGATGACTATAGGTCTGTAGGATCATTTTTGGGTTTTCAGTTCGATTCCATTGGTCCTGAGGTCTGTTCTTGTACCAGAACCAAGCTGTTTTGATTACTATGGCTTTCTAGAAGAGTTTGAAATTTGGTATTGATATTCCTCCAGCAGGGTTCTTTCCGTTGAGGAGCGTTTTTGCTATTCGGGGTCTTTTATTGTTCCATATGAATTTTTGGATTGCCTCTACTATTTCCTTGAAGAATGAGGTTGGAATTTTGATAAGTATCGCATTGAGTTAGTAGATAGCATTGGGAAGTATTGCCATTTTCACAATGTTGATCTTTCCAATCCAGGAGCATGGTAGTTTTTCCCATTTTCTAAGTTCTGTTTTGATTTCCTTTTTCAAGGTTTTAAAGTTTTCATCATAGAGGTCCTTCACTTCTTTGGTTAAGTTAATTCCTAGATATTTTATTTTTTTGTGGGGCTATTACAAATGGAGTTGCTTTCCTAATTTCAGCCCCACTTTTCTCATTGTTGGCATACAGAAAAGACATTGATTTTTGAGGGTTAATTTCATACCCTGCTACTTTGCCAAAATTTTGAATAAGCTTGAGTAATTTGGGAGTGGAGTCTATGGGATTCTTTAAATACAAGATCATGTCATCTGCAAAGAGGGAGAGTTTTATTTCTTCTTTCCCTATTTGGATCCCCTTTATGTCTGCATCTTGTCTTATTGCTGTAGCTACACATTCTAGTACTAGGTTGAAGAGAAGTAGAGAGAGTGGACATCCTTGTCTTGTTCCTGAGTTAAGAGGAAATGGCTTTAGGTTTTCACCATTAAGTATAATGCTGGCTGTAGGTTTGTCATATACAGCCTTTATTGTATTGAGGAATGTTCCATGGATTCCTAATTTTTCCAAATCCTTCATCATAAAGGGGTGTTGGATCTTTTCGAATGCTTTTTCTGCATCTATTGAGATAACCATTTGGTTCTTATCCTTGCTACTGTTGATGTGATGAATAATAATATTTGATTTGGTATATTGAACCAGCTTTGCATCCCTGCAATGAATCCTGTTTGATCATGGTGTTTGATTTTTTGGATGAATTGTTGAAGTCGATTGGCCAAAATTTTGTTGAGAAATTTTGCATCAATATTCACCAAAGAAATGGGTCTATAGTTCTCTTTCTTTGATGAGTCCCTGCCTGTTTTGGGATGAGGGTTATGATGGCTTCAAAGAATGTGTTCGGTAGTGAACTTTCTCTTTCAATTTCATTGAAGAGTTGGAGGAGCATTGGTGTGAGCTCAGCTTTGAAGGCCTTGTAGAATTCGACTGTAAAACCATCTGGTCCTGGACTTTTCTTAGCTGGAAGGTCTCTTATTGCTGTTTCTATTTCTATGCTTGATATGGGCCTGTTAAGATTGTTTAACTCATCTTGGTTTAGTTTTAGCATGTCAATATTTGCTAGGAAAAGGTCCATTTCTGCCAAGTTCTCAAACTTATTTGCATAAAGTTTTGAGAAGTATTCCCTTAAAATGTTTTGAATCTTGGCTGTTTCCATGGTGATGTTTCCATTCTTATCTCTGAGTTTATTTATTTGGGTGTATTCTCTTCTTTTTCTGATAAGATTTGCTAAGGGTCTGTCAATTTTGTTAACTTTTTCAAAGAACCAACTCTTTGTTTTCTTGATTCTTTCTATAGTTTTTTGTATTCTAATACATTTAATTGTGATTTAATTTTAATTATTTCTTTCCATCTATTGGATTGGGCTTTATCTTGCTGCTCTATTTCAAAGAGGTTCAGATGTCTCATTAAATTGTTGGTTTCAGATCTCTCCAATTTGTTGATGTAGGAACTCAGAGCTATAAACTTGCCTCTGAGTACTGCCTTGGCTCTCTCCCAGAGAAGCTGGTAATTTGTGTGCTCATTTTTGTTGAATAGCATGAACATTTCAATTTCATTTCTAATCTCTTCCTTGACCAACTTGAGATTCAGCAGTGTGTTGTTTAGCCTCCATGTGTTACCAGAATTTGTTGGTGGCTTTTGGGCTCGAGTTCTAATTTTATTACCTTGTGTTCTGAGAAAATGCAAGGTATAACTTCAAAGTTTCTGAATTTGGACAAGTTTAATTTGTGGCATAAAATGTGGTCTATTTTAGAAAAATTTCCTTGTGCTGCTGAGAAAAACGTGTATTCTGATGCTGCTGGGTGAAATATTCGGTAGATGTCTGTTAAATCTAGTTGATCCATGCAGTTGTTTAGATCTGCGGTTTCTCTGTTAGGTTTTTGCCAAGTTGATCTAGCTTGTGGGGAGAGTGGTGTGTTAAAATCCCCAACAATTAACTTCTTTGTATTTCTGTGGGATTTGAGGGAAAGTAGTGTTTCTTGGATAAATTTGGGTGTTCCGTTGTTTTGCGAATAGATATTTAGAATTGTAATATCCTCCTGAAAGAGAGATCCCTTAATTAGTATGTAGCGACCTTCTTTATCTCTTCTCACAAATTTTAATTTGAAGTCTATTTTATCTGATATTAGGATTGCAGCTCCTGCCTGTTTATGGGGGCCGTTTGCTTGGTAGATTTTGTTCCAGCCTTTAACATTGAAAATGTGTTCGTTTTAAGGGGCAAAATGTGACTCCTGAAGGCAGCAGATAGAAGGATCTTGTTTTTTAATCCAACTAGACAGTCAATGTCGCTTAATTGGAGAGTTAAGTCCGTTAATGTTAAGAGATAGGACTGAGAGGTATTTGGGAGTTCCTGCCATGTTATCCACCTTCTTGGGGCTGGGAAAACTGAGTTCTTCCTATGGTTCGTGGATTCTCAGTTTGGGTGCAGTTTCTTGGCCTTTATTGTGGTTTTGTTGGTTTTCTATGTGTAGGACGTCTTTAAGAATGTTTTGTAGGGCTGGTTTGGTGGAGATTCATTGTTTCAATTTTTCTTTGTCATGGAAGGCTTTTATTTGGCCTTCAGTTAGATAGTAGTGTTTAGCTGGGTACAGTATTCTTGGTTGATATTTGTTTGATGTGCACGGCATACGTCATTCCAGGCTCTTCTTGCTTTGATTGTCTCTGTTGAGAAATCTGAGGTGATTCTAATTGATTTCCCTTTATAGGTGATTAATCTTTTCTCCTTGACAGCTTTAAGGATCTTTTCCTTGGTCTGAATTGATCCTGTGTGGATTATTATGTGATGGTTGGATGTCCTATTCTGGTCTGTTCTATTTGGAGTTCTAAAAGCTTTTTGTATTTGAATATGCCTATTTTTTTTCATCTTTGGGAAGTTCTCTGCTAGTATCCTCTTAAACAAATTTTTCTAGACCATTAACTTCTGTTTCTAGGTGCTCCTCTACACCCATTATCCTTAGATTAGGCCTTCTGGTGGTGTCTTCCAAGTGTTGGATAGATCTCTCATATTTCTTGAACTTGTCTTAAATGGTTGTATGTTCTTTCTCTGTAATGTCCAGGGTGTCTTCAATCCCCAAGATTCGATCTTCTGCATGGTCTAACCTGCTGTCAATACATTCTACTTTGTTTTTTATTTCTTTTCCTTTTATTTTTTCAGCTTTCATGGCTTCAAATTCTTGTTGCTTTGTTTTAGATCTTGTATGAACTTCTTTACTTCCTTAATTTGGTGTTCAGTGTTTGTTCTCAAATCACTTAGTTGATTGTTTATGGTTTCCTTGGACTCCCATTCCTTCTGTTGGTTTCCATTCACGATTCCCTTGGTGGTCTCCCTGACTTCTTTCAGCTCTTTGTTAATGGATACCATGAATGCCTTTAGTGATGTTTGTGTATTCTCATCCTGCTCTCTCAATTCCTGTATTACTCTTTGCTTAGCTTTCTCCTGTTCGTGAGATTCCTGTAGTTCTCTTTGAGTGTTCTCAGGATGCTCATGCAATTCCTGCCTTTCTCTTTGTGTATTCTCAAGCTGCTCATGCAAATCCTGCTTCAGTTTTTGAGTAGCTTCCTCATGCTCATGATATTCCTTTATAAACTTTTGAATTCCCTCCTCTCTCTCCCTATCACACTCATAAAGAGTCCTTTGTATGATTTCAATCTTTTCATTTATCATGTTTGCCAGCAGTGTTTGTAGAACTATTTGGGAACTCTCCTCTGCATTATTCATTATCTGTTCTGTCCCCTGGTTATCATGAGTGGGAGTTGAGATACTGGACTTGCCATTTTTCTTGTGTTTTTCCAGCTTACTCTGCCCATTTTGGATGAAATTAACACCAGTTTTGTGCTAGAACACTACCTTAAGGCAAGCATCAACCAAAGTCTGTATTTTCACAGTCAATAGTCTGCAGATATAATTTAGTTCATCAGATACATCTATTCAAGATCAGACAACTGTATATTAATGTGCTACGAACCCCATAGAAGAATTTGGTAAACCAGAAATTATTAGGGTTAGGAAGAGATGTGGGTAAAAAATAGGAATAGAGTGATGTGGGAAGGCACAGGGAGTGTTAACTATATCCTAATCTCAAAGCAGGAAATAGGTTGGATAGGATGAAAGTAGAGGGAGAGAAAAAAAAGAAGAAAGAAAAAGGCAACCAAAAGAGACCAGAAAAAAAATAGAAAGGTAAAAATTAAAAAATATTATTAAGATTGAAAAACAAACTATCCAAGACGAACATGAATATAATGAGAGAGGGGGAGGGATATAAAGATGATGTGAAAAACTTAAAAATAAAAATACTTAAAATATTATATAGGTATAAAGAGGTAGTACTGCTATTAAGGAATTTAAGTCTAAAAGGTTTTAAATTGAGTAATAAATTTGTCTATTAAGTGTGTACACAATGGGGAATAAGGTCTAATAATCCACTGTGGGTTTATCTGAGGATATGCAGAACAGCAATTAAGTCACGTAAAGAAGAACGAAAGAGAAGAACAGGTAAAAAGGATAAGAAACAAAGAAAAAAGATCAGAAGTTCAGTAGAGCTAAACAAATACAAAACAAAACAAAAACAAAAATAAAGAAAAGCACACACAAACTTATACCCCTACAATAAAATTCTAAGAGGAAAAAATTACTAGAAAAAAAATTTTTTCAAAAAAGGTAAAAATTAAAGATTAAAAAAAATTTAGAAAAAAATTTTTTTAAAAAAGGTAAACAAAAAATTATTTTTTGTGAGGGGTGGGAAAAATCCGGTATCTCCCTTGTGTCTCTAACCAGCCTCTTGTTGGAGTCTCTGGTCTGCTTGTGTTCCTGTGGCTTGGTTGGTTACTTAATTCAGTTTCTTTGAATAGGCAGAAAAATGCTCTGTTTTCCCCAATGTTTTGCGATCCTCCTCCCAGGTTAGTTCAATGGGAGGGAGATCTGCTTTTTCCTCGATTTTGGAGATGCTGTGATGAGTCTAGGTTCCGGGTAGAGTTGGGGCCTTTCAGTAAACAGTAGCTTTTCCCGGGGGCTGGTTTGTGAGAAAATCACAGAGCCCAGCCTGGAGCCACTCTCAGGGTTTCTGTTTACTGAATTTCAATTGATTGTCCAGGCTGCTAAAGGGAGGGGTAGCCTCTGGCTTTGATTACCTGGTGGAGAAAGCCACTCCTAGGGCTGGTGCCCGAGGTGGGTGACTTTTCCCTGGGTGGAGCTGAGTCTGGCAGGTCATTTAGGCTCTTGTGACCTGCTAGATGACTCTAGATTTATTCCAAGGCCTGAATTGGAGCTAGCAGCTCCACCAAGCTTTGTCGGTGTCCAAGATGGTGATTTCCGGTACTGATGGGGGGGGGAGGGTGGTCTTCCCTCCTCTGTTCCCTGAGAAGGAGTGAGGATGTTAGGCTTCTACTCATGCCGAAACTTGGTTCTTGGGTCTTCTCTGGTCTGCAAACTGTGGGATGAATTTTTCTTCTCCTTGTCGGTTCTTGCTGGTGTTTAGTGGAATCCGCTCACCTGCCGGGTATGGCTCCTTCGTCCCGGACTCTCTGTGATTCAGGTGTGGCGGCTGTAGTCGCCACCACCACCGCTGCCGCCGCCGCAGCAGCTGCTGGCAAATGCTCAGAGCTGTCTCCTTGCCTGTGTTTTCTCTCTCTGGCCTTACTCTTTGTCCGTGAAGGCACACTTGGTGTGATTCTCTGGCTTAGAACTCTTCACTGTAACTCTAAAACTGCTTTCTATGCGAGAGCTTGTTTAGCTTCCAGCTTCTCGTCTGCCATCTTCCTGAACTCCCATCTTTTTAAAAAAATAATATTTTGTTTGCTCTATTAATTGATCAGAGGAATGGATTTTGTGGCAAGCAAGGTCATTACTCATCTGTCTCTCTCTTTTTCTCTCCCTTTCTTGGTTCTCATAGATAATATGATTGCCCAATAATTATCTTAATTTATTTTGCTTTCATATTTTTGGTTGCAGCATTTCACTTTTTGCTCTGCCATTTCCCAAATCATTTATATAGAAGGCGTTATTTCCTATTTTCTCATTCCTAGAATAAGCTTCACATGAAGACATCACTTGTCCTCATTTTCAGTGTATACATTTGAATGCGGAAGAACATCTTTCCTCTGCTCTCCATCAATTCCCTGCTCTCCAGTTAGAATAATTTCGAATAGTAAAATTGGAAAAAGAAAAATGGTGAATAAACAGATGCAGAAAATTCACTGGATATTTCTGACCAGTTCAACCAATGTGAACTATTAGGGAAATACATGGACACCTCATTCCCACTGGCATTCAAAGTCTCTGGTTTGGCAATTCTTAGGAATATGAGGAACAATATAAAAAAGTAAGGAATGATATCAATTGCAAGAAAAAAAGTGGAGAAGGATCCAAGCAAATTTCTTCATTGGTCTGCCAAAAATATTCGGCTCACTACAGTGCAGTGATTTCTTTCCCAAAAGGCCACTCATGTGAATAGTAGGGATCCCTCCTCATCGAGAAGCCTACAGTGGACACTTACACATTGTCAGTGAGTTGGTGTCTCAAACGGCACATGCAATAACTGTAGATGACTGGACACCCCTGCACATATATGTGCATATATGTGGAATAATATTAGAGTGGCTTCTTTCTTACTTCATCATGATACAGAAACCAATGCCCAAACTAAAGGCCTCTTGGCCCCCTTACATCTTGCTGCTGAGAATTGAGATAGTAAAGATATGCTGGATCTCCTTTTGTTGAACCATTATATAAAACCAGGCATGAAGAACAACATAGAAGAAACTGCATTTGATATTGCCAAAAGAATAATTATGTATCACTACCTCTATGAAGTTGTGGAAGGCTGTACAAATTGTTCACCTAAGTCCTAATGGTCAGGTTACGTTTCTTAAATTTCAAAAATGCAAGTCCATCTTTTGTGTCCCTACAAAATATTTTCACAATCCAAATAAGAGCAATATCTTTTTTTTTTTTTTGGTCGGTCATGGGGTTTGAACTCTGGGCCTGGGAGCTATCCCTGTGCTCTTCAGCTCAAGGTGAGAGCTCTACCAATTGAGCCACAGCTCTACTTCCAGTTTTCTAGAGGTTTATTGAAGAGTACCACAGACTTTCCTTCCCAGGCTGGATTTGAACCATGATCCTCAGATCTCAGCCTCTTGTGTAGCTAGGATTATAGGCATGAGTGCCTGCCAACACCAATATTTTACTGTAAAAATTCATGGATTCCGCGGAATTCTTTAAAGTGAATTGCCTGCATTGTATGTCAAAATGTATTCAGTAGTTTTTGTATACATGTATAATGATTTCTTCAGAGATTGTGATTTTCAATCAGAAATAATTTTAACTTACCTGTTGAAATGAGTAGTACAGAAAATAAAATATTTCTGGTGCTTGTCTGAAAAAGTATATTTTAAAATATTCTATATTCTATGTTTGCATAATGTTGATATTGATCAATCTATTGCTCACATTTGCAATTTTTTTTTGTCAATGACTATCTTAAATTTTTTGATTTGGAATTTGATTGTACTCTCAATTATTTATTGATAAGTCCAAAGGTGATGGCTTTTTCAAGTACTTATTTATCCAACTGTGTTAGCTCTGTGGACCTAATGGATTCAAAGTAAGCGTTGCTTAAGAGCTACTTCTAAACTTCTTCAGCTGACATTTTCCCAAATGATGTGTTACTGGCA